>NC_138085.1:27072027-27797027 GCF_964212035.1 Myotis nattereri
ATCAGTCTCCTCGTGATTGACACGGAGGGGTGACCACCCATGCTACAGGCCTCACAGGGTGGTCATGAGTTCAGGACAGAACACGACAGTGCAGAGCTCCCTGGCCTGTGCCACCGGGAGGGCTGAGGGTGAGAACATTGATGACCGGAATGACACCGAGTCCTCAGGAGAACCTGTGAGCTCGGTGGAGGTCTCCCACTTTCCAAAGGAGGGAACGGGTCAGGGAGACCAGGCCCAGGCCTAAGGTCACACACAGCGAGTGAGCGTTGTAGCTGGGAGTCGTCCAGAAGCAGAGCATGCTGCAGTCCGGGTGGCCCTGGTACCAGCTGACTTGGGTCAGAGGGCCAGGGTGTGAGGTCAGGGCTGGTGGGGAAATGGGGTGAGGTGAGCATGACCTCAATGACCCTGTCCTCCACCCTGGCGGAAGCAGCCTTCCAGGTCTGCCACTCTGATGCTCTATGTCCCTGGATCCAAGCTCAGGCTGCCCGAGAAGGTGAGTGAGCCTATCTGGGGGTGCTTAGGGTCAGAGGAGGGGGCTCTGTCCTCTCAGCTGGAGGCCTCCAAGTCAAGAGAGGGAGGCCTTCCTCCTCCAGCCCCACCTCCTGTGCCCACAGACCCTGAAGCCTCCCTGAGAAACGACCAAGAGGAAGGCCTGGGGGAGGTGCCTGCAGGCTGGACATGGGGTGGGTCTGGCCCAGGACCGCTGACCCAGTGATTTGCCCAAAGGAGGTCCCGGGAGCTGATCAAGAGGAGTTCCTGGAGAGTGAGGGAAGAGGCAATTGAGTGGAGGCCCGAAGGGACCTGGGCCGCTCCACCTGGGAACCCTGGGTGGCCAGGAGGCTGAGGGGGGGAGGCTTTCAGGAGAGGGCCTGTGGGGCACCTGAGAGCAGGGGCTCATCCCACCCTCACCCTGTTTGTCCAGTGTGTTCCCTTCCTGGGAGAATACCTTAAAGATCTGCAGGTGATGGACACCAGGATAGAGGATGATCTGGAGGTGGGTGACCTGGGGCCTGACTGGGGTGACCAGGATTGACCTTGGGGACATAGAGCCCCCCATACTGAGCTCTGAGTTCTCAGCACTGCCTTCCCTTGGAGCTGGAGCGACAGGCCCATCATAGTCATCCGTGTCCCCGCTCCTTTGGAGCCCAGATCCTGGCCTTGATCCCAGTCCTGCCTTTTCCTGTTTCCCATTCCCTCCTGGGACCTGGTGGTAGTGCACCATGAGAAGGGTGGGCATAGAGGGCCAGTCCTAGCCAGGGGGCTCTTTCTCATGGACGTTGGATATCTGCCTTTTAGAAGAATCAGATCAATTAGAAAAAAAGGAAAAGGTTAGCAGCTGTGGCACAGCCTGCGGGGCAGGGGAAGGAGTGAGAATCATAGACACCCTGGCCAGCACACCCCTGGGCTCCATCCCCTGCATCTTCCATTTATTGGGAGAGTTTGATAACAGAAGTGGGAGACCCCTCCAGTTGGTGGTTGGGGGTAGGGGTGTGGAATCAAGTATAATATCTTGGAGGAAGAGCTGTTAATGCCCATCTCTGAGCACAGGAAGGGCCTGGGTGGAATCAGGGAGAAGGAGGGTGCCCCTGTGTGCAAAGACCCAGGACCAAGCCCCCGCTCCACTCTTCACCCCCATTTGGGCCGTGTCTGCATCCTCTCCTTCCCTCTTGCTTCAGGTGCAGAGAGTTTTGGAGGAGATAGTGCTGCTACAGGAGGCTGCCCAGAAATACAAAATAGAGCCTGAGGAGCAATTCCAGGCTTGGTTCTGGGCCCTGAAGCGGCTCAGTGAAAATGAGAGGTGAGGCCGGGCCGGAGTTGGGCAAGGGCAGAGCTGGACTCTTTCTGCTGGTCGGTCCAGAGAACCTGTGTCCATGGTTCCCTGATACCCCCTCCCCCCAGACCTTGCTGTGTAGCAATTCCTGGGGCTCCTGACACTGGGAGGGGCACCTGAGGTTGGGAGCTCACAGGTGCCACTCTCTCCTGCAGTTACATCTGGTCTTGCCAGCTGGAGCCACAGTCCTAGGTGGTCAGGGGAACACTCACCAAAGGAAGTCAATGAATGATTGACTGCAGATGTGGAAATTATTCTCAACATAATCTCTATTTTTTAGATTAAGAAATAACTATACAAATATTTATATTTATCCTTCAGATATCCTCATAATACATGTAAATATACCCTTACCCATAGTTATAAGTAATTTTTGTTATGTTTATGTTTTGTAAGTTTTAATAATATTAAAGTTATTTCTGAAAAATAATATCTTCTAGTATCTTTTCTCCTGCTTCATCATAAATTGTATAATTTGGCTAAGTTAATGGACTTAAAATGATTTTGTTTTCAACTTTATAAATAATTTTTTGATGATCATTGTTGTATAGATACCTCTGAACATTTATTCATTTTTAATCAATTCTGGCAAATAAAATTTGTTTCAAAAAATACACATTTTAAATGTATGTATGCATTTTGAATCATATAATCAAATTCCCTTGGAATTTTGATTGGGATCTCATCAGATTTGTAGACTGGGCTAAGAGGAATTCATTCCCTGGCTCCTTTATCAGGTATGTATTGAGTGCCTCATATGGATCAGGCACTAGGAGCACGTGCTCAACCCGAAGAGCTTGTCATGATGGCGTGTATGCATGAAAGAGTCAAACCAGCCAGCACATGCATACCGTGAAGTCAGGATGTGCTGGGTGCTCTGAACAAAAGGTAAAGCGGAGAAAGAGAGAAATGGTGAGGAGGCGATGTTGTGTAGGATGATGTGAAGGTTTGTGGGATCGAGGTGATAGTTGAGGCTGCTTTGGGAATATGCAGAGATGACCAGCAAAATGTAAACATCCCAGCTGAGCCCCTAGTTTGGGCTGTGGTTCCATAGTGCTCTTGGTGGCTCCTGATCTGAGGGAGAAAGTGTATCCAGCCTCATTCCTCACAGAAGGGAGGACAAAGCACGCAGCCCCTGGCCTCTCTGGACCCCTTACCATGAATTAGCCTTTCATTGTGGGGCCTACTCTTACTTCACTGCTGTGGCTCCAGTGTGTCCTCCTCCTGTAACAAACTGTAGGCAGCAGGTATCCCTGTTTACCCGGCCCTGAGTTATACAAGGGCAGTGCACACTGAGTTTAATTCCAAATTCTAAATGGGCCGCCTGACCTGCAACGGAGCCATCCACCTGTCTGCCCAGTTTGTGGTCCCACACACTGAATGGGTCTCTCCCAGGCATCATCTGTGTTGCCCAGGAAACTACAATTGCTTGTGCTTCCCTTGAGAGTTAGGGCATTTGAGTTGGCTCTCCTATAAGCACCACCCGAGCCCCCAGCACCCTGCTTGGCTCTTATATTTCCATCATGCTGCTCCCGCACTGCATGGAGGACAAGAGGTCTGAGAGCTTAGAATCTGTAGTGTTGGAAGGTCATTACGTGGTACTGAACTAAGAATTATGACTAAGATAGAGTGAAGGGGGTGCCAGTGATGCAGATACTGAAATCATCACAGATGATAGAGGGACCTAGGGGTCTATGGTGACCACAGCCAGCAGGGCTGGGACAGTCTAAGAACATAACTGTCCCTCTGTTGTCCTCCATCTCCTGGGCAGTGACATGAGGGGAGGCCATCCCCTGCTGCAGGCCTCACATAATGGTCACAAGTTCAGGGCAGGAAAGGACTGTGCAGAGCTCCCTGCCCTGTCCCCCCTGGAGGGCTGAGGGTGGGAATAATAATGACAGGAATGACACTGAGTCCTCAGGAGAACCTGAGCTAGGCAGAGGTCTCCCAATTTCCAAGGTGAGAACGGGTCAGGGAGCCAGGCCCAGGCTCAAGCTCACACACAGTGAGTGAGCACTGTAGCTGGGAGCCATCCAGAATCAGAGCATGTTGGAGTCAGGGTGGCACTGGTAACAGCTGACTTGAGTTAGATGTCCAGGGTATGGGGTCAGGTGTGGTGGGGTAAATGGGGTGAGATGAGCATGACCTCAATGACCCTGTCCTCCACTCAAGGGGAAACAGTCCTTTGGCTTTCAACTCAGATACTGAATATCCGAGGATTCAAGAAGAGGCTGCAGAAGAAGGGGTGTGAGCCTGTCTGGGGAACACGCCAGTGTCAGAGGAGAGGGGGCTCTGTGCTCCCAGCTGGAGGCCTCCAAGTCAAGAGAGAGAGGCCTTCCTCCTCCATCCCTGCCTCCTGTTTCCCCAGAACCTGAAATCCTCCCTTAGAAATGACCAAGGGGAGAGCTTGGAAGAGGAGGGTGCAGGATGCATAAGGGGTTGGGGCTTGCCCGGGACCACTGATCCTGTGATTTGCCCAAAGGAGGTCCTGGTGGGTGATTATGAGGAGTTCCTGGAGAGTGAAGGAAGGCACAATTGAGGAGACTGCCTACGGGTTCTGGGCTGCTCCCCATGGGAACCCTGGGGTGGCCAGGACCCTGAAGGTGAGAGGTTTTCCAGGAGGGTTTGTGGGTCATCTGAGGGCAGGGGCTCATCCCACCCTCACCCTGTTTACCCAGTGTGTTCCCTTCCTTGGCAAATTTCTGACTGAACTGTAGATGTTGGACCCTAGGATGGAGGACTGTCTGGAAGTGTGTGACTTAGGGCCTGACCTGGGGTGACCAAGATTGACCTTTGGGGACACAGAGCCCCCATATGGAACCCTCAGATCTCAGCACAGCCGCTGCTGAGACCTGGTACAACATGCCCATCAAAGTGATCTGTCCCCCTTCCTCTGCAGTCCAGAGCCTGGCCTAGATCCAAATCCTGTCTTTACCTGTTTTGTGCCCCCTCCTGGACCTGGTGGTAGTGCAACATGGGAAGGGTGGGCATAGGGGACTAGTCCTGGCCAGGGGGCACTTTCCCATGGACTTGGGGGAGGGGTGTGACAACCAGAGAAGCCCTGGCCAGCACACTCCATCCCCTGCATCTTCCATTAATTGGGAGAGTTTGATAACAGAAGTGGGAGACCCCTCCAGTTGGTGGCTAGGGGTAGGGTGTGGCATCAAGGATAACCTTGCGGAGGAAGGGCTGTTGATGCCCATTACTGAGCACAAGTAATACCAGGATGGAATTAGAGGGATGGAGGGTGCCCATGTGTGCAAATCCCAGGAAGGGGCACCTGCCCCACTCCTCACCCCAACTCAGGCAGTGTCTGCATCTTCTCCTTCCCTCTGGGCCCAGGAGCAGAAAGTAATGGAGGAGATAGTGTTGCCGCAGGAGGCTGCCCCGAAATATCAAATAGAGTCTGAGGAGCAATTCGGGGCCTGGTTCTGGGCCCTGGAGCAGCTCAGCGAGGAGAGGTGAGTCTGGGCAGGATTTGGGTGAGGGCATGTTTGGACATTCCCTGTTGGTCAGTCCTGAGAACCTGTGTCCATGGCTCCCTGTCATTCCCAGATCTTGTTATGTAGCAATTCCTGGGTCTCCTGACACTGGGCGGGACACCTGAGGTGTGGCTCCTGGGAGCTCACAGGTGCCACCCTGTCCTGCTGTTACATCTCATCCTGCCTGCTGGATCCCCGGTCCTAGTTGGACAGAAGAACACTCAGTGTCAAGAACACGGGTGTCAGTGAGTATTCAGGTGGGCAGGACAACTGTTCGTCACCAGTGGGGCCACTGCTGGGTCCTAGGAGATGGGGCCGCTTCCTCTGCTCTAGAAGGAGGAGCAGTTGGGACTCTTCCTGTTGAGCCCTGAAAACCAGGGGGGAGAGGAAAACACCCCCACCTTTCTCACAATCTCCCCAAGGCCTCTTTGTCCACGGGAGGCGCGATGCTTACTCTGTTCAGCAGATTTGGTGCCGTCCTTTGCAAAAGTATCAGGGCCTGGACTTCTGTCTATTTGCACCATCTCCCCTCTGGTTGGGGGAGTGCAGCTTCCCCTTTGACGGAAGACTGCTTCTTGGACTGGAGCTGAAACACAGATGATGTCTCAGCAGAGCGGTTGGACCTGACGAGTGCAGCTCAGAGGGAAGCAGATCCAAGCAGAGCTGTCTAGCCAGAGAGGGGCCTGAACGTGTTCTGGTCATTATGGGCTGACACATATGAGTTCTGTGAGGCAGGCCAGCAGATGAAACACTCAGCAAAATTGCATACTATCAGATGAGGCAGAATTTCTTCACCAAGAAACCTTAATTTTTACTCTTAAGCATTTTAGCTGAGTAACAGACCCACCCCCGTTTCCAAGGGTAATGACCTCCACAGTCAACTGATTGCGGATGTGTGTGGTCATATAACTGGGTACCACAGCTCAGCCAAATTGACATACAGCTCTCACCATCACAAGTTGCAGGAATTGCTCATCTCTAGGAAGTATTAGACCCTTCCCAGCTACAGGCTTTGCTAATATTGCCTCCCATTCCGTGGGTTGTCTGCTTTCTCCTGCTGGTTCCGTTGATGCACAAAAGTCTGGCGCATGTATGAGGTCTGTTTTACTGTGATGTGGGGGTTCTGTGTAAGATTTTGCCAATCTAAGATAATGCCTCTTTGTTTTCTTTTTAGGAATTTTATAGTTCGGGCTCTTCAGTTTAGGTTTGCTTTCCCGAAGGCGGCGCTAGAGCTCACATTGGTGGGTACTCCTTGGCCTGATTACTAGGGCCAGCCAGCTTCCTCCTGAGCACCTAGCCCTCTGCCTGGCTCAGGCTTGCTGCAGCCCCTCGGGAGGACTCAGACGGCGCTGGCCACAGGTGGATGTTTGGAAAAGGCTTGCGGGGCCCTGGGGGCGCCGCGTGCCCATCAGGGGTCTATGACAATGTGTTCGGTGATGCAGCTAATAGGAACCGCATCCTTTTTAGACCCTCCTATGGGCCCACCAGCTGCTAGCTCTCCCAGCCTCCTCTTGACCTCGTCATGTTGCTCACCCGTCAGACCTCAGGGTGGCGCAAAAGAGACATCAGCTTTTTTGGTGGAGTCCTGCACAGCTGGCAAAGCTGTACTCTTCTTCTTCTTGTTATTATTATTGTTGTTATTGCTAAAACGGTGTGCTGACACTCTCCCCCTAGAAACCTGGTTGCCCACCAAGCTCTCTAGTTCCTGGGTGATTGTCTAAGACAGTGTTTCCAGGGGCTCCGGGCCAGGTCTGAGGGGGCTGGAGCTGGTTCAGAGGCATTGCAAGGTCCACAGAAAGGCCTGGGCCCGGGTCTGCCTGCCTGGTACCCTGGGAATGAGCTGGATCCTACAGCTCCTACGACCTGCTCGGTGACCCTGCATGGAGGCCGAATCGTTCTTATTCTCAGTGAATGGTTGCTGGGGGTTAAAGGGACAAAACTAAGGCATGTCTTATGCCACCAAGGTGCTGCCGTCCTTTGAAGCTTTACCTTTGATACACTACGTTTGTAAGTATAAACCACTGCTTATGAACCCCCTAATATACGTCACTGATTTGTTTTCCCTCTTGAACTATCATCATGCTTTTAGTGTCCTCACATTGCAATGAGAGCTAGGAACGGAGTCAAGGTCATTGCATAAAACAGGAGACTGTGCATGGGTAAAGAAAATACGCTCACTGCATGTGCCTCACAAAGACTTACATGCATCTCATGTACTGAATTCCGACAAACAACACACATAAGAAATGGCTCGTAGACCTGAACATTTTGTGAGGGTGGCATGAAATGGAAAATAAACACAGTAATTGTGAGATACATCATCTGTACCACTAGAGCAGTGGTTCTCAACCTTCTGGCCCCTTAAATACAGTTCCTCATGTTGTGACCCAACCATAAAATTATTTTCGTTGCTATTTCATAACTGTAATGTTGCTACTGTTATGAATCGTAATGTAAATATCTGATATGCAGGATGGTCTTAGGCGACCCCTGTGAAAGGGTCGTTCGACCGCCAAAGGGGTCGCGACCCACAGGTTGAGAACCGCTGCACTAGAGTGACTAACAGTCATTTTAAGGATTTGAATTTGATTCTGACAGCAAAGGAAGTCATTGAAGGATTGACAGCAGAAGTGGAAATGATTCTGAAAATGATTTCATTTACTGCCCTTGCATTTTCATGGACATTGTCCTCATGGAAAGCAGGTTTGGATACAACATCTGCCTTATGGGAACTCTTAGCTTAGCAAAAATTTTCTTAAAAATAAGGCAATACTAACTATTGTTTTAAAGAACAGCACCATAAATACCATACATTTTGCTGGGTATGTGTGCATTTCCACATCCGCAATGCCTGTTTGATAAGAAATTGTAAGATAGCAATGATGGAACTGACCCAGAGGCAAGTCCTCTGAGATACACTCCATAGGAAGCAAGAATATTTAAAACAAGAGGAAGGTTGAAAAGCACTTGATAGAGGCTGGTAGCTGTAAAATTTGAGGTGCCCAGAGCAGGTTTCTAAAAATACCAGCACAGCTCTGGCTGGTGTGCCCTCAGCTGGTTGGGCATCGTCCCGTGCACTGAGAGGTGGCTGGTTCGATTCCCAGTCAGGGCACATGCCTGGATTGTGGCTCGCTCCCCAATCACTCGTCTCCCTTCCTCTCTCTCTAAAACATCATAAACTATGAAAATAAATAAAAATACCAGCACAGCAATGGGAGTCAATGGGGCACAAGTGGCAGAATATTTCTGTGTAGTGATTTTCACCTAGTTGGATCAGGTTGCTTACCTAATGCTTCTTGCTGTTCTCAGCCTATCAGCAGCAAATGTTGTGGCTGGACCAGCCCTTGTGTTTCTTCTTATGATTGCAAGATGATTTTTGAGCAAAAGCCATTGGGAAACTTGTGTGTGGGAAAGACTTATTACTTACAGGCCTGGAAATTACACAGCACACCTAGGGCCACACAGCGAGGTCTTTGGGGAGGTAAGAGGGGAGTGAGGAGAGAAAGGAGAAAGGGAAGAACTAGAGAAAAAGTTAAAGTTATGTAAGAAATGGAAGGTAGAAGACTAAAAGAAGGAAAAGTAAAATTTAAAGATAAGGTAAAAGGAACTTGAATGGAGTAAAACATTTAATACAAACAATGAAAAACTTTAACAGCTGAAACAATGTAGGAATTTGTGACTTTTTGTAGGACATTAAAATAGATGTGTTTCTTCAACTATGTTAGAATGAGATTTTAAAGAGAAGAAAGACACAAACATGAGGGCAGGGAGTAGCAAGAAGCCCCTAAAAATGGACAAATGAGGTTGAATACAGTGGAAATAGGAATAAATATAAAATAGTAGAGAGCAAGGCAATTCACAGGTCTAAAACCATGCTGAGAAACGAATAAAGCAAAAGAGACCTGCATAGAAAGAAAAAACATGTATGGGAGGGAACAAAAGAGATATTTGTGTGGCTGTGTCTTGCTGCATGAATCTTCTGGTACGTACGTCTAATTAGCCCAGTGGATCTGCCTCTGAATAGAGTGTCTTGCCACAATGCAATTTGAGGGCCATGCATGGGATTTTTTTCTACAAGTAATATTTGTTTCAGAAATATTTTAGGTGGACCCTAACCTGCTTGTCTTTCCAGGTAGATAATCTAGACAGACTTCTTTATCCCCATCATCAATGCTTAAATATATTCACAATTTATATCTTAAGAGCAATTTCTTCATCTTTACAATAAAGAAACTGGACTATATATTATTTTTCTTTTTCCAAATAAAAATAGATTTTTCATTATAAAAATAATTCATAGTTATAGGTAGAAAAGAGAAAGATTAAAATAAGTAAAAATCATGAACATATTAAATTGAAAATAATTATACATACCTTTATACATCTTTTCAGATATTCTAAACATATATAAATATACACATCCACAATATGAAAGCATGTTATATTTCTGTTTGACAGTATATTCTATTTCTAATATTAAAAATATGTCTGCTTGGCCATTGTTGCTAAGTGGTTAGAGCATCAGCCTGAGCACTAGAGGGTCTCTGGTTCGATTCCCGGTCAAAGGCACATACCTAGGATGCAGTTAGATCCTGGCCTGTAGGGGTGCATGCAGGAGGTAAGCAATCACTGTGTCTCTTTCACATGGATCTCTCTCTCCTCCTCTCTCTCTATCCCCTCCCTTCACCCCTTCCCTTCCAGTCTCTCAAAAATCAATGGAAAAAATATCATTGGGTGAGGATTAACAACAACAAAACACACAAAAATTTCTGAAAAATAGTATTTTCTAGTATGTTCATAGTAAGTACCTCTGAACACGTACTCATTAAAAAAAATTTAAAAATTGATTTTTAGGGAAAAAGGAAGGGAGAGAGAGAGAGAGAGAGAGAGAGAGAGAGAGAGAGAGAGAGAAAGAAAGAAACAGATGTGGGAGGGAATCATCCATCTGCTGCCTCCTGTCCCTCATGGATCCTACATCCCAGAAAAGTGCCCTGACAGGTAATCAAACCAGCAACCCTTGGTACCCGGGAGGATGCCCAACCGAGCCCGGCGCTGGCCAGGGCTATTCAATTATTTTTGAGTAATTTGCTGCAAATAAAATTTGTTTCAAAAAATACATATATTCTAAATTTTAGTATGTATGAATTTTAAATCATTTGACCAGGTGTCCTTGGAATTTGATTGGGGTCTCATCACATTTGTAGATGGGGATAAGAGGAATTCATCCACTGGCTCCTTTAACGGGCATACATGGAGTGCTTCCTATGGGCCAGGCTCTAGAAGTGCAGTGGACAATCCAGAGCTGGCAATGAGGGCACTTTTGCATCAGAATCAAGCCAGCCTGCAGGAAGCTACAGGGCGTGAAGGCAGGACCTGCCTCTTTGCACGCCAGCTCTGTGCTTTTCCTTGACGCGCATTCCTCCAGGCGCATCCCGCTCCGCCTTCCTGGGCAACGCGGGGTGCTGTGTCCTCCAGCCCGGCGGCCCTGCACCTTTGGCCAGTGCCCCAGGGAAACTGGTCCCTCTCTCCGTCCCGCCTTGGCCGCTCCTCCCTGCGAGGTGCCTCCATTCCCGCCCCTCTCCCTCCCTTCCTCTGGGCTCTGGGACCTCCCCTTCCAGCGTCCTGCGCCTCCCAGCTCCATTCCGGGCGCCCGCTGCCGGGCGCCGGACCGTGTTGCTCCGCTGGCTGCGCCGCCCGCGGGTTGAAAAGAATTTCCAGACCCGCGGCCCGGGGATGGGGCGAGCCCGGCTGCTGCTGCTGCTGCCGCTGCCGCTGTCTTGGCTCTTCGTCCCTGGGCTTCCCAGAAGGGGTGAGTGCACGGGACGGGGTTCTGGGAGAGGGGGCGCGTAGCCCGGGGGCCGGGGGCGGGGGCAGATGGAGCCGGGGAACGCGAGGGTCCCGGGAGGAGGTCGATGTTGGGAGTTCCGGAGGGGGCGCGGGGCGGCGGGAGGTCAGGGCGGGACGGGGTGCGTCCCCCCTGCTGGGCAGGTTTGCAAACACTCACTCCCCCAACCTCCCCACTACGGGCTGGCGCGCGGAGCAGAGTGCAGGTCTCGCAGTAGCCCAGAGTCGGGGCGCCTGGATGGGCCGTGTAGGCGCGTTCGATGGAACCGGCGGGGGCCACCGAGGGCCCCCTTTCCTCCGGGAGGAGGTCACGCTCTGTGCTGTGAGTTCCCAAGTTTTCCGCCCAGAGGACCGCGCTGGACCCGCGCTGGCAGGAGCTCTGGGGACCGCACGCCCACATCCCGAGGGACTCGCGCCCACTGACGCGCAGGCTGCAGAGTTGGGGTCGCTGTTTGGGCGCGTGGACTAAAGTGGGACCTGGGATGGTAGGCGCTCAGGCTGCTCCCACTGGGACCTCATGGGCAGTACCAGCACCCCTCTGCAGGACACCCCGGCGGTGCGGGGCCAGGAGAAAGGGGAGCATTCCCTACCCCTGTTATTGGGGGAGGGGGCTCCAGTGCTTGGACAGCGTGTAGGTTTATCCCAGCTCTGCCAGGTGTGCGCACGGGTGTTCCAGGGCGGACGCTGGCTGGAGGGGCACAGGCCGGTCTGCGGGGCCGGTTCTGCACCCATAGCTGGTTCACGGGTGAGAGGGTAAGCAGGTGAGAAGTCTGGTTGCTGATCCACTCCTGGAAGCAGGGAGAAACTTAACCAGGCCTCACCAAAAAGACAAAGAAAAAGGAGGGGGGGGGGGGGGAGAAAGGTATGCTAAATAAACACACCCAGGCATTTCTCCTTGGCTAAACTATTTCCATCCAGCCTGGGGTTTGTTGTTTGTTTGTTTGTTTGTTTTACCGTGAATACTGCTGAGTAGTTTTCACCTAGCAGAGTAAAAGGTGTGTTGTTGTTTTTTTAAGAATACCAAGTTACAGTTAAGCAATTTACTGAAAACTTTTCCTTTTGAGGTTGTGTGTGTGTGTGTGTGTGTGTGTGTGTGTGTGTGTGAAAGCTCAGTTGGTCAAATGAAAAATTCTTAAGCAGTGCCTCCTTTTGCACATTAAATTGCATGGAAGCACTTTATAATTTGGGGCAATTTGAAACAAACATCAAAGAACTAAAACATGCCTGTTCTCCACCCCCAAACCCTCAAAAATTCCTGGGCATTTCT
The DNA here is from genome assembly GCF_964212035.1 of Myotis nattereri. NCBI lineage: Eukaryota > Metazoa > Chordata > Mammalia > Chiroptera > Vespertilionidae > Myotis > Myotis nattereri. The sequence continues at coordinate 27,084,452 of NC_138085.1, forward strand.
GCCAGACCCATTTTTCATAATCCGCCAATCTGTTATATTTTTCTGCTAGTGAGGGCTGGCCATAAATAGTCTTGAAGGTAATGAATGTGGTGAAAAGTATGGGAAAAATAGTTTTGGTGTAAGATACTTAAAAATTGTGTTTTTCTTTTTCTAAATTTTAAAAAAGCTGTAATAAAAAACGTTTGTAGTTGACAGTCAGCTTTAGTCAGATAAACATGCAAGGACTGCTAAAATCCATCCAGTGGTGCCCGTCTGGCGTGGGTTGGGCGTCACCTATGAACCAAGAGGTCATTCCTGGTCAGGGCACGGGCCTGGTGGCAGGCTGGATCCCCAGTGGAGGGGGGGGGGGGACTTGCTGGAGGCAGCCAATCAAAGATTCTCTTTCATCATTGATGTTTCTCTCTCCCCCTTCCTCTATGAAATCAATAAATATATTTTTAAGTGAATCTTAAAAAAAAATCTTCCCAGTAGGAAGAATGAAAAAATGTCTCCAATTTTTCTTTTTCTACCCTTTGCTTCTTTTCTTGAATTTGCCTGGGAGATGTCTGATAGTGTTGCAGCTTACCTTACGAAAAGCTTAAAGCAGTGGTTCTCAACCTTCCTAATGCCTCGACCCTTTAAACAATTCCTCATGTTGTGGTGACCCCCAACCATAAAATTATTTTCGTTGCTCCTTCATAACTGTAATTTTGCTACTGTTATGAATCGTAATGTAAATATCTGATATACAGGATGTATTTTCATTGTTACAAATTGAACATAATTAAAGCATAGTGATTAATCACAAAAACAATATGTAATTATATGTGTTTTCTGATGGTCTTAGGCGACCCGTGTGAAAGGGTCGTTCGACCCCCAAAGGGGTCGCGACCCACAGGTTGAGAACCGCTGGCTTAAAGGGTGGTATTCTCGCTGGCAGAATTCGAGCAGAAGTAAGAGTGCTGTGCGAAGAGATTAAAAATGGAAACTTGAGTCTCAGTCTAGCTTTAAGATTTTCATATTGCGCATTGTGGATCTAAGTGGTTTGTGTAGTGAGACAGGAGGAGACCGGTGGACTGTGTATGTAGGTGCTACACTGTAGAAGAATGGATAATTAACACCTTCCCATCACTTTAATCCAGGAATCCTCCCACCTCCAAACATACAAATACCATCCCTCCAAGCCACTGTGAAGGAGAAGTGAAACTGCTGACCCAGGGGCATTTCAGTCCTTCCTGCCTGCGAGTCTCTAGTGGGGGTGCTAGTGAGCAGCAAAACCACCCAAACGAGTGGTTTGGTACTGGGAGAGGATAAAGGAGAAATAAAAGTGGGTCACAGTGAGGGCACAGCCAGGACCTGGCCCCTGACGAGGCTGTGTATGCAGCTAAACTCAACCTTCAGAACAAATTGGGCTTTAAAACCTCTTAAATTGTGGTGTTAACCTTCCAAACTGATGCTGTAACATCCAATCTATAGTCAACATTTTCCCAGGGAGAATTTTAATTTGTCCCATTGCTCTTGGCCTTCATAAAACAATAGCTTCGTTTTTTAGAAGTAAGTAGTGCATATGTCACAAATAAATAATTTATAGAAAATTATTCTGATCCACTTTTTAAAAATGGATTTTGAGAGAGCCAGAGAAACAGAAACATCAATTGGTTGCCTCCCTCACATGCCCTGACCAGGGGGTTGAACATGAAACCTGGATATATGCCCTGAATGGGAATCGAACCTGCCACGTTTTGGTGGACAAGACGACACTACAACCAACTGAGCCACACCGGTCAGGGCCTGATCCACTTTCTTAAAGTGCTGAATGGAACACACTTATTTTTTATATTAACAATAACTATGTTTTTCCATCATATTTTTATTTTATTTTATTTATAATATTTTTACTGATTTCAGAGGGGAAGGTTGAGGGAGAAGGAGAGAGCGATAGAAACTTCAGTGATGAGAAAGAATCATTGATTGGCTGCCTCCTGCACGCCTCACACTGGGGATCGATCCCGAAACCCAGGCATATGCCCTGACCGGGAATGGAACCATGACCTCCTGGTTCATAGGTCAACGCTCAACCACTGAACCACACCAGCTGGGCTTCGATCGTAATTTTAGAAATAATTTCCAGATAATCCTAGGAGCAGGGTCAGTGAGTTAGTATTCGGAGTTGGTTCTGAAGAGGTTGACTCTTTTCATGCCTGTGAATAGGGACCCTGCTGCCCGCTGGACAAGCTGAGCCAGGGTCTTGTTAAACAGGTCCCTCCCCACCTGCAAAGAGTAGCAGCCACTTCCCATATAATAGCCAGAATGAGATCTGAAGATGAGTCTGACTGTTGGCCCTTGTTGAGAATCCTCAGGGGGCTTTTCACTCCTTCCCTGGGTTTGCAAGGATCTCACTCCTGTGGACTCTTTTCCAGTTACTCCCTCCTGTTCAGGATGCTTCGGTCACAGTGTCTCCTTCCTAGGGCTTCTGCAATGGATGTGCCTGCCCTCTGGGCGAATCTTTCCCCTGATCTCTGCTTGCTGGCTCCTTCTGGTTTAGGTTTCAGCTCAGAGCTTGTGCTGAAGAGGCCTTCCCTCACTCCCTCCCCAGCCAGTCATCTCTCTCTCTCTCTCTCTCTCTCTCTCTCTCTCTCTCTCTCTCTTTCTCTCTCTCTCTCACTCACTTTTAATTTCCTAATGACGCTTCTCACCACCTGATGGTGGATGGCAGATGCCTAGCCCATCGCAGGTGCTCAGTGGGTGACTGTCTGGATAATGTCCAGGGCCAGGCCTCCCTGTCTCTCTCCCTGCTGACTTCCCAGAAGCACAATTGTTGCAGCTGCTGTGCCCTTTTTGGTGTGGAGGGTCTTGGTTGATGGAAAAATCACCTTCAATTTCACTGTGATATCAAAGCAGTTTCATTACTAGAAATGTTAGGACATCTAGAGAAGATAGATTTTTGGGTTCTGTTATCACCAATATGGCAATGTTAGCCTATTTTATATTTTCACAACTATTCCAACTGGGAAAAAAGTCAAAAGCTGCTGTTTTAATGTGGAAAACACAGATTTAACAGCACCTCCCCAGGAGCAGGTTGCCCAGTGCTCAGGTGGTGGCCCTGAGTGCCTTACCTTTGGCCCATCGGCACAGGTTCAGTCTTAACCCAGAGCACAAGGCTGTGCTTACTGTGCATCTCAGCAGGAGGTTAATGGTTATAAAAACGGACAAAAGCCTTTGGCCTGGAATGAAGTGCTTACCAGGGTCTTGGCCCAGGATCTGAGTAGCCAGCGAGCCTGCTCAGTCCTGCCTGGCCAGCCTCCGCTTTCTCTCTGGTCAGGGGGACTCGCAATTTTTCATGGAATTGTGAGGAGGGTGAAGTGATCTAATGGCATGGAGTAAGTCCTCCAAAAATATTAACTGTTATTCCCAAAGGCTTCTCCCATTATTCTGAGCTCAAATTTTGGGGTAATTGTTTTTCCTGGACAGCCAGTGTTGCAGGGCGGGCGGGGCTGTTTTCTCATTGAAATGTATCCTAAATTGCACCTTGAACTGTGAGGGCAGATGAGGGCAACGCCCCCTGTTCCCTGCGGGGCGGGGCTGTGGGGCGTGGGTCCTGACTCCTGAGTCCGGCTGTGCTCTTGAGGATTTGGCTTCCCGGTGGTTCCCATGCAGGACCCACCCTTGGCCTGCCCTGCCCGCTCCTGCCCTGCCGCCCCCTTACCTTCACCGGCTGGATTCAGACTTAACTCGGTCCAGGAATAGCTTCCCGTCATGTGCTTCTCTGCAAGGTTAAAAACGAAGGCCAATGCCTGCTCTACTCTCCCACACAACTCTGCCAACGTGGGTGTGGTTTTTGAGTGTAAACATCCAGATGATTCTTTTTTTTTTTTTTAACCAGCGCAAACCAGGTTTTTCAAGTGAAGTCTTCTGGCTGCAATGGATGGAAAATGTGACTTTGTTTCTTAGATCAGCCTCTGGGCACCTGCCTGGTGTGTGTGTGCCTGGTGTGTGTGTGCCTGGTGTGTGTGTGCCTGGTGTGTGTATGCCTGGTGTGTGTGTGCCTGGTGTGTTGTGTGCCAACGCGCCCTCCTGACCGGATACTTCCTGTGGGTGGCAGGTGTGAGCAGGCTTCACCTGGCCCTGCCTCTCGCACTCTGGGCATCTGCTGACCCCTGGCAGGAAGGGAACCTGCTTCCTTTATCCTTTCCTTGTTCAGGCCCCCTGTGTCCAGCAGGCAATGGTTGGGAATCCCACAGGATCTTGTGCCAGAGTACTGAGGGGACCCGCCACCCCCACTTCCTCCCTCGGCGGAGGCCTGAGTTGGCTTCTTCTGAACCGTGGCTCTGGAACGGCGGCTGTTGAACGGCACGTGTGGAAGAGTCTTGACGGCAGCCAAGGCCCAGGTCTTCCCGCTTCTGTGAGTCCAGACAGCTGGGCAGCCCTCCGTGGTAGCTGTGTCATTCCCACTCTCTGGGCCTCTTTTCACAGCAGGACCCCGTGGGCCCCGGCCGCAGGTCCCAGGCTTTAAACAGATAAAGAGAGGGTAGGGCGATCATGTCCTCAACGTTTCACTGAGAAACCTACACTCAATTCTAAAGCATTTTATTTCATCCCTTTGCCCATTTAATCCACCATCCATGCTTCTTTCTTTACTTAACGGTAAAATGGATTTTCCGTGAGCCTTGGGGTGGCGGGGGTGGGGAAGGAAAAGGGTAGGGGAGACGAAGGAGGGAAAGGGAGAAACAGATGTTGACTTTATTTTGGGACAAGGTCATATAAGAAAATGGTTACACCAAAAACTAAGAATGTTTGAGAGACTTCTGGAAAAAGTCCAGTCCATATCCCAGTGCGTGGGGTTTCTTAGGCTCTTGTGCTTCCCCTTGTCCTCAGTCATTAGTGGTGTCTTCTGGGGATTTCTTAGTCGGTCCCTTCACAGGTGCTTGCCTAGCGTCTGCTGAGCCACCTCAGGCCCCAGCAAGGTCAGGTCACAGGTGGTGTCTCTGCTGGCTCCCCCGGGAGGCCCCGTCCTCAGGCCTGAGGTCTCAGGTTGGCACTGACAATCAGGCAAATGGGACAGACCTGTTTTTTGGGGGGAGGGGTGTTCAGGTACCTCCACATTCGGGAATGGTGGACACCTTAGACTTTGCCTTAGCTGCGGCCTGGCCTCTGGTGAGACACAGGGGAAGCCTTGTTTTGGGGGAGAAGGGATTGTTTTGCTGTTTTAAGCCTTCAGGCTTGTTAAAGCTGCTAGTAGACTGGCCTCATTATGGTTTTGGAAAATGATCCTTTTTACAAGTCAGAACAGGCTGTCTTGGAGGAGAATATTAGAACAGGGACGCAGTCTCCCTGAATGTTGTTTTCTGTCCGGGGCTGACCGCTGACTGCACACACGGCCAGCTGATCCATATTCATGGCACCCAGTACGGCTGCATCTGTAGGCGGGTTTCCACTTGCCCCTGGCTGGCTGCCCCCATACAGGAAGGGGAAGGAGCCTGTGAGCCCTTTTATAGTTCTGTCATGTGATTTGCAGATTTGTGGATGAAAACAATGTTCTTTAAAAGTCTTGGAGCAGCCCTGGCTAGTGGCTCAGCTGGTTGGAGTGTCAAACGTGGTGGGTTTGATTTCTGGTCAGGCTACATACCTAGGTTGTGGGTTCTATCCCCGGTGGGAGCATATACCAATCAGTATTCCTCTCCCTTTCTCTCTCTAAATTCCATTTTAAAAAAGAAAAAACCAGCCAGTGTGGCTCAGTGGTTAAGTGTCAGCCCATTCACCAGGAGGAGTGCAGGCTGATCTCTAATAAAAACAATCAATAAAAAGGTTTAGAGCAAATGAAAAGGAAGCTTATTAGGATTAGCATTAAATCGGAATCATTCGTTTAAGAAAAAGAACCACTTTGGGAGTACAGAAATGTACATTCTCATCCCAGTTTTGACGTTAGCTGGGAGGACAAAGAGAAAGTCAGCTAGGAAGTCCACCCCGGACCTGTGGACTCAGGGTTTGGGGTGCACATCTCGTCACCCTCCACAGATCCAGTTGCATCTGATTCTTGAGGGGTGGGGAGCCTCTACCCCTTCCCCGTCAGAGCCTGGCACTGAGGGTAGGAATAAGGTAGTTACATTTATCTAAGGACGGTGGCAAGTCCTAGACCCGGGTGACATCTGCAAGGCAGGACGGTTCCTCAAGCCAAGCGCCCTCAGGATTTTTGGACCAACAGGTGGCAGGAAGGTTGAGGTCTCTCACGCGAGCTACTCAGGGAGGGATCCCACCATTGTCCCCTGGGGGCCAACCAGTAAACATAAAAGCCTCACTTTCTCTCTTTCCCTTTACGTTTCGTCTTTCTCACCTACTCTTTTCCTGTATATTCAAGCCTTTTTATAAAATATTCAGAATACGTCTTCTTGGGAGAAGTGTCTGTTCAGGTCCTCTGCCCGTTTTTTAAATTGGATTGTTTGGTGCTGAGTTGTGTGAGTTTGTTTGTTTTTTTTAATATATTTTACTGATTTTTTACAGAGAGGAAGGGAGAGGGATAGAGAGTTAGAAACATCGATGAGAGAGAAACACCGATCAGCTGCCTCCTGCACACTCCCCACTGGGGATGTGCCCGCAACCAAGGTACATGCCCTTGACCGGAATCGAACCTGGGACCCTTGAGTCCACAGGCTGACAGCTCTATCCACTGAGCCAAACCAGTTAGGGCTGTGTGAGTTTTTTTAAAATACCTTTTTGATATTAACCCCTTCTCAGAGCTGAATATCTTCAAATATCTTCTCCCATTCAGTTGGTTGCCATTTTGTTTTGTTGGCAGATTCCTTTGCTGTGCAGAAGCTTTTTAGTTTGATATAGTCCCATTCATTTATTTTTGCTTGCTTTATCTTCCCTTGCCTTTGAGGTCATAAAATCTTGTCTAAGACCAAGGTTCATAAAATCTTGTCTAAGACCAAGGTCCATATGTTTAGTATCTATGTATTCTTCTATATAATTTATTGTTTCACTTCTTATATTTAGGTCTTTGATCCATTTTGAGTTAATTATTGTATATGGGGACAAACTGTAGTCTAGTTTTGTTTTTTTTTTGCATGTGGCTCTCCAGTTTTCCTAGTACCATTTATTGAAGAGGCTTTCATTTCTCCATTATATGTGTTTGGCTCCTTTGTAAAACATTATTTGCCCATAAACACGTGGATTTACATCTGGCCTCTCAATTCTGTTTTATTGGCCTGTGTCTGTTTTTCAGCCAGTATGCTGTTTGATTATCATTGCTTTGTAGTTTGAAGTTAGGGAGTGTGATACCTCCGGGTTTGTTATTTTTTCTCAGGTTTGCTTTGGCTATTCAGGGTGTTGCATCGTTTCATACAAATCTGATGATTTTTTTTGTTCAGTTTCTTTAAAAAATGTCATTTGGGCTCTGGCTGGGTGGCTCAGTTGGTTGGAGTGTCGTCCCACGCACCAAAAAAGGTTGCGCAATTAATTCCCAGTCAGGATACACACCTAGGTCTCAGGTTCGATCCCAGGTCAGGGAGTGTACTGGAGGCAGTTGATCGATGTTTTTCATTCACACATTGTTATGGTTTGACTCAGCGAGATAGACCACCGACTCAGAATTTAAATTTAAGAGCCTTTATTAAGCTGGCCAGCTGACTACAGTCACAGCACCCGGCTGAAGCAAAAGCTGAACTGCAGCGCTGACTGCAAGAGTTACAGCGTTTTTATTTGCAAAAACCACAAAGTTACAAAGCCTTGTTTACACAATTAGTTCCCGACACAGTATAGCATCATTACCTTCTTATCTATGAGTTTTAGGAACAGAGAGTACAGCATATTGAGAAGGGGCCATGAGACCATATCTCCAGGCCTGGCCTGATGTCAGTACCTTCCTGTCTATGTGTTTTAGGAACAGACAGCACAGCGCGCCCCGTCTGGCCGAAGTGCCAGATATGCAGCCCAGTACAACATCAATGTCTCTCTCTCTTTCCCTCCCTTTCTCCCTCTCCCTTCTTCTCTTCTAAAATCAATCAGGTGAGGATTTTAAAAATGTCGTTTGGATTTTGATGGGGATTGCATTAAATCTGTATAGTGCTTGGGTAATATGGCGGTTTTAATTATATGGATTCTTTTAATCCATGAACACAGAATATTTTTCCAATTTATTGTGTCTTTTTGTAAATATTTTTTATTGCTTTCAGAGAGGCAGGGAGAGGGAGAGAGAGATAGAAACATCAGTGATGAGAGAGACTCATTTTTAGGCTGACTCCTGCCCAATGTACCAGAGTAAAGAGATGCAAAATGGGGATCGAGCCCACAACCCAGGCATGTGCCCTGACCGGGAATCGAACCGTGACCTCCTGGTTCATAGGTCGAAGCTCAACCACTGAGCCGCGCCGGCAGAGCATATTGTGTCTTTTTCAATCTCTTTTAATAATGCTTTGTAGTTTTCAGTGTATAGGTCCTTCACATCTTTTAAGTTTATTCCTAGATATTTTATTCTTCTTGTAATTGCAAAGGGAATTTTATTTCATTTTCTGAAATTTCATTGTTAGTATATAGCAGTGATGGCGAACCTATGACACGTGTGTCAGAGGTGACACGCGAACTCATTTTTTTGGTTGATTTTTCTTTGTTAAATGGCATTTAAATATATAAAATAAATATCAAAAATATAAATCTTTGTTTTACCATGGTTGCAAATATCAAAAAATTTCTATATGTGACACGGCACCAGAGTTAAGTTAGGGTTTTTCAAAATGCTGACACGCCAAGCTCAAAAGGTTCGCCATCACTGGTAGATAGGAATGGAGTGAATTTTTTAAAAATTCATTTTATAAACGACAACTTTACTGTATTTAAAGTTTCTAATAGTTTTTTGGAGGTGGTGTTTTTAGGGTTTTCTATATAAAGAATTATGTCATCTGCAAAAAGTGACACTTTGATTCCCAGTGTGGATGCCTTTTATTTCTCTTGACTGATTGCTCTGGCCAGGACTTCCAGTACTAGGTTGAATAAGAGTGTGAGAGTGGACACCTTGCCTTGCTCCTGGCCATCGAGGAAGAGCGTTGAGGTGTTCACCATGGAGTGTGATATGAGCTGAGGTTGTTGACGAGCATTATTTTCAAGTTCTGTGTCCTTGTGTATTTTCCGCCCAGTTCTTTGATCGGTTGTTGAGAGAGAGATGTTGGGTGTCTCCAACTATAATTGTTTTGTTGTTGTTTTGTTTTTTCGTTCAATCCTATCAGTTTCAGCGTCACATATTTTGCATCGCTTTACTCTGGTACATATAGTCATCCCGTACTTTCCATTGGGGGATTGGTTTTAGGACTGCCCCTCCCTTAGTATGCTGAAATGCATGGATGCTCAAGTCCTTTATATTAAGTGATGTAGCATCTACATATAATCTCCACACATCATCCCTTATACTTTATTTATTTTTATTTTTTAATTTTTACCTGAGGATATTTTTTCCACTTCTTTTTAGAGAGAATGGAAGGGAGGTGGGGAGGGAGGGAGAGAGAGACACATCGGTAGGTTGCACGCACCCTGACAGCGGGTGGGAAGTGAACCCACAACCCAGGTACATGCTCTTGACCTAGACTTGAACCAAGACTCTTTGGTGGGCAGCCAATCCTCCAAACATTGAGCAACACCAGCCAGGGTATCCCATATACTTTAAATCATCTCTATATTACTTACAATACCTAACACAATGCAAATGCTATGCAAATACTTCTTATACTGTATTATTTAGGGAATAATGAGAAAAAAACAGTCTGTACATGTTCAGTAGAGATGCAGCCATCATAGGTCTAACTACATAGTACGTGTCAGCAGCAAGGGACCTTTTTTATCTCCCTGAATATTTTTAGTTCGCAGTTGCTTGGATCCATGGATACTATACCCACAGATACAGAGGGCTGGCTGTATTCATTTAACTGCTATTTCTTATTGGTAGATTGACTGTTTTATCATTATGTAATGTGCCTTTCTATCTCTGGTAATTTTCTTTACTTTGAAAACTACTTTATCTGATATTAATATAGCCATCCTGCTTTCTTTTGATGAATGGTTACATGATATCTTTTTCTATGCTTTTGTGTTCAACTTGCCTATCATCATATATAAGAAAAGGCTAATATGCAAATTGTCCCCTTGACTGGGAGTTCAACTGGGAGTTTGACCAGGGGGCAGGGCCGGCCCTCCAACAGCCCGAGGACCCTCCCCCAAGCCAGCCGATTGGGCTGATTGGGCCTGGCCATCCTGACCCCACTCATGCACAAATTTGTGCACCAGGCCTCTAGTATAATTATATGTGGAGTGAATTGCTTATAAATAGCAGACAATTGGGTCATGTTTTTTACTCTAGTCTGCCAATCTCTGTCTTTTAATAAGCATATTTTGATCATTTACATGTAATATTAGGTGTTGATGTTTTAGCAGTTTAAATGAAATACAGAATCCCTACCTCCTTTTATTTTATTTTTTTATGATTATTTTTTAAATCCTAACCTGAGGATATGCTTTACTTTGATGACTGAGAGAGCAAGGAAGGAAGATGAAGAGAGGGAGAGGGAGGGGAGAAGAGGGCGAGAGAGGAAGAAAGAGAGAGGAAGAGAAATCGATATGAGACTCATTGATTGGTTGAGGAAGCATAATCCCCTTCTCTACCAGAGCGAGTCAGAGGAAACCAGATAAAATAAAAGACTTAAATAAGAGCCAAAGTCTTATAATACCCAAAGGTATAATCCCCAGTCAGGGCCCATTGATGAGGGCCCTGACTGGGGATCCAACCTGCAACCTGCTTATACTAGTACTAGAGGCCCGGTGCACAAAAATTTGTGGGTTTGATTCCCAGCCAACTGAGCTACACTGGCCAGGGCTTGACCAATATTTTTGCTTTTTATGATTTTTCCTTCCTTCTAATGACTCAGGTTTCTTTCTTTCATTATTTCCTTTCCTAGAGACATTCCTTTAGCGTAAGTCTTCTGATAACAAATTCTCATAGTTTTCCATCTCTCTGTGTGCTTTCAAAATGCCTTTTTTTTTTTTTTTGTCTTTAGTAGTTAAAAGTTTGGCTATGATGTATCTTGGCATGGATATTTTTGGAGCTTATTTTGGGTTCACTCAGATGTTTGATTCTGTAGATGTGTATCTTTTGGCAGATTTGGCAAGTTTTCAGCCAACATTTCTTCAAGTACTTTTTTAGCCTTGCCCTCCCTCTTCTCCTTCAGGGACTCAGATGATACAAATGTTAGATCTTTAATAATAGTCTTACTGCTCCCAGAGACTCTTCATTATTTTTCAGCCTCTTTTCTTTCTGTTGTTTAGATTGGATACTTTTCTGATGATTTATCTTTCAGTTCACTGATCTTTCCTCTGTCCCTCCATTCTGCTTTGAGCCCACTCATTGAAGGTTTTTTATTTTTATTTTGACTATTGTATTTTTCTATTAAAAAATTTCCATTTGGTTCTTTTTATTCTTCTATTTCTTTGCTGAGACTTTTTATTTTTCCTCTATTTCACGTTAATAATTGCTTGTTGGAGTATTTTTATGATTCCTTTAAAAACTTTTTCAGCCCTGGCTGGTATAGGTCAGTGGTTAGAGTGTTGGCCTGCCCAACAAAGAGTTGCGGGTTCAATTTCCAGTCAAGTACCTGGGTTACGGGTTTGATCCCCAGCCCCGGTTGATGGTTTTTCTCTCTCTTTCTCGCTCCTCCCCCCTCCCTCTCTCCCTTCCACTCTCTGTAAAAATCAATGGGAAATATATCCTCGGGTGAAGATTAACAACAACAACAAAAAAGCTTTTTCAGATAATTCTCTGTCATCTTGGTGTTGATACTTCACTGAGACAAAATTTTTTATTGAAACCTAGACATTTTGGGTAGTATAAGACCTCGACTCTTAGTTAAGTCTTTTATTTTATCTGGTTTCCTCTGACCTGCTCTGGTAGGGAAGGAGGTTATGCTGCCTCTTACTGTCTGGTGGAGGCAGCATAAGTCTCAACTCAGCCTCCATTGACCAACTCTGAGTGTGGGAGCATCCTGGTCACTGCTGGTCACAGGTGGGGTGCGAGTTCTGGCTGCTTGCAAGGCCACCCCTGCTACCTCCCTCGCTGGGAGGTGTAGGAGAGCCTCCTTACTTTCTGACTGTTCCCTACCTGACTTCCCCTGACGTCAGAGGGGAAGGAATGCCCTCACTGGGCAGTGGGGAAAGCCCTGGCTCTGATAACCACCCCAGGGGGGACAAGGCGGATGCCTCATTAATGCCAGGTGGGTGTGGAAGTTCAAGCTCCCCACTGGGTCTTGACTAACACCAGCCAGTGGGGATGACAGCCCAGCTCTCCACGTGGCCCTCTCTGATACCACCCAGGGGAACTGCTGTCACCTCTTCACAGCCTGGTGAGGGTCAAGTCCAGGCTTTCCCTTGACCTTTGCTGGCCTCGGCGGGATGGAGCCATAGAGGAGAGCCGTTTATTATCTAAAAGTCTTCTGTCTTGTTGAGCTACCCCTTTCCTTGCCCTTCGAGCGAACAGACTTGCTTGCGTTTGTTTGTTTGTTTTTGGTCTCTGCCTATTAGCATTTCCCAAGGGGAAAACCCAGGGAATTCATCTTTATGGTGCTCTTGGCTTCCGAGGTCCTTTGTCAATCTTCCTCCTCTCCAGTTTTGAGGGTTTTAAAAAGAATGTTTGTTTTATATACAATGTCTGGTGTTTTCATGGGAGGGACAGGAAAAAATTCATCTGTTTTTAGAGGTAATTCTTTGCCTTCTGTCCCTTAGGAAAGACAGACTGTTCTTGCTAAGGTGTTTTGGTCTTCCCAAGATGGTCACATTTTAAAAGGAAATACTATTTCTTTAAAAGAATGACTTTTTATGACTAGGAATTCAGGTGTTTGTGAGCCAGGGCATATGTGTTGGGTGTGGCTTCTGGAGGAAATAAACTTGGAGTCTGAGAGTCGCTCCTGGGACTTGGGAAGGCCGTGCCTGGCCCTCGGGGAGAACCAGCCGCAGACTCCCGCGGGGAAGCTGCTGCAGGACCCGGGCCAGAAAGTGTTCCGTCAGTGCCTTTCTCTGACACTTGGTGTGCTGCCAGCGAGGAAGGAGAAGGAAGCCCTCGCTAAGTAAACACACATTCCTGTTTCACTGAAGACTGAATAGCCTAAGGCATAATCGGTTCCATATGTTCAGCATTGATAGTCCACGCATGACTAGTGGCACCTTTGAAATAAGACAGATCGGGTGTTTCACGTTCTAACATAGTAACTGCCATTTTTTTGCATGTCTGTGCACAACAAGCGTCGTACAGTGTTCTGTGTGCACACTTCTGCTCTCACCTCTGAAACATACGGCGGTGTCACCTGTCTGACCTTGTAATGAGGAGACTGAGTCTCAGATGGACAGGTGACTTGCCTCTGGCCTCCGTGGGGCTGACCTGGGGCTACTAGTACACCTTGCCCGTCTGATCCGAGTTCTTATACTCACCACACTCCTAAGCCGCGTGCGTTCAAACCTGGTTCTGCATGGGGATTCTCAGGCCGGACCCTCAGGCATGCCCAAGCCAAGGCAATCTGATTCATCCCCTAGAGCAGGGGAGCTGGTCCTGGCGGCATGATAGAATCACTGGAAGAGATTTCCTAAAAGCCTGATGCCCAGCTGCACCGCTGGCCAGTGAACTCCAGCTGTGCATGAAGCCCAGGACCAGAGCTTTAAAAACCTCCCCTGGAGATGCTGGTGTTCTGCGGGTTTGAGAGCTTGGAGGGGACGGTGGGGTGTCAGTCAGGTTCTGGAACTCTCTTTTCTGGTTGCAGAAAGGACTGGAGGCTGCAGCCTGCTTGGGGAGCTTTCTTTGCAAAGCACTTCTATCAAGAAAATGTCAGATGCCCACGCCAAAAAGTGGGGTTCAGGCTGAAGGGGATGATGAGGGGCTGCCTAAGGCCCTTGGAGGCCCTTGGGGCTCCCACTGCTGAAGTGGGTGCAGGCGGCCTGGTGAGAGGCCCAGGTGGGACTCTGCTCTTTTTCTTTTTTTTTAAAGCCAATGTGCCAAGTGGGTTGTGCTCAGAGGTCCCAGCACTTCACACGTTCCAGGTGAGGACTCAGAGAGCGGTGGGATGGCTTAAGCCACTGGTCGGCAAACTCATTAGTCAACAGAGCCAAATATCAACAGTACGATTGAAATTTCTTTTGCGAGCCAAATTTTTTAAACTATATAGGTAGGTACATTGTTATTAACTTAATTAGGGTACTCCTAAGGCTTAGGAAGAGCCACACTCAAGGGGCCAAAGAGCCGCATGTGGCTCGCAAGCTGCAGTTTGCACACCACTGGCTTAAGGGATGTGCTATAGTTCCTGTGTGCCCCCCAGACCCGCTCTTGCCCTAGCCTGTGAGGGCCAATGGTGAACCCCGAGGGCTATTTTTGCAAAGTGATACTAAGATTTATTTGACTGAGTATATCATCCCACCCAGTCATAACTGACCTGAAATGCAAGTGTACTGGGGCATCCTGTTTCCTTTTATCTGGCAGCCCTGGGCCTGCTGGGCTCCCCGGGGGACCGTGCTTTGTCCCTGTCCTCACTGGCAGCCCTGCCACCACCGGCAGCTGTGCCCCCTCAGGCACAGGCAGCCCACACTCCTTTACCTCGAGGCCCCTGTCAGGCCAGCTAAGGAGCTCCAGGTGGCTGAGCTTAATCTCTCCAGGTATCACTTGGGTACCTCGGGTCACGTGATCTCAGGTTAAAAGTTTTTAGAAAGTTTTCTCTCATACGTTATTGTCGCTGCTCTTTATCTGTGGAGAATGCTTGGCTTTTGCATAAAGTTTGTTCTGGGTTTGGCTTCAGCCAGACGGGTTGGGGGAGTCCTCCTCAAACGGGGACAGGGGAGTGGCCTAGGGACAAGACGCAAATGGCAGGCACCAATCCAGGCAGGGTCTCTCCTGGGGCTGGGGTGTAGACATAAATGGGATTCCAGAGGCCACAAGCCTTTCTGTAAACACTGATCCACCCCAGAAGGGGCCTCTCTACTGCACTGCAGGGCTGCTGGACAGCACAGCCTGGCAGGCAGCAAGCTTGGGGCACTGGGTAGTACGCCCCCCCCCCCCACATCTGCCATCCTGCTCTGTGCTAATATGCTCCACTGGTGAAGCAGAGAACCCCCGGGAGTTCAAAGACACCCCGCACCCCTGCAGCGCCCCCTCAACATCCCTCTCCACGGTCTCCCCCACTGATGTTAGGGCTGAACTTCGGAGAGTTATGCTCCTGCCTCTGCCCACCTTGCTGTCTGAGAAAGAGCAGGGAGGAGGCCCCATAGGCGGGCACCTCCGTCCTGCCCTCATCCCACCACTCCGTTCACGGGACTGGAAAGCAAGCTGAGGGCACCTGACACCCAAGGGCATTCTCCATCTTCCCAGGCTCCAGGGCCAGGAGTCCGCTTAGCGCAGCCATGGCACCTGCTACTCTGGGCCCGGTGCCTTCAGCAGCTGCTGCTTCCTGCATCTTCCTTGGGCTGAGATCCGAGTCTTCGGGGAACTTAGGGAACTCCTGCCAGGAGAGGGTGTGGAGGCCAGCCCTAGACAGGCTCCTCGGAGCCCGGATTCTCCGGCCGGAGGCTGGAAGCATATTTTTTCCCTCTCAGGTTTGGCCGGCAGTTACCCTGCTCCAGTGTCGCCGTTCTCTGTGCTTTGTCTAACACACACCTCCCTGGTGATCCAGGCACTCGCTCCCACATCGGCCGGGACCTGCACGTGCGCTGGGGTCCTGTACATCCATCCTCTCCCTCCACGAGCAACTGTGACCCTGGCAGGGGAACAGGCTGAAGCTCTTCCCCTGAGGACATGGCTCAGGGTGAGGGGCTGGGGGCTCTAACTGCAGAGCTGCTGGCCAACCTCTGGCCACCACTGCTCCAATCCTCCTGCCACTGTTATTGGACGAAGCGGGGTGTCGTTTTCCCCACTGGGGGCTGGGAGTAGAGTCCTCATGATAACCTTGAGAGAGAGAATTTTCTGAGAGTCGCCCAGAATGAGTGATTTTATTTGCGTGGAATTGTATCCGTGGGTTTCCAAAGTCTCATTTCCCTGAGTCCAGTCATAGAAGAAGTGTAGGTGGGGTTTCAGTAAAGCTAGAAGCAAAGCCAGGGTCCAAAGTTTCCATCCGTGTGTAGCAGGTCCAGGGCTGCATCAGGCTAGCTGCAGTCCATTAGTCTATTGTGTATACATTTGGGGGGAGGGGGATACCCTATATTTAAATTCTTCACAACACACTGTGCTACCTTTATAATTAGAAAGGTCAAATGTTTTCAAATAAATTAAATCAAAGTAAGTATCATTAGCTTTCCTCGCTCTACTTTTTGCCTTCTATAAAAGGGACATATATTTGAAGAAAAATAAAAAATAGGGATTTGGAGAAAGCCCAGCTCCCTAGGACCCTGGAACTCCGTGAATTGACAAACATAGGTTTGCCAGTGGAAGAGGCAGAGGTGGGCCGGGAGGGCTTCGAGGACTGTAGAATAGAGTGCACGTGGCTTAGGCACATAGCAGGAGCATTCACTACTGCAGAAAGCACCTCCAGCCAGAGAAAGACGGGGGCTGGGGGGACCCAGGGCCTGGGCTTTGCCTTCTGCTACTGAGAGCACAGGCCACACTCCAACAGGCTTGCCTGGCGGTCCAGTCGCCCTGACCTCTCCCTGGAGTAAATGGACACTGCAGCCCCAGCACACTCATCTGTCTGGCTGGCTGCTCCAGGCTGACCCCTAGTGCCCTCCACCACGCCTGCAGAGGGCCCTGCCCCCACTGAGACCTCCGTGTGGGGACCAGCAGCGAGTGTTCCGGTTCCTTCCAGTGAGACCTCTTCTCCTCCACCCTGGCATTCTCCCTGGGGCGGAGAGAGCACCTGGTGTGGGAGAAAGGCGTGCGGACAGGGCTCAGTGACCTTCAGTCGAGGCGTGAGTGCAGTCCTGAGGGACTTGGCAGGGAGGGGCAGAGGAATACATTCTCAGGGGCCTCCTTCCGTCCTCGGAACTCCTGCTTGTAGTAGCTCCATTAGCCAAATACGTGCTCAGCTGGGTGCTTTTCTTTTTCTTTATTAGCTGGATACTTAGGCTAAAAATGATTTGCTATTGATGTGAATTACAAGTTGTTCTAGTTGTTGCTATGCATTCTTTCTTTAAATTGTTTTTTTTCTTGTTTTTTTTTCTGTTTTTTAATTTTTATTGAATGTATGGGTAACATTAGTTAATGAAATTATGGCGGTTTCAAGTGTACAATTCTGTAATGCATCATCTGTATATTGTATCGTGTGTTCACCACCCAAAGTCACGTCTGGCGCCGTGCATTCTTATTCACTGAATCTGGCACAGCCCTAGCAGCGACCACCCTACTCTGCACACCCACACTCAGGAGCCCAGGGGGTGCGACATCCTGAATGTGACAGGAGGTACAGCCCTTGAGCAGGGATGGGGCCCTTGGCAAACCCCCAGTCACCACCCACAGAATGTCAGGCCTGCGTCTCTCCCCACTGCCTGTTTCACCAGAATCGTGGTAAACATGTTTGAATACATAGCAACCAGCACAGAGCATATGCTCCAAAAATGCCATTAAAAAAGCTAAAAGTGCAACTATTGTGAGCCTATATTTTTAGAAATACTTTTGAGCCAGATTAAATGAAAACTTTTCTAGAACCATTCCAGCTGGCAAGCATTTTGCTAGAAGCTCCACGTCATTCTGTAGCTGGTAGCCTGAGCACACTTTGGTCCCCACCCCCTCACCCAGGGATAGGTCTCTGTGACCAGTAGCAGCCTCCCAAGGCTGTCGGCCAGATCTGCGGGACGCTCTTGTGACTGGGCAGATAGACAGTGATCTCCGGGGCCCTGCCCTTCCCGCCATGCTGTTGAGTTGGGTATGAAGGACTTGGAGTGAGTCACAACAGATCTTTTTCATCGGGGGTGTGCGGGTCAGGAGGAGGCACTCCAAGATGCGCCTCTGTGGTATGTGGATTGTTTTGAGCTAAAGGCAACATTAGCCCCCTCTAGGCTCCAGGGAAACCTCTGCCCCTCCCTACACGACCTAGAAGAACTTGAATTAGGGCCTTGCCCATAGTAAGAAGTGATCAGCCATAGCCTTTTGTAACCTGTCTCTAGGGCAGGACAGATTTCTATTTACTGAACATGTGCTCTTCTATCGCCCTGCAGTGACCCTTTGAAGCCCCCAAGGCACCTCACCTCGTCCCTAGCTCAGGAGGCCTCACACAGCCATGTTCCCTTCTGTCTCTGAACCTCGTGCGTGTGGGGTCTCTGACTCTCATGTATGCGGGTCCCATACATATGTATGTGTTAAATTTGGTGATTGTCTCATTAATTTGCCTCATGTCTATTTGATTATTAGTCCAGCCAGAAGAACCTTGAGGGTAGAGGACAGTTTCTCGTACCCCCCTGGGGGGAGTATATTGCGTAACATTAGCGTAAAAACCTTCAAAACTGTAAAGAATTTTTGTGAGTTTATTTGAGCCAAACTGTCGACAATTGTCAGGAAGCAGAATCTCAACAGATTGGGATAATGCTCCCGAGAATGGCGGTTTTTCATCTATTTTTATACATTAGAATCAAAGGAGGGGACGTAGGTGGGTTACATGAAATCCATTGGTGATAGATTGGAGAGGCGGGAGAAAGCAAAGCGGGGAAACCTCTGGGATTGTATAAAGAGTAAAACTATAGACACACACTTCTTTTACTTAGGTGGGTACAGGATAGTTAATAGTCAACAGTTAACATAATGACAATAACAATGAATGAATTTGTGGTCTCTGTCCTGGAGCCCAGGGCATTTGGTTGTGCCCTGAGGGGTCTGAAAAAAAGGGAAGTTACAAGTTACCCTGACATTTTGTTTTTTTAATATATTTTTCAGAGAGGAAGGGAGAGGAAGAGAGAGATAGAAACACCCGTGATGAGAGAGAGTCATTGATCAGCTGCCTCCTGTATGTCCCCCCAACTGAGGATTGAGCCCGCAACCTGCGCATGTGCCCTTGACCTGAATCGAACCCAGGACCCTTCAGTCCGCAGGCCAACGTTTTATCCATTGAGCCAAACCAGCTAGACCGTGGTCGGCAAACTGTGGCTCGCGAGCCACATGCGGTTCTTTGGCCCCTTGAGTGTGGCTCTTCCTAAGCCTTCGGAGTACCCTAATTAAGTTAATAACAATGTACCTACCTATATAGTTTAAGTTTAAAAAATTTGGCTCTCAAAAGAAATGTCAATCGTTGTACTGTTGGTATTTGGCTCTGTTGACTAATGAGTTTGCCGAGCACTGTACAACAGTGGTCAACACCAGTTGGGCAACACCAGTTTTTAAAAGGCTAAAAATCGCTATTCTGTTTTGCAGCTCTCGCTGAGGTGAGGGAAGAAACCCCGCCCCGCCTGCCCTCCGCCATCGGCCTGGCTGACTTTGTGCCATCCTCCTCTCCTCTCTCCCTTGGGGCCCAGCCCTTGGTGGTGGTGTCACCAACTCTGCCCCGAAGACTCCGCAGAGGAAATGCAGCCCTTCCCAGCGTGCCGTCGGCCAGGTCCAAGCGCCTGCCGCCTCTTGCATTTAATCACACGGTTGGCCACATAAAGCCGTCTGAACACAATGACGTGAAGTTCAATTGCTCCATCAGCATACCTAACACGTACCAGGACACCCATATTTCTTGGTGGAAAGATGGGAAGGAGCTGCTTGGGGCACATCATGCGGTTACGCACTTTTACCCCGACGATGAAGTTACAGCAGTGATCGCATCCTTCAGGTAGGTGGTCTTCCTCTTTCTATGTAAATGGTACGCTAGTGCCTCCTCAGTACAAAACAGTCTTGTTTTCTGCCTGTGCAGCTCCACAGGTGCATTCAGAGTGTAGATTAATACCCGACAGTCTGCATGGTGGGTCTCTTTCCAATGGATCGTAGCCCCACTGGAATGTAATTAGCTCTCAGGTCTGGTGTAGGGGTGACAGCCCTCCCACTGCTCCCCCCCACTCCCCCGCCCTAGGCAAAGCATCCCAGGGGGGCACCGGCCCTCAGGGCCAGGGACTGGGAGGCAGCTCTCAGCAAAATGGGAGCTGGTGCTCCTGTGGCCGGGAGGCCCCGCAGACCTAGTGACCTGCGATTTGTGGTGAAGGGAATGTTTTTGTGGTTGGTTTTCTGTGCAGTCGAGGGAATTGTGGTGGTTCCCGTCGCTAAAGCTGGAGGACTTCGCTTTCTTAGTGGATTTTTGTGTGTGTGAAGATGTAAAGGTCAGTTTCTATCCCTGTGGGTTCCTTGGGCCCTGAGCAGCTGGTGTTTGATAACCCCCTGCCCACAGCTGCCCTGTGGGGCCCTCACTCCTGCTGCTTCTGGTGGCCCTGGCATGGAACTGTACATGGGAGAGCAGCAAAACATATAGAAAATAAGGACATAATCCCTTAAGTTAAACCATCAACTGGAAACGTTATTATTAGGCCCAGATCCCTGACACTCTGTGACATGCCTCATAATCAGACTTCCTTCAGCTCAACATATACCAGACTGCACATGGATGACCCGTGGCATGCCACCTGCACCATTTGATCTGTGACAGGTACAAATAGGACACCTACCAGTGCGTCGTTGTGTTATTTACTTTTTTTTTCATTTTTATTATCATGGTAACATGTACACAAATAAAAGTGACCATTTTAGCCCTTTTTGGGTGTATACTTCGTTGGCATTAAGTACATTCACATTGTGGTGTAGCCATCACCACCATCATTTCTAAACAGAAACTCTTTGCCCATGAAAATCTAACTCCCCAGCCCCTGGTAACCTCTATTTTATGTTCTTTTTCTATTTCTCTATTCTAGGGGCCTCATATAAGTGGAAACGAACAACATAAGTATTTCTTTGAAGAGGCCCCAGAGCTCAGCTGCTACGTATGAGCCATTTCTGAGCAGTCGGCTCTGTTGGGCAGGTCCCAGGGACAGAGGGGCACTGTGTCTCCCCTTAGGATGCTGTCCTGGGGCCAGCCCAGGCGAGGCTGCCCTGGTGTGATGGGCTATGCAGCTGCTGGCCCTGTGGTCGGCCCAGGTGATTCCTGTCTAGACGCCACAGTCAACCTGTATGGGTCCTGGCGTTCTACCTGGTTCAGATGTTTCTACTTGACCGAAATCTCATGGGACTTTTATACCTTTTTTAAAGCAGGGAATACATGTCGTAGAATATTTCAACTCTTTAAAATTTCTCTCTCCCATTCCAGCCCCCAAATGTCTGCCAGTGGGTGCCTGAGTCACCCATTTCTTGAGTATCTTTCCAGAGACATTCGGTGCTTGGGTTGTGTGTGTGCCAGGCCCCCGTGTGTATGTTAATCTAATAGAGTGTTACTCACAGCTGGGGTGAATCAGTACCCACAGCTCACATAATTGGGGCCACATAAATGCTGTTTTCAGCTGAATCATGTCATAGACGGTAATCACGTTTATCTTAGCATTTTTTGTTTTCCTGAAATTAATATTGTTTCCTTGCCTGTTTGTTTAATTTTCTAAGTGTTAATCATGCATTCTTCTCGAAGCTCTACCGGAAGACAGGCATTTCTTTGGAAAGTGAAAAGATTATCAGCTCTGACTTCTTGCTTGGCCACGCCTGTCCTAGAGCCATCCCCTCTCCTGCTCTGGTCTGGGGTCCAGTTGAGCCATTTTTGTGCTCCTCGTGGGGACCCTCACTCCCCTGACTCCCAGCCCCTGCTCTCAGGAGCCCAGGCCCCTGCTTGGCTTTCACTCCCTCACTTGGCATTAAGCCCATCCTCCGCTAGCCTCCTGGGACCTGCATCTCTGAAAATGTCGTGTTTTCCCTACCCTGACCTTGAAGTAGTTTGGCCTGATGCAGAATTCAAAAGGAAAATAATTGAAAGTCATTGATGTACTCCTGCCTTTTCACTCCCAGATTTGTTCTTGCAGAGTCCAGTGCTAATCTGATTCACGTGTGAATGATCTGCTCTTCTTCCTTCTCAAGCTTTGGGGTCTCCACTTGATCTCAGAGTCGTGATATTCCTGGTGAAGCCCCTGATTGGGTCTTTCCTCTCCCACTGTGCTGCCCACCATGGGGTCTGGTGAGGGAAGACCCGTATCTCCAGAACTGGGCATTTTCTTGAATCTGCACTTTTTCTGGAACTGTTCCTCAGTTGTCGGAATGCTTAGATTGCTGTTCTGAACTCAGAGCCTTTCCCGTTGAGCCTGCATGGAGACTGGGCCTGCTGTTTCTGCTGGGGACAGGGCGGGCCTTGGGATACCACTCCTTCCTGTCTCCAGCCCACCCTACCCTGCCTCCAGCATGGGGACCTTTCCTGGGTTGTCTAGAGTAGCACAGGATTATTTGTGAAAAATCTGTCCTGTGCTATAGATACAATGGACGTGTACTTGCTAATGATTAATGCCAGCAAACAGCCCTTCTCCCCAGACCATTGCTAAGCTCTTCCTGACATGAATGTGTCAAGTTAACAAACATTCAAACCTGCAGAGAATTTTTCTTACTTTAAATAATGTTTTATTTTTCAGTTACAATTTACAAACAATATTATATTAGTTTCAGGTCTAAAACCCAGTGATTAAACATCATATAACTTACTAAGTGATTACCGTTGTAAATCCAGTACCCACCTGACAGCATACCGAGTTGTTATTGTTGACTATATTCTCTATGCTGTACTTTACATCCCCATGACTTCTGTAGCTACCAATTTGTACTTAATTCCTTCACCTTTTCACCTAGCCCTCAGCTCCCTTCTCATCTGACAATCATCAAAATGTTCTCTGTATCTGTGAGTCTGTTCTTGTTCTGGTTGCTCATTTATTTTGTTTTTTAGATGCCACATATAAGTGAAATATGGTATTTGCCTTTGTCTGACTTATTTCGTTCAGTATAGTACCCTCTATGTCCATCCATGTTGTTGCAAATGGCAAGATTTCATTTTTTTTAATGGCTGAATCATATTCCATTGTTTATATATACACCACTTCTTTATTCATTCATCTATTTTTTTCTAATCCTCACCTGAGTATATTTTTCCATTGATTTTTAGGGAGAGTAGAAGAGAAAGGGAAAGTCAGAGAGAAACATTGATGTGAGAGAAATGCATCGATTGGTTGCTTCCTGCATGAGTCCCAACCAGGGCCTAGGCCAGTGAGGAGCCTGCAACCAGGATATGTGCCCTTTACTAGAATCGACCCAGGACCCTTTGGTCCGCAGGCCAATGTTCTATCCACCGAGTCAACCCGGCTAGGGCTCATTCATCTATTAATGGACACTTAGGTTCCATTGTAAATAATGCTGCAGTGAGCATAGGGGTGCGTATGGCCTTTTTAAAAATACATATATTTTTATTGATTTGAGAGAAGAAGGGAGAAGAAGAGAGAGATGGAAACATCAACGATGAGAGAGAATCATTAATCAGCTGCCTTCTGCACACCCCCCACTAGGGATCGAGCCTGCAACCTGGGCACGTATCCTTGACCGGAATTGAAACTGTGACCTTTCAGTCCGCAGGCTGACTCTCTATCCACTGAGCAAAACCAGCTAGGACCATATGACTTTTTGATTTAGTGTTTTGGGTTTCTTTGGATAAATACCCAAAAGTGAAATTGCAGGGTCCTTCTTTGCCTCTTGTTATATACCCTTTGTTTTAAAGTCTATTTTGTCTGGTATGAGTACCAGACTTGTTGCTACCTCAACTTGTTGTTTGTTCAATTTCGTTTTCACAGAATATCTTTTTCCATACATTTACTTTTAGTCTGTGTATGTCTTTTGATCTGAAGTGAGTCTCTTGTAGACAGCATATGTAAGGGTCTTGTTTTCTTATCCATTCAGTCACTGTATGTCTTTTGATTGGAGCATTTTATCCATTTTCATTTAAGGTAATTGTTACATGTGTATTTATTGCCATTTTATTATTCACATTTTTTATCTTTTTCTTCTTCTTCATTTCTGACTGGTTCTTTTTTATGGTTTCCACATGTGTTTGTTTGTTTTATGCTATTGAAGTTCTCACTAAGTTCCTTGAGCTTCCTTATAACCATTATTTTGAACTCTGTATTTGTTAGTTTGTTTGCCTTGCCTCCATTGCATTTATTTCCTTTTCTGGATATTTCTCCTGTTCTTTTATTTGGGACCTGTTTCTGTGTCTCCTCATTTTGGCTGCTTCTCTGTGTTTGTTTCTATGTAGTAGCTAGAGCTACTAGGTCTCCTGGTTTTAGTAGAGTGGCTTTATGTAACAGGTGTTCTGTAGGACCTAGTGGCCAGCCAGGGGCTCCAGGTGTCCCCCTCCCCCTTACCCTATGTGAGCTCTGTGCACCCTTCTGTTGTAGTTGAGCATTGCTTACTGTTGGCACCTCACTGAGAAGGATTGACCTCCCCCCAGGCCTATTGGCCGGGAGGACCAGCTGGGACAATAGCAGAAGAGCTACTGTACAGCAGCTAACCTCAACAGAGCAAAACTTAACGTCATTGGGGCTTTGGTGCCCACCAAGCCCACCCCTTGAGTGAGTCACTTGTGAAGGTGGTTGGGTTGTAATCCAGTGTGACCTGAAGCTGTCCACTGGGTGCACTGGTTCTGGGGCCTCCCAGGAGTTGCAGGCCAAGGTCAGCCACTGCCTGTGCCCTGCCCAGGGCCACCTGGCAAAAGCTACAAAGCGGTCTGAAGATGGCTGCGACTTGTGTTGGGCTTAGAGGTGTCCAGGAGAAGCCAAGCTGCACACTGCTGCTGCCTGCCTCTAGTTTTGGGCCTGGGGCCACTTAGCAAGACATATAGGATCCCCAGAGGCCAGATGCTCCTTGTTTGAAAGATTTTAGGAAAATCCAAATCATGATCCAAGAGAGGCCGTTTGTATGGGAAACCACTGGAAGTGGCTTAGGTGGGCCCCACGTTGGGTGGGACGGCGCCCCAGGCAATAACCAGGGTGGGGGAGAGCAGGGTTGACCGGGTTGATGGAGACTCAGATATGGCTCCCACCTGCTGGCTTTGTGAGGGAGAGTTCAGAAAAGGAGCAGCTGCCTCTGCCAGCACTTCTGTCTGGGAGAAAGCTGCCTCTTCAGCTCTCACACGGATGCCAGACATTCAGTTCTTCCCTCCTTGTCCCTGCTCCCCCAACACTGGAGCACAGAGCGAGTGAGTCCTAGTAAGTCCATTGGCGGGTCCTTTTAAAAAGAATATCTGGGACTCCAACAGCCTTCCATCCCACTCAGCCGCAATCCCCACTGGTTTTTACATCCAGAACTTATGGGGACTTCTCTTCCTGTTACTGGAATGTTGGGTTATGGTGCCTGGTGTGGGTCTGGGACCCTTCGCTCCTCAGGGGGGACCTCCACATCCGAGATATCCCTCATGACTTTTATTCATCACAAGTGGGTGGGGGACCAGCCCGTTCCACGTCTTTGCCCCTCTTACCAGTCACAATATGGCTTCTTCTGTATCTCCTTAGTTGTAGGACTTCTGTTCAGCTAGACTTCAGGTGGTTCTGAATGATGGTTGCTCTGCAGTTTAGTTGTAATTTTGATGTGGTTGTGGGAGGATTTGAGTACTTCATTTACCTATGCTGCCATCTTGACTGGAACTCTATGAGAAATTTTATAAGCATTTATTTGAGCCAAACTGGCAACATATACTGGGGAGCAAGATCTCAAATGATCCCAAGAATAACAGTTTTACAGCTCTTTTTAAGCATTTGAAATTAAGGAGGGAACAGAAGAAAGATTACATGAAGGCAGGGTGAGGTGGGAGAAACAAGGCAAGGATTGGATTACAGGACAGTTAACAAGATTATGTGTTCCCTTAAGGACAGTTACAGCTTATTTCAAAGGTGTGATACCCCAGCTGCACAGAAACAATAGACATGGCTTTCTTAAGACAAAGATAAAGCTTTTACAAAAAAGGTTATATGCCTGGGGCAAGACTACCCACTATGACCTGCCAGTTAGTAGGAATTTAGAATCAGAACATCCTGTAAGGTTACTTTCCATAGTGTTAGGTTTTGGGCAGGTGATGTGAGCTGTGAAAGAATTCTCAACTGAGAGAAGAGATAGATAGATAGTTTATTTTACTTTCCCCAAAGGGAAAGGGCCAGTACATTGCTAATCAATGCAAGGGCAAGAAACAGAAGCTGCCCCCCAGGGACAGGAAGGGAGGGGGATTTTCGGGCTGCTGCTGTTGCTAGGTGAAATTGAGCATACATCAGAGGGGTTGACTTTATTAGTTCTTCAGGAGACAATCCGGGCAGCTGTCCTAGGGAGGTGTCTTATCAGTATGTTTCTAAAGCCTGTAAAACATTCTTAGAGCAAAAGTTATGAAAAGTTCAAAAAAAGGCTTGTTTGAAGAGGAGGGGGGAAGGGAACTTTCTACTAATTATCCCTGGGTTGTATACCAGCAGGGAGGAAGGGTATGCAAGAATGTAGCCTTGAAAGTAGCTTATCTTGTCCCTCAGTTTGAACAGAGGGACTGTTGGACTCAGAGGAGCTACCAGTCTTGGGGTTTAATTGCCAGGTGCTTCCCATAAATTGTGGACGGCTACAGCAAAGAAAGGCCTTTTCTTCCATCCTAACATATAGGAACCCCCCCCCCTTTTTTTTTCTTCGTCCACAAATGGCTGAAGACAGAGTTTGGATCATGTTCCTTCTGCCCCCCTTTTCTAGTCCTAACCTGAATTTTCCTCACTGGTCGGCTGAAGGTACTCCTGGATTTTTGCAGCCTGGTGTGATGCTAACATGTTATTTGTGCCTGGTGGTTTCTGGGGCTCCCTGTGCCTCTGAACAGGTGTGCTCCACATCTGCCTTGAGCTGCTCCCTGGGGCCCTGCCCTGTATCCCTCTCTGCTTGTCACTTTCTCCCTGGTTGCCAACTCCCTGAGTCATCTAGCAAGACTGCTGCTGCAGTGCTGCAGTCCCAGGCCCAGAGCCAGGTCTTCATAGGCACGGGTGTCCTCAGCCTGTCAGATCTTGTCATTCACTTGTAGAATCCCAGGCTTTGCCTGAAAAAAGTGACACCTCTTTTAAAGTGAACTTGTGAACTGTCTGGCAAGAACTTCTCTGCAGTAGCTGTGACCTTAGCTTCCCTTGAAAATGCACTAGACTGACTGGAGGTCTCAGGAGCCGCTGAAACCACTATGCACATTCAACCACTCGTTATGACTCACAATGGGCAGCACGCCACTCCAGACACACACTTCTCTCCCTCTTTCTTCAGCCCCTTTCTGTCACCATGACAGATGATCAGGGGAGCATCAGCCCCTTATTTGGAGATATTTGTCCTGTGAGATCTCTTTCTGTCTTTTATTGAGACATTCAGCTCCTGCCCCCAAACATGGAGAGATCTAGTCTTTACTTAATCCTGGGTCCTCCCAGATCCAATATTCACTCATCAGATGTGTTCCAGATTTAATGTTCTCCTACACAGCAGTGAGGGGAAAGGGGAAGAGAGTACACCTAAGTCAGTGGGGTGCCATTCAGATTGCCACCTCAGGAAGTGCAGGTGACAGGTGACAGTCACACTCCTGGGTCCCCACTTCTGACTGACGCCACTCTTGACATGGAATTGAGTTGCTCTGTTTAGCATAAGCTAATAGGATTTGCAAAATGATTTTATTGGAGAGAAGTTATACATACATCCTATCTAATAAAAGAGAAACATGGTAATTAGCATATGACCGCTACCCTTCCCATTGGCTAATCAGGGCGATATGCAAATTAACTGCCAGCCAAGATGGCGGCCAGCAGCCAGGCAGCTTAAACTGAACATGAGGGGTTTTTGGAAGATGGCGGCGATATAGGCAGACGCGTCCCAGGTCGTGTCCCGGAGCAAATGGAGTCAGCAGCTGAAACTAGTAACACCCACACCGAATTGGCGAAATTGCTCAGCTGGTGAGACGGTTTGCAGCCGAGAAGAGCAGAACTCCCCAGGAAAGGTAAAAAAAAAACAGGGATTTGGGCAGGAAAGTTTGCCAGACCTCTGAACCCAGAGGGTCGGAGGGAGACCGCGCGGCAGCCGCGTCCCTTGGGACAGGCACAGCCCCTGACGGGGGAAAGGAGAACCGCGGGATTCCTGGCGCCGCCGGGGGAATTGAGAGCTCAGTGCTGTGATCACGGAGGACTGAGCCTAAAGGAGGCAGCCTGAAGAGCTGACCAGACCATGCAGTCCCGGTAAGAGAAGAAGCTTACAGAAACCAAGCCTTCCCCGTTTCCGCGACCGGCGTTTGTTTGATTGTTTTCACTGAATCCTGTTCATGGGACATTTCGGATACAGACACTCACCTGTGCTGAAGAGAGGGAGAGTGTGCGGAGGAGTGGAATCTGGGGAGAGACTGAGGAGAGAGGGGGAGCCGGGAGAGGTGGCAGCGAATTGAGTGCTGAGACACCCCTGAGCACAGGACTGGGGCAGCCATTCTCTCCGGAGAGTGAGACTCCTCCCCCCAGCCCCCAGGCAAGGAGCACAGCCACACCCAGATTCCACCCTGTACAAGATCAAGGATTAAAATAACCTGATCAGTCCCTGGGAGTTAACAGGGTCTGGCCTATAGAGGGATTTTCAATCCCAGCAACAACACAGCGCTGGTAACTAACTATTACGCAGCCAGCTCCGGGCAGTGAACTTCCACTGGACAGAAAGGCCCTATAGCCTCAGAGGCCAACCCCAAAACACTGCCACCCAGAGGCTGACCCACAAACTGACTCTTTGCTAAACACAAAATAAGGCAGTCTGGGAAACAAAAGCGGTCTGCTTTAAAATAAGGACTGTGGTTTACAACACAGAGGAACAGTGTATTGCAGGGAAACTCAACACTCTCCTGAATACCTGGCAGGTCTAAGGCGAGCCACACTGAAGAATAGAAGAACCAAGGGACCTTCACTACTGCAATTTTTTTTTTTCCACCTTTTAACTAAGAAACCAATTTTTTTTCTTTTTTTTTCTTTTTTTTTTCTTTTCTTCTTTTTCCATCACCTGATTTTACCCTTTTAATTACTACCTTCTTATTTTTAACCAGTATTACTACTGCTACCATTTTACCATTTTTTAAAGTGCCATTTTATTTTCTCTTTATTTTATTTTGGGATTAGTGTTCTCCATTCTATTTTCATCGTTATATTATTGGTTGTTTCTAGTTTGCATTCATCTCCAGGGAGCTGTTGCTGGAATTTGTTGGGATTAATGGCTGTTCTATAGGAGTATTCTCCTCATATAAAAAGTCTCTCCCCCTCTTCCACTTCATTCTCTCTTTTCGCTCTTTTTTTTTTTCTTTTCTTTTCTCGCTTTTATTTTCCCCCCTTCTTTTTCCAGATTTCATTTTTGCACTCCTTTTTTTTTGGTCCCTACTTTTCTTTTCTTTTTCTCTTTTATCTTTTTCTCTTTCTTCTTCCTTGTTCCCTAATTCTCTTAATTCGGTTGATCACCTTTATTTGGGGTTATTAATATCGTGAATATATTTGTGTATAGTGCCTGGTACGTGGTGCCTTGTTGTGTTGTATTTTGTGCCTTTAAATCAACGCAGCAGGTCCAAGCAACAGCAACCTCCTGAGCAACACACCCTCTGCCGAGGAACAGCAGCTGTACGTGAAACCTCGCCCCACCAGCCAGAAGAGCCACCACAGCTGTGAACAGAACCCACCAGAGGAGCTGCTGCCAACTGAAGAGCAGCTGCTACCGCAACCGCCCGAAGAGCAACCACAGATCAAGGAGTCACTGCCACCAAGGGAGCAACCACTGAACGACTCAACGTCTAGATATGTCAGTGAGATCAAACATGGGTAGACAAAGAAACCCCCAAAGGAAAGAGAAGGAGGACTCTCCAGAAAAGCAGCTAAGCAATACAGAGGCATGCAACATGACAGAAAAAGAATTCAGAATAAGGGTCCTAGAGTGCATAAACCGGATGGAGGAAAAAATCGACAACCTCTGCAAGAAGCAAGACGAAACAGATGAAAAAATCGATAACATATGGAAGAAGCTAGAAGAAACAGATGAAAAAATCAACAACTTAAGTAAGACCCAAGAAGAAATGAAGAGTGATATAGCTGCAATGAAAAACTCCATTGAAAGTATCAACAGTAGACTAGGAGAAGCGGAGGACCGAATTAGTGAATTAGAAGACAAGGAAGCAAAACACACCCAAAATGTACTGCAATTGGAGAAAAAAATTAAAAGACAGGAGGACAGCCTAAGGGAGCTTTGGGACAACATGAAACGAAACAACATACGAATAATAGGAGTACCAGAACAACAAAAGGATGAACAAGGATTAGAAAACCTATTAGAAGAAATAATATCAGAAAACTTCCCTGAGGTGGGGAAGAAAAAAGTCACACATGCCCAGAGAGTCCCAAACAAGGTGAACCCGAAAAGACCCACACCAAGACACATCATAATTACCATGGCAAATGTTCAGGACAAAGAGAGAATCTTACAGGCTGCAAGAGAGAGACGGAAAGTTACATACAAGGGCTCTCCCATTAGATTGTCAAATGATTTCTCAACAGAAACACATCAGGCCAGAAAAGAATGGACTGAAATTTACAAAGTGATGCAAAGCAAAGGACTGAATCCAAGAATACTCTATCCAGCAAGGCTATCATTCAAACTTGAAGGGGAAATAAGAAGCTTCACAGACAAAAAAAGGCTAAGGGAGTTTATCACCACCAAGCCAGCAATGCAAGGAATGCTAAAGGGACTGGTATAAAAATAAGAAATAAAAAGCTCAGAAAGAAAACAGCCACACAAAAACAGAAATGGCTACAAACAAGTACCTTTCAATAATAACTTTAAACGTAAACGGACTAAATGCTCCAAACAAAAGACATCGAGTGGCTGAATGGATAAAAAAACATGACCCATACATCTGCTGTCTACAAGAAACCCACCTCATTAGAAGGGACTCACACAGACTGAAAGTGAAAGGATGGAAAAATATCTTTCAGGCAAATGGAAAGGAAAAGAAAGCTGGGGTAGCAATACTTATATCAGACAAAATAGACCTCAAAGTGAAGGCCATAACAAGAGATAAGGAAGGCCACTTCATAATACTAAAGGGATCAATACAACAAGAAGATATAACTCTGGTAAACATATATGCACCCAATGCAGGAGCACCCAAATTCATAAAAAAACTCCTGGAAGATATCAAAGGAGAGATCGACAACAATACAATCATAGTAGGGGACTTTAATACACCACTGACAGCACTGGATAAGCCCTCTAGACAAACAATCAGCAAAGATACAGCAATCCTAAATGACTCACTAGATCAGATGGACTTAATAGACATCTTCAGAACACTCCACCCCAAAGCCAGGGAATATACATTCTACTCAAATGCTCATAAGACATATTCAAAAATAGACCATATATTGGGTCACAAGCAAAGTATCCCCAAATTCAAGAAGATTGAAATCATAAAAAGCATCTTCACAGACCACGATGGCATAATATTAGAAATAAACTACAATAAAAACAACCAAAAATACTCAAACACCTGGAAGCTGAATAGCATGCTATTAAATATTGATTGGGTTACCAATGAGATCAAAGAAGAAATTAAAAACATCCTGGAAACTAATGACAATGAAAACACAACAATCCAAAACCTATGGGACACAATGAAAGCAGTCTTGAGAGGGAAGTTTATAGCTCTACAGGCCTATCTCAAAAAACAAGAAAACATGGTAGTAAATCATCTAACTCTACAACTCAAAGAATTAGAAAGAGAGCAACAAGAAAACCCCAGAGTGAACAGAAGGAAGGAAATAATAAAGATTAGAGCAGAAATAAATGACATAGAGACCAAAAAAACAATACAGAAAATCAATGAAACCAAGAGCTGGTTCTTTGAAAGGATAAACAAGATTGACAAACCTCTAGCCAGACTCACCAAGAAGCAAAGAGAGAGGACCCAAATAAACAAAATCAGAAACGATAGAGGCGAAATAACAACAGACCCCACAGAAATACAAATGATCATTAAAAAATACTATGGACAGCTCTACTCCAACAAACTAGACAACCTGGAGGAAATGGACAAATTCCTAGAAAAATACAACATTCCAAAACTCAATCAGG
Source organism: Myotis nattereri (assembly GCF_964212035.1). Lineage (NCBI taxonomy): Eukaryota > Metazoa > Chordata > Mammalia > Chiroptera > Vespertilionidae > Myotis > Myotis nattereri. The sequence goes on from NC_138085.1 coordinate 27,116,457, forward strand.
AAGAATCTAAAAATCTCAACAGGCCAATAACTATGGAAGAAATTGAAGCAGTCATCAAAAAGCTTCCATCAAACAAAAGCCCAGGACCAGACGGCTTCACAGGGGAGTTTTACCAAACATTCAAGGAAGAACTAAAACCTATCCTCCTCAGACTACTACAAAAAATTCAAGAGGAAGGAACACTTCCAAGCTCATTCTATGAAGCCAGCATCACCCTAATACCAAAACCAGGTAAAGACAACACAATGAAAGAGAACTACAGGCCAATATCCCTCATGAACATAGATGCCAAAATCCTCAACAAAATCTTAGCAAATCGGATCCAGCAGTACATCAGAGAGATCATACACCATGACCAAGTAGGATTTATCCCAGGGATGCAAGGATGGTACAATATCCGCAAATCAATAAACGTGATACATCACATAAACAAACTGAAAGAAAAAAACCACATGGTCATATCAATTGATGCAGAAAAAGCATTTGACAAAATTCAACACCCATTTTTGATAAAAACTCTCAGCAAGGTGGGAGTAGAAGGATCATACCTCAACATAATAAAAGCCATATATGACAGGCCCACAGCCAACATCATACTCAATGGGCAAAAACTAACACCATTTCCCCTAAGAACAGGAACAAGACAGGGATGCCCCCTCTCACCACTCCTGTTCAACATAGTACTGGAAGTGTTAGCCATTGCAATTCGGCAAGAAGAAGAAATAAAAGGCATCCAAATTGGAAAAGAGGAAGTAAAACTGTCCTTATTTGCAGACGACATGATATTATACATACAAAACCCCAGAGACTCCATCCAAAAGCTACTAGACTTAATACATGAATTTGGCAATGTAGCAGGATACAAAATTAACCCCAAGAAATCGGAGGCATTTCTATACACCAGTAGTGAACTTTCAGAAAGCGAGATTATAAAAGCAATCCCGTTTACCATTGCACCAAAAAAATTAAGCTACCTAGGAATCAACTTAACTAAAGAGGTAAAAGACCTCTACTCAGAAAACTACAGGACGTTGAAAAAAGATATAGAGGAAGACATAAACAGATGGAAGAACATACCGTGTTCCTGGATTGGTAGAATCAACATCATTAAAATGTCCATACTACCCAAAGCAATCTATAAATTCAACGCACTTCCCATTAAAATACCAACGGCATACTTCAGAGATCTAGAACGAACTCTCCAAAAATTCATCTGGAATAAAAAAAGACCCCGAATAGCTGCAGCAATCCTGAAAAAGAACAAAGTAGGTGGGATCTCAATACCAGATATCAAGTTGTATTACAAAGCCACTGTTCTCAAAACTGCCTGGTACTGGCACAAGAATAGGCATATAGATCAATGGAATAGAATAGAGAGCCCAGAAATCGGCCCGAACCAATATGCTCAATTAATATTTGACAAAGGAGGCAAGAACATACAATGGAGCCAAGATAGTCTCTTCAATAAATGGTGTTGGGAAAATTGGACAGATATATGCAAGAAAATGAAACTAGACCACCAACTTACACCATACACAAAAATAAACTCAAAATGGATAAAGGACTTAAATGTACGACAGGAAACCATAAAAATTCTAGAAGAATCCAAAGGCAACAAAATCTCAGACATATGCCGAAGCAATTTCTTCACTGACACAGCTCCTAGGGCACTTGAAACTAAAGAGAAAATAAACAAATGGGACTTCATCAAAATAAAAAGCTTCTGCACAGCAAAAGAAACCATCAACAAAACAACAAGAAAACCCACTGTGTGGGAAAACATATTTGCCAATGTCATATCTGATAAGGGCCTAATCTCCAAAATTTATAGGGAACTCATACAACTCAACAAAAGGAAGATAAACAATCCAATCAAAAAGTGGGCAAAGGACCTAAATAGACACCTTTCAAAAGAGGACATTCAGAAAGCCAAGAGACATATGAAAACATGCTCAAAGTCACTAATCATCCGAGAGATGCAAATCAAAACAACAATGAGGTATCATCTCACACCTGTCAGACTGGCTATCATCAACAAATCAACAAACGACAAGTGCTGGAGAGGATGTGGAGAAAAAGGAACACTTGTGCACTGCTGGTGGGAATGCAGACTGGTGCAGCCACTATGGAAGACAGTATGGAGTTTCCTTAAAAAACTGAAAATGGAACTCCCATTTGACCCTGTGATCCCACTTCTAGGAATATATCCCAAGAAACCAGAAACACCAATCAGAAAGGATATATGCACCCCTATGTTCATAGCAGCACAATTCACCATAGCTAAGATCTGGAAACAGCCTAAGTGCCCATCAGTAGATGAATGGATTAGAAAACTGTGGTACATCTACACGATGGAATACTATGCTGCTGTAAAAAGGAAGGAACTCTTACCATTTGCAACGTCATGGATGGAACTGGAGAGCATTATGCTAAGTGAAATAAGCCAGTCAATGAAGGAAAAATACCACATGATCTCACTCATTCATGGATAATAGAGACCATTATAAACTTTTGAACAATAATAGATACAGAGGCAGAGCAGCCTCAAACAGATTGTCAAACTGCAGCAGGAAGGCCGGGGAGGGTTGGGGGGCAGGAGGTAGGGGGGTAAGAGATCAACTAAAGGACTTGTATGCATGCATATAAGCATAACCAATGGACATGAGACACTGGGGGATAGGGGAGGCTAGGGGACTGTCTAGGGCGGGGTGATAAAATGGACACATGTGTAATACCCGTTGTAATACTTTAAGCAATAAAAAAAAAAAAAAAAAAAAAAAAAAAAACTGAACATGAGGCTTGCTTGCTTCAGTGATGGAGGACTGCAACGTTCCCCGCCTGCCTTGCCGGCCTCTAAGCTTGCAGTTTGAAACATAGTTACAAATATAGAAGCTAAGCAAAACCCCAGAAACCTGCTTTCAGCAAGCGGGGATCTCAGAGCTGGAGTTGATATAGAGTTTCGATTGTAGAACCCAAACGAACCAGATACCTGTTTTCAGCAGCTGAGGCCTCAGAGCTGGAGCCAGAGCTAAAGCTGGCCCAGAATAACAAAAAAAAAAGAAGAAAAAAAGGAGCAGTTGGGAGCTTCAGTCCCAGCCTGAAAACAGCCCTCAGCCCCTCACCCAGACTGACCAGACAACCCAGTGGGGACCCCCACCCTGAAGGGTGTGTGACCAGCTGCAAACAGCCATCATCCCCTCACCCAGGCTGGCCAGGCACCCCAGTGGGGACCCCCACCCTGATCCAGGACACCCTTCAGGGCAAACCAGCCAGCCCCCACCCATGCACCAGACCTCTATTCTATATAGTAAAAGGGTAATATGCCTCCCAGCACCAGGATCAGCGGAGCCGCGAGGCCTCCCGGCACCGGGATCAGCATGACAGGGGGCAGCGCCCAAACCCCCTGATTGCCCTGAGGCTCTGTGTGTGACAGGGGGCGGGGCCACAACCTCCCTATCCGCCCTGCTCTGTGCCTGATAGGGGGGAGCTCCCCAACCCCTTGATCGCCCTGCGGCTCTGTGTGTGACAGGGTGTGGCGCCCCAATCCCCCCACCCCACGGGCCCTGCTCTGTGTGTGATGGGGTAGAGCCATAACCTCCCCATCGGCCCTGCCCTGAGTGTGACAGTGGCGGCACCCCAACCCCCTGATCGGCCCTGCTCTGTAGGTGATAGAGGGCGGCGCCCCAACCCCCTGATCCGCCCTGCTCTGTGTGTGACAGGGGGAGGTGCCCCAACTGCCCTATCGGCCCTACTCTGTGAGTGACAGGGGGGAGCTCCTCAACCCCCTGATGGGCCCTGCTCTGTGCGTGACAGGGGGGAGCTCCCCAACCCCCTGATCGACCCTGCTCTGTGAGTGATAGGGAGGAGCCCCCCAACCCCCCTGATGGGCCCTGCTCTGTGCGTGACAGGGGGGAGCTCCCCAACCCCCTGATGGGCCCTGCTCTGTGCGTGACAGGGGGGACTCCCCAACCCCCTGATGGGCCCTGCTCTGTGCGTGACAGGGGGAAGCTCCCCAACCCCCCGATGGGCCCTGCTCTGTGCATGACAGGGGACAGTGCCCCAACCACCTGATTGGCCCTGCCCTGCTCTGTGCGTGACGGGGTGGCGCCGCAACCTCCCCATCGACCCTGCCTTGAGTGTGACAGGGGGCAGTGCCCCAACCCCCCAATCGGCCCTACCCTGAGCGTGACTGAGGGTGGCATTGCAACCTCCCAATCTGCCCTGCTCTGTGCATGACAGGTGGCAGCGCCCCAACTCCCCAATCGGCCCTGCTCTGAGCCCGACCAGGGGCTGCACCTAGGGATTAGGCCTGCCCTCTGCCCCCTGGGAGCAAGCCTAAGCCAGCAGGTCGTTATCTCCCAAGGGGTCCCAGACATTCGAGAGGGCACAGGCCGGGCTGAGGGACTCCCCCCATCCCCCTCGAGTGCACAAATTTTTGTGCACCAGGCCTCTAGTGTGTATGTATGTATATATATATATATATATATATATCTCCTCACCTGAGGGTATTTTTCTACTGATTTTTAGAGAGAGTGGAAGAGAGAGGGAAACACAGAGAGAAATATCAATGTGAGAGAAACACATCGATTGGCTACCTCCTGCATGCGCCCCAACCAGGGCCCGGGTCTGGGCCGGGGAAGAGCCTGCAACTGAGGTACATGACCTTGACCGGAATCATACCCAGGACCTTTGGTCCACAGGCCAAGGTTCTATCCACTGAACCAGACCAGCTTGGGTGAGAAGTTAAATTTAAAATGTCCAGTGTGTGTTCTGACCCAAGGAGACTGTGGCTCCTCAAGGCCTGGATGGTGCTGTTAGCCCTAGGTGGCTGCTAATCATTGCCTAGGTCGGTGGGGGCCCCCTTTGCCCTTGCCTGCTCCCCTTTCTCTTTTGAGCTTTAAGCCTCGGCCTTTGACAGGCTGAGGGATGGGTTTTATTTTGCTTTGGATAAATAATTTGTATTGGGGTGCAGACTGCTAGGCAGGTGACCCCTCCATGGTTTTCTTTTTTCCCCAGTCACGTCTTTGCTGTGTCTGAGGAGCGGAGAGATCAGTATCTTTGGGCCAATAGAGCCCCCTCTGCGGAGAGCATCTCCAAGTGTCCCTCCTCCCCTCACCCTTCCTACCCGGCCCAGTGCAGGTGTCATGTATGCTGAGTAGTTCCTGTCTGTAAACACGCTGGGAAGGTGGAAAGCAGGACTCTCAGTCTCTTAGAGCCAAGGCCACCTCTTAATGTCAGAGATTTTATAACATATTGTCCAAATGTAATACAAGAACAAAAGAAAGGTGATTTATAATAAAAGAAGATGAATGTGAACTTGTTAAGTGGGGCATGGCCACCCCAGGTCTGCAGAGACTTGCACCCTGTCTCCCCCGACTGCCCACCCCCCACATGGCAGTTGCAGATGCAGCCTGGATGTCAGTGATCCCTTTTCCAAATGGTGCAAAGTTCCAGACAGGCCAGGGCCATTGCTGCTCTCTCACCAGCCACCAGCCACCCGCCCCCCCATTTTCATGGTAATTACAGTCCTGGGAAATTAGGTGGGTGTTAAAACCAGACAAAATCCATGTGTGTGTGTAAAATGGGATGGGTTCCGGTCTCAGAAGGTCATTTGGGATGTGGAACAGTTGCTTCTGGCCCCTAAAGGCCATGAGGCCCTCTAGTTATGGTGACCACCCAAAACAAACTTACAAATTTGCACTCCAATAGAGAGGCTACCATGGAAGTGAAGACAAGTACCAGCACAGAGTAATTTGTTTTAAAGACTTGGCCAGTGTGGCTGTAGGTGCCGACTGTGCAGTCTTGGGTCCCAAGGCAGTTTGGAGGCAGAATTCCTCTTCCTCAGGCGACCTCAGACTTTGCTCACAGGCCTTCAACGGACTGGATGAGGCCCACCCTCATTGTGGAGGGTCATCTGCTGTAGCCGGAGTCTGCTGATTTAAATTTAATCTCATCTGAAAAATACCTTCCCAGAAACAGCTAAAGCGGTGTTAGACCAAATATCTGGGCACCGCGACCTAGCCATGTCGATATGTGAGATTAGCATCACAGCATCTGACAGAGAAGTTGAAGAATGTTCTGTTTCTGTAGTAGAAGCTCGAAGGTAGTCATCGTGCATATCTTCCTGTGTTTTCTCTGAAGCATAATGAGGGTGCAGCGGTCAGACAGTGGGGCGTACACCTGTAAGACGAACATAAACAGTGAAGAGATCGTGTCTGACCCCATCTACGTCGAGGTACAAGGTAAGTGCAGAGGCCACAGAGCGGCCAGTATTAACTGCTTTGCACATAACATTGCAGCTTGGCGGGCCCATTTATAACTCTGTGCAAACCTTGCAGACCTATAAGCACTGAAATTGTATGACTTCCTTGTCCTGAGGTTATTTACAGTTTTAAAAGTTGATGACTTTTTTTAGGAGGCAAATGCATTCCATTACCCGGCTCTCGGTACTGGCACCAGGTTCCACTCCCTGGCCAGGTGGCAATTTGCTTGTTACTCAGCATCTTGTCTTGTCTTGAGTCTGTGGGTGGTGAGACCGGAGGGGGGGGGGGGGTGTTCCTAGAAGGGTCAGCAGCTCGGTCTGGGACTCCTTTCAGGGCCCTCGGGTTAGTCAGGTGTTGGTTCAGTGCAGTTCTGTGACATGACAAGGCATGAGATGGGTTCAGTGGGGGTGAGAAGTGAGACATGAGATGAGGACAAGGCAGTCTCTCTACCCTGGAGGCACTTGAACTCCAGTGGGGAGTATGAGCTGATGCACAGGTGAGCCAGGCCAGGTGAGCCCAGTCCCTGGGTCTCCAGGTTCGGCAGTGGCAGGGCCTGGCAAGGAAGGCTTCAAGGAGGAAGCATCTTTATTGTCACCACCCCATTGGTCGCTCCCCACCCCCCAGGTGCTGCTTTCTGAGATCCCTGCATCCTCGCCTAGTTCTCTGAGGTTCCCGTGAGCAGACCATCAGAACACCTTTCTTTCCTACTTTCTCCTGATGCTCCTCATCACAGGCTGTAGAGCAGGTGATTAGCTTTCTAGGGACTTTCAATTGGAAACATCTTCCTCTAAAAGGCTCCTCTGCTACCCATTCTTTTGCAAACAGGAGCCTGGTGCCCACTAATGCTGCAGGCGGCCTGGGGGAGGCAGGCCCTCAGGGGTCTCTTTTATAGCTTTGTTCTCGGGTCCATCCCAGACTGGACAAGCTAGTATGTGTCAGCATGAATTGGGGGTGGGGCCTCCACACGGGTGTGTGTCGGGGGGAGGGGTCCTACATCTGCTGTTTATCTGGGAAAAATATTTAGAGGACATTTTACTTGTCAGAATCTCAGAAAAAATGCCCAGAGCAGGGACCCATTAGGTCCTAATGGAGTTTTACAAAACTGAAGCAGGAAAAAAATGTTTTGCATTTACCACTCCCACATCATTCCTGTAGGGACCAGTTCTGCGAGTTGGCAGCCCCAAAAGAACACAGTGTGAATGTGTGAGGACAGTTAGCTTCAGCTGATAAGTTTTTGGCACACGCCCCAAATAAGTGAGCTATTTGGGTTCCTCTGAGACATTCCTGAAGTGCCCTTCCTTATGGCCTTGATCCTGGAACAACAGTTGGAGATCTTGGCTGTGACTGTAACTGTGTCTACAGTGTTTTCCTGAGGCTGCATTTAGCCCTAGGCTCATGCACAGATTTTAAAGTTCCTGTCACCCATCTCAAAGCCTCACACACAGGCGATGGTCCTGGAAAGCAGGCAGACCTGTTTTCGTGGCATGGCTTTTACTGTTTATTTGGGTGAGGAAGACGGAAAACCTGCCAGCCTGCCCCAGTGAGCTGGAGCCGGACTGGAGATCAGCCTGTCCTCTTTCTCACCCAGCTTTCAGGGGACACCTGGCCTTTCCGACCTGAGATGGCGTAGAAAGCAGTCTCCTGTGACCAAGGTCTAGGAGTTGCCATTCCCCTCAGGCTGTGCCTTTGCTTGTGGGTTTGAAACATTCCTTCCCTTAACTCTTCCTTTGCAGGACTTCCTTACTTCACCAGGGAGCCCGAGAGCATGAACGTCACCAGAAACACCGCCTTCAACCTCACCTGTCAGGCTGTGGGCCCGCCGGAGCCCGTCGGCATTGTCTGGTTTCAAAACAGCAGCCGTGTGAGTGAACAGCCAGAAAGATCCCCGTCTGTGCTGACTGTCCCTGGTGAGTCTGTGCCGATTTCTTTGTTTCCTCTCTAGTAGTGGGAGGGAGCACACGTTTGCTGAGCACTGCTGTGCACCAGGAGGAGGAAGACTGGTGTGGCAGCCAGGGGGCGGGGGCGGGTGGGGGGGGGCAGTAGATGGGGAGGCAGGCAGGAGTCTCGGGGGGAGAGTTCCCAGGTCAGGGGTGGGAAGTGGCTGAGTGCACTGCGAGGGTGTCCGTGGTTCAGGTAGGGAAGCTGGCGAATGCCCCAGGCGGGGCAGCAGAGCCGGCTCACGCCTCCCACGGCAGCTGTGGCCTCGCTGGACAGCAGGTCTGGCACTTCAGGAACCGCTGATGTGAAGACTCAGTGAGGTTTGACAGCCCCCGGCTTTAGCACCATCTGTGTGATGGTGACCTCAGGCTTTGCTTCTCCCTGGGTCATGGGGGTTGTTGTGGGCAGAATGAGTCATCGTGGGATTGTGGCTGATTGGCGGTCAGGCGTCACCTTGATTTCCATGTGAATGGAAGTGCCTGATTTTGTTCCAGTGGCTCTGACCATGTTCTAGACTAGTCAGCGCCTTTGGTGTTCCTTTGCCGCGAAAGCCAGCGGGCTCCTCTCTGCTCCTCCCATTGCGTCTTTCAGCAACATGGGGCCAGGGGCCCTGCTTGCGGGGAGGGGAGGAGAACCTTTCCTCTGTCCTCAATAATAATCTGGTCTAATAACCAAATAGTCATGAGCCCCGTTAGCAAAAGAACATGACCAAGTTTAATACATACATATGGGAGGCGGCATGCATGAGAGTCAGAGACCCCACATGCAGGAGGTTCCGAGACAGAAAGGGAACACAGGTATATAGACATCCTGAACAGGGACGAGGTGAGGTGCCTCCGGGTTTCAAAGGGCCATTGCAGGGAGAACGCATGTTCAGGAAAGAGAGTTTGTCCTGGCATATAGCTAGGTCAGAAGAGGTGGTCTCTGATCGGCTCTTCTTAGGGGCAAGGCCCCTAATTCAGGTTTTCTGGGTAGTGAAAGGAGGGGCAGAAGCTTCTTTTGATCCCACTGCTAAAGTTGTCTTTAGCTGAGAACAATCCGCATAACCAAAAGCACACCTTGAGGTGACTCGTTCTGAACCCCCCGGCCGGCCCCTGATCCTTCCTTTCTTCGTGCATTCGGGACTTCTGTGTGCAGAGGGCGTTCCGGGCCCTGAGAATGCGGTGGGTGCTTCATCGCACCTCACTGCTCCTTCTGTGCCTGTGGCAGGAGTTCTGAAAGGGTGGCGCCCTGGCGCTCAGTCCCGGGCCCACTTCTGTTCCCTCTGAGAGATGTTCCCGCAGCCCCTGGCTTTAGCACCATCCGTGTGATGGGGACCTCAGACTTTGCTTCTGCGCCCAGGCCTCTCTCCTGAGCTCCAAGCTCACGTAGCCAACTATCTCCTTGGCATGTCCACTTGCTGGCTAGGTACGCATCTTAAAATGAAATTCTTGATCTTTCCCCAGATTTGTTCCGCCCCGAATTTCTCATCTTAGTAAGTGATACCACCATTTGCCAGTCCTTCCTTTTCCTCATTTTTCACGTGAATACATCAGCAAGTTCCATCAGTGTTGCTTCTAAGGTACATCCAAAATGGTCTTTTCATTGTCCCTGCTGCAGTGTCGTGGTCCTGTCACCACCAGCCCTTGCCAGCTCCACTGCAGGAGCCTCCAAGCTGGTCTCATTGCTTCACTGGTCCTCACTCTAACCCTTCCTCCTGGTGGCAGACCCTGTCACTTGCCTGCTGGAAATCCTTCCGGACTTCCTGTTGTCTTAGACGGTTGCCCAGAGCCCTTCTTGCCTCCACCCAACACTGCAACCCACCCCATCCCACTCTCTTTGCTTGCTAAGCACCGGTCACTCTGGTTGCCTTTCATTTCCTCAGACACATTTCCTCCTTCTTGCCTGAGGACCTTTGCCCTCTCTCTTTTGTCCGCCAGGGTTCTTCCATCTGCCCTTTGGTCCATGACACAACTCAGATATCACTTCTTCAGCGAAGCCTTCCCTGGTCACTCTGCCCTAGTAGGTTTTTGCCACCTTTTTATTGACTCCCAGTCACGAATTATTGTGGACTTTCTTGCATAATAAGAAAGTACTTGTCAGTCTGTAATGACCCTGTTTATTGATGATGTCTTCTTAGAGAACGTGCTCGGTAAGGACCAGGTCTTGGTCTCTCCCAAGGCAGTGCCTGACCCCGTAGTAGTAGTCACTAATATTCATGGCAAGAATGGATCAGCAAGTGAATGCCAGCCCCTGGGATTGTCTCTGAATCACTTTTCTGACTCCTGACTCCACCAGGAGTATTATGGTTCTCTGTCTTCTACGGCTGGGCAGGAGTGCATTATTTTTTACTGCTGACAGTGCTCTGTTGTATGAAGGTGCTACACTGTGTTATTTATTATCCATTTGTTTGTTGAACATTTGGGATGTTTATGGCTGTTGGCTACTGTGAATAAAGCAGCTATGAATATTTATGTGCAAGTCTCTTGGGGAACATATATTTTTATTTCCCTTGGATAAATAGCTGAGAGAGCAATGGCTGAGTTGTTTGTAGGCATGGGTTTAAGTTTTAAAGAAACCAAGACTGCCCTAGTTGGTTTGGCTCAGTGGATAGAGCGTTGGCCTGAGGACTGAAGGGTACCAGGTTCGATTCCAGTCAAGGGCACGTGCCCAGGTTGCGGGCTTAACCCCCAGTAGGGGATGTGCAGGAGGCGGCCGAGCAATGATTCTCTCTCATCATTAATGTTTCTCTCTCTCTCTCCCTCTCTTAAAAATAAAAATATTTAATAAAGAAACCAGGACTCTGTTTTCCACAGGGTTGTACTGTGGTGCATTCTCCACTTTTCGGTTGCTCCATCCACATTCTCCCATCACTTGATAGGGCTCGTCTTTGTAGTTTTAGACATTCTAATGGATGTGAAATGGTAGATTATTGTGTTTTCATTTGCACTTCATTCCTCTGATGACTAATTTTGGATTAGATTTAGAGAAGACTTTTGCTTTTATCCTTTTTGATGAAGACCAGCTTTGGGTCTTTTGCCTATTTCCATATAAATCTTAGAATCAGCTTGACATTTTTTACAAAAATTCTGCTGTGATTTTTGTTTGCAATTGTATTGAATTTATAGATCGATTTGGGGTAAGATGACATTTTACTAATATTGAGATGTCCAATTCATGAACATAGTCTGTCCATTTTTTTAGGTCTTTAATTTCTCTCAGTGTTTTGTTTTTTATAGTTTTTGGGGTAGGGATCTTAATGTCATTTGTAAAATTTATTTTTAAATATTTTCTGGCTTTGATGCTGGCAAATAGCCTATTTGATTTCATTTCCCATTTGTTCTCTATTAATATCTAGAAAATAAATGGACTTTTGTGTGTTGATCTTATATTTACAACCTTGCTACATTCACTTATTAGTTCTGAGTTTTTGTTATTGTAGAATCCTTGGGTTTTCTAGAGATATCACCTGCCAGTAGACACAGTTTTACTTCTATTTTCCCGGTCCTTAGCCCTTTATCTCTGTGGCTTATTTCCTGTTTCCCTGGCCAGGACCTCCCCAGCATGTGCTGCATGGAAGTGGTGACAGTGGACATCTCTGCTCCCCAGGACTGAGTGGTCTTAGCTGCGGGTAGATGCCCTTCATTTGGGCCAAAGACGTTTCCTCCTATTACCTACCAGTTGTCTGAAAAAAAATTTATTGATTAATTTGTTAGGTAGGTGGCTCAGGAGGCAGCATAAGAAATAAAGAGTCGAGTGAATCAGAAAAGAAAAGAAAAGGAAAGGAAAGGTTTATTGCGTCCCCGGGAGACCCAGGTACCCCAAAGACAGGGCACGTGGATTCACTCCAACAGGGAGGGGAGCGCTTTTTTTATACTGGTTGGATGAGGGGCGGGGACATGAGCTGAGGTATTCAGCTGAGGAAGTTCCCGCTGCAGGGGGTCAGCAAGGGTATTCAGGAAGGAGTCAGTATCTGTGTGGGGGTCGTGTTGATTCAGGGAGAAGCCAGTATCTGTGTCTGTCAGGCTGATCTGTTAGAAATGCCAGGGGGAGTCCATTATCTCATCACACGTCTGCATGTATCTGATCCTGGGCTCTCTCCGACCTAATATGATTGATTTTAGATGAGGGGCTGGTGGGGGGAGAGATCACTTTGTTGTTCCACTTATTTATGCATTCATTAGTTGATTCTTGTATTTTTATATGTGCCCTGACTGGGGAATCGAACCCGCAACGTTGGCATATCTGGATGATGCTCTAAGCAACTGAGTTACCCCACCAGGGCATAAAAATTTTACTTTTATCATGAAGGGTGTCAGATTTTGTCAAGTTTGTTTTCTGCATCTACTGAGATGCTTGTGTGGTGTTTTTTTGTTACTCTCTCAGTATAGTAAATTACGTTGATTTGCTTTTCAAATGTCAGTTTTGCATTCCCGGGATAAACTTGGTCATGATGTATTTTGGTGGATTTGACATTGCGTGAATGACTTTCGAATTTTTGTTTTTTTGTTTCACCCCCAATCTGGAGTAACACTGATTGGATAGACAGCTCTTACTTCTGACGCTGACTACTTCGAGTGAGTGCACACTCCACAGGGTCAAGTCCTCCACAAGACTACCCTCACTTTACATGCCAACCACAAGTCTGGGGTGCCAGTGGTGTCCCCAGGCCCCTCCACTTCCTGCTGACGGGCTATAAACGTGGAAGTCCCCATGACCACCTCCAGTTGGGTAATTTGCTAGAACAGCCCAGTGTTAATGTATGAAAACATTAAAACTTGTAAAGAATTGTTGTGAGTTTATTTGAACCAATCTGTCAACAATTTCCGGGAAGCAAAATCACAAGATATTGGGATAATGCTCTGGAGAATGGTGGTTTTCACCTATTTTTATAAATTACCATCAAAGGTGGATATGTAAGTGGGTTACATTAAATCCATTGGTGATAGGTTGGGGAGTGGGAGTAAGCAAAGAGGGGAAACCTCTGGGTTTGCATCAAAAGTAAAATGATAGACACAGGCTTCTTTTACATAGTTAGCAGTCAACAATTAACATGATAACAATAACAATGAGGGAATCTGTGGTCTCAGCCCTGGCACCATTTGCTGTGCTCTGCAGGATCTGGAAAAAGGGAAGTTACAAGTTACCCTGACATTCCACAGGTATGTTGTTATTTTAGATGCAAAAAGACAATAGGCTCAATAAAGATTGAAGTTGATCTTGTCAGGGAAGATACTGGCCTAAGACATGACTACCCACTATTAACTGCTTTTTAATTAAAGGTTTTAATTTCAGACCATTCTTTGCGGTTTCTCTAGGTTTTTAGTTTACAAGTCCGCCACGCAGGCCTTCCCTGAGTTAGTCATGTTAACATGTGGCCCCTTTTCTGTCCACACCAGAGAACTCAGAAAGTGCTAAACTAACCATTACACTTTTATTACCAAGGATGTACACAGGGTGAGGTCTGGGAGGGTCCTCCTGGAACTAAGGTATGTTTCCCTCCAGCGTGTGTGTGTTCACCTAACAGGAAACTGTTCTGAGCTTCAGGGTCCAGAGATTTTGTTGGGGTTTCGTCACATGGGCACAAGTGATGAAACCATTGGTCTGTGACTGAACAGTTTCAGACCTCCCTCTGCTCCCTAGAGGTTGGAGGTTGGGCTGAGATTCCCAACCCTCTAGTCAAGTGGTCAGGCATTCTGGTGACCAACCCCATCCTAAAGCTATCTAGGGACCCACCATGTGTCACCACTCCTGTCAGGGAATTCTAAGCAACAAAAGCCAGTCAGTCGAATTCTTTATGGTAAAAAAAAAAAAAAAGCCTATGTGGGAAATTGGTTTATGAGTTGTTTTTGTAATGCCCATTTAGGTATGTGGGTTTGTTTACCTCACAAAACTAGTTAGGACTGCTCCCCGCTCCTCTCTTTTCTGAAAGCATTTAGTCACATTGGTATCACTTTGAGAAGACATTCCTTGAGGTTAAAACAGCCCCGGTGAGGCTGGGACGGCCCCGGTGAGGCCGAAACGGCCCCGGTGAAGTCGGGATGGCCCCGGTGAGGTTGAAACAGCCCCAGCGATGCTGAGAGGGCCCCGGTGAGGTCGGGACGGCTCCAGTGAGGTTGGGACAGATAATGGGGACCAGTATAGACTGATGAACAGGGGTAGATGCAGAGGCAGAGCAGCATTGAACAGACTGTCAAACTACAGTGGGAAACCTGGGGAGGGTTTGGGGGGGGGGGTGTTAAGAGATTAACCGAAGGACTTATATGCATGCATATAAGAATAACCAATGGACACAAGACACTAGGGGGTAGGGGCCGGGGAATGTCAAGGGCGGGGGAAAGGAGACATGTAATACTCTTTGTAATACTTCAAGAAATAAAAATTATTTAAAAAAAAGAAAAAGGTTGTGCTTAGCACATAGTAGGCCTTGAATGTTTATAAGGTGAATGAATAAATAAAAGGGATTTCCCTCTCACCACCTTTAAAAAAAAAAAAAAGAAAGACATTCCTAAGGTTCAGTGGAAGCTGTAACCGCCTGTGTTTTGGACACTGTTTCTGTAATGCAAGCCATAGGTTAGTATATTGGTTAATGTTGAGTTTGAGGCTCATTGAAATCCCCAGGTCTTTTTTCTCATTAAATTGCCGCAAAGCCAAAGCTCTCCAGCTCCTTGCCTATTTGTTTTTGAAGTCGCATCCTTTACCTAATAAAAGTTTAACCCACTGTCCCAGCCTCCTGAGCCCATTTCCGACCTCGGTTCGTTGGAAAAGCAGATTTTCTCTCTGCTTGGTGCCAACTGCCGTTTTGTTGTTGATGGAAATCTAGATTCTGATCTAACCGAGAGCAAAGCCAGAGGCCTGTTAATAAAGGCAGCCTCTGAGTTGACCTCAGTTCATTCAGTCAGTTCTCTTGGCTACTGTTCAACCCATGATAAGTCTGCTGACTTTTATTTTTTCCATTTATGTCTCCATCTTGTATTCTGAGACATTCCTTGATACATCAGCCTAATAACTGTCCACAGAAAGACTGGAAATCAGTTTGGAATTCGTTTTGCAATCAGGCCTGATTATTGGTGGTGAGCTGAACTCCTGGATAAGATAGTTTTCCGCATCCCTATAGGCACCAACTTGATACCCTCTCTTTTTTAAAAAAATCTTTATTGTTGAAAGCATTACACCTGCCCTCATACCCCGAACCAGGCCTTCACCACCCTATTGTCTGTGTCCAGGGCTTATGCATATATGCATACTAGGTCTTTGGTTGATCTCTTTCCACCCACCCTCCCATCCCCACCTTCCCTTTGAGATTCGACAGTCTGTTCCATGCTTCTGTGTCTCTGGTTCTATTTTGTTCATTGGATTCCACATATAAGTGAGATCATGTGATATTCGTCTTTCTCTGACTGGCTTCTTTTACTTAGCATAACACTCTCCGTGTCCCTCCATGCTGTCTCAAAGGGCAAGAGATTTTAAGTTTTATTGTGGATTTCTATCTCTCAGTGATTTGGTACTTACCAGAATTAATCTCATTTTCCTTTTGAAAATAGGACAGACTCTGTCCATCTCTGTTTATGTAGAACTTTTCTTCTTCTGTGTGTTTTCACAGAAGTTAGATGTGTGTGTCTGTAATAACATCTGCATATTATCTTAACACCAAAGGCCGCGTGTAATTTGTCTCAGCTCAGAGGTATGATTTATTTCCAAGTGGCCAGATACATCCGCACTACTGCCACCTATTTGGGGTTTCAAGTTCTTTGCAATCTTTATTGTACTTTCTCTAATTTGATTTAACCCCCTTTGGTAGAGAAGATAGATGTAAAATAGGAACTGAGAAGTTTATCCCAATAATGTGCTTTTCAAAATAACCTTTATGTGTAACTGTGACTGCACGAAGCTGCACCTGTGATAAATTTACATAGAACCATGTGTGCGCACACACGAGCCCAGGTATAACTGGTGAAATCTGGATAAGCTCTATGGCTGGTACCAGTGTCAGTTTCCTGGTTTTGGCTGTAGACTCTAGTTATGTGAAATGTTCATACTGGGGACATAGGCTGAAGGAAACAGAATTTTCCCTGTATACTTTGTTTTTTAAATGTTTTTATTGACTTTTAGAGAGAGAGAGGAAGGGAAAGGGGTAGAGTGATAGAAACATCAATGAAAAAGAAATTGCATGCCCGCTACTGGGGATCAATCCTGCAACCCAGGCTGGTGCCCTGACAAGAAATCGAAATGGCGACCTCTTGGTTCCTGGATAGATAGATACTCAACCACTGAGGCATACCAGCCAGGCTCCCTGTATATTCTCTACATCTTTCTGTGATCTATAATTAATTCAAAGTAAGACGATTTTTAAAGCTTTAGTTTGCATAACTATTAAATTATTTTGTGTTAAAATGTAGAAAATTCAGAGAAGTATTTTTACAGCTTATTACACATTTACAATTACAATGAAAACATTGATGTGTTTTCCGTCCTGATTTTTTTCTATAAGTATGTGTGTGTGTGTGTGTGTGTGTGTGTGTAAGTGATTTTCCTTCAAGTGAGGATGATAATACTTATGCAGATTAATTCCAGCTCTTTTACTACACAAATAATATGTGAACACATATTCACTGTAAAACATTCAAACGATAGACATAAAGCAAAGTGTGAAAAATCTCCCTTTTTTCTCTATACTTTCATTGCCCTATGCAACCGAATGTACTGTCAACCTTTGGTTTATCTGCTCTCAGACTCTTCCCAGTTCTTAAAATATCCTCATATATGTGCGTATACACGAATGTGCATACACACATTCATGGCCAAGCCATGTGGCTCTTTCTGAATGTCGGTACTCCAGGGCCTGTCTCATTGTTTGTGACAGTTGCCACAGTGAGTGGATGGACCGTAATTCACTTAACCATCCCCTTGTTGATGAACATGTAGGTTGTTTTAACTTTTTTCTGTTGCTTATGTAGACATCTCTGTACCCATATGTGTTTCTTCTCTGAAAAGCTTGCTGGACACCCTGACCTTGTCTTTGCGGTCATAGTGCCTCTTCATAACTCTTGTACCTCCCACCACAGAGTGCAGAACATCTGTGTGTCTGCCCCTGAGTTATGAACCGGTGTGATTATCATATATTAATTATTAATTAGCTTAGCCCCATCACCCCACACTGTGTGACTGAATGAATGAGTTACTGAACAAACAGTGAATGGCAAACACTCCCATGTCTTAGGTCCCTTCACTGGAACAGAGACACAGTGATAGCAAAGTAACTTGCATTAGTATAATTATTTTTGCACTTAGTCTTATCTCTTTTCTCATATATCTCTAGCCAGTTCTGTGAAATTAAAAGATATTTTTGTTTTTCTTTAAAATATATATTTATTGATATCAGAGAGGAAGGGAGAGGAAGAGAGAGAGAGAGAGAGAGAGAGAGAGAGAGAGAGAGAGAGAGAAACAGCAATGATGAGAGAGAATCATTATCATTTGCCCCCTGCACGCTTTCTACCCTGGAACAAGCCCACAACCCAGGCATGTGCCCTGACCTGGAATCCACCCGTGACCCACTGAGCCACACCAGCCAGGCAGTACAGGGTTTTTACATCCATTTTGTAGATGCAGAGGGAGAAAGGGCCCAGGGTGCAGGCTTCTGATGCAGGACTTGTGCTGGGCCATCAGTGAGACCCAGTCAGCCACCGGGCTGTGCCCAAGCACCTCAATTTTGTAATGTTGGACAAGAATGACATAAAACGTTATCCTTACTTATCCCTGTTTTTTATTTTGAGCACCTTTGGTGTGGCACCTGAGTCCTCCCAGTAGTTCAGGCCTTTCTGACCTGAGATGCCTTTGGAGGTTACATGCTGATGTAAAGCCGGGTGTTTGCAGGGAGACGCAGTTCCGTCTTTTTTTTTTTTTAATTATTTATTGTTGGAAGTATTACATATGTCTCCTTTTTTCCCACAGTTCTGTCTTGAAATTAACCCCCAAGTAAACCTTTCTGATCTGAGCGAATTCTGCGACCTACGGAGGTGCTTGAAGAGCCCTGATTGTGGAGGCTGCTCTGAGCAAGCACATTTATGAACAGGAAGGTCACACACCTTGTCCCTTTGATACCAATCTGTTCTCTAGTGATATAAGCGCTGTCTTTAAGAGACAAGGGCAAAGAAGGCCTTTGTCTACAGGACGTTATTCTGCGTCAACAAGCCAATCTCAAAGGATTCTACTCTGTAGGATTCCATTTATGTAGCAGCCTCAGAATGACCCAGTTGTAGTGATGGCAGACTGACGCGCGCTCTTGCCGGGGTTAGTTGGGGGAGGGTGTTTCTAAAAGGAGTAGCAGGAATGAGCTTCTTTTTGGTAATGGAACAGTTCTGTCTCTGTACACAACCTGTGATAAAATTGCATAGAGCCATATTCTCCTCCCTCCCCAAACAAAACGAAAACGGGCGGCATCAGAATCAGGTCTGTGTTTTAGTTAATGTTATTGCACCAAGTCAGTTTCCTGGTTTGGGTCAGAGTCCCTTGATTATGTAAGATCTTATCAGCAGGGGAAGCTGAGTGAAGGGTGGACCGGAACTCTGTACTATTTCTGTAATTTCTTATGAATTGAAAATTATTTCAGAACAAAGGGTTTGTGTGGGGTTTTTTTGGTCTTTTTTTAAAGAACCACTTTGTCAGGGGCACAATTCAATCCTCCGCTCCCCCAAATAGCAGGACTGTAAAAAGCATGTGATGCATGGTATTTAACCATGGGATATATTGATTATAGACTAGAGCAGTGGTCGGCAAACTGCGGCTCAAGAGCCACATGCGGCTCTTTGGCCCTTGAGTGTGGCTCTTCCACAAAATACCGACTTCTGCGCATGGGCCATGAAGTTTCAGTCGCACTGTATGTGCACGCCCGCACATGGTATTTTGTGGAAGAGCCACATTCAAGGGGCCAAAGAGCCGCATGTGGCTGGCAAGCCGCAGTTTGCCGACCACTGGACTAGAGGTTCAGTTCCCCAGCTGTGACATAGAGACTAATGCCACTTCACTGCCATGTGTCCCTAGGCAAGCTACTCCACTGCTTTATATAAAGTAGGGGTAATATGTGTCTACTTCGTGGCCCATTTATGAGGATCCACTGAAATAATGAACGAAAAGTCCTTGGTACAGCAGCAGCCTACAGGAAGGACTCAAATGTGACCCATTATACATTTTTACATGCAGTAGTTCCTAACTCACTGTCAATTGTGAGCTACCTTCCTAAGAAGAGTGGTGGACTTATGCTGATCCTTCTGTTTTTAAATACTCGGTTTATATTTAAATCTACATTTAGAAAACAGCTAAGCTAGTTTTTGTTTCAGGTAGTTGGATATACAGTTAATATTCATTGTAATAACAACAGTAATGTTACTAAACTCAAGGGGTTTGCCCAAACTTGGGGTACTGTTATAGGGACCTCTCACCAACACCAGAGAGGTGTTACCAGCTAAGACAGCCCCGAGTCAGTGGGAGAGGGCTGTTCCTGTTGTGTCTTAAATCAGCGAATGAGATACAAGACGCCTTAATAAACCAATTAATTAGGAGTTGTTTATTACGTGCAGCCCAGAGGGAGGTGTCTCTTCCAAATCTCTGAGCCCCACATACAGGAAGTTTCCCGTATTTATACCTTTTGAGCTTCTTTGTCTGCAGGTATTGTAAAGAACTCTGCGTGAGTTGTTGTTACAGACAGTTGTAACCTTGAATACATAATGAGTTGGAACTTGGCATAAGAATATGGGAATTATTATCAGTGTTAGTCTATATTAGTCTATTATATTAGATGGCTAGCTTGCAAGGTCAGACAGTTAAGTTTATCTTTTTCTATTTGAACAAAGTAATTTTACAGAATAAGAGACTGTCTAAAGCGACAGAGTTTACAGTGACAGAGTTTACAGGACTAGGGATTATCTAACAATAGCAGAGAATTCAAACAGCAGTTTTATTCAAGATGGAGGTTACTATACTTCGATCCTTGCCTTCTCACATAAATGAATTTATACGAGAGTCCTTGAACGCGTAGTGAAAAGCAAATTTATAAAGCAACTAAAGCATGCACCTTTATTGAAAAAGCAAGCAAGCAAACCTGGCTGATGAAGCACAGATGGCTCTCAGCTCATCTGAAGAGCAGGTTGGTGGGGGTCCCAGGCATTATATACCCTCCTGTCTATAGGTCTCAGAATTCCTCTGCTGACTCTTGTGGTGCAGATTAATTCTCAAGATCCCTTTACTTTGTTGTGGCCTTCCCAGAACTCATGAGAAGCACCTGGCAACTTTCCCTTGCCAAGCCTTGAGACTGCTGGCTTCTCGCAGCGGTTCTCAACCTGTGGGTCGCGACCCCTTTGGCGGTCGAACGACCCTTTCACAGGGGTCGCCTAAGACCATCCTGCATATCAGATATTTACATTATGATTCATCACAGTAGCAACATTACAGTTATGAAGTAGCAACGAAAATAATTTTATGGTTGGGTCACAACATGAGGAACTATATTTAAAGGGCCAGAAGGTTGAGAACCACTGGCTTAGGGAGTAAAACTGCCCTTTTTTCCTTTCCCCTTTCCCCCTCCCTTTCTGCATTCTCTCATTAGGGAGGTTTTTAACCATTGCTCTCAGGTCCTTGGCTGGGGAGATAATGGCTGGTTAACCTACAAGCTGGCCGCAAATTGCCCCGCACTGTTTGGCTTCCTTCTAACTTTCCTGTTTCAGTTTGCCTATTCCCCCTGCCCTGGAATCCTGTAACAGTACTACTCGAGGTAGTTGTATTTACTTGCAGCAAGTAAAGACAAGGACTTCATTTCCAAAGCTTCTCTCCCCAAGGGAGGCTGAGCCATTGCTTAGATGCACTATTCGGTCAATTGCGTGTTGATTTCTTCTTTGTAGTTTGGCTACATTTATCAAGTTGTTCCCCCCTTACTCCCCCAAGCTCATCCTGTTTACAGCTGGTCTGCAAAATTACTGAGCTACATTTTAACATTTAGCCAGAACAACATTTAGTAATAACATTTATAACTGCCCCGACCTTGAGGTCCTTGTCCTATCTAACAGTAACATAACTAGAATTTATATAAACCAGTTCATTCTTCTCACAGTGCTCTCTGCAAAGATTTACTTGGACCCTTATAGCAAGGCGTGATAGTCATTTTTAATACCATTTCACAGATCAGAAAAAAATTGGAATGAGTTAGGGACCTACATGCTTAAGTAGGTTCTAGTCTTTATATGGCGGCTGGCACGATCCTGATAAAACACGTGAGGTCATGTCTTCTGCTCAGAGCTCCAGTTTCCCACCCACTGAGGGGACAAAGCAAAGGCCTGTCCCACCTGTTTTTCTGCTAGACCCTTCCCTCACCTCCAGTAAAAACTTGGCCCTTTCCCTCACCTCAGCTTTCCTCAGAGGGCATTTCTCAAGGAGCCAGGCTGATCCACGTACGGAAAATCACACCGCACTTCTCCACTCACCTCTGGCCCTCTGATCCTCTTCTATTCTTGCAGAATCCTAATCACCTTCTGAGAGCTCACTTACTTAGAAGGTTATTATTTCTCGCCCTTTCCCTCCACGAGAACGTGAGATCCGTAAGGACAAGGGCCTTTGTTTTATTTGTGGACGCACCCACCGTGCCTGGGACAATGTCTGGTACACAGTAAGTGAATGAGTTCAGGGCAGACAGTGAGTTCAGAGTGAGCGAGCGTAAGCTCCTTCATTGATGCAGCATATATTGTATTTTTTTCCCCCCTCTTTGGGTAGAAAGATAGACACCAGGGAAGAGATGAGAGGATAGGATTGCTTCCTCCAGAACTCAAAGAATTGACCTAACTATGCTTAGAAGTTGCTTCCTCAGCAGTTCTGTCCTTCCCTCCAGGGAACATCCTGTTACTGAAAGTTCCTTAAAATATCTTTCAGACTTTGTATCAGAGGTTGTTACTATTGTTTCTTAACCAGCAGAGAACCTGGCAAGAGGGGCATGAGCCACCGTGGAGTTGGGTCAGACGTAATGGAGTAAAGGGAGCCCAGGGGCAGAGGACAGGGCTCGGGGCTGGGGCACTGGGGAGCGTGGGTGGTGGGCGGAGACTGGGAGCTGGATCATGTTTTCCCTGGAAAGCCACAAGGGTTTGGGTATAAAACGTGCAGGGCTATTCCAGTCTGGTGGCTACTGTGCGTCCGGACAGAGGACAGGGCCGTGTCTCCTGCGCACGCCCGTTGCTGAGAAATGAGTCTCTGGTTGGGCATCTCAGGCCCAAAGAAATGTAACTGAATACAGAAAGCAAAGAAGGCTGTGTCTGGCCTGCAGTGCCCACCGAGTTCTGGAGAAAGCTCACTGGTTGGGACCAGCTTCCACGCTCGCTGCTGGCATCTGCTGAGCGTCTGTTGAGAGCTGCTGTCACCCGAGATTTGGCTCCTTCTGGGCGGTTCTGACGGGGGTGGTGCCTGGTGCCAGGGATGTTGCTACAGATGTTTTTCCTGACTTTGTGTTCACTCTGTAAGGAAACGCAGAGGGAGATGGACTTCCCGCTTAACCTGGAGTCATGCCCCAGGATAAGCAGTTTCACTTCCTGCGTGGATAAACCCTGCAGGCCTGAAGGACGGTTGGGGAACATCTCGGTGAAACCCACCACCCTCCTGATTTACGGGAGGGCCAGCTCTTCCCCCATGTGACTTGTGTTTTGTACTCAAGTGTTTACCAAGAGTCTTGGCAACAGCCTTGGTTTCAGCCTGCAGATATCTGTTCAAACACATACACACACACACACACACACACACGCCACCTCCTGTGTCTTCTGATTGAGCCAAAGCTGATTGACTTAAGTATAAGTCAAGTTTTGAAAGTTCACGGAGCCTGGGGATATATGGGCATCTTATTTGAGAGCTTACGACCTGGAAGGTTAAAGTGATACGTCAGCACGAAATCCAGTGCCACAGGCCGACTGAAATAGTGATTGCAGCCCCGGCCCCAGGCAGTGGCTTGGAGGGGCCAGTGTCTTCATCCTCATCCAGGACGTCTTTCCTAAAATCCAAGCCGGACAAAGTGCCCAAAGTCCAGATGCTGTGACAGCTCTTCTGTCTCACCTCCTGCTTCCCGTCATTCATTGCTCCCTTGTTTTACAAAGGAAGGCCCCCTCCGACTTATCTCGAGTCATTGTGAGGGCCTCGGTTCTAGGCTTTGGTGTAAGATCACTGTAAAATGCGTCTGAAAAATGAGAACCCACGAGCTCTACCTCTTGATATGGACTGAATTTGAAATTAAAATGGAAAACTTGTAACAAGAATACCCAAGCACATATTCCGGTAGCTAATAGAGCTAACGACCTCCCACAGCGTACAGCCCCTGGAAAATTACATCAGACATGAAAGGAGTTTTCCTTTAGAATGTCAGGCCGTTATTTAGGGCAGCTGAAATTCCATCCTTTGCAGCCATTTAAATTAGGACCGTCTAAGACGCAAACCTCAAAATGTGTGAGAGGCTACATGTATTTTTCAAAATTCTTTGGGGGAGAATCAAGCAGAAGATACAAAGACCCCAGAGGCAGGGCCGCCACAGGTGCCCTTGTATCGCTGTAGCTGCCGCATTTCAAGGAAACACTTCCCTCCAGGGCAATAAATATTTCCTAAACCACCACACAAGCCATTGGTGGTTTCATCCCTCACATGAGAGGAGGTGGCCAGCTGGGAAAAGAGCCTGGTTTCTACGGGAACTGTAGTTTCTTGGCACCTGGAATTGTCGGGAGAATCTAGCCCAGCCATCCATGGAGGAGTTCCCTCCAGTCGGATGGAAATACTACTCATCTTGGAAAGGTAAAGCCCTGAGATGTCTGTTGGATTCTGACATAACGTCTTAGAGAGGAAGCGGTCACCACCGGGAGGTAGGACGGAGGCCCCTCGGTCCCTGGTCCCCGAGGGGCCGTGTCTGGTCAGCAGATCTCGGTCAGCAGGACAGATTCCCATCTGGACGGCGAAGAGCAGAACCAGCAGGGATTTCTCAGCACATGGATCCACTCAGGAGTAGCCCCAGCACAAAAGGGATCGGATTTCCATTTCTTCCTAGATCTGCTGCCAGACAGGGCCTCTGCCTCTTGGCCGAGCCTCTCTTGGTTCATGCCTGGCAGCGTGGTCCTTTTTGGTTTTTCAAACATTTCACTTCTTTGTTCGTGACAAGCTTTGAATTTTATAGTTGTCAGATGGAACGGTCCCTACACAAGTAGATAGCTAGAAGAAAGCAAAATAAACTGTTCAGGCAGGAGGCAAATGGTGGTGTATTTTCAGGAATTCTGTTTATTGGACTGTCTTCCTCCGGTTCGTGGTGTGGACTCTGAGCCAGAGACAGACATAGAGAAGTTTCCAGATTAAAGTAGAGGGCATATATGGCTGTGATTTTCTTTAAAAATAACCTTTTTCCTCTTTAGAATAGTTTTAGATTTGCAGAAAAATTGTGGAAGGACAGTTAGGGAATTGTACAGAGAATTCCCACCCCCACTCTCGGCTCCTACTGACATCTTCCCTCAGTGGAACGTTTGTTACAATGAATGAGCCAATACTGACGCCCTGTTACCAACTAAAGCCCGAACTTAGTTCACATTTACTTTGTTTTTTACTTAACCCCTTTGCTGTTCCAGGATTTCACCCGGGATTTAGTTTCCATGTCTCCCTAGGCTCCTCTTGGCTGTGATGGCTCCTCTTGGCTGTGACGGTTTCTCTAGCTGTTTTTGTTTTTTAATGGCTTTGACAGTTATTTTTAAATGTATTTTTATTGAATTTATTGGGGTGACATTGGTTAATAAAAGTACATAGGTTTCAGATGTACAGTTCTATACTACAGCATTTGTATATTGGATTGTATATTCACCGCCCCAATAAGTCTCCTACTGTCACCATTTACCCCCTTTACCCTCTATACCTCCTCTCGCGCCCCTTCCCCCTGGTAATCGCCATTCTCTTGTCTGTGTCTGTGAGGGTTGTTTTTTGTTTTGCTTTGCTTTAATTCCTTGACCTTTTCCACCCAGCCCTCCAGCCCTCCTCCCTTCTCACTGCTTTCAGAATGACCTTGACGGTTTTGAGGAGGACGAGCAGGTTTTTTTGTAGAGTGTCCCACCGTTGGGCCTGG
Organism: Myotis nattereri; assembly: GCF_964212035.1. NCBI lineage: Eukaryota > Metazoa > Chordata > Mammalia > Chiroptera > Vespertilionidae > Myotis > Myotis nattereri. The sequence goes on from NC_138085.1 coordinate 27,141,747, forward strand.
CTGAAGTTTTCTGTCCTGAGTAGACTTGGGTTGTCGGTTCTGGGGAGGAAGACTACAGAGGGGAAGTGCCATTTGCAGCACATCATATCGAGGATGCATTCTGTCAGCGTGACGTACTGCTGGTGTTGACCTTGATCATCTGGGTGAGCCAGTGTTTGCCGGTGTCTCCACGCTAAAGCTTTCCTTTTATTTTTCTTTCCACACTGTCCTCTTTGGAAGGAAGTCGCCGTGCGCAGCCCGCGCTTACTAGTAAATAGGGTGAGTGATGATCCCTCCTGAGGGCAGAGGACCCACGTTCATTACTGGGGAGGTTTGTTTGGTCTCCCCCTTTTATTTAATTATTTATTATATCCGTATAGACGCATGGACATTTGTTTTATACTTTGCGTTACAATCCAATGGCACTTCACTTGTTTTCTTGCTCCAATTGTTCCAGTTGTGGCTTTTGGGAGTGCTTTCAGTTGCTCCCATGTCTCTGCGGCACTCCCATCTGTGTGTGTGTGTGCATGTGCTGTGTGTGTGTGTTATATTTTGTCCCAGGCTCATCTGACATGTTCCTTGCCCCACTTGAGAATCAGCCATTTTTCCAGGGAGCCCATGTTCCTTTATTGGAAAATGAAATTAGACTAAGGTTGCCTCCCTTTCTTCCTACTTGAAATTAACAAATCAGAGGTCTTCACACCTCGGAAATGGTAAAATTCTTTTTTATTGAGCACTGTTATCTTTGTGTAGTAACAGTGCCTCGCGGTGGTATAATAATTCCTTATGAGTTGACCGATTTTTACTAAGGACTTGTTACAGCAGATTGTCTGAAATTTTTTAAACTGGTGTTTACACTGCTGTTTCTGGAATTGTGAGGTGTCCATGGTGTCCTGGGTGGCGACGCCACAGGGGACTGTCTGGGGAACCTCAGAAACCACTTTGCTTAATATTGGGACCAGCGAGTCCCTCCTCCTCGTAGAAAGCTAAATGTTGAAAGCGTATGGCTTTGTTACCTAATGTCTCCCCATCAGGGAAAATGAAAGGATCTGAATGGAGGAGCTGCCTTTCAGGCCCCTTGTTGCTCATGGTACCCAGGGCTTAATCCCAGGTGTGTTTTTATTTCCCCCAAAAAACACCAGAACATTTTAAAAATTAACTTTGCATTTAAGACGCAAAGCAGTGAACCTAGAAGTAACAGCATGCCCGGACCCCCGTAGGGCTGGTCTCACGCTCTCCTTCCCCTTCAGGTCTGACCGAGACGGCGTTCTTCAGCTGTGAAGCCCACAATGACAAGGGCCTGGCCGTGTCCAAGGGCATTCAGGTCAACATCAAAGGTGAGAAGCAGGGCCAGTCGCTGGGAGGACATCGGAGCCCGGGCTTCCCCACTGACTGCCTTTGTGATCTTGGACAAGTCACCCGACCTCTCTGGCTGGTGTTCCCCTCTCTAAAATGGGGATCATTATACAACCTACCTGGTCTGGAGGCTTAAATGAGATCACACCAGCCAGAGTGCTCACAACAGTGCCTGGCACGTAAGTTTGCTAAACATTTGCCAGTTTAGCTCTGTGGGGTCTGGGAAGAAAATAGGCTGAAATGTTCACCATGACCACCTTGCCCATCTCCACTTCCCTCTTCCAGCCTGAACTAGTCCCCGTTAGCCCTGAAGAGAGCCTGGGTGGGGGCAGCTGCGGTCCTTGGTCCAGGAATGGGCTCCGTCCCTCCCGGGGCAGCTGGGGTGAAGCAGTCCTCCAGCTGCTGCCCCGAGGCGGGCGAAGAGCAGGCCAGGGTCACTCTCCCGGCCCAGCCTCCTGTCTTTCTCTCCTCACCTCCCGTCCCTTTGCTTCCGCTAAGCGGGGACATGAGGTAATGGAAGGCCCCAGCTGGCGGAGACATTCCAGTCCAATCCACTGCCTCGTCCTCCTTTTTCTGTGCATCAAAGGCATTTAAATCTGAAACCGAAAACGGGAGGAAAACCTAAAACGTAGTAACAAAAACGTACAAACTGTCTGTTTATCCCTCTTCGAATCACCTTCCTCACCCGCTCTCACGGAAACTCGGGCAGGTTTGGGGTTTCGGTGTTTGTTCTTAATGAGGGGCCTTTTCAGAGAGTTCGCCCCAGGAAAACCTGAGCGCAGCCTGTGTGGGCGCCGAGGGATGGGCAACTTCCTTCCTCCGGCCTGAAGACCATTATTACCATTTTGCAAAGGACGTGTGGGCAATTTCAAAGATTCACGCGTGGGCATGCATTTATAAAGTCATTGTCATCAGTATAAACATCTTAAAAATTAAAAATCCATAAAAGGTGAAGTACTTCTTTAGATTTTGCTTCATACAGACTCTCGGCTAAGATTAAAGATAAATAAATCCTGTCTCCAAAACTTAGGCTTTTGGCTCTTATTTATTTAGAAATTTATGTGAAACCAAGCCTCCCTTCTTCCAGTCTGTTGTTAACTGTAGCATCCGAGGCCTAATTCTGATGTGGAAAGGCCGGCATTTTAGGGCAGTTCTACAGCCGCTCTATTTAGGGGAGTCAAACAGAATGCTTCTCTTTCCCCCTTCTCAGCACGCTGCGTGTCTGCTGGTAAAACTGGAACTCCTGACGTGGCACCCCGTGTGTGCCTAACGTGGCCCAGCCCTCCTGCCCATCCTGTCCTCGCTTCCCCACCTCCACGCCCCCCCACACCTCGCCCGTCTGTGTCACCTCATTTAGTCCTCATCACCGCCCCCTGGAGCAGGGCTGTTACTGTCCCTTTAACAGAAAAGAGAACCTGGGGCCACATCGCAGGCCAAGTGGCAATCAGATGCCCGGCCCCTGCCCGTGCTCACGCTGGGCTGCTCGCTGCCTCCTCAACCAGCTGCCCGTGTCCTGTTGAGTGACAGGAGCTCTGGGGTCAGGCAGACCCGAGTTCAAGTTTCCGTTCCCCTGCTCGTGGCCTCTGGCTGGTTTTAACTTCTGTGATCCTCAGTTTCCTCATCTGTAATGGGGACAGTAAGACAACCCCTCCGATAGGGTTCTAATAAGGAAATGAGGTGGAGGCCATAACGGGGGGCACATCGTAAGCACACAGCATCGCCAGTCACCATGTTTTATTATGTGTGATTATTACTGTTAAGAGTTAAATTTAGCACAAGAAAATTAAGACCCCTCCCCCAAACTTCAGATTCTTTTTAGATTCTGATTGAAACACCTGTCCACATCTTTCATGTCGCTGAGGACATTGCACGCTCATTATGGCCCCCCCCCCCCCACACACACACACACAGAGCACCGGCAATAGTTCTTTTGCTTGAACTGACTCTCACCTTCCTTGGCCTGGAAATTTTTACCCCTGTACACACATGTGCACCTCATACTCTGTGGTACCCCTCTCTTCTCCACACTGGGCCCTCTTAGCTTCTGCTCACATAGGTCTCCCCAACTCAGGCAAGAACCCCGCTAGGACAGGGCTGTGTCTCTTCTTCCCCATTTATTGCCCAGCAAGGTGCCTGCACACAGTAGGACCGTGGGCAGTAAAGGAGCTGGGCCTCTGTACATCCTTTCCCAGCTGAAAGCATTCCCTTCTTCAGTGAGCAGGAAAGCAGGCTGGGGCCCCCTTCCATGGCCAGGCAGAGCACCCCGTCCCAGGAAGGCCTGTCTGCAGGCTCACACAGTCAGCCTCAGGCATAGGGTGGCTCCTCTTTGAAACTTGTTTTTAATTTTTCTAATCGTACGAAATGGGAACTGGCGTGGTATTGATGTGTCTGTTTGGTCGCTTGGCCTCCCGTGGTCTCTAATTGCGTCTGTGTGTGTCTTTTTCATGTAGTCCTTCCCTCCCCACCAGCTGAAGTCAGCATCCACAACAGGAGCTCACACGGTGTCCTGGTCTCCTGGGTCCCGGGCTTTGATGGCTACTCGCCGTTCAGCATCTGCAACATTCAGGTAAACAAACCTGCAGGAGTCAGAGGGAAGTGCCCGTTTGGTGCCCTGTGGGTCTCCCTCACTTTTTCTCCCTCCAGCACCTCTGTTGAGAGTCCTGTCCTCCTCCCGGCTCACTGTGCACCTGCCCGCCCCAGAGCCTGCCTCCTTCCTGTGCAAGGCCGGGGCCAGCCAGAGGGATCTGTGAGGCCAGGGAGAATTAATTTTTAAGGTTCAAAAATGCATCCCTAAGGTAGGACTGGCTTGTGACCAGGAGTTCAGGAAGCCAGGTACTGGTCATCCTGGCTCCTCCTGGGCTGGTTGCCAGGAATGTAGCACCTTAGCCCGTGGTCCCCAGGGGAGACCTGGGCCTTACAGGGCCTTGCCAGTCTTCACCCATTTTAACCACCACCTCAACTGGTGTAAAATAGAGGTTAGCCATCCTGCAGTGGTTCCATGCCAAGATGTAAACTCTGCTCTGCTAGTTTTATAAACATGGAAAGTAACCCAGCTGTTTGTTTCCCAAGTGCCCCGGCCCAGGGCCTTTGCCAACTCCCCACTGCACCCCACACCAGCACTGCAGGCTCAGCCCCGAGCGAGCGGCAGCGCCGAGGTCAAGCCTGGGAAGCTGAAGCCACAAGCACTGCTCAGACCCTTTGTCTGAGACACTGCGTGTGGGAACAGGCAGTGAGCACATGTGGATTGTCTGCTGAAAACGGGCATGTGTTCTGCCTGGTATTTTATCACACAGTAGGGTCACGAATTGTTCTTAGTCTCATACATGTCTGGTCTTATTAGTGAAAATCATGTCAACCTGACGGGCCATTTACACCCACTCACTGTAAGGAAGTGACTTTTAAAGAATTTTGTGTTGACAACCCGATATGGGTGTTGTTGTTGTTGTTTTTTTAAGTATATTTTAATTGATTTCAGAGAGGAAGGGAGAGGGGGAGAGAAAGATAGAAACATCAGTGATGAGAAAGAATCATTAATCGGCTGCCTCCTGCATGCCCCACATTGGAGGTCAAGCCCGCAACTAGGGCATATGCCCCGACCGGGAATCGAACTGTGAGCTCCTGGTTCATAGGTTGATGCTCAACCACTGAGCCACGCCAGTCGGGCAACAACCAGATATTTTAATACCAAATGGAATTAGTCTCCCTGCTCTTGTTGCCTCCCACTGCTACCTAACTGCTGCTCCTGCTTTGAAGAGTGAAAACATGCGCTCTTCAAATATTTAAAATAGCCTGCCCCTCTCCCCGCCACCCCCAGCCTTGCTAAGTTCTTGCCCAGCTTTGTAAACCTCCCAAGTACTGGTAAGTGTTGGGTCCTTGTGTCTACAAAATCCTCACCAGAGCTATTTTTTAACAGCTTTTTCTGGAGATATATTTCACATACCATAATATTCACCCATTTGAAGTGTACAATTCAGTGGTTTTTCCTCGAAGAGTTGTGAAACCATCACCACTGTGTGATCGTGTCTGTATTCACAAGAGATACTGGGCTGTAGTTTTCTTGTATTAGCGTCTTCTGGTTTCGGTATCACGATGATACCCGGGCTTGTAGAATGAGTTGGGAGCTGTTCCTCCTTTTCTATTTCTTGGAAGAGTTTGTGAAGGATCGCTGTTCATTCTTTAAATATTTGGTAGAAATCACCAGATAAGACATCTTGTCCTGAGCTTTTTTTTGTGTAGGAAGTTTTTTGATTACTTATTCAATCTTTTTACTTGGTATGGATCTGTTCAGATTTTCTATTTCTTCTTGAGTCACTTTTGGTAGTTTGTGTGTTTCTAGGAATTTGTCCATTTCCTTTGGGCTATCTAATTTGTTGGTATACATTTGTTCATAATACTCAAATTCTAATCTTTTTCTCTTCATTGAGGCTAGTAGCGGTTGCCTCTTTTTCATGCCAGCTTTTTAATAATTGGAGTCTTCCCTCTTTTTTTTTCTTGGTCAGTCTAGCTGAAGATTTGTCAATTTTATTATCTTAGCGGAGTACCAACTTTTGTCTTTGTGAGTTTTTGTGTTCTCTACTTCGCTCATTTCTGCCTTAATCTTAGCTTTCTTTCTTCTATTTGCTTAGTTTTCTCTTTTTGTTGTTGTTCTTGTTTCTTAAAGTGGAAGGTTAGGCAATTGATTTTAAATTTCTTCCTTTTTATTGTGGGCATATATACTATTCATTTCCCTCTAAGTCCTGCGTTAACTGCATCCCCTGAGGTTTGGTATTTTTTAGTGTTCTTTAGTTCCTCTCATGTTTTTCGTCATTTGCCTTGTAGTTTCTTCTTTTCCTGCTGGTTATTTAGGAATGTGTTGTTTAACCTGTACATGGTTGTGAATTTTTCAAATGTTCTCTCTTCGTTGATTTCTAATGTTATTCCCTTGTGTTTGGAGGATACACTGGTATGGTTTCCATCCTTTTAAATTTATCAAGGCTTGTTATGGCCAAGCATAACTTCTGCTCTGGGTGGAATGTACTCCATGTGCCCTTGGGGGAGGTGTATTTGGCTGGGTCTGGGTGGGCTGTTCTGCATCTGTCAGGTTGAGTTAGTGTACGGTTTTGTTCAGTTCTTCTGTTTCCTTGTTGATTGTTTGCTTGGTGGTTCTATCAATTATGGAAAGTGGGGAGTTGAGGTCTCAACTGTTATTTTTGAATTGTCTAGTTCTCCCTTCATTTCTCTCAGTTTTTGCTTCATGTATTTCAGGGTTCTATTTTGGGGAACTACTACAGCCTGTTTGCTATTCTAGGGCCATGACTGTCCCTATATAGGGACATATCTGAGGCGTGGACAGCCCTGTAAAAATGTTACCCAATTGCTGAGTTGTTTGCAGAATCCAAGAGGACATGAGGCTCCTTCCACACAAGGACGGCTGCCTTCAGGGGGACTTTGCGGAAGCACGGCCCCGCTTGAGAGAAGGCTCTCAGGGTAGGCATGAAGTAGAGTGGGCTGGCTGGAAAAAACCAGGTCGCCCGGAAGGTGGAAGGTGATGACACACAAACTTCACCTGCTCTTTCTGTCTCTTTCTCTCTCTCTCTACACCTTGGCTTTGGGTGGCCATGACCTGAGTGAACAATCACCCTTTGAGCACCAAGTTGGAGCCTGCCTTGCCTGCCTCAGGTCCTGTGGAACCGGCATTGTTATTCTGCCTCCCTTCACCCATTATCCTTTCCATCTCGGGTAGGGTGACCAGATTTAGCAAATAAGAAGAAAGTAATCTTACAAGTTAAATTACACGAGTCATTTTGTGACATACCTTTACATATAATTATTTGTAGTTGATCTGATACTCAAAAATAACTGGGTTTTTTTACTTTCTCCTGCAGTCCTAACAAGATTAGTCAGGTTGGTTTGAGAAGTTATAACTTACATTCTGCAGATAAACGATATATCCCCATTTCTAAGGGGACCAAGGATAGTTTTGTAGCAGGTTCCCAGTCCATGACAGTTTTAAACTCTGACTCGGTAACAAATGAATGTTCTGGCCAAGATTCAGATTTACGCGGAGGAGCACACACCCTCTCGCTTCCTGTGGTCCTGACATGAATTCCTTTCTTCACCCATTTTTGGGCTGCATACTCCAGGTCTATTTTTAACTGTCCCACGTAGTTCTTGCCATCTCATTCCCTCTTTTCCCCCAGGACCCACCGAGAAAGCCTGTTATAGAAACCCTGTCCTCTTCCAGGAACGGCTCTCAAAGCGCGTCTTGTGCCTGGAAATGCTCCACGCGTTGCTCCCCAAATGGTGGATGGAGAGCCACAGGCTTCCTCCACCTTGGTCTCCAGGGTTGAAGGAGGTGCATACTCTAAAGTGAAGGAACAGAGTGACTTCTGCCAACAGCCAGGACCCAGAGGAGCATGTAGCTCACTGAGTTTCCCCAGGGGGCTCCTCAGGCCAATGGGGCTTCTTGTCGCCCAGTGGAGTCTCAAGTTCTTAGTCAGAAGGGAGGGGAGGCCCCACTAGCTCAGTCTCATTTAGCAGATTCAAAATTCCAACATGTTACTGGGAACGCCCCTTGGCCTACGTTTCGATACCTATATCCTGTAATAACAGCCTCATTATCCACACCCGTGATTGCTAGCCCATTATTATGAGGAATGGATGCAGGGTTTAAGATATTCCCCCCAAATTGCTCTTGGTTACTTCTTTTTTAAATTTAATACCGTTTTGTCTTTTCTGATTTATAAGTACTTCGTGTCATAGAAGTTTTGAAAAATGTGCAGTGAAAAGATACCACTCTCACACATCCTCCCTCACAGACAGGAGGTGTGCTTACTGGACAAAAGGGAAGTTTTTGCTGGGAACCCCTCCTGCCTGTGCTTACAGAGGACGCCTGGAGAGGGATGTGGAGAGACTGGTGGGTTTATGAAGGATGAAGAGAAGGAACTCAGAAAGAGCTGATGTTTTAAAGAGCTTTAGAGAAGTTTGGTGGGTGAGGTGCAAATGACCCTTTCCTATGTCTCCCCACTAAGAAATGTCATAAAATCTGAATTACCTGTGTATGCCTTTGGAACGGATTTATATTGGAGTGTAATGAGAGGGGGGGAATAATGGACAACGTGTTCCGGCTAGTGCGGCTCATTTGGTTGGGCATCGTCGTCCCATGCACCGAAAGGTTGCCAGTTTGGTTCCTGGTCAGGGCACGTGCATGGGTCTCAGGCTGGTTCCCCCGGTAACGGGGTGTGCAGGAGACAACTGATTGATGTTTCACTCTCACATGATGTTTCTCTCCCTTCCTTTCTCTCTAAAAATCAATTTTAAAAATCTTTTTTAAAAATTAAGAACAATGACAACACGAAAACGTTCTTCAAGGAAGAGCAGAGGGTCCTCAGGTTGCACAATGAAAAGAAAAACAGATTAAAATAAGCTCCAGTATCCCACCTTCCAAAGTAGGATTTGGGAAAGGTTTTCTTTAAAAGTCTAGATAGTAAATACAGAATGTCCCCACAAAAATGTATATACACAACGGATACCTCAATTTTGAAAATGAAATGTATTTTAATAAATACCGCCTTTATTATTATTCCGTCTATACATTTTTTGAGACACCCTATATTTTAGGCTTTGCCACCCTATTTCAGTTGACTTTGTTGCATATTCTGTGAAACAGCTGAAAGAAATTGAGACTTGAGGCGGTTCTGAGAGAGGAAGGACTATTTTATAATGTGTTATAATAATTGTAATACAGTGATGATCATTTGCTCTGTCCCCTACCCCAACGAGAACACTTATTTCAGGCCTTTTCCTCGGGTCCTCAATTGTTGCTCCCGCAGCATGAGTAACACTCAGTAATGCGGGTGTGTGGCCTGGAAGGAAGCAGGTACTTCCTTCCGTGGAGAGGACGGGCCACGTGCACAGGATGCCTGAGCGCCCACGTCTGACATTCCCGCCACTTTACTAATGCCGGGTCCACATCTTCACTTTTCATTTAGGTCATGGAAGTGGATCCTCTGAGTAATGGCTCCGTCATGAATTTGAACACCTCTGCTTCTCCACCTCTGTATCAAGTCGAGCAGCTGCGAGCTCTGGCTAACTACAGCATCAGCGTGTCCTGCAGGAATGAGATTGGCTGGTCCGCCCGGAGCCCTTGGATCCTGGCCAGCACGTCCGAAAAAGGTAATTCCTGGTGTTCAGAATATTACTTCTCGTGGCATGTAATTAAGTCCTTCCCAGTGGCCTGATTTAGAGTTTAAATTTTGCTTTTTGGGTCTTTGTCTCTGGAGGAGAATTTTTTGGAGGTGGCCAGTGAAAATGGGAAAGAAACTTATAAACTACATATAAGTAATATTTTCTTTTGCATGAAAAGGTAATAGCAACACACTCTTTATAGCATATACTATTTTTAATTAATATATAATAATATAAAGCGTTACTACTCATAGCATCAAACTCAAGAAAACTAATGAATTTGAAGATGGCTAATGTTCACCAAACCCTATGTGCCAGGAACTATATTAGATGCCTGACGCGAATTATCCATTTAATCCTCATAGGAGCCCTAGGGAATAGATACTGTTACCTCTGTTATCTTACTCGTTACATCTTTAAACTTTAAAGAATTTTTTGTGTGCTTTTGAATTCCGAGTTTTTTCCCCCTTTACTATGAATAGTGAAACCTGCTAAATTCGAGTCACACAATTTTCATTCTTTCCCAGTTAGAGCTCTAGAACGATCACTCAGAACCTCTTATGTGCCCTTAACTCCAGCCTTATACCATCAGCGGTATAGTCTTAATACAGACAGTGCAACGGGTCCAAATCAGAAACTGTTAGGGCTTAATCCTTGCACAAATGAAACTCTAGTGCCAAAATTGTGAAATACCTCCTTTTCTCAAATGAGGAAGAAAACCTTTGAGAACAATATTTATATGCTGTGTTCCACTTTCATTGAGTTCATAATACTTTCTGATTTCTTCTTTGACCCATTAGTTATTTAGGTGTATAACTTAGTTTCCAAATATCTGGGGAGAGGGAGTTTCTGGAGATCTGTGTATTGATTTCTAATTTCATTCTGTTGGAGACAGAGAACATAATTTGTATCACCTGAATCCTTTTAAATTTATTGAGACTTGTTTTATGGTCCATCATATGGTCTGTCTTGATTGTTTGGTGTGCACTTGAAGAGAATGTGTATTCTGTTTTTTATTAGATGGCATATTCTATAAACATCAACTTGCTGAAGTTGGTTGATCATGTTTTTCAAATAGTACCTGTTTCTATCCATTATTTAGAAAGAAGCATTGATAATCTGCAGTTATACTTGTGGATTTATCTCTTGCAATATGCAGTTCTAGCAGGTTAATCTTTATATTCAAAGTATGTTTCCTTTAGGGAGCATAACTTTGGTCTTGCTTTTTAATTCATTCAAATATCTGCATTTAAATTGGGGTATTTAACTCATTAAAATGTAATGTGATTATTCATATTGTCTTGCTTACAGCAAATTTCATTTACATCTTTAAACTTTAGGTTTAAAGGTTGAGTTTAAATCTCACATTTTTATTTTTCTGTCTGTAGCCCTCCTTTTTTTCTTTTGGGTTAATTGAATATTTTTATTCTATTTTCTCTCTTTTGTTTGCTTATTAGCTATAACTCTTGTTTTCTGTTTTGTGTTTGTGGTTGCTTTAGGGTTAATAGTGTACATGTTTAACTTACTACTGTTTACCTTCAAGTGATGCTATACCACTTCATGGGTCATGTTGGAACCTTCAAATAGAATGCTTCCATTTGGTTCTCCGATATTTACACAATTGTTGTTATCTTACTTTTACAAAATATATTATAAACTCATACTACATTGTTATTTTGTTCAAACAATCAGTAATTAGGGTGACTTATATAATTATAAAAATATATAATTATCCATAAAGTAACCATTTCTGATTTTATTCATTTTTTGGTGTAGGTCCACATTTTCATTCAATATCATTTTCCATCTTAAAGGCCTTCATCATTTCTTGTAGTGCATATCTGGTGAGGACTTGAGCTTCTGTATGTCTGAGAAAAATCTTTATTTTTACTTTTTAATATATTTATTTTGCCTTTCTTTCTGATAGTTTTGTTAGATATAGAAGTCTAGGTTCACATATTCTTAGTTTCATTACTTTAAAAATGTTGTGTCACTGTCTTCTTTCTTGAGTTATTTCTGATAAGGAATATACAATCTTTATTTGTTCCTCTGTATGTAATGTATCTGCTTGTATTTTGTCTCCGGTTTTCCCTTTATCGTTGACTTTGAGCAATTTAATTGTGGTGTGCTTTGGTGTAATTTTTTTACTTGTGCTTGGGGTTCATTGAATTTCTTAGATCTATATGTTTATGGTTTGCATCCAATTTGAAAACATTTTAATCATTACTTTTTCAAATAATTTTTTCTATTCCCACCTCTCTTCTAAGAGGACTCAATTACACATGTATTTGATCACTTGAAGTTGCCTCATAACTCATTGATATTCTGTTAGTTTTTCCCCCTGATTTTCCTTTTTTTATTTTGGATAGTTTCTATTGTATTTTCAGGCTTACTGGTCTTTTCTTGTGTGGTATCTAATCTGCCATGAATTTTATTTTGTGTATACTTCATTTCTCACATTATAATTTTGGTATCTTGTTTGTATTTTTCATGTTTCTACTTAACTTTTGGACCATATGGAATGCCGTATGTTATGACTGTTTTAATGTCCTTGCTAATTCTAATATCTGTTATTTCTAGGGCAGTTTTGATTTATTTATATTCCTGCTATGTAGAAGACTGTGCAGTTTCTTTGTGTAGCTGGTAGTCTTTGGTTGCATTCCCAACATTGTGAATTTATTTAACCTTATGGGATGCTAGATATGTCTGTATTCCTATAAGTATTGAACTTTGTTTTGGGACATTGTTAATGTATTGGGAAAAGACCGATCCTCTTGGATCTTTTAAAATTTGTGAGGCGGGACAGGAAAAGTGCTCAATTACTAACCACTATTGAGACAAGACGGTTATGTGTACTCTGCCTAGTGATCCTGGCACCATTAGATTTTCCAGTCCAATAGCTGAGAATAGACAGTATTCCTAGCCCTGAGTGAGGCCCAGGCACTGTTATCTTTAATTCTTCCATGTATTTCTTTTCCTGTCTCCATCCAGAGCATCCTTATGACTCCACGGCCTTCTCTTGGGCATTTGTCTTTCTTGGTTTACTCTCTCATTTTCATGGAGCGCATTGTCCATTAGCTTCAGGGAGAATATGTAAAATATTAAGACTATGGGGCCCTCACCGGTTTGGCTCAGCGGATAGAGCGTTTGCCTGCGGACTGAAAGGTCCCAGGTTCGATTCCGGTCAAGGGCATGTACCTTGGTTGCGGGCACATCCCCAGAGGGAAGTGTGCAGGAGGCAGTTGATCGATGTTTCTCTCTCATCGATGTTTCTAACTCTCTATCCCTCTCCCTTCCTCTCTGTAAAAAATCAATTAAAAAATATATATTAAAATCCCACCCCTTCTAATTCCTAGCTCTTTGTCAAATCACTTTCCGGAGCCTTAGTTGTTGTTTTTTTAAAGAAAAGACTATGAGAACTTGCATGTCTTTATGTCATACTGAATTGATAATTTTTCCTAATATAGAATTTTATGTTGTAAATTATTCTTCCTCAAATTTTGAAAAGTATATCTGCATTGTTTTTTAGGTTCATGAGTTATTATGGAGAATTCTGATACTTGAGTTTTCTATTTGAACTGTTACTTACTTTGATTTTTAAAATAATTTCTCTCTCTGATAGTGGTGCTGTGATGGGCTATGATGTGGAATTTGTCATCATTTGTTTGTCAACCACCATTCAGTGGTTCTTTTGATCTAGAAATGCAAGTGCTTTGGTTTTGAGACTTTTAAAATATATTTTTTTGTTGACTTCAGAGAGGAAGGGAGAGGAATAGAGAGAAATCAGTGATGAGAGAGAATCATTGATTGGCTGCCTCCTGCACGACCTCCACTGGGGATTGAGCCCACAATCCAGGCTTGTGCCCTGACCGGGAATCGAACCGTGACCTCCTGGTTCATAAGTAAAAGCTACACCACTGAGCCTCACTGGCCGGGCTTGAGACTTTTTCTTATACATTTTTTTCTTTGAAAATCTCCTTCTATTTTTCTATTGTATTAGATTGTATAATTAGATAGTTGCATTAGATGGTTGTTGGACCCCTTTGCTTCCTTAATTTTCTTTTCTCAAGTTGACCTTCTTTCTTTAATTTTTAGTCTACAGTTATGGAGGCTTACTTGATTTCTCTTCTAATTCTTTTATTAAACATTTAATTTTTTCTTACATTGCTAATTTCAAGAGCTTTCTATTTCATTGACAATTCTTTTTTTCAGTTCTCAGGTATGAGAGCCTTTACCTCTCTTTGGGCATATTAATTATCAGGTTGTTTGCTGCTGTTGTAGTTTTCTCTAGTCCCCTAGAATGTCTCTATCTCTTTGTGCTCTCTGTCCTGTGTGTTGTTTGCCTGGACATTCATGAAGGAGGCTTCCCTGACCTCTCCTGACCTCCCCCACTGTCCACTCCTTCTAAGAGTAGAGAACCAGCAATTTGATTGGACACTAAGTGTAGGTGGGGTTTATAGACGCCTCTGTCAGGTGATTGGTTGGTGACCTTAAGTGTTTCGGTTAGCATACTCCCAGGTATCAATATTGCTTTTCTTTCCTCTGAGGCTGCTCGCTTTCTCCAGAAAAGAAGTCTCCTGTTTGCTGCCTCATGAATAGAAACATGGCTGCCGATACTCCAGCAGCCAGGTGAGGTGGAGTCTTCCTCATTCAGGGCACAGACTTCCACTTATTTTTCCCCACTTGTCAGTCTGGCCTCTCTTGGTGCCTTCAGTCTGCTGGTGCCCCTAGTCCAGAGGCTTTTCAGTTCATAGAATAAGGTATCCTGTCTTCTGTGGGATTTGGGGGAGTTCCTGCCAGGTGTGTGGGAATAAGTTAGAGGAGAGACAAGGGCTAAGTTCTTCCTAATCAGACTTTCAATCTTCCAGTTTTAATACCTGGGCCCACAACTTCTGAGCCTCTCCAGGTGCTTTTGGGAGAATCAGCTTGCTGAGTACATTACACCTTCTTCGTCTCGTTTCCATCTGTCCAATATATGTTAAGACTTCTCTTCTCCTGTTGACTTCTCTTTACCTTATGAGTTTATACTGTTTTAAATTCCTTCCTTCGGAGGGAGCAGGTATAAAGACAAGTTGAGTGGGCAATGTTTATCCATAAATCCTACAGCAGATTTGAAAGTATGTGACTCCTTTCCTAGGCACAGCTCAGCTGTATGACACGTCCTGTGCTGAAATGCCTTCTAACTGCTCCTGGAATCAGCAGAGGCGAGGAAGGTTACAGTACCCTTTTGTTTTCTTGTCAGATGTATCAGAAATATATTATTTAATCTCCCCTAAGTACTAGTACAGGCAGTTTTGGTCTATATTATTTAATTGTCTTTATACTTTCTCTCTAAATAAAACACTTTTTAAATTTCTAAAATAGATCAGTGATGCATACTTGTTGGCAATTTGATCTTTATCTCCATTAGATTATTTTTTCATATCAATACACATGCTCTACCTAATTTGTTTTTGCTGACCAGATTCCATTGGAAAATGTATCAAAGTTTCTTATATCACAATTAGCATTATATTTATTCCTTTTTGTTTCTATTTTGTTTCAGTGAATATAATACCACCCACAGGAGAATCTTTGTAGATTAAATTTCTGGAAATAAAATACTTGGTCAAAGAACGTATTTTCAGTTTTAATAGATGGAGCCAAGCTCTTCCCTCCCAAAAAAAGAATATAGTAATGACCTTGACCTATTTCCCAAATTACTTTGTACACACACACACACATACAGACACATGCACACACTTTCTATTCCAAAGTGCTTTAACTTTTATTATCCTGTGTCCTTGTGAGAGGTAACAAACATCCTATATAATAAAAGCATAGGTGGCATCACGCCCTCGTGAGATGCCCTCGTGTGACGTCATCACAAGATGGCTGCACGAACAGTGGAGGCGGGGCCCAGTGGCCACTCCGCGCAGTGAGGTCTGGGGGTCCCGTGGCTCTGCACAGCATGGAGGAGGCCGGTCCCAGCGTCTCCGCTGCCTCACACGGAGGAGGCAGGTTCCAGCAGAGGAGGCGGGCCCCGGCAGAGAAGGCAGGTTGCGGCAGGGGAGGGCAGTTGTGGGCAATCAGGCCACCAGGAGAGCGGTTAAGTGGGTGATCAGGCCAGCAGGCAGAAGCGGTTAGGGGAAGTCAGGCCGGCAGGCAGGCGAGTGTTTAGGAGCCAGTGGTCCTGAATTGTGAGAGGGACCTGTAGTCGGACATCCCCCAAGGGGTCCCAGATTGGAGAGGGTGCAGGCCAGGCTGAGAGACACCCCCCCACCATGCACGAATTTTGTGCACTGGGCCTCTAGTTTTGATATAAAGTGGGTGTATGACTTAGCAGAATTTACTATGAAACAGAGAATGAAGACCAGTGCTAAGTGTTACATTTTACACCTAGTCTAGTAATTAACATTTGACCCTCTGACCTCCAATAATGAAGTGTCTGACACATAAAGTAATTTCCTGATTGGTTAGTTCTGTTCAGCCCATCCGTCACTGCAGCTGTGCTGAGTTCCCTGCCCTTTACGTCTCTCGGACCCAGACCTGATCTCCAGTTGGTCGGTTGACCTTCTGCCCCATAGGCTTCTGTTGGAGAAACCCGATCAAGTGTGTCTGTGTGTCTGCTTTGCTTCCCCGGGCAGAGTCCTTGAGCGCCTCTCACCATCTTCCCTGCCTTCCTCTTCCTTATTCTTTTAGTTCAGAAAGGGCTGACTTTTTAAACTCATGTCCTGTCGCAATGGTCCTTCATGGAGAAGAGGGTGGAAATCTGCTCTTTGTCTCAGTCTCATGTGATGCTTCCCTAGAACGTTCGAACATCAAACATTCAGAAACCAAAAAGAGAATGAGTATCTGTGTGCTTTTCTTTGTGGTTCTTCATCCTTCTCTCCTTGTCCTTTTTAGCCCCATCGGTATCACCTTTGAACGTCACTGTGTTTCTGAATGAATCTAGTAACAAGGTGGACGTCAGATGGATCGAGCCTCCAATTGAGCGGCAGGATGGGGACCTGGTGGGCTACTGGATATCTCACGTGTGGCAGAGCGCGGGTGCTTCCGTAAGTCTGAGCGCTGGCAGAGGGCGCTCGTCTCCTCGGATTCGCTGGTTTAGAACTGTTTTAGAAGCTTTTGTTTTGCTGTGAGAATGCCAGGTGTTACTGAGTTAGACAAGACACCTTTTAGTGGGTTATGAAGAATGTCATAAAATTGGAGGTTATTGAACATCACAACATTCCAAGAAATCTTTGGGCCTCTCCTCATTCACTCATTCAGCTGTTCATTTACTGATTGAGTACTTACATGTAGAACTCATCTCTGTTATCACCTGATTCTTCCCTTCAGGGAGCGTGGCTCTTGTAGGAAGACGTGGGAACTACCCAGATAACCACCCCATACGGTTGAGAAGGTACAGGGCTTAGCAGGCCAGCCATTTATAGCCTCTTGAAATTCCTGGGGGCCCTTTTCTGAAGAAGCCTGTCAGGGAAGAACCCAACCACCTAGAAAATAGCAAAGGGTAACCAGACCCTGAAGGAGAGGGCTCAGCAAGCAACAGGCCGTCTTGACACAGCTCCATAAGAGCGAAAGTAGACACATTTCTCAACTGACCAGAGCAAAGCAGTTGTCACGGCACAGCAGAGAGTTGGAGCGTCAGCCTGGTGGCACAGGTTCCCTGTCCCCAAGCTGCGTGGAACTGTGCCACTAAGGGTTCTCCGGTCAAGAGCTCGGCACTCTGAGCAGTGAGAACGAACAGCCCATGCTCTGTGCGGGTGCACGGTGGTCTCGCTGCGGCCACCTTGACCGACTTCACTGCCTACGTGACCAGCCCCAATGTGGCTCAGGGTCAGGGGGGGGTTGGCCTTGCAGGTTGACCTCCTCAGCAAGGATGCTCAGGGCAGTGCTATGCCTCGCCTTGTTCTGGGCTTGGAATAATCTTGACAGTTGACGATGGAGGAGTTCCAGATGGAGGAAGATCACGTGAGATGAGGCATAATGTGACAGCTTTGGGGGATCATGACTCCCTCAAGGCCCTGAAACATGAATATTTTCAGGGGTATAGTGTGAGGGGAAACTGGACCAGGAGTCCTGGTATGCGTGCAGGGCTCTGGATGCTGGCCAGGGGTCTGATAGACTTTGGCAGATGGCAAGGGAGCCAATGAGAACCTTGAACTTAGGCAGCCAGTTTGAGAGTTGTGTGTTACGAAGATGGCTGATATGACTATTACTATTTTACATATAAGAAAATTGAATTTGTTAAAAGTAACCTTCAGATCTGCCTCATTCCACCAGAGCATATTGCCAACGGGCAGGTCACTCAGCAGCTTCTCCTGCTGCTCACTGAGAAGAGCCCACGCTGCCCAGCAGTGTGACTGGGGAGGGGCACACTGGCTGGAAAAGGAAGGCCTGGGTCGAGAAGGGCACCCTCCACCCTGAAGGCAACCTTGATTGCTCTCCCTAAGCTCCTGATTTAGATATTAACCTCATCTAAAAATACCTTTCATAGCAACATCCAGCTGAGTATGTGACAACGTATCTGTATTTGACCATGTACCTGGGTACCATCCTATATAATAAAAGGCTAATATGCAAATTGTCCCCTTGACTGGGAATTCAACCGGGAGTTTGACCAGGGGGTAGGGCCCCTCTCCCTGGCTGGCTCTGCCACTGATTGGCCCCACCCCCACCCCAATAGGGGGCAGGACCTGCCCACCAACTGCCCATGGCCCCACCCCCTGCCAGCCCGGCCCCATCAGCCCCAATTGGGGCGGGTCAGCTGGACCCCACCCATGCACAAATTTGTGCACCGGGCCTCTAGTTAGCACATAAAATTAACCATCAGAATTGTCGTGAGTGTTGATTGAATACTAGTCTGTGCTGGGAACTGGGGGATACATGGAGGTGTCAGAATGTCAGATAGTTCTCGCCTTATCAGTGAAGATGGCAAGATCCTCCGTAGTTTAGTAAGGACTGTCTGGTGTAAATAGTAGTTTCATTGCATAATAGCAAAAAAAGGCAGAGAGGTCTACATGAGAAACTGGCTGCTCCCTAAGTTCCAGCCAGTGCCCTTCCAGGGGGAGTGAGTTTTTTAGGCGTGACTCCAGTCGAGCCAGAGGGCCATTCTGACTTGGTTACTGTGAGGGGTAAAGATCACAGCTGCGTTGAGAATAAAGTCAGAAGTGTGGGGAATGCAGCTGAGTGATGAGGCCACGGGGAGAGGCGGGGGCGCAGCTCCCAGACAGACCCCTCCTCACTTGGGAGAGGGAGAGGGCTGAGGTCACTCGTGCTCCTTTGTGACGGGGTAGACGCACTGGTTCACCACCAGGACTCTCTCTTTACCACCATCACGAAGAGCCTCCTTGTTTCCTGTTTCACATTCCCGATGGATGTAACCCAGTGATGGGTCAGATTTTTGGCTTCCTGGTGGCATTTGTACAGGGCATCACATGAAAGTAACAGCTTCTTGGCAGGAGAGAGGGACGGGGAACAGCTGCACCCACAGATGATGTCTGAGCTCCTTTCAGTCGTTTTCAATCTCACATCATCCAACTTTTACCAAAACTGCTATTTTCCGGTAGGATAGTTGAGACTTGTTCTCTTTCTTTTGTTGCCTCAGTTTACCTACCAGGAAGCAGACTGTTGGACGCAATAGGTGATGGAAGTAGAGGAGACGGGAAGAAGAGGGCTGAGAGTCCATGATCTCTCAGGTCTCGTAGTAAATGCCTGCAGGCTGTTGTTTGTACCAGTCAAACCCTGCACTAGCGTTGCAGCTACAAGAGAAGGAGCTTCGCATTTCCTGGTCTTTTGTCCCGGAGCATGTGCAAGGTTCCTGTGGATTAACTGCATTTGCACCCAGGCTGGGACAGGGGAGTCAAATCTTAGAGAAAATCTCCTTTTCACAAAGCTCAATTCTTGGGATAGTACATGAAGGCACAATCATTTTGTTTTGAGTCAATGGAATTTTTTCTTGCTTGGTTGGCAGAAGATAGTGATCATTGGCAGACATTTACGAGCAGGTCCTTTTTTTTCCCTCCTCTGGCGTGGATGATAGCTTCTTTATTATTATTATTATTATTATTATTATTATTATTGATTTCAGAAAGGAAAGGAGAGGGAGAGAGATATAAACATCAATGATGAGAGACAACCAATGATCGGCTACCTCATACACGTTCCCTACTGGGGATTGAGCCTGCAACTCCAGCATGTGCCCTGACCGGCTGGAAATCGAACCGTGACCTCCTAGTTCATAAGTCGACGCTCTACCACTGAGCCATGCCAGTTGGGCTGATAGCTCCTCCTTTAGTGGGGGACTCGAGCTGAAGGGGCAGGAGTGCTGAAAGCCCTGTGGGTGACGCAGCATGGAGCCTAATGCACTCACTGCCACTAACACCCAGCTGGGCTGTGCATTCTTCCTCCCTTTGCTCAGATCATTCCCTCTGCAGGGAGGACAGTGCTGCCAGTTAGGGCTGTGACTGTTCCAATCACTACCTCCTTCGAGATGCTGGGTCATCCCAGTGAGAAGGTCACTTGCATTGCAATCCTGCTGTACGTTGTGCATTGTGATGGTCTTGTGACAACAGAAGCATCTGTGGTTCACTTTACTGCGGACAAATCCTCTGATGCAGCTGAGCTTCCAGCTCAGGAACTGCAACGGGAGGCAAATAAAATATAAGGTCAGCCAACCCTGGGAGGGTTGGTATGCATCCTTCACCTCTATTTCTCAAACACCCTTCATTTCTAAGGGGCAAGAGTTAGTCACAACTTCATCTCTCCTGGACTTTTATGTCTCTTCCCTTCACCAGGTTAGGGAAGTTTTCCATTATTTTTTCACATAGGTTTTTAATTCCTTGCTCTCTTTCTTCTCCTTCTGGCACCCCCATGAATAATGGTACACTTGAAGTTGTCTCAGAGGCTCTTTATACTATCCTCATATATTTGGATTATTAGTTTTTTTTTCTTGCTGTTCTGATAGGGTGTTTTCTGCTTCCTTATCTTCCAAATCTCTGACTTGATCCTCTACTTCTTCTACTCCTCTGCTAACTCCCTGTAATGTAGTCTTCATTTCTATTAGCATATTCTTCATTTATGACTCGTTATGTTTTCTAGTTCTGTTTTTATGTTTCCTCTCTCTTTGTTGAAGTTCATCTCCTCTTCCCCTAAGTTCATTGAGCAACCTTATAACCAGTGCTTTAAGCTCTGCATCTGGTAAATTGCTTGTCTCCATTTTGTTTAGTTCTTTTTCTAGAGTTTTGTTCTGTTCTTTCTTTTGAGATGTTTCTTTGTCTCCTCATTTTGGCAGCCTCCCTGTGTTTGTTTCTATGTATTAGGTAAAGCTGCTGTGTCACCCAGGCTTGGTAGAGGTGTCCTATAGGGTCCTGTGGCACAGCTTTCATGGTTATTCGAGCTGAGCACCCCAGGTGTACCCCCCCCCACCCCCCCGTGTGGGCTGTACACCTTCCTGTTATAGTTGAGCATTAACTGCTGTTGACACATCCATGAGAGGGATTTACTCTCTGGCCAATTGGCTGAAAGGACTGGCTGTAACCACAGTGGAGGATCAGCCATGTAGGGGCCACACCATCGAGCAGGACTTACTTCACAGGGACTTGGGTGTCTGCTGAGTCTGTCGCTTGAATGTGTTGCTTGTGGAGGTGGTTAGGAGGTGCTTTGTTGTGATCTGAAGCTGTCCAGAAGGTGTGCTGGCTCTAGGGCCTTCCTGGTTATGCAGGCCAAGGTCAGCTGCTACCTGTGTCCTGCCAAGGACACTGGCATGAGCTAATCTGCAGTTGGCTGCTACTTATACTGGGTTTGACGGTGAATGGGACAGTCTTTGATGAATATGGACTAGTGTTTCTTATCTCATTCTCATTCGCATAAGGTATTAGTAGACCTTCTATGAGAAAATAATTCAGTAAGTAAATCAGTTTATAAAATATTACATATTATGTCCTTCCTTGAAGACCCAAGTGCCTACTGGCAAGTTCAAGGCTCTCTGATGTTCTGCAGTGAAGAGATATGTTTAACTTTGACGTGGGAATTGCCCAGATGTTAGGCACTCGATTTGATCCATGTCATTCTTACAGAGCTCATTGTTGTGGGATTGTGGCTCTAATGCTGGTTTTGCTGTGATTGGAAGGGTAGAGGTCTCGATCAGAGGGAAGTTTCATGGCAGATTATTATGGAGAAACAACTTCTTCAAAGACCCAGGGGAGCCCCAGTGTGTTGGAAGATTCCTTCGCTGGCCTAGAACTCTGCCTCCTGACACTCTGGGCTCCTGGGTGTAGGCAAGTGCCCCTCCCTCTTCCTTCCCTCCTTCCTCCCTCTCACTCAGTGTCAAAGGAGGGCAGAGCATTTGACTGGTGTCATTTTTAGATATGGGGAATAGTCATGGTTCTTGTTCAGCCAGATAGAGGTCTCACACACTTTAATCAAGGATCTGTCGAGGATGGTGCATTTTGCCTGGAGGAGAAACCTACAATGTGTTAAATGAATGTTACAGTTTGGGGAACAAGACAGCCTTGAATGATACAGGACAGCCTTGAGAGATACTACAAGGTCATTTCTGTGAGAAGGACTTATATATATAGGGAAAGAAGACCAGATACAGCACCTTGTGGGACATGGTATAGGAATTAAGAAAGAGCCTTTGTGCAAGATCATGTGCTGAGTGTTTTCCATGAAGGAACTCACTTAGCCCTTGCAAAAACATGTTGAGGAAGACATTCCTCTTCTCAGTGTTCATTTGAGGAAGTTGGAGCTCAGAGATGTTGAGTAACTTTCCGAGAATCCCAAAGCTTAGAGGTGGTAGCACTGGGATCAGAACCCAGGTCTGGCTGACTCCAAAGACTGTATTTTTCAGAGCCTCCCTGCTCTTCCCCAGATGCCCGTGGTTTTCTTCATAATATAGTGTCTTGTTCAAATTCCATAGTGTGGCCTCTTAGCAGAAAGAAGTAAGGACAGGACGCATTTGAAGGTGTGAGAGTTTTGCATTGGTGCCTGTGAATTTGAACCCTTTTGAACAAGCTACCTTTGTTGTTGTAGCACGACAGAAGCTTTATCTGCTAGTCCTTGCCCGACTGAGTGTTACAGTTCTTTGAGGCAATAAAAAGGGCCATATTCTTAGAGTTACAAAGATAGGGTCGTGCCTTCTCACAGAGTAGGACATATTAAAGTCTTTTGATGGCTGAATACAAGCACCACTGCAGTCGCCCTGATGAGCTAGTACCCACGTGAGACACAGGACATCCTGTTCTGGAAGACATGCTCTTACATTCCCCAACTGGCCAGTTCCACGGGTTTTATCTGCAAGTAAAGTTGTAATCAATGTCATACTATGCTTTCGATTTCATTTCCTGAAAACGCTCTTATATTTTAAGTCCTTGAGGATACGGGCCTGTTTTGGTGAAAAATGAAAGGTCATAAATGAGAACTACGCAGTCTGCACGGCCTGTGCCCATGACCAGACCAGCTCGTGCCAGGAACACGGCCCCATGTTCCACGGTCGGCACCTGACACTGAGGGTGGCTCCTGCCTGGGTGGGATTTCAAATGGGTTTCTCTGTCCGCTTTAAAAATCAGAATTGAAATACTTGAGGATATGGATGTGGTCATGCCTCTCTTTATACACTTGGCATCAAAACCATGGATCAATGACATCACTTTTTAAAAAACAGTCATATTTTAAAACTATATTGGAGGTCACCATTTAAGAATATTCTTAGAAAAAAGTGCTAAGCCTCCACTAAAATGTTTATCATATATTTTTCTAATCACTACTTCAAAATCTATTGTAATCCCACCCCTAGAATGGGATAATTTTTATGTATTTCCAAAATGTGTGACCATAAGCCGTGCCTGCCATCACTGCCATACTTGGGGTTTCAGCATGATGACAACAGCCATGATGGTGGCCATCGCCACACTTGGGTGACATTTGCTCCAGGCAGCCGCCATTCCAAACACTTTACATGGATTATTAGCTCTTTACTCATTTAAGGGACAAGAGGTGGAAATGAGAAAGTCACTCCTCTGAAGAAAATTTTACCCTTTGCATCAGCATGGATGGACCTGGAGAACATTATGCTAAGTGAAATAAGCCAGTCAGAGAAAGACAAGTGTCAAATGATTTCACTCATATGTGGAGTTTGATGGACAAAATAAACAAACAAAAAACAGAGACAGACTCATAGATAGAGAACAAACTGGCAGCTCTGGGGGTTAGGGAGTTGGAGTGGGTGGAGGGATTGAGTAAAAAAGAAAGAAAAAAGGGAACTCATGAGAATGGACAACAGCATGGTGATTGCTGTGGTGGGGAGGAGGGGGATGGGTTTTGTTAATACTCACCAGAGGATATTTTTCCCGTTGACTTTTAGAGAGAGTGGAAGAGGAAGGGAGGGGGTGATAAAGAGAAACATCCATGTAAGAGAGACACATCTATTGATTGCCTCCGGCACGTGCCCCAACCAGGCTGGGATCCAGCCTGCAACCGAGGTTCATGCCTTTGACCAGGAATTGAACCTGAGAACCTCCAGTGTGCAGGCTGACACTCTAACCACTTAGCCACACTAGCCAGGGCTAGGGATTTAATTCTTTCTCAGTTACCCATTTCCTCTTATTTTGAGCTAATTTCTCTCATACATGAAGTCTTGTTTTTGAGGCTTTGTAGACAAAAATTACCCGTGTTCCTTGTCAGGCAAAAGGTCTTGTGCATTGAAGAGCTGTGAGGTGCTAAACTCTGAAGTAGATGCGTTTTCCTCACAGCCTGCCTGACTCATGCAGGGCAGGGCTGCAGGATGTGGACCAGGGAGTTACTGGGACTCTCTGGTGATTTTCTGTCCTTCACAAATTAGAGAATGGCCAGCTAACCCATCATCAAAACTAGGTTTGGTACTGACTTGTACCGAGTAGTAAATAAATCCTGCAAATCTAATGCACAGTACGTGAATATAGACAACAATATCCTATATAATAAAAGGCCAATATGCAAATTGACCAAAATGGCAGAACGACCAGAATGACCGCTCGACCAGTCACTATGAGGTGCAGTGACCACCTCTTGGTCCCTTTCCCCAGCTGGCAGGTTCCGATCACCTGATGGTGAACTGGGAACGGGGTGGGTGGCAAGGGATGTGGGCGGTGCTAGGTCAAGGCCCCCGCCTAGCTGGTCGCCCCCCACACACAGAGAGCGACCCATGGCGGGGGCGGGGCCAGCGAGAGGGCAGAACAGCTGACCTGTGTCCCTGTGTCACTGCCCTTTTGTTCCATTGGCTGTGGCCCGAGTGAGGAAGGATGCTGTGGAATCATGGCCACTGGCCCCTGGGATGTGGTGGGAGGACTCCCTCAGGAGGAACTGTGGTGGAACAGGCCACGTGCCCCGGGCAGCTTAGCGTTTCATCTCCTTTACTTCCTTGTCTGTCCCCAGGAAGAGCTGTCTGAGGAAGTCGGCCAGGATGGCAGCCATGCTCAGATCCCCGTTCGCGTTCACAATGCCACATGCACAGTGAGGATCGCCGCCGTCACCACAGGAGGGGTCGGGCCTTTCAGTGACCCCGTGAAAATATTCGTCCCTGCACACGGTGAGAGCCGGGCTCCCTCAGCTGCTGGAGCCGTGCGTCCGGGCAGCACACAGATGGCCAGCTGGGGGATGGACAGCTGGCTTAGGGCTGAACCATAAAGACCCGTTTGCCATGGTAAAGAAACTCGATAGGGCCACACCTCAGCGTGAGAGGCCTCCACTAGCATGACTACGAGTGGGTCTCACTTACGAGGAGGATCAGTCCGCTCAGGGTTTGACTTGGTTTCCTGAAAGTGGTTAAATGAGGTGTGCCGACGGAATGTTGGCAAGGCAGTGTGGCTGACCCTTCACTCTCTAGAACTGATAGTTTGTTATGCTGTTTTAATCAGTGCTGCTTGTCCCATTGTTGCCCGTTCAGGCCTGAGGCAGCTTCATGATTGCTCCGTCCAGAACATGCAGGGTTTCTTGCAGAAGCCGCCCACCGACGACCCTGGGCTCCCTGAGCTAAATGCCCGGCCCTGCATTATGGGTCCTGCCTATCGTTGGAGTGTTCTTTGGCAAGGGGTCACCGTGTACCCCAAGTGGCCCAAACACTGTGCTTATTTCCATAGATGAGGGGAGCCAGCTTTGTTCTGACTGTGTCCGGCCCTGGGTTGTTTGATGTTAAACCGGTGTCATCAGTTCCATGCACAGGCATCTATGTATATCAGTGTGACCTGTGTGTTTACAAGTCCTTGCAAGCACAGCTTTTGTACTCAGAGCAAACGGGACTTTGAGCAGACTGGTGAGTCCCTGATGGTCTCCTCCAGAGACTCTCTCATATGCTTTCCCTTAAGTGCAGAATTGGAGTCATATATCAGGTCCGGCAGCCCATAGCCTCTGCACCGGGGACCATTAGTAACTGGTGATGGGGACACCAGGCTTACCTGCCTGGTAGAAATTCACAGTCAACAAGATTCCAATTCTAAATGCACAGGTTAAAAAGTCAGACTTTACGCCCTGGCCAGTGTTTCCCAGTGGTTAGAGAACAGCTCGAGCACCGAAGGGTCATGGGTTTGATTCCCCATCAGGGGCACATACCTGGGTTGCGGGTTTGCTCCCTGCCCCCGGTTAGGGCGCCTGCGGGAGGCAGCTGGTTGATGTGTCTCTGTTGCATCAATGTTTCTCTCTCACACTCTCTCTCTTTCCCTCCCTCCCTCCTTTCCTTCCACTCTCGCTGAAGAATAATGGGAAAAAATATCCTCAGGTGAGGATTAACAACAACAAAAAGTCAGAATTACAAAAGCTTTGCCATACTGGCAGTCCTTGCTTGGCACGATTCCAATATGCATGCATTTCAGTTACCATTGTTCAGTGAAATAACTGCGTTCCTTCACAATATGGTTCAAATGTGAGCTACCATCGTATGTTAACTGCGAGACCTGCATAAAACACACACTTCGCTGCCGGCTCCTCAGCGCACAGATCCACATAACTAATAGGCTCCTCGTGGCCACAGCCCGTGTGCTACTTCTCAGAGTCTGTTCGTGGCTGGTCACTGTGCTTGCATGATTCAGTTCACTCACATCCAAGACATATCACCGTGCTGCCCCCTCCGTAAGCGACAACCCACCTGACATCTGCACAAGAATGGAGACGTGGAAGAGAGTTGGCGAACAGAGATGAAAGTGTAGTAAAGAAAGGAAAAATGAGCTGCAGTGAAATTTGAGTTGAACGTGTGTGGAATTATGGAAGAAAGAGCTCACAGATTCTTAGATCCACAGCCAGGGACTGGTGAGCTTGCCCACATGAATGAAGTGATTGTACCCAAAAGGAGGGAGATGTTCCTGACGGAGGTACCCCGGCAAAGATCTTCACACGAAGGAACTCTGAGAGGTACTATAGCCTTGAAAGCACAAAGGATAAGTTGTCGGAAGCAGATCCGAACTTACAATGGAGCGCGACAACGCGCAGGCACAGAAAGTAGGTTCTGTCCTCGTCACAAGTTACACACTGGCAGGAGGCCAGCCCTGTTCACACCACTCTTGACACGTGTTTACAAAGAAATAACGGTGCCTAATGCTCAGTGTTTCCAGTGTGTGAGTTACAGTAGACCAGGTGAATGTTAATTTGACCATTTCACTTCCGTATACCTTCGTTGCTGACATGGTTACCATTGATGCCTGAGACCCCTACGCAGTCTCAGCGAGGACTGCCTCTGTTTCTGGGTCACAGAATCTCGAGGGGCTGGTTCTGAAGCTTATGATTACCTGCTCTTCCCCATTATAAGCCAGTGTTTCC
The DNA here is from genome assembly GCF_964212035.1 of Myotis nattereri. Lineage (NCBI taxonomy): Eukaryota > Metazoa > Chordata > Mammalia > Chiroptera > Vespertilionidae > Myotis > Myotis nattereri. The sequence goes on from NC_138085.1 coordinate 27,169,017, forward strand.
TATGTGTTTCGGAGCCCAGGAGATGTTCTGAATTGCTTCCATTGGCTTTTTCTCAGGTTGGGTAGATCTGGCCCCCTCGTCAGCTCCAACACCTGGCAGTACAGACCCCGTGCTCATCGTCCTCGGCTGCTTCTGCGGATTTATTCTGATTGGGCTGGTTTTGTATGTTTCTCTGGCCATCAGAAAAAGAGTCCAGGAGACGAGGTTCGGGTAAGTGTCCCAGTTAAAGCATGTTTTGTTTGGCTCTGGCCTGTGTTGCTCAGTAGTCAGAGCGTCAGCCCATGCCCCAAAGGGTAGTGGGTTCGATTCTCAATCAAGGGCATGTTCGATCTCCAGCCCTGGTTGGAGTGCATTTGGGAGGCAACCAGTCGATGTGTCGCTCTCACATCGATGCTTCTCTCTCACTCTCTCCCTCCTTCCCTTCCACTCTCTCTAAAATACCAATGGAAGAAATATCCTCGGGTGAGGATTAACAATAAAAAATGTTGTCTTCAGTGGTGTCGATGAGATAGATGGTTATGCCGAGTGACAATGCCTGTCCTGCTGGCTGACTCCTTGGTGTTCTGAGAGCCCTGTCTGTGCTCTCTGGGCGGGCAGCGCCCTCACTGAGGCCAGTGCCACAGGCAGCCCGCAGGGAAAGCCAGCCCGGAGGGGTCTGCACAGAGAAGACCATCAACAGGCCTGCGCTGCTCAAACTCGTTGCTGTTACATGAGCACTTTGATTAGACGCCTTTAAACTGACGCTAATTATGCACAAAAATAAAGCAGAATATGTACGCACCAATAATGAGAAGGAAATTCACCAAAGCATTAGCAATTCTGTAACTGTGGGTGATCCCGTGGTTTTTTTCTTTCCTGTGTTTTACACATTTTCTGTGGTGATCAATTACTTTTCCTATAGAGGAAACCTTTATAGTTTCACATTCAAATTATATAAGAAGCTCTTTTTCTTACTTTCTATAATCTGACTTTCATAACCAAACAGTAGTTGAATGTCAAGAAAACTGAGAAGCCACGTGAAGGCAGCCGGGAACGCAGGGCCGTGTCCAGCCTTGTCTCTGGGGCTCGGCTCCTCCAGCGCCTGTGCAGGGCGCGTGGCTTTCCCTGAAACCCAGTTTGTCACTCGGGGCCGAGGGCAGCTTGGAGCGGGACAGGATGAGGAAGGGCGGGAACTGTGCAGCCTGTCTCACAGCCCCACCCCTCAGCACCGTGCACTCCCTCAGAAACGCCCCGTGGACATGGAGGGGGAGCTCAGCTGTGGAGGCTAGCCTGCCCATTCTGTGTCCATCTCAGTCCTGGCGGTCAAGTACCCACAGTACTTAGCAACTCTGTTACTTAAGTGTGTAAATTCTAAGCATGATTGTGTTAAAGCCACGGACAAAATCTCACCTAAATCCTTGGCACTGGGTTGATTAAAACACACCCCAAGGTCTAGGTATAATTTGGGGGCTCATTGCAGAGACCTTGTGCAGAAGGTGCAGGAGCAGCTCATTGAAGGCCTATTAGGTGCTGGCACTGTGATACCCTGGGTTACAGTGGTGAACAAAGCAGGTGCTGCCCCTGCCTTCATGGGACCCACAGTCAGTGGGGAATCAGGCAGTAATCACACAAGTTAATAAAAAATGGAACTGTCACAGAACCTTCACAGGTAGAGTATAGCACAGCAGATTGGACTGTGCTAAGGCCAGAAAGGCCTCCCACCAGAGCTGATGATCCCTGAGTTAGAAACTGAAGAAAGAGCAGGTGTTGATTAGATGAGAGAAGGGAAGAGCATTTCAGCCAGAAAGAGCAGCACATGTAAAGGCCCACAGAGGGGCAGCACCAGACTACAGGTGTGACGCCCGGGGTCTGGCATTCATCCCGTCACTTGAACAAGTCTTACTTTATCCAGGTTCTCTTGGCATTGTCTCTCTCTAAATGGTCTCTGAAGTTATTACCAGTTCCATTGCTGTGATTCTGAATTGAGGCTTTCAGACTCAGTCATGAACGGAGGGGCGCTGAGTCTAAGATGCTGGTGCCCTCAAGCACTAGCGGCACCGTGCAGTATGTGTCATCAAGTGGGCATTCGTCGCTGTCGCTGAGGAAACAATAATTGATATAGAAGGATGCATAGCCCGGCCGGCATGGCTCAGTGGTTGAGCATCGACCTATGAACCGGGAGGTTGTGGTTTAATTCCCAGCCAGGGCACATGCCCAGGTTGCAGGCTCAATACCCAGTGTGGGGCGTGCAGGAGCAGCCGATCAATCTCTCTCATCATTGATGTTTCTATGTCTCCCTCTCTGTTCCTCTGTGAAATCAATAAAAAATCTATTCTTTAAAAAAGAAGGATGCATAGACATATTTTCTTAGACCACCTCAAACGTGGGCTCAGTAAAGACAGAACCCCTGAGATGATGGCCAAAGCTCCTGGCGGTGCTGAGCTTCAGGGGCCTGGTGGGGGCCCCTGGGCACGCAGCGGAGGGACGCTGGGGGGTGGGCACAGAAGCAGAGGGGGCTGCTTTGCCTTCTGAGGCTGAGGCACGCATTTAGGAACAGCACATAGCAGTGCTGCCCTCCCCAGGCTTCGGAAATCCGCCCCTAGGCACCCTCTTTTCTTGCTTTCTTTAGAGGCCATGACATGTTGTACTAGTAAAAATATTTTGATTCTGGTTTTAAAATACATGAAGGACAAAGTGCTGGAATGAGACCCCACTCACAGCAGCATGAAAAATATCACCTTCTTAGGAATAAGCCCAACAGATGTGCATGAACTTTGTGGAAAAAGTTAGTAGACTTGACCAATAACGTGGAAGAAAAATAAGTGGGGAAGTGTGTACCATACTCATGGATGAGAGGGCTGTTTTGTTGGAGAGATGGTGTTTTCCTCAAGGTAACGGTACATTCTATATAGTCATCCTGTCAGTTCCTGCAGGGTTGTTGATGAATGGCAAGCTGATTTTAACAAGCATGTCGAGGAGTAAAAGGAGCAGGGACAGCCGAGGCAGTGGGTTCAGCCCTGCCTGTTGCTACAGCCCAGGGGTGGGGAACCTGTTTTCTGCCAAGGGCCATTTGGGTATTTATGACATCATTCACGGGCCATACAGAATTATCAACTTAAAGATTAGCCTGCTGTGTCTGGTCAAACATTTAATTAACTCACCCCTAATGCCTTGGCAGGGCCAAACCAAATGATTTCATGGGCCTTACATGGCCGGGCGTTCCCCACCCCTGCAGAGCCTGAGCTGTCTGTTTCGTTCACCAGGAACGCCTTCACGGGCGAGGACGTGGAACTGGTGGTCAATTACACAGCAAAGAAGTCCTTCAGTCGGCGAGCCATCGAACTCACCCGTAAGTTGACTTCCATTTCTCTTTTCCGGCAAAAGTTAAAATAGTTAAGAGCAAAGAAAGAACAACAGAATCCTTGACAGATTTCTCACAAAAGCCAAAGGCATCAAAGAATCGATACCGTCACCCTGCAAGATGTGTTCAGCAAGCGGCAAGTAGGTAGTCAGACATGACCCTGTGCCTCCTTGCCGGCCAGCTTCCTGGAAATCTGGGGTGAAGTAGATGGGGTGACAGCCTCCAGATGCCTTGAAAAGTGGCAGGAGATGTGGGTAGAGGTCAGGGATTTAAAGGAAACGGCAAAACAACTGACCATCTTAGAGTTTTTCATTTCCTGGCCCCCAACTCAGAACGATTTGCTGACACCCTTGGTATCAATTATGGTTTGGGCTTTGCTGACTCAGAGTGGGCGTGCTTCTCGTTGACACAGAACACATAGTTCTGTGTTCTCGAATAATTTCAGAAATTGTGTAGAAAGTGTTATAGGCATCTCTCACTGACACCAGAGAGGTGTTACCAGACAAGACAGGACAGCCCCGGGAGCCAGTGGGAGAGCGCTGTCCTCACCCTTGATCCTTGTCTTCTCATATAAATGAACTGGCATTGTGAAAAGCCAATTTAGAAGAAGAAAAAAGGGGGGTGGGGGGGGAAGCCAACTTATTAAAGCAATGAAAGCATGCATCTTTATTGAATAAAGCAGAAACAAAGCAAGCAAACCTATACATCTGGCTTATGAAGCACAGACAGGCTCTCAGCTCATCTGAAAAGCAGGTTGGGTAGGGGTCTGAGGGGTTATATACCTCCCTGTCTATAGGTCTCAGAATTCCTCTGCTGACTATTTTGGTGCAGATTAATTCTCCAGGTCCCCTTTTTCACTTTGTTTACTTTGTTGTGGCCTTCCCAGAATTCAAGAGAAGAATCTGGCAACTTTATCTTACCAAGCCTTGTGACTGCTGGCTTCTCTGCTTAGGGAGTAAAACGGCCCTTTTTTCCTTTCTCCTTTCTCCCTCCCTTTCTGCATTCTCTCATTAGGGAGGTTTTTAACCATTTGCTCTGTGTCCTTGACTGGGATGGATAATGGCTTGTTAGTTACAAGCTGGCTGCTAATTGCCCCGCAGTTTGGCCTTGTTTTAACTTTGCTGTCTCAGTTTGCCTATTCTTCCTGCCCTGAATCCTGCAACAAAAGTATGTGCAAAGACTTTCATATTTAAGCTTCTGGATGTTTGCTAAAACACCAAAATAACAAGCCAGATATAAGAACAATGGTATATAGGTTGCTATGAAATAAAAACTTGTGTGATATAGAATGTTACAATTTCCTTCCTTTTCTAATCTAGAAGTTTGACTTTTAGATGTTATTATATTTTTTATGTGTTTTTATTGATTTTTGAGAGAGAGAGAGAGAGAGAGAGAGAGAGAGAGAGAGAGAGGAATGGAGGGAGGGGGAGAGAGAGAGAGATGAGAGAGACATCAATTGGCTGCCTCCAGCATGGGCTTGATCCTCGAGCTCACAACCCGGGCCTGTGCCCTGATGGGGAATTGAACCGTGACCTCCTGGTTCATGGGTCAACCAACACTCAACCATTGAGCCACACCTACTGAGCAGATATTCTTACACTTTAAAAAATTCTTAATTTACATCACTTTTTTTTCTATATTGGAGGACCATTTGGATAAAATTTTTTTACCAAGAGCTAAAATGTTCAGATTATCCACATGGTTTTTGTTGTTGTTTTGTTTTTAATATATTTTTATTGATTTCAGAGAGGAAGGAAATGGGAGAGAGAGAGAGAAACATTAATGATGAGAGAGAATCATTCATCAGCTGCCTCCTGCACACCCCTCCACTGGGGATCGAGCCTGCTTCCCGGGCATGTGCTCTGTCCAGGAGGGAATCGAACCATGACCTCCTGGTTCATAGGTTCAACCACTGAGCAACACCAGCAGGGCTGTTGTTATTTTCTTCCAAAGCCTTGCTCATTGCCTTTCGGGGGCACAAACGGAGTCATTTGCCAAGTAGTCGTTGAATGGGTCTCCCTCCCCTGGTTAATGGTTCTTATTGGTAACACTTCCTGTCAGTGCTGCACCTTATTACAGAAGATCTTGTTCTCCAGGCCTCCACCAGGTGCTTAGCTTAGCACTGGCATGTCAGTGTGATGAGGCTCAGGTACCACAGCAGCTTGTGTTTCAGCTTGTGCTCTTGGTTTCTGCGCCTCCTTCCCTGGCGGGAGGAAGGGAAGTGCGCCAGGCTCCTTTGTGACCTGTCCTTAGGGATGTAACAGTAAATACTCCACTAGGAAACACCTACTGACTTCTATTCCTCACCCCTAGTCAGGGCTGAACCTCCCCAGCCGGAAGCTGATTGCCAGTTACTGGTACTGCACGTGGGAAGGACAAATGTGGTTGTGATTTTTAGAAATTTTCAGAGTTAATCTTGCCTGAAGGGTTCATTTTATCCGCTGTAATCCTAGTAGTATTAAGTGTGATATTTTATTACTGGCATTTGGGGGAGAAGAGCCTTGGGGTATAACATGGAGAAAGCATTTAACTATTTGATGGGGCTTTATATATCATTTTAATTATATTCCAGTGAAGGGAAGCACACTGACCACTCATATGTCCCCTGTCACTTCTTTCACAGTAAGCAGCTTGGGAGTCAGCGAGGAGCTGCAGCGTAAGCTGGAGGATGTTATGATTGACAGGAACCTTCTAATTCTTGGAAAAATTCTGGGTGAAGGTAAACAGTTTAATTCTTTTAAAATGTAGGATAAGAAAGTAAGCAGTTCACAGTAATTTTTAAAAATACGGATTTGTTACATAAAATACCATTTTGTGACTTTAAATGATAATACAAAGAGTTCTATTTTATCATTTAAAATGAAAAAGTGAATAGTGATTTTTGAAACTAAGATTGGGCATATGAATGGGGCTCTGTAGTGCCTAGCACACGCAGTAGGCCTTGAAAATATGAATTCCCTTCCTCCACTGAAAAGCATGTAATTCACTGGTTGGCTTCCTATATCATTTACATTTATCCCTCTAGTTCTCAAGTTTATAATTCCTGGCACCTTCCTGGTTAAATAGGGACAAGGGTGCACATACATATTTAATCTGTCAACCTGATATTCTGGTGTTAGGATGAATGATGATGGTGTTCAGAGTTTCTATTTTATGAATTTCAAAAACACTTCCCATGTTGTCCTGTAATAAAGTGATGATCTGAGCTAAATCCAAGCCAGCCTCAGTGTGACAAGCGGGAGGTTAGTTCCTGGCTTCTGCCCTGGGTTTCGAGTGCAGATGACCTGGCAGCTCTGCCTGCTGCTGTGTATGGATCCTCGGGCCACATGAGAACGTGCCTCTGGCCTGTGGTGTTTCTGTGGTCAGGAGAGATTCTGCACAAGGTCCACACAGCTGTTGTTTTACTTCACAGGAGAGTTTGGGTCTGTCATGGAAGGAAGTCTTAGTCAACAGGATGGAACTTCCGAGAAAGTGGCCGTGAAGACCATGAAACGTGAGTTACCTGTCACCCACGAAACCCGTTCTAGGCTTCGGCATTAAGTACGTTCATATTATTATGCAGCCGTTACCACCATCATCTCCTGAATTTTTTCGGCTTACAAAACTGAAACTTGGTTGGTTAAACAGCTCTTGATCCCCTAGCTCTCCCCTTGTACTTCTGTCTGTGAATTAGACTGCCCTGCGTACCTCATACAAGTTGACCACACAGTGTGTGTCCCTGTCACTAGCTAATGTCACTTAGCCTAGTGGAGATTTTTAAATGTCTCTCTTAAGTTGCTTTAATTCCAGAAACTTGGTATGAAAGTGTCTCTAGTTCACAGGGCAGGGCTGAGCAGCCAGACTCAAGCTCTGATGGAGAGAGGCATGTGTCCCTTCTTTCTTTAAGGCCAAACTGATTGCAACAGTTTGGATTTGATATTAGTTTTTAAAACTAATATACTTTAATTATTAGAGCAGTTTTAGGGCTACAGAAACACTGGGCAGCAAGTACAGAGTTCCCATGTGTCCTCGCCACACACAGCCCCCTATCATAAACATCTTGCATTAGTGTGGTGCAGTTTTTACAGTTGACGAATCCGTATTCATACGTTAATGACTGACATCCATAGGCTACATTAGGGTTCACCCTGTGTTGTACAGTCTGTGGGTTTGACAAGTGCATAATGTCCACTGTCACAGTGTCCTACAGATGTTTCACCCTAAAATCGCCTGTGCTCCCCTTTTTTACCCCCGCCCAGCCCCTGACAACCACTCATGCGTTTACTATTGCCACAGTTTGTCTTTTCCTGATTTTACTTGGAGAGAACAGAATTGCTGCTGCCCCTGCCCTCATGCATGGAGCGTGTTAACTGTGCCTGAGATTTCCCATCTCTTCTTTCAGTGGACAACTTTTCCCAGCGAGAGATCGAGGAGTTCCTCAGTGAGGCCGCATGCATGAAAGACTTCAGCCACCCCAACGTCATCCGGCTCCTAGGTACCTGGAGAAAGGCAGGCCTGGTGGCCAGAGGGGCTCGGCGCATCCACTCTGTGCCCAAGGGAAACCTGGTATAACCCACGGTGATTTACAACCTGGGGTTTCTTCACCCAAAAGGCTTCTCCTTACAGTTAACATTTTCGGAGGCTTATGGTAAAAGTGGGTAAAAATGGGACGTGATTTAATGTCAGAATTTGGCTTTTAGCACCATTAGCTAAAAAACACCAAATGGGGAGATCGGGTTCCAGTGGTTGCTGTTTAAGCGACACTGTTCCGAGAGGGAGAGCAGCCCGAGAATAACAATGTTCTGACGACTTATTTTTGCTGCCCTGCCATCTAATAATTGCTAAAGTCTTTGGGGAGCTTTCAGAGTGTCTTTGACACTCAAGGGAGATGTGAAAACTAATCTTTGGTTATAAGATGATGTCAAAGAAATGAGTGTTACTCATTGGCAGCTCTCGACTTCAGCAGACCGAGAACAATCGTGCTTTGTAATTGCACCACAATGTGCAAGAGCTCTGCAAGCCCGGTGTCAGGTGACAGCTCTCCTTCTAGAATTGCATGGTAAATGGGTTGCAGCTTTGCCCGTGTGTAACTGTTAAAATTTAGGGATGTGGATTCTACCTCAAAATACTTTTCGTACTTTAAGCATTTGGCTTCAGCGCACGTCTTCATACGATGAAGTGTTTCACTGTCACATGAGATGAGTTTGCTTCTTGAATTCTGATGCAGTCCCTGCCCCTCACTTGGAATCAATTTAATGAAAACTCACCAGGTCTCTGCGAGGCTCTACTTGTGATAGACTAATTTTTGAGCGCTCTCATGCAAAGACTGGCCCTAACATGAAAGAAAGAAAAAAAAAATACCAAGAAGTGGACCCAGGGTGCGTTCAGTGTTCTTGAACTCGGCGTGTGAGTTACGAGCGTTTGTTTTTTTAACTGTTCACTTGGGCGCACGTGGTTTCAATTTGGCCCAGGCTCCTGCCCTGCGTGCTTTTTCCGGTCACTGCTAACAGGGGCTCTTTGTAAGGAACTCTGCTCTTCATTTCAGGTGTGTGTATAGAAATGGGCTCTCAAGGCACCCCGAAGCCCATGGTGATTTTACCCTTCATGAAATACGGGGACCTACATACCTACTTACTCTATTCCCGACTGGAGACAGGATCAAAGGTAATGAATTCCCCGCTGCCTTGCCTCTGGACACTTGACAAGGCCTGGGCAAACTCAGCATCTGACCTTGAATATGAAGGAGGGAGCGCAAGGACTTGAGCCTTCGTTTGGTGCTCCCTGTGCACCCTAGGGGTTGAAACGGGGTGTCCGCCTTCACGGCAGGTCTCCTCCCGGTCCTGTTATTCCTGTTTATGGGGGAGGAAGTCAGCTGGGAGCACACGCTTACGCCCCTCACACTGGAGCCAGGGGCCTCTTGTGATGTCAGGGTGGCCTCTTTCTTTTGAAGTTGCCTCTCTAGCTTGTTTACTCTGAAATCCCTGGGTGCGGGACCTGTCTCGGTTTTCAGAGGGAAGGTGCCCTGAACTGTTTTTCAGAGACACGGAGGGTGAACGTAGTCCACCCATCTTTCTTGTTTTGTTAACCCGAGGATATTTCTTTCTTTCTTTTTTAATATATTATATTGATTTTTTTACAGAGAGGAAGGGAGAGGGATAGAGAGTTAGAAACATCGATGAGAGAGAAACATCGATCAGCCGCCTCCTGCACACCCTTTACTGGGGATATGCCCGCTACCAAGGCACATGCCCTTGACTGGAATCAAACCTGGGACCCTTCAGGCCACAGGCCGCCGCTCTATCCACTGAGCCAAACCGGTCAGGGCCCAAGGATATTTCTACCATTGATTTTTAGAGTAGAACAGAGAGAGGGGGCAGAGGGATGGAGAGGAAGAGAGAAAGAGAAACACCTATGAGAGAGATACATTGATTGGTTGCCTCCTACACATGCCCCAACCAGGGCCGGGGATTGAACCCGCAATCCAGGTATGTGTCCTTGACCAGGAATCGAACCCATGACCCTTCCGTGTGGGGGCTGACTCTCTAACCACTGAGCCCCACCAGCCAGGGCCCATCTTTCTTTTTATCCTTGGAAATGGAAATCATGTTGGTTACTGTAGCTTTATTGTAAGCCTTAAAAACGGGTACTGTGATTCCTCCAGATTTATTCTACTTTCCAGAATTGTTTTTAGCTTTTCTAGTTCTGTTGCCCTTCCATATAATTAGAGAATCAGCTTGTGTATAGCAAGAGAAACCAGTACACAGCATTTTACTGACTAATGAATAGTTTCTATTTGCAAAACTACAAGTGTATCTCCAGTGTTGGAAGGTAACTCCCATGTATACATCTGCAGCCATAGGTAATGCTGGAAGTCACAAAATGCATAGAGAAACCGGAACGTCAGGCTTTTATTCAGGTCTTTGCTGTCTGTTCAGCCAGTTGGGGGAATAAGCACTTTCTGTTCTGCTGGTGTGGCAGGACTCGGGCTCGGTCACGTAGTGTGCTCCTCCAGCAGGGCCTCGGTGCCTCCTGTCCTCATCTCCCCTCCATGAATACAGGCTGTCATTTCCTTTATTGAGATCTTTAGAGTCTTTCATTTTGTACTTGTCAGAGTGTAAGTTTTGTACTTCTTTTGTTAAAGTTATTCCTAAGTATTTTATTTTTTATTCTTTTGTAGATAAAATTGTTTCGATTTCGTTTTCAGAAAGAGTGCTCATTTCTAGTGTATGGAACTACATTGATTTTTTGTATATCGATCTAGAGTCCTGTAACTTTGTTGAACTCATTTATTAGTCCTACCACAGAATTTCTTTTTTTTAAATAATTTTTATTGAATTTTTTTTTCTTTAGAGCGAGAGGAAGGGAGAGAGAGAAACATCTGTTAGTTGCTTTCAGCACGCACCCTGACTGGGTATTGAATCCGAAACCTGGGCACGTGCCCTGACTGAGAATAGAACCGGTACCCGCTCAGTGCACAGGACAATGCTCCACTAACTGAGCCACACCAGCCACGCCCACACAATTATCTTTTAAATAACTTTGGTCACAGTTTGCAAGAATGAAATCATTGTTCGAGGAAAAAATAACACAGATGAATAGTACCTGATACTCATCTCCATGAATGTTAGCAGACTTGATATTTCTTAAAACCCAAATCCTTTCCTGGAAATTAGCATTCAGAAAATTAAAGCCCCAGCTATACAGAACACAGGCATAGGACTTCCAAGTCTCCATGATCTGTTTATGTTCTCTTTAACAAGTCCATTATGTAAAGGTAAAACATAATTAAAGCATTTTATTGTACATACAACGTGTGACCGACATGGGCCTTGACACGGAGATATAAAGCATTAAAAATTCAGGGCTTGATTCTCACCACGTTGGAAAACTCGTGCCGTACGGAATGAGTCGTGACAAATGCAGTGTGCTGGGAAAGTGTGTTGTGGGTGGACCTGCTTGTGGTGGCCAGGAAGTCGTCAGCCCTTCACGCAGTGTCTGCAGAGAACACTGCCTCTGTCGTCTTCCTCAGAATCAGCTCCAACCCGGATGGTCTCTTAACACAGCAGCGTGCGTGCGTTCACGCCGTGGAAAAAACGCTAGGCTGCTGACATTACAGGGGGTCCCAAGAAACACAAATGAAAATTCCTGTGGTAAGGGCCCAAGACCATCCTAATTTCTCTCTAAAAGAAAACTATCTTTTCAAAACATTTCAAAGGGATAGCAGATGTGGGTGCACAATTGGACAGCTACTTTAAAGTGGGCTTTTTGCCTCAAAACATTAGAAAACCCCACCCTCAAAAGCCAGTGCCCCCCCCCCCCCCCCCCCCGTGTGGCATGGGTGCTTGGTCCCACTGGCACTCAGGACACGGAAGATCCCACTGGATCCCATGACTTGGGAGACAAATGTTATTCACTGTCAATACTTTTAAACATGGGGAGAAGAAAATGTGGTATTTGCCAAACAGTTTTAGAGTTAGTTTGTTTTTTTGGGGGGGGGGGGGTTTGTGTGTGTTTTTTAAATATATTTTATTGATTTTTCACAGAGAGGAAGGGAGAGGGGTAGAGAGTTAGAAACATCGATGAGAGAGGAATATCGATCAGCTGACTCCTGCACACCTCCTACTGGGGATGTGCCCGCAACCAAGGTACATGCCCTTGACCGGAATCGAACCTGGGACCTTTCAGTCCCCAGGCCAACGCTCTATCCACTGAGCCAAACCGGTTAGGGCTAGAGTTTGTTTGTTTTTTCATTCCTCTTTTAAAACCTTTTTTGTGCTATTAGTGATAAAGAACTGAAGTTTGTTTCCATGTCTCATGGCCACACATTTCAGAGAAAAAATGCTGCTTTCCCCCAGATGGAGATAACTTGCAGATTTCCTTGTAAAAAATAATAATAATAATAATCTTTCTTCTTGCTTCGTCCCCAGCACATTCCCGTGCAGACACTGGTGAAGTTCATGGTGGACATTGCCCAGGGGATGGAGTATCTGAGTAACAGGAATTTCCTCCATCGAGACTTAGCTGCTCGAAACTGCATGTAAGGGTCTGGGTGCGTCCTGGGCGGTTGGACCTCACGGTGTTGGTGTTTGTAGCGGGGACACCCTGGGTGGCCTGTCGCTGTCACAGGAGGAGGAGAGAGAGTTCTGGAGGTGGGATTCCTGCGTCTCTGAGGCATGGCTGGGTTTGCGCCTGCGGGTTTTCAGTCCCTCCCAAACGTCCTCCTGTGGCTATGTTTTCATTTTCACACTCCCACGCCCTAGGAGGGCGAGGTAAGACCTTTGAGATCCCTGTGCATTGCCATCTGCCGGCTTTGGGCCCAGTTACATAGAAGTCAGCTAATCACGCAGACACTAATGAAAACCATGAAGGTCTGTCCCTACGTCCCTGCGATGCTGCCCTGAGAAGACGCCCTGTTCCGTGGACACACCGACCAGAGCAGCAAGGACAGACTAGGACTTTGAGCTCCAGTTCTCCCCACGTCTTCCTGCTGCAGCCGCGGAGCCATTTTCTACGGGAGATCTTCAAGACAGGAACTGCGTCTTGACTTAAGTTCACTGTTGCAGGAAGAGGGAAGGTTCCTTAAATGCGTTGCTTTTATTTACTTTTCTTGGCTGGAGAAGTGACAGTGGTGCCTGCCCTCACTCCTCCTAGCCAGTGCACCCCTTCCCAGCTCCCTCCCACTTTTACCTCATTTTTGAAAGCCCAGAAGGGTCTTGCTTTTGTCTTTTAATTTAAAGAATATTCCTACCACAGAGGGAGACCTGTGAAAATCGGTTTTTTCCCCATCAATGTTTCATTAACGTTTTTCCTATCAAGAAGGGTGACCCGCTGTCAGTTTGCCCGGAACTGAGTGCTTTCCCAGGACAAGGGATGTCCAGTTTTAAAAGTTAGTGTCGGACAAACAGGGACGGGTCGTCATATTACCTCCAGACCTCTCATTTCTTCTCTCCCTTCTCCTTCTTGTCTAGGATCTGTTTTAATGGGATGGGCTGTCAATGTGATTGTATGACTTTAATTTTCTGAGTTACTCCTCCAGTACTACCTGGCCATCTCTGCGGGGAGTCCTGGATCCCCCTCTTGCAGGCTGTACTTGCCCACCTCCCCCAGGCTGCCAGGAGGCTCCCTTGGACCACAGAGCCAGGGCTACATCCAGACGTCAGGCGTAAAGGCTTCTGGGATGCTCATTGAGTGACCAGAGGCCCTGGGTTTGAGCTGGGCTCCTTCTATGCCTATGCAGCTCCCCTGTTCCCTCCTGGTGTCTCCATCCTTGTGCACAGATGGCCTTGCCGGGTCCGATTCCCACACAGACAAGCAGGGTGCAGGGTGCTCTCTCTGCTGCTGCTCCCCCTTCACTTGCTGGGCCGTTGTTCCCCAAGCAGGTGGGGCCTGTGTCTTTGGGCTACTTCCTGTGCATGTGACGCAGACCTGTGCTTCAAGGCTTTGCCTGCGATGAATCTAAGAACTCAAACTCCTCTCTGTAGGTTGCGAGATGACATGACTGTGTGTGTGGCAGACTTCGGCCTCTCTAAGAAGATTTACAGCGGCGATTACTACCGCCAAGGCCGCATCGCGAAGATGCCTGTGAAGTGGATCGCCATCGAGAGCCTTGCGGACCGAGTCTACACCAGTAAAAGTGACGTGGTAGGTACAGTTTTCCTGGGGACCTTGAGTTTCAGAAATGAACCGTGCTGAACAAAGTGACTTAGCTGCCAAACATTTCACTATGATGAACTGAGGGCTGGGAGTGTGCTCACATCTCTCTTATTTATTGCTAGGCACCCTGATTCAGGTGGAACTCTAGATTCTGGTGAAGTCTCCTGACATTCAAAAGATCTGTCTTTGCACAGGCCCTTAATTTATTCCCGTTTTCCTTTGCTGCACTATTGTGACATATTGCCCACAGCTAAGCTATTTCATATTCATATTAAATTCAACAAGTTCATTCAGTGGCTCTATGGGACCAACATGATGTACAAAAGGTGCTGTGTGGTTACGCCCTCAACCAGAGACGAGGAGCGAAAACACTTGACAACATTGTAAACGAGCATGGGTTCGGCAGGAGGCTCTGGCTGCCCTTGTCAGATTTCCCGTAAGAGTGTTAGTAGCAAATGGGCACAGTGACGTGCCAACCACGTTACCGCTGTGTTGGGAGAGCAACGTGTCTCAGTCATAATTGTCAGCTTTGTGCACGGTCATCGGGGCTTTAAGGAAATGACCTTTCCCAATGAAAAAGTCCATTCAGACTTTCTGAAAAGACGCAAATCTTACTTCTTGTTGATTTGTTCTCAGTGGGCATTTGGCGTGACCATGTGGGAAATTGCAACTCGGGGGATGACGCCCTACCCCGGAGTCCAGAACCATGAGATGTACGACTATCTCCTCCACGGCCACAGGCTGAAGCAGCCAGAGGACTGCCTGGACGAACTGTGAGTGAGCCGCTCGATGGGACCAGGCACCCTGCGGGGGCCATCCAATGGGTCTGCAAAGACCTAGGGACACAGCCATGGGGGCGTGGGTAGGAGGGGGTGCTTTTAGCCAGGCCACATGTGCAGAGGAGGCACATCCAGGCCCAAGCCTTTCCTGGTGTGAGAGGTGGTGTGTGCACAGGTTCTGCAGGTCTGCAGGCACTGCTGGGAAATGCATTCTAGATAAATGGATCAACTTTACAGCATATGAGGTACCTGGTCACCTGCCCTCTTGTGCTGCCGTCATCCTTCTCTTCCTGTACAGTATTTCAGACAGACAAATCGCAGTAATATCCTAATCAGGAAATTTAGAAACCGAAGCCCATGGCTCTGAGGTCAGGCCGATCATCAGAATTGCATGGGGGCTAGTCTAACAGCATGATTCCTCGGCCCTATGCCTGGACACTGAGGTTGTTGGAACAAAGTGGGCCAGAAGTGATGTCTTAAAACACTGGGCCATCAGGTGCTCCACCCGGCGTGAGAGCCCCAGCTCAGCGTGCACAGCCCGTGCGGGACAGGCCCCTCCTCTCTAGGGAGGGTGGTATGGGGGGGGGGGGGGCGGGCCTCTGAGTCGCTGAGGCCAGCTGCGGCCTCCACCTACCCACGGGGGAGGCCTTCACAGCTGCCTTGACTTGTGTGCCTCATTCTCAGCCGCAGATAAAGTCCAGGCGCATATTCTTCAGAGCTATTGGGAGGGTTGAGGAGAGTGTGTGCAGTGCTCAGCCTGCAGGAGGCACAGAGCCAGTGTCACATCGTGGTGCCGATTCGTAACATGACATCATACACACCGACCTGCCCAGACACCTTGCTGACCTTCTTAAACTGACTTCTTGTGGCATTGCCTCTACCTCCCTAGTGTCGAGTCTCTTCCCCACATAACAGGGGTTACAGGCATTGTCTCCATATTCAGCAAGATTTCAGAGCCTTAGGCCTTCACGGGCTCAGGCTTGGAAGGGGTGGGTGGGACCCCCTGGGTGGGACCCCCCCCCCAACTATGTCACACACCCACTGTCTGTGGCCTTGCTTCCTCACTTAGGGGAGGGCTAGGTTTGGGGGCATGCAGGCTCCCCTATCTCGTCCAACCCAAACAGAGAAAACTATTTTATTTTTTTTAACAGAAGAAAATTAAATTTTAATACATGTGCATGGAGAATTTACATAAGCAGGAAAATTCCCAGAAGGAAACTTTATTGATAAGAGCCGCAGGCTGTTTGGTCGTGGTGGCTGTTGTGGTTATAAATTATAATATTAAGAACAGAAACAAAAAATGTTAAGCCCTTTAAAAACATTGTGAAATTCTAATTAAATTAGATCTGGGGTTTCATGGTGGTTTTTGAAAGAGCCACGTGAATGAAATGTTTGCTTCTAAAAAGGAGGAACCATTTTAGCCCAGCAATGTTGAATGAGGAGTTTTGTGGCTCTTTCTCTCTTGGCTTCCGTCTTGCGCCACTAGCAGTTGGTCTTTGCAGTGATTACCCAGGGTCTCAGCAAGGTCCGAGCTGTGTCACACTGTGGTTTTCCAGTGCTTTACGTGGAGCCAGACAAGGAATGCTGACTCGCTTTTCTGAGCATTTTTAGATGAGAGTCGCAGAGTCAGCACGTGCCACGTGGCCAGGAGGTCAGGCAGGTCAGGCGGATCAGGTGGCCCTGTGGTCCCCACCCCAGCTGGCTCTGCACCTGAGGCTTGACCCAGGCCTTCTTCTTGGGCCCCTGTCCCATCTGGATGCTGGTCAACAAAGAGGCCTCTGTTTCATATCAGGGACGTTTTCTTTTAAAAATGAGACACACTTCTGAGCTTCTCATCTCACTTGCTGCCTAACCTTAGCCGAGGTGAGTTCATGCCTACGTTACTTGCCCATCGGTCTTTTCCAAGTCAGTCCTAAGACAGGTAACGGAGCGCACTGCATGTCCTGCCCTCTGTGGCTGCCTCTTCTCACGGTGCCACCCACTCCGAGTGGCCAGGCGGCTGGCCTGTTCCCCTGGCCCAAGAGGCCTCTCTGCATGATGTCCCCGTCGTCTCTGTAGGACATTTCCTCAGCTGAGCTACGGCCTCCTGGCTGTGGCCCTCGGGCACTCCCACCGCTGGCCGCTGTGGTTCCTGCACCAGCCCTCGTCCCCCTCATCCTCCTCTGATACTCGGGAGCCACCTGGGTCCCATCAGCTTTTTCCCACTGATGTCCTTCAGAGTCCCCCTGCCCTTCAACCCACCCTAATACCATCAAACCAGAGAAGCGCCGGCTGGCAGGGCCTGGCATGAGGAAATGGTGGCACGGTGGCATCACGGTGTGAATAAGGAGGGCAGCTCACACCACCTTCCCCCTCTCAGAAACCCTCGTCTACTCCACTTCCACCTGCAGCAGCTCAGGCCCCAGGCAGGAGAGCAGCGGGGGCTTCCGGTCAGCCAGGTGTCAGCACTCAGACCCTCCTCACACTGCAGGGTACATGTCATGTCTCTGAGCTGATGGGGGGCGCTCAGCCATCCTCAGAGCCAGGGAGAAGCAGGTGCCTGACAAATATGGAAAATTCAGAAATCTATAAATTTTTTAAATGTGTATGATTGCAACCTTTTAATTCCTTTGTGAAAAACTGTGGTAAAATGCACAGAACATAACAGTTACCATCGTAACTATTTTTAAGTGTGCCGTTCAGTCGTGTAAGTGCATCCGTGTTGTACAGCCGTCACCCCCTCATCTCCAGAACTCTTCATCTCACAAAACGAAAACTCTGTCCCCCGTGAAACAGTAATCCCCATACGCCACTCCCCCAGCTCCCACAACCTGTGTGACTACATCTTTTATGAAATCTCAGTAGGAAAACAAAAATGACCCTTTACAAAGGCAACTACCAAACTTGTTTTTTTCTTTTTCTTCTTTTTAAAATCCTCACCTGAGGATAGTTTCCCATTGCTTTTAGAGAAAGTGGAAGAGAGAGGGAAAGGCAGAAAGAAATATTGCTGTGAGAGAAACACATCGTTTGGTTGCCTCCTGCACATGCCCCGACCAGGGCCCAGGCTGGGGAGGAGCCTGCAACCAAGGTATGTGCCTTTGACCAGAATCGAACCCGGACCCTTCGTTCGGCAGGCTGACACTCTATCCTTGAGCCAGACTGGTTAGGGCTTATTTTTTCTTTCCATCCCTGAGATTGAACTTGCTGACCTTGGTCCACCACTGCAGACTTGCCCTTTGTCGGAGGGGTCTAGGCAGTACCCACACTACCATATATTTGCTAGTCATATTTCTATTGTTACATATTGTGATTTTGCTACCATTTGAATATGAAAAACATAGAGTATATCAGCGATTTTCAACCTTTTGCATCTCACAGCACACATGAACTAATTATTAAAATTCTACAGCACACCAAAAATGTATTATTTGCCAATCTGACAAAAAATATAGGTGTCATTTTTATTCATTCACACTGGATGGCTATTGTTGGGTTGGCTGTTGTCAGTTTTTTATTTGACAGTCTAGGACCTAGACTCTAGGAGAAAAGAAGTCAGTGCCCCTGGCTAAGTAGTCAGGTATGGCATGTTTTAAAAAATTCTTGCAGCACACCGGTTAAAATCGCTGGGTTATGCAAACGCTTTCTCCGAAGACGTGGGATAAATGAAGGTAAATAATGGGGCCTTCATGGCCTAATGAAAAGGGGAGTGTCTTCTAAGGGCAGAATTCCTCAAAGCTCATCTCAGACTGCAAACAGGCAGGGCTCTGTGAAGAACAGGAAGCCATGCAAATTGATTTATACCATAAGAACCTTAAAAATGGAAACAAAAGCTGTTTGCCAAGTCCCATGGCCATCTCATGAAGGTAGAACAAGGAGAGTCAGAGAGCTGAGCTGATGTCCAGGTGGGAATTGGGCTCATCAGGGAAACGGGAGCTCAGGGTTCTGTGCTCACAGGCAAAGCGCCTGCAGACCCGCCGGCCAGGAGCTCAGGCCTTGCTGATAGGGGCTGAAAAGTAAACAAAGGCAGGTGTTGATTGGTATACGTTATGTGGGTGAGATCTCAGTACGTGTGTGAATGCTGGTAGAATTACCCAGAGTTCTACGCGATGGGGTTACATGTGAGTATGGGAATTGCACATTTATGTTCACAAGATAGCAGTAATCTGCCCAGCTGGTGTGGCTCAGTTGGATGAGTGTCTGACCTATGAACCAGGAGGTCACTGTTTGATTCCCGGTCCGGGCACATACCCAGGTTGTGGGCTCGAACCCAAGTGTGGTAGCCAATCAGTGATTCTCCCATCATTGATATTTCTATTGCTCTCTCTCTCCCTTCATCTCTGAAATCAATAAAAATATATATTTTTTAAATATTTTTTTAAAAGATAGCAGTAATCTACTACATGTGTCAGATGATTAGCATTGGGATCATTTCCTTATCCAGCAACATGAATGTCAATTTCTCAAGAAAGGAAAGAGTCCAAATGGTAGTATAACTCACTCTTCCTGATGCAGTCATCTCTCTGTTTTACTGTGCTCACATCAATGCCCCCCCCATTGTAATTCTTAATTACACAGAGAATGAGGACACCACCCTGAAGAGAATCCTCCCTACAGGACACAGCAGAGGTCATGAGGAGCCCCAGTCATAGGACTTGTCCAGCCAGAGACTGGTCCCCTGCTGCCCACATAGCAAAGTAACAAGGACAGGGCTATTGATGAGAGTAGGTGCAGTGACACACACAAAGCGCCCTGCACAGTGAGGCACACACTCCTTTACCCATCCACCCCCGGTCCGTCTAACAGCTCTCCTGGTGACAAACCCAGCTTCATGTGCAGAACAGGGGTTGGCACGCTTTTTCTGTAAAGGGCAAAATAGTAAGTATTTTTTATTTTGAGGCCATGTGGTCTCTGCTGAAACTACTTAACTCTGCCATTGCAGTAGAAGCAGCCACACATAAATAAAAGTAGCTGTGTTCCAATAAAACTTTATTTACTGTGGAGAGCGGCTACAGCGTTTGGACAGGATCAAGCCTCGGACTGACTTGTGGCAAAGCCACGTACAAGTCCCAGCTTGGAGGGCAAAGCCCTCCCAGCACAATTATAGCCGTAGGCTGTGGTTATAAGCTTGACCTATAGTCCCAGACGCTGCAGTCCTAGGTAGCTAAGGGATGTGGGCTGTGGGAGGTGCAGCAAGTGCTGCCAAAACAAGGCTTGAGTGCAATAATAGGAACAAAGTAGATTGGAAACTCGAGAGAATATTGTAAACATGTTGACCACTCCCCTTGTTTTGCTTTGTGTAATCTGACTATAAAATAAAGATCCTGCTTGTAGGCAGGGTCACTGTTTCTTCATCCAGACACAGATCCTACCTGGCCCCAACTGTATTCCCTTGTCTGTCTTCTTTAATCCTTCACCACTCCTCTTAGGTTCACCCCAGGCCGTGCTGGACAGGGTTCAATTTACAAAACAGATGGTGGGCTGGACTTGGCCCACGGACCATACTGTGTCCTGTATTCCTGGAGACAGAGGAGCACTATCACATACCCATGGAAAATTTATAATAAAAGTTGAACAGCCGAAACCGGTTTGGCTCAGTGGATAGAGCGTTGGCCTGTGGACTGAGTGGTCCCAGGTTCGATTCCGGTCAAGGGCATGTGCCTGGGCTGCGGGCACATCCCCAGTGGGAGATGTGCAGGAGGCAGCTGATCGATGTTTCTCTCCCATCGATGTTTCTGACTCTCTATCTCTCTCCCTTCCTCTCTGTAAAAAATCAATAAAATATATATATATTAAAAAAAAAAGTTGAACAAATATGCCACAAGGAAAACCTCCGTAATTTCCAAAAAGTAAAATCAGTGTGGATTAAAATGTAATAAAATTGCCCTCACCGAGGAGCTCAGTTGGTTAGAACATCAACCCGATACGCCAAGGTTGTGGGTTCAATCCCTGGTCAGGGCACATACAAGAATCAACCAATGAATGCCTAAATAAAGTGGAACCACAAATCAGTGTTTCTCCGTCTCCCTCCCTCCCTTCCTTCCTCCCTCTTCCCCTACTTCTCTCTCTCCCTTCCTCTGTAAAATTAATTGTTTTATTTGTTTTAAAAATCCAAGACAAGGTGAAAACAAGGGGTGGACTTCACTGAGGGCCCGGTGCTGCGCCGGAAGTTAACTCACCTTCTCTACTTGCAGGTATGAAATAATGCACTCCTGCTGGAGGGCTGAGCCCTTGGACCGACCCACCTTCTCCATGCTGAGGCTGCAGCTAGAGAAGTTCTTGGAAAGTTTGCCGGAAGCGCAGGACAAAGCCGAGGTCGTTTACATCAACACACCGTTTCCAGAGAGCTGCGAGGGCCTGGCAGAGGGCCCCCCACTCGCTCAGCTGGACATGGACATCGACCCCGACTCTATCATTGCTGCCTGTGCGAGCAGCGCTGCTGTCAGCGTGGTCACAGCCCAAGTCCATGAGAATGGATCTCTCGAGGGAAGGTACATCCTAAATGGGGGCAGTGAGAACTGGGAAGACGTGGCTCCCGCCGCCGCAGCAGCAGGGACAGCTGGAAAGAACGGTGTTTTACTGGAAGACAGGCCTGTGAGGAGCGGGGTCTCCTGGTCCCAGTCCAGCACGCTGCCCTTGGGGAGCCTGCCGCCAGATGAACTTTTGTTCGCAGATGACTCCTCGGAAGACTCGGCAGTCCTTGTGTGAGGAGAGCCGAGACATTCCCAAACCAGGGAGGGAGACAGACCCCTCTGCCTTAGAGACCCAGGTACGCCCCAAGTTTCTGGTATCCGTCTTCCTGCCACCGCCCGCAAGCACCAGATGAATGTTGTTCAGTACGTCATTAAAAATGCATTAATATATATTTATTTAAATAGAAAAATATATGTGTATATGGTGGAAAGAGACCTAGATTTTTATATTTTAATAAAAGATGACTTATTTTCTGTCACTTACCTTGCAGATTTTAAAATTTAAGCTTTAACAGCCTCATCTCTACAGCTGCTCCTTGATGTTAACATTTGCACAGTTGTTGTTTTCATTTTCCCTGTTAAATGTAAAAATATTCGTAAAATGAAATTGCTTGACTTTGCTTCTGGTCTTACGAAGAATCCGATACTCCCCTGAATCACCTGTTTGATAAGAATGACCTTTTGATATGTAAAGTTTTATAACTGATTCTTTGACATAACTTCCTAATAAAATATGAATGAGGAAGGATGTGTGGTACTTACTTGAGACTTGGAAAAAGACCAGGGTTGCCGGCAGCCTCGTGGCTTTGCAGAAGAATTCCTTTAATGCCTGATGCTCGAGGCACCTGCTCTGGCCATTCTTGGATGTTTCCTAAAGATAAGAACAATCATCCTGGAGAGACCGAAATTGAAGGGTAGAAAATTATTTAAAGGGTTGAAAAACACACTCTGCGGGCAGAGAGTTTAAGTGGGTTGTAGAAGAGTGTGGGACAAGTGGAGGGCTTTCCTGCATGGGAGGCAGGCAGCCGGGAGCAGGCCTAGCACTCGGCAGCCCGGGTTTGCATCCTGGCTACTCTGTGTCACGAGTCATTGTTTCTTGAGCACTTTCCGTGAACTGACCTGTTGAACCCATGCTTCATGACTTGGGTGCCAGTGCCATCATGTGTGGGCCATGAACTGAGGCTGCAAAGGCAGAGTGGCCTGTGGTGGCCCACATCTAGAGGGGAGAAGCAAGAATTCAGAACCAAGCAATCTGCTTCTGGCAGGTCTAAGCACATGATTTGGGGGTCTGCTCCAGAGCCCCTTGACTTTTTAACTTTACTAAACACAGATGTCACTTACTGTGTGCCAGGCATGGCTCTCACTTAGTCCTCATAACAACCCTACCAGATAGGTACTATTATCTCCACCTCACAGATGGGCAGACTGAGGCAGGAAAGGCTACCTTACCCTCCCAGTAAGAGCAGCAGCCGGATGTGGTCAATGGATCTCTCAGCCCTCGGGGCAACCCCGCTGGGCCGGGACTACTGTCATCCTCAGGCCCATTCACCACTGGTGAGTAGCCTCAGCCAGGTCACCAGCCGGAGAGGGTCAGCTTCTGTACCAGGCCTAGGGGTGTGGCCCTCAGTCTGGCTGCCAGCCCTGGTGCCCCGGTCTCCAGGGTGAGTAGCTCCCCCATTACTGTGAAATGCCCCATGCTAGAAAGTTCTGAGGGCAGGAAAAGAATTTGCATTGTTAAGAGAATTACCAGTATCACATTTTGTCAGTAAAAAAAAAAATAATTTCTACTGTTGGGATTTTGTGAATGGTGGTTTTAAAAAAATTAATAAAGCCCAGCTGGTGTGTCTCAGTGGTTGAGCACTGACCCATGCACCAAGAGGTCACAGGTTCAATTCCCTGTCCATTGGGGCATATGCCCGGGTTGCAGGCTCCCTTCCTAGCAGGGGACCTGTGGGAGGTAGCCGATTAATGTTGATGTTTCTCATCGATGTTTCTATCTTCCCCTCTCCCTAAAATGAATTTTTAAAAATCAATAAAAATGTTTACATCATCTTGCACAAAGCTTCTTGTTGACAGTGACTATTAAGAATGTGAATAACTCGTCATTGAAGTCTTGATCAGGAGCTGACTGGTTAGTTCAAGAAAAAAAAAATGTAAAAAAGTGTTCACATCTGTGAGCAAATTGAAAAACTTATTTGGAAGTTTCATATAAATTTCATATTAACTGTTTAAACTGTTAAAATACAGCAGATCCTTGAATAATGTCATCTCATTATAACATTAATGAGAAGAAGTTGTTTTGGGGCCAGGGCCATTCTCTGTTGGCGTTGGCACGATCTCCCCGTGTCTGCGTGGGTTTTCTCCAGGGGCCCGGTTTCCTCTCACGTCCCAGAGATGTGCACTGGCGTGTCTACACTGTCCCCATGTGAGTGAAGGTGTGAGTGAGTGAGTGAGGGTGTGAGTGAGGGTGTGAGTGAGTGAGTGAGGGTGTGAGTGGCCAGCGATGGGAGAAAGTTCTGCCCAGGATGGGTCCCACCTGGCACCCTGAGCTACTGGAGAGGCTCCAGCCACCACCATCCTGAACTGGAATCGGGCTGGAAAATCATCATCTTGTTTTTATTCTATTAAATGTGTGTAGAGCTCCCATTTATTTTAATGTTTAATATTAGGAGTGTTTTGGATCTTTATTTAGAAGTCTGGTGATGTTTTTGTGACCAGAAATAAGACATAGGAACTTAACTCTTGTTTATATTAATTAGCCTGTAGTAAAGATGGTTTCATTGTACATCATTTCATGTAAAGCCACAGTTTCTAAAAACCTATAGAGCAGTGGTTCTCAACCTTCCTACTGCCACGACCCTTTAATACAGTTCCTCATGTTGTGGTGACCCCCAACCATAAAATTATTTTCGTTGCTACTTCATAACTGTAATTTTGCTACTGTTATGAATCATAATGTAAATATCTGATATGCAGGATGTATTTTCACTGTTACAAATTGAACATAATTAAAGCATAGTGATTAATCACAAAAACAATATGTAATTATATATGTGCTTTCCGATGGTCTTCGGCGACCCCTGTGAAAGGGTCGTTCGACCCCCAAAGGGGTCTCAACCCACAGGTTAAGAACCGCTGTTATAGAGGATGTTAAGTGAGGACTTACTGTACTCTTTTATATTTCTACTTTTAATTATCTAATGTAAACAAGAATGTAATGAATAGCTCATCAGATTCCCATAGCGCCCCATCCTGTGCCATTTGCTCTGTTTGTGCTTCGTGCCCTGAGGAAGGCTGGGACTCTGGACCGAGTCTGCCATGGGAGAGGAGAGGAGTGAGCCAGCGTGGGCTCTGGCTTTTCTTGAGATATCAGCACACAGAGAAGTGCCCTTCATCCAGCCCCCGCGATGCGCCAGGGCCTGGGTGACACGGGTGTGAAGAGCAGCACCTTCACAACCCACTTGCTTTCCCCAAGAGGAAAACGGGCTGGGCCACCATCGTTCAGACATCTGAAATCTCCTCGCTGAGAACTTTGCAACCTGTGTCCTCTCGGTCACATTTGACTGTCCGAAAATTTTGAAAGAACGAACTTTCAGAGGCTCCAATCTTGGCAAACTGGTAGTGTCTTCTGAGCATGAACTGAAAATAGCCTTTCCCGTTCTCTTTTGTGTCAACTCAAACTACTTTTGTAGGAGCTCTTATGGGCTAACCATGGGGGAGCAGAAACAAGGAGAAACGAGTCATTGTCTTCAGCTGGGCTGGGACAGGGCCAGTGAAGAAGGCCAGAAAAATACAGAAACACTCCTGACCTGCAGGTGGAGACTAGCTCTGCCTTGGGAGGGTTCTTTTCTCTTTCGTTTCCTTTCCTTTCCTTTCCCTTCCTTCCTTCCTTCCTTCCTTCCTTCCTTCCTTCCTTCCTTCCTTCCTTCCTTCCTTCCTTCCTTTCTCTCCTGTGCTCCCTTCCCTTCCTCTCTCCTTCCCTCACCCTTTTCCTGACTTTTCTTACTGAATAGGAAGAAGGAGGATCAGGGTCCCAGGAGCAGGGACACAACCAGCGGCAGAGGCTGCTGGGAACTGGTCCTTGCCTCTGTCCTTGCGATCTTGGGCAGGTTGCTTGAGGCTCCTGGGGCCCGAGTTTCCATCAGTGCTCAATGAGCACCTTCTCCCGCACCCGTGGGCGGCTGTGTAGGACGGGCAGGCAAGATTTCAGAGAGAATGTTAGGCTTGCTAATGGCTTTCCCCAATTTGTGGCTTCTGCCAAGTTCATTCCTTATGGTGTAAAAAGTCACCATGTCATATCAGAAATATTTTCCCTGATATGTTACCAACTCACTCCAAAATAATACAAACTAACTGGAAAAGAAAAGAATCCCACCGTTGTCAGTGACGCGTGCATCCAGGCAGTTGGCAGAGGGAAGGAGACTGGTTCCCCTCGCTCACCGCAGATGGCTGTTGGGCTCAAGTTGGCAGCTACAGACACATCCATGCCCAAAGATGCCGCTCCTATCAGTCCTGTGAGCCACAGGCCCCTCCCTCCCAGATGTGGGTGATGGAAGCCGTGCTGGCTTTATCAACAGGTTTGGGAACCTTAGGGGAGTCAGTGCCCTCTGAGGAGGGGGACACTCTCCCTCTGCCCCCACCAAGCAGAGGTTCCCCGTGCAGGCAGCAGGCCAAAGCCTGTCTCTTATCTTACAGATCAGATTGATTCTGGCCAGACTAGTCCTGACTCAAACCAAGACCTTTGTAACTTCTGGTCATCAGCAAAACAAGCTGGAACCTCTGCTGAGTCAGTGGGAAAACCACCACCACAGAATAAATCCGCTACGAAGGCAACTTAACTTCTCTAAAGACGTTTCGTTAACCTTGGCTGACAAATGGAAAACGGGAAGTTGTGTTTTCTTTAAGGAGCATTCCAGTAATGCATGATGTTTCTGCGCGTGGATTTTATTTTCTCTCTTTTAAAGCTCGAAGAAGAGAAGTAAAATGGCCCTTCTGTTTAACTTTAAAAAGCATGTCTAAATGACAACTTATTTGTATTTAAAGTAATGATTACTGAAACTAACCCAAAGACCACTACGTTGGGATACTTTTGTGTATAATTTTTT
Source organism: Myotis nattereri (assembly GCF_964212035.1). Taxonomy (NCBI): domain Eukaryota; kingdom Metazoa; phylum Chordata; class Mammalia; order Chiroptera; family Vespertilionidae; genus Myotis; species Myotis nattereri. Next base: position 27,195,322 of record NC_138085.1, read on the forward strand.
ATTGAAATGGATTGTACATACAGATATTTGAAAGAGAAATTTCAGTTATATACAGTAACTCTTACTACCTCTTAAGGATGCAATAATTTTAAGCTGATTTGTGGGCTCCTTGAGCCTGCATAATTATAGATTCTAACCAGAATGGCAGTCACATGAGGACACACAATCAACTCACCCACTCACTGACATTCACGGAGAAGTCTGTTCCGGACGTTGGGTTTGCCAAGAACAGCTCCCTGGGCCTTGCTGTTGTTAGTCACAGCCCTCGCAGGGCACAGATGGCTTCCAGTGCACACTGTCTTTTAAAGAATAGCCCCAGAATGGCCCTGGCGTCCACATTCTGTTGAAGTTCATTAGCACCACAGTGAAGCAGATCAGCTGAGCCTCGGGTGCTATTGGGACTCTAATGAACCTCAGAACTGGAGACTGGGTGCTCTCCCTGGAAGCAGACTCTGCGGCCCCGCCCCATAGGATATAAAATTAGAGAGAAAGAGAGAAAGGTGCCCAGGTTGGAAAAGCAGTAAACTGTCCTTATTCACAGATAAGATGGTTCTGTATGTAGAGAAATCTCAAGGAATCCATGCACAGAGAACGGAGGTAATTGATGATCTTAGCAAGGTCACTATGCAAAAATCATTGCATGTGTACTATGAACATCAAAATAGGAAATTAAGAAAAAATTCTAGTCACGATAGCATCCAAAAGAATAGAATAGTCAGAAACAAACTTAACATCTGAAGTGTGAGACATACACTGAAAACTACAAAACATTGCTGAGGAAAATTAAAGGAGCTCTCTAAATAAATGGAGAGACATTTTATGCTTATGGATTGAAACACCCCAAATTGCCAAGATGATAATCCTCCCGAATTGATCTATAATTTCAAGGTAATTCCAATCAAAATCCCTGCAGCTGTTTTGTAGAAATTAAAAGCTGATCTTAAACATATATGGTAATGCAAAAACCAAAACACTTTGGAAAAAGAACAAAGCTAGAAGACCCAAACTATGTGATTTCAAAACTTTTAAAGAAATGCAGCTGTGACAATAGATATCCATAAGCCAAAAAAAAAAAAAAAAAATTTACACAGAAATTAACTTGAGATGAATTATAGACCTAAATGTAACAGCTAAAACTATGAAACTTCTAGAAGAAGGCATAGGAGAAAATCTCTGTGATCTTGAGTTAGGCAAACACAATCCATATAAGGATAAATGGATAAACTGGACTTTACATTTTAGAATTTTGCTGCTAAATATACTGTAAAGAGAATAAAAAGGCAATAATGGCCCTAGCTGATTTGGCTCAGTGAAGAGAGCGTTGGCCTGTGGATCAAAAACTCCCCGGTTTGATTCCTGCCAACGGCATGTACCTTGGTTGCAGACTCCTCCCTGGCCTGGGCCCTGGTTGGGGCACATGCAGGAGGTAACCAATCGATGTGTTTCTCTCACACAGATGTTTCTCTCTGCCTTTCACTCTCCCTTCCACTCTCTCTAAAAGATCAATGGAAAAATATCCTCAGGTGAGGATTAAGAACGACAAAAAGAAACAATAATGCTCAATATCATTAGCCGTTTGGGAAATCCAAATTAAACCATGCAGTAAGATACCACCACACGCCCGCTGGGTATAGGGAAAGAAAATACCAAGTGTTGGCGAAGATGGAGACCTGGGACCGTTGATACATAGCTACTGGGGAAAATAGAGCTACTTTGGAAACCAGTTTGGCAGTTTCTTAAAAAGTTAAAAAATAAACTTGTCATAATCCCAAGGATGTCCAGTTCTTGGAAACTACCCAATGAATAAAAACATATGTCCACAAAAAGACATGTATGTAAATGCTCACAGCAGCATTATTTATAACAGTATAAAACTGGAAACAACTCAGACGTCCATCAACTGGTGAGTGCACAAAGTGTGGTATATCAGCCAATGGTTGGAACACTAGCAACAGAAGGGATGAACTACTGATATGTACTGCTACATGGCTGAGTCTCAAATGCGTTATGCTAAGTGAAAGAAGCCAGATGCTGTAGAATACATACTACTGTGTAATTCATGTTGTGAAATGTCCAAAGGAGGGCAATGGAAGTGTTCTAAAACTAGATTGTAATGTTAGTTGTAAAGTTTACTGAAAACTATTGACTTTTAAGTTACACTGGGTGAATTTTATGGTATGTAAGTTACACCTCAATAAAATTGTTTTCTCAAAAAGTATTCGTCCTCATTCAAATATTTGAAATCCTCCTTTATCCCGTGTCCTTCTGAACATGGTGAAAGGCAAACTCACTTAAGGACTCCTAAAATGATCAACAGATGATTCTTCATTTTTGCTTACCTCTTCAAAAAATTAGACAAAACATGCAGTTTTTACAATATTTTAAACGAGGACATGTTTCAAATATGTAGAAAAGTGTACAATTAATATGTAGGAAATTAGAGTAGGCCACCTCCAAGCGTGCCATTGTGGCACAGGATTATTTTGAGCCAGAGGCAAATGAGGATCAATAGATGCAGAAAGAAGCCTTCTCCAAGCTTCCCTTAGCTGACCCAAAGCAGAAACTTCTGGAAAAAAAAAAAAGACTGCCATAAATTTTCTCTCCTGGGGAAATTTTATGACAAAGAATATGGCAAGTCAGCATCAAGATGGACCCCCTGGCTCTGGCTAGTTTTCCTCAGTGGTTAGAGCGTTGGTCTGTGGACCAAAGGGTTGTGGGTTTGATTCCCAGTCAAGGGCGTGTACCTCGGTTGCAGGTTCAATCCCCGGCCCCTAGTCTCCCTCACATTGATGTGTCTCCTTGACATCGATGTTTCTTTCTCTCTCCCCACCTCCCTCCCTTCCACTCTCTAAAAATCAATGGAAAAAAAATATCCACAGGTGAGAAAAAAAAACCCACAAAAGATGGACCCACACAAACAAATCTTATTCCATTAGTTTGACCTATGTATTTACCTTCCCACAGTTTATCCCCCTTGGAAGCCTATAACCCCTTTTCTTTTGTCATTGTCACCTCTCTACAAATTTACTGGTCTTTGTTAAGATGCTATATAAGCCCAAGTTCTAACCAACCCTTAGAGTTACTCATCACTGAGTTCTCCCATATGTACACCTTAATTAAATGTTTGTTTTTCTCTTGTTAATCTTTCCTTTTGTCACGTACATATCCTTGACTGGAATCGAACCCAGGACCCTTCAGTCCATGGGCTGATGGCCTATCCACTGAGCCAAACCAGTTAGAGCAGTCAGTAATGTACTTTTTACAAACTGTTTATTATGGAAAATTTCAAACGTATACAAAAGGAGGCAGGATAGTCATGTAACTGCATGTATCCAGGCTTTAAAGAATGATCAACTCATGGCCAATCTTGTTATATCTGTGCCCCACTCTTTTCTCTCCCTCTTGTATTATTTTGAAGCAAATCCCAGATGTCAGGTAAGCTAAGGTGTGAACATTTGAGGCTGAGTTTCTGCCATGGTCCCTGTCAGTGCCTGGCCCATATCACTTCTGTCTCTTCACTTCCATGTGCCTGAGCTGACTCTAGTTCTCACATCTATCTGCATCTCTTTGCTTAAGTGCTTTCCTCAAAAGTGGGGAAAGGGCTCAGCCAGCGTCGCTCAGTGGTTGAGCATTGACCTAGGAACTAGGAAGTCATGGTTCCATTCCTAGTCAGGGCACATGCCCTGGTTGTGGGCTCAATCCCCTGTGGGGGGCATGCAGGAGGCAGCCAACCAATGATTCTCTCATCATTGATGTTTCTCTTTCTCTCTCTCTCTCTCTCTCTCTCTCTCTCTCTCTCTCTCCCCCTCCCTCCCTCCCTCTCCCTTCCTCTGTGAAATCAGTAAGAATATATATTTTTTAAAACGTTGGGAAAGGTTCTCTGCCCTGCTCATAGGCTGGAACTGCCAGTGTAGCGGGTGCCCTCCTGGGAAGAGCCCTCACAGGACTTACAGGTGTGAATATATAAACACTGTGGGAGATAGCTATGGGGCATGTGCTTCTCACCTTTCCCCTCAGTTTCTCTGTGGGACCAGTTCCCTTTGTCCACAGTGGTAGCTGCCTTGGCAATGCCCCATTATTGTCTGCATCCCCTTCCTGTCACATGCATCACATCAGTGTGCTGGGGCTATCATTACAAAGTACTGCAGACCAGGTGACTTAACCCACAGAAATGGATTCTGTCACAGTTTGGGAGGGTAGTAGCCCGAGATCAGTGTCAGAGGTCCAGGTGTTGGCAGGGCTGGTTTCTCCTGAGGCTTCTCTCCTTGGGTGCGTAGACAGCGTCTTCTCACTGTGTCTCATAGGGTCATCCCTCTGCATGTGTCTGTGTCCTAATCGCTTCTTATTGGCGTAGGGCCCACTTATAGGATTTCATTTTTACTTTATTTATCTCCTTAAAGGCCCTTTCTCCACATACACTCACAATCTAAGGTCCTGGGTGTTGGGACTTTAAATATGAATTTGGCGGACACAATTCACCCCATGCATTTCCTACTGGTGTTTGCTGCACCTCCCAAATAAACTACTTCCACTCAAGTCCTTATCTCAGGGTCCGCTCCTGTGGGAACTCAAACAGAACGAAGAGCTCTTTTTTGTTTGTTTTTGTTAATCCTCACCCAAGCATATTTTGTCCATTGATTTTTAGAGACAATGGAAGGGAGGGAGGGAGGGGAAAAGAGAGTGAGAGACAGAGAGAGAGAGCGAGAGCGAGCGAGCGAGTGAGAGAGAGAGAGAGAGAAACATCAATGTGACAGAGACACATTAACTGGTTGCCTCCTGTATGAGTCCCAACCAAGGCTGGGATCAAACCTGCAATCCAGGTATCTGCCCTTGACCAGGAATTGAACCTGAGACCCCCTAGGTGCATGGGCCGATACTCTAACCACTGAGCACACCAGCTAGGTTTCAAATGAAGAATTCTTGACCAAAATAACCACATTAGCCCTAACACACGCTTGATACCCACATTCAGAGCTTTAGCCACTCTACCTTGCATTATTGACTCTGTCGGTGTATATCTCCTTGTAGTGATGGCACAGCCCACGCGGTATTGATCCTATCTCTCCCTGTCCAGGCAGTGCCTTGGATGTAGGAGATACCAAATGCTGCTTCACTGGTTAAGTCAATGATATTAGTTTTAATCTGCCTTGGAAACTACATGATAATAGAATAGCAAAAAATAATCTAAATTGCAATACCCAGCACTGAGTGAGGCACACATGCTTGTTGACTGCATTAAGGTTTCAATTATTTAAATTAGAGGCAAATAAGGTACAGCATCACCAACTGAAGCTAGGAGCTGTAAACTCTGGGTTAAAAAGACATTTGGGGTAAACACTATTATATAAAATATATTCAATCTGCTAGTGCCACCTGCTGGTGAAGATTGGCTAGTGTTCTGCAGACAATTCTGTTTCTTAGTGGTCTTGAATTTGACAGTTGCATGAACCTTAGTAAACAATGAAAATTTGACAAATACAACAATATATGTTATATAATTATAAGTTTCTTGTGAAAAGCAACTATCAGAACTTCAATTTTCACATTTATATATAAATGAGCCTCAACTCAAAACTAAAATCTGCCCTGGCTATGTGGCTCAGTTGGTTGGAGCGTCGCCCCATACACCAAAAGGCTGCAGATTTGATTGCTGGTCAGGGTACATACCTCCATTGTGGATTTGATCCCCAGTCAGGGCACATATGGGAGGCAAGTGATCACATGTTTGTCTGTCTGTCTGTATCTCTTTCACAGATATCTTTGGGTGAGAATTAAAAAGAAACACACCTATAATCATTTTAACCCCCCCTATTGATATCAATAGATAGACCTTCCAAACACAAAATCAATAAAGGAAAGAGTGGCCTTAAATCACTCACTAGATCAGGTGGATTTAATTGATATCTTCAGAGCATTTCACCCCAAAGCAGAAGAATATACATTCTTTTCAAGAGCACATGGCACATTTCTAGGACAGACCACATATTAGGACACATAACAAGTCTCAATAAATTTAAGAAGACTGATATCATATCTAGCATCTTCTCCAATCATAATGATATGAAACTAGAAATCAATTACAAGAAAAAAACTGAAAAACACATAAAGACCTGGAGGCTAAATAACATGTTACTAAACAATGAATGGGTTAACAATGAGACCAAGGAAGAAATCAAAAGATACCTTAAAATGAATGAAAATGAGAACACAACAACCCCAAATCTATGGGACACAGCAAAAGCAGTCCTAAGAGGGAAATTCCTAGCATTACAGGCCTACCTCAAGAAACAAGAAAAATCTCAAATAAACCTTTCACCGGACTCATCAAGAAAAAAAGAGAGATAACTTAAATAAATAAAATCAGAAATGAAAGAGAAGTAACAACAGACATCAAAGAAATACAAAGGAGCCTGGCCAGCATGGCTCAGTGGTGACCTTGCTAAGATCATCGATTACCTCTCATCTCTTTTCTGGGCATGGATTCCTTGGTTTACCTTTCATTTAGATAAGTGCACACCTAAGTGTACAGATTGGTACACTGAACTACTGTGACCAGCACTCAGATCAAGAAAAAAAAAATACACATTGCTGGCCCCTGGAGAATCTTTCTCATAGCCCTTCAGTCAGTAACACCGCCCCCTCCAGGGCATTTGAAAGATCCGAATTACAGAACCCCAAAGACCCCAGCAGTACTCATTGGAAAGTACAGAGCAAGCCAATACGAAAACAATGGTTGAAACTGGGAGAGGCCCTGCAGAATCCAACTCACTGGATGCAATTCTGGCTTCTAACACCATAGATTGGTTTTGCCTGTTTCTGAACTTTTTGTAAGTAAATGGATCCATAACCATAGCCTTTGGTGTCTGGCTTCTTCAGCCCAATGTGTTTTGTGAGATTCAATCATGTGATTGTGTAGAGTTGTTGTTCATTCATTCTCATCGTTGTATTCAGTTGGATGAATAATTTATCTATTCTACTGCTGATCGACATTTAGGTTGTTGCCAGTTTGGGGCTAATACAAATAATACTATTAGCAACATTTTTGTACATGGCTTATGGATGAATTTTTAAAAACTCTTAGAGCTCATTTGCTTTCATAGTGTGTCTTAAGGGTATTATGTCATTGTCTTCTGGTACAAAGCATTATTATCAAAATTTTTTATCACAATCTGATTTTTTTCTTATAAAAACTATTTTTTTTTTACCTGAATGCACAAAGGATCTTTTCTTTCAAAAAGTCTCATAGTTTCCACTTGAAAATGTTTTATTTTGTTGGTCATTTAGGGTCAATTTCCACTCCCTCTCCATATACCTTCCATTATGTAGATCATTTTTTATTTCAAGAAAGTTTTCTTGAATTATACTTTTTAGTATTTGTTCTGTTGCATTGCTTAATTCAGGGTCTTCTATTTTATGAATGCTGGCTTTGTTTTATCTACCTTCTACATCTGAAATGTCTTCATGAATTCTTATATCACCTACATTTATTTTCGATTTTAACATTTATCTTTTACCTTCTATTTTTAATTTTATTTTTATTCACCCTTGTGTTCTTCTAGTTTAGTCTTTACTTCTGAAATATTTTTTTTATTCCTAATTTTTTCCTGAATTCGATCACCTCTCCCCCTGCATTGGAAAACTTGTATCCTATCATTTTGCTAATTTCTTTTCACTCACTCTGAGACAGTAGGTTGCAATTTCAGCTCTTTTGTGGGCACCTCTTTCTGGCATGCTTTCATTCTCTGAAGGAATGCATTGTGCTCCATATTCTCTTTTATCTTGTAATAACTGTACACACACACACACACACACACACACATAACTTCACTATTGCTTATCTTATGTGAAATTAATTTTCCTGAACTTTTAGGAAGTACTGAACGGAATACAATTTCTAGCTTCACGCTCTACAGCTCCCTCTTGTTTTCATGAACTACTTTAAGAAAATGGCCTTGAACTTGCTCAGATCTCTTGGCTCTGTTCACCTCACCCACTTTTATCTGGACCTTCTCTTTCTTTTTCCCATATTGTCCCTGTCCTGCTGAATTTGAATTCTGCTTTCAACCGTTTGTCTTCTTTGTGGAGCATTGTTTGGGATGAAAGCGTCCGTTTGTTAGATTCAATGTATAAGACCCAGAGTCCTGCAGGACCTTGCAAACCTTTGCCCTCACTTGCAAATCAGATTCGAGGGAGCTCCCTGTCTGCTCTGGCTCTGTTCTTGGATTGGCAGTGAGTACCTGCTGGAGATTTGGGATTTTCCTGTCTTAGGTCCATCTGATATCCCATGGTTTCCCCTGCTTCCTCCCGTCCAGATGATGACAGCACCTACGTGTATTTGGAGTTTTATGGGGACACTTTGTCCTGATTGTGTTGTGTATACTGACTGTGCGTTTTGGGTTATACTTCCTTATGGGAAAATCCAGGTAGACTAATAACTGCACCATCTCCACTTCCACCATCTTTCCAGAACGGTGACTGGGTGTTGTGTGTAGCTCCTCAGTGACTTTCCAGCACAGCCAGGGTTGAGTCCCAATTGTTCTGATGACCCTTTCATGACCCTTAATTCCTCAGGATTCTGCCTCCACTGCTCTTTTCCTCCCACTGTTCTGGTCTCCCTGGGCAGTCTCAACCTCTTTAAATTCTATCCGCATGAGGATGACCACAGAATCCCAAATGCTTTTCCTGACATCAGACTCATATCCGCTATATGGACATCCCCGGGGGAGCTTGAACCTAACTTGTTCACATTCTCTCCTCCTTCGGGTGTTCCACAGTTCTCTTGTGCCAGCCAGAAACCTTGATAGCAGGCTCAACCCCCCTCCTTCCTAAGCCCCAATATCTAATCAATCATCAGGCTAATCCATCCTCATGGCTACTTCTGAGGATACTGTGACTTATTAACTGGTCATAAAAAAAATTTACAGTATTCTTAACTAGTCATTCCATTGCACACCTTAATGGCCTTTCTGGACACATCCTCTTCCTTGCTTAACAACCATGACTGCCTATCTGATGTTCTTAGACCAAAGCACTATCTTCCTGACATGGCTTAGGAGGACCTGTATATTCTGGTTGTTTAAATATTGTCTTTCCCATGTCCGTCTCACACCAAAATCTAATCATCTAGAAAGTCTTTCAATTCCCCCACGGCCTTGGCACAGGCTGTTCTTAATTAAAACGTCTTTAAACCTACCCCTGGCTTCCCACAGCTAACTCACCTTTAACTTCTGTTGGTTCCTAATGTCACTTCATGTTCTCTCTTCCCACATCACCTGCCCTCTAAACCTCTGACACCATTATTCCCACCCACATAGAAATGATCGCACTGCTTGCTGGGAAAGGAGGATGCATGTGCAATCTCAAGTACAAACTAGAACCTCAATAATTACGAGCTAAAAGTAGTTGGGGTGACTGATAAGGCAGCTGGGAGCTCTTGACTATCAATCGATCCGAGGTTACCTTAATGACTATGTTAATCCAGAGTTGAATTCTTCCTCTTGACGTATCTACATTCAATAATAATTTTTTAAAAATATACTTTTATCGATTTCAGAGAGGAAGGGAGGATAGACAGAAACCTCTATGATGAGAATCATTGATTGGCTGCCTCCTGCACACCCCCTACTGGGGATCAAGCCCACAACCAGAGCATGTGCCCTTGACTGGAACCCAATCTTGACCTACTGGTTCATAGGTCGATGTTCAACCACTGAGCCACACCAGCCTGACCAATAAGAATTGTTTAAAAGTAGTTCCCTTTGACGGCAAGACAGCCAAAATGCTGGGCAAAGTACCCAAGCCCAGCAACTTTATATGTTCTGGAAATTAACTATTCTGTACACAGCACAATGCCTTGGGTTCAACTGACCCTGACCTCAAAGTACTTTTTATGAATTAACAGACTATCTGTTTCCCCTAAGCTGAGAGGGTCAGGGTCGGGGCACGTGCAGAGGACTCTAGAAACTGAGACATCCACAGCAGACCTTGAACTTGGGACTCCACCCCGTACACCCCACTGGGAATCTTACCACAGCAAGACAGAGTCTGGGACCTGAGTTTTCCTCCTCCGGCCCCGCCCACCCCGCTTCCCACGCTCCCGCCCCCCTCCAGCCCCGCCTCCAGGCCACGCCCCAACCTGGCCCCGCCCCCACGCTGCCTCTCCCCCGCCCGCCCCGCTTCCCACGCTCCCGCCCCTCCTCCAGGCCCCGCCCCAACCTGGCCCCGCCCCCACGCTGCCTCTCCTCGCCCACCCCGCTTCCCACGCTCCCGCCCCTCCTCCAGGCCCCGCCCCAACCTGGCCCCGCCCCCACGCTGCCTCTTCCCCGCCCGCGCCGCTTCCCAGGCTCCTGCTCCTCCTCCGGTCCCGCTTCCCGGTCGGAGCAACGTCGCCTCCGGGCGGAGCGGCCGCCCAGCGGGCGTCCCGGACCCAGGTGGCTTCCGCGTCAAGATGGCTGCCGCGCGCCGCCCGCCGGCCGGGCCTCTGCTGCTGCGCGCCGCGCTCTGCCTGCTGTGCTGGGCCCCCGCGGCCGTGCGCGCCGTCCCTGAGCCCGGGCGCTGGACAGCGACGGTCAGCGAAGTAAGTGGCGCCTCTTAGCCTGGCATCCCCAGCAGCCGGTCGGGGAGTGGGGGCGACGGGGCCGCCCGCGCGGGGTCAGCTGCCCTGGGGCCCCGACAGGCCTGGTTCGCCGACCGCGCCCGGCCGCGGCGACCCCACGGTCCCCGGGCTGCACCGCGGAGAATCCCGGCTCAGTTCCGGGAGAAGGGGAACGTGCGCCACTTCCGCTTTCTCTGTAAAGGGGAGGGGGCCGCGCAGGGGCCGCCCACCTTCCTTCCTTCTCGGCCCCCGACCCGCGCAGCCCTGGCAGCGTTAAGTGGGGAGATGGAGCCTTTGTGCTGCCGGTCTGCGGGCCACAGCCCGGCCGTCCGAGCGCTTGCGACCCGCAGACAGAGGACGTGATGTGGCGGGATGGGCACGGGGAAGGGAGGAGAGGCGTTACCTCCAGATGAGATGACTCGCCCCGTGCAGATTGACTTGAGTAGTTTCCACACCCAGGGGATGGGGCCCAAGTTCTAAAGGCAAAGCTGCTGTTTTGATGTTCTCAACCAGAAAAAGAAGGCAGTACCAGAGGCTGTGCTGCCTGTAACATAAAAGCTGACCGAGGCACGGAAGGCGCTATTTTTCTGGACCTTTAGGACCCAGGGCCACCGTTTCTCCCTGGACCCTTGTGGTTGGTGCCCCCGTATGTGCGGCACATCCCTTGTATTGACTTTCTCGGATCGGTAAGAAGCAGAACTCAGAGGACCACACTCGGGGCTTCTGCGGCGAAGGGGCAGCGTCACAAACTAAGTAAACCAGTGGCTCTCAACCTTCCTAAGGCCGCGACCCTTTAATACAGTTCCTCCTGTTGCGGTGACCCCCAACCATAAAATTATTTTCGTTGCTACTTCATAACAGTAATTTTGCTACCGTTATGAATCGTAATGTAAATATCGGATATGCAGGATGTATTTTCATGGTTACAAATTTAACATAATTAAAGCATAGTGATTAGTCACAAAAACAGTCTGTAATTATATATGTGTTTTCCGATGGTCTTCGGCGACCCCTGTGAAAGGGTCATTCGACCCCCAAAGGGGTTGCAACCCACAGGTTGAGAACGGCTGCAAGTAAACGATATTGGAAGTGAATCAGCTGCGTACAGGTGGTTATATGACCTGACGTATCTCTAAAGATCTTTGCCACGTGTACTTTGGATGTGGAGACTCCAAAGGCTTTTTCCTTGGGTCCCATATAGTTTGTTGTCCTCGGTGACACAGGCCAGGAGAAGTCCAGAAAGCCCTTCTTTGCAAAGAATGGGCTGATTTTTTGGTCCCCATTTCAAGTTTTCAGGACTTGTCCTTCAGATCAGGAGAGTGGGCTTTCTTTCATTTGTACTACAAACCCACCAAGAGACGGTTGTTTTGATTGTAAAGGTCAGCAAATAGTTTGAGCACCTATGGTGTGCCGCGCACTGCACTGGCCATTGCCATTGCAAAGGTGAATTTCAGACAACAGCCCCTTCTCTCAAGAAGCATAGGCAGTAAGGACAGCAATTACCTACTGGCAGCATTCTTGGGATATTACTGGAGCTCTGAGGAGGCCCCCAACCCCACTTTCTGGAGTCCGTGGCTGGCTGGGTCTTAAAAGATGAGTGGGTGTTACCTTGGTGAAGAAGGAGGGAGTAGAGCAGCAGCAGAGAAGGAAATCTGTAGTGTTTCTGCTGAGTGGTTCTGTCAGGAGTGTTACAGGGGACTCAGGCCACCATAAGCCTTCTGTCTGAGCTTGGCCTTGGGCCTGATGCCAGGGTCTAAACTCAGGACGTGAGGGGTCTGGGGCAAGTCCTATCAGTGAGTGAAGTGAGCTGGGTTCCGGACTGGAGCAGGTGGTGGAGGGTGCAGTGGACTACCGGTTACGTGCCCTTTGTGAAGAGGGCAGTTGCCATTCGGCTCTGCTGGTGGATAGTCTAGGCACAGAATTGCCAGGTCTGCTTTTTTAAAAGTCAGAATCCATATTTTTATTATGTCATTGGGTTTAAAACTTAGTGGGCTAAACAAACCCCATTTTTAAGTTGGATTATGCCCCCAGGCCACTAGTAGCAACTTTTGGGTGTGAATAAGGGAGAGCCATTGAAGGATTTAGACATAAATGCTAATCACTGTGGCTAGTATCTAAGGATGAATTCTAGGCTCAGATCTGGAGGCAGAGGTACCATTAAGTTATTGGAGAAATGTGGGCAGAAAACGTTGAAGGCCTGAATTAGGGCAGTGGTAGGAGGAATGGAGAGCAAGAGCTAAGTTTGGGGAGTGTTTATGAGATAAAGTAGGCATGTTTTGGGGGGTAGGTGATGGAGGGGAGGGGAGGTGACTGGAAGGAGCCGTGGCTTGGGTGACTGGATGGCATCACCTACAACCAAAGTGGACAGAGCAGGAAGAATAGGTGAGGAGCAGAGAGGAATGTGTCTGATTTAGGGAATGTTGGTGTGGAATGTGCATGGGACATCCCGGTAGACATGACCTTTAGGCAGTTGGGTATGTGGATCTGGCGCTCAGAGGAGGATCTGGGCTGTGGGTTTTATTGTTGATCCGGCCTGGGGGTTCTATTATTTATAGTTATTTTTGTTGACACTATGTTGGGGAGGGGGGAAGGGTTTTCAGATTGAGCTGCCTGCCCTATCTGCTTTCCTTTCATTCCTAACTACTTGTTCTTTAACACAGTCCCTTCACACAGCATTTTTATTCTTGGTTCATGGTAAACATATAATAACTAATTAATACATTATTTTGTTTTAATTGTGGGAAAGGCTGTGAAGAAGAATGGGTTCCAGAGACCCCATAAGGGAGGGTCTGGCCTGGTTTGGGATATGGTGGAAAACTTCACGAGGAAGGGACTTTTGAACTTGGCTTTAAAGGGTAAGAAGGAATCGATGAGGTGAAGACACAGTGACAGGGATAAAGGCTTCTAAGTAAGTTTTCGGGTGGCAGGAGTATCATGAGGGCAAGGAGGAGTACCATGCTGTGGCAGAGCTGAAAGAAAGGTTCTAGAGAAGCAGGTGGCCTTGAGGATGGAGGGTCCTGTGAGCTGCAGTGAGAACTGGTATGCGTGCAGTGGTGAACCATCACAATGTAGAGAGAGGGCTGGTTGTTTTATCAGAAGCACATTCACAGAGTACCAGCTGCAGGTGTGCAGGCAGGTCCTGTGTCGGGGCAGCATAAGGTGCAGTGCAGCAGCCCTCACCTCCTAGGTATTGCTGGCCCCTGGCTGGGATGCTGGTGGCAGGGACAGTCTGGAGCCTCATAACAACTACAGGGAGGCAATACATAGGAAAGGGTTTAAGCAAATGAGTGATGTGATTAGAGTTATGGTTTTAAAAGATAATCACTCTGGTCAGAGGGAGGACAGCAAGGATTAGAGCTGTATGTTTTACAGGGTAAAGCTATACTCTTAAACAGTAGAGTATAATTTAACATGGTTTTTCTATATTTTTCATTTTAGAAATCAGGACCTTTGATATTTAGGAAAATTATGTTTAATTCCACTGACATCAAGTTTTCTGGTAAGTCTTATAAACTAATGTGATACTACCATAACAACATGTCATAAACAAGTAACATGTTATAAACTAATACATTAATTGAATGTAAGCTAATGTAACATGGTATTATATTTTATAAAACAGGAAAATGATTTTCAGTGGTTCTAACATATTAAGGGTTTCTTTTGTTTCTGTCAAGTCTTGCTTATTTTCACGAATGGCTTTTTCTGTTTCAGAAAATGTAATATGATCATTCTTTAAAAACTATAATTAAAGTCTAATAAATTAGGCTTTAGCAAAAGATATTTGACTTCTGTAAAATTTGACTCTAGCTCTTAGCTTTTAAAACTAGATAAATTTCTTTTATGAATATATGAAATGTCATGATTGTTATAAAACTTTTATGTCCCTCAATTTTCTAAGTATACATATGATCATAGTATAAATAAAAATTACAAGACACTAACGTTTTATCTAATATTTTAAGGCTTATGAAAGTGAAAATATCTGTTAGGGACTATGTTGTCCATGTAAATACTGCTGTGCAAGGATGACCAGGTCATAGATCTTGAGGTTTTCAGTATCTTTAATGGGTTTACATTGGATCATATTTACTGTGGTCCAACTCCTCTTGGTGTTTCCAGTAACTTGACTGGGTAAGTTTTTTGCCAGGGTTAAGTTTTGAGATAGGGAGTTTTTTTTTGTTGGGTAACACAGATTGGCTTTCTGAGGATCCAAAGCCAGGATCCTTTTCTCTGTCACCCCATGCTCTGATCATTTGTTGGGTGAGGGCCATACGTGGGTCTTTCCTGAGGGAACCGGGCCAGCCATCAGCTATAAAGCAGAGGTGGTTCAAAGCAGCCTGGTGATATCAGATCATCAGTGGTGATAAGAGCTTGTAAGAGGAAATTGAAGTGCAAGGTGGGCGAGGAAAAAATTTTGGCATCTGATTGCTTTAATGAATTCATGTCTCAATGTCTAGACAAATAAGAAATTACGTGGGGGGAAAGTTACATGGACCAGTGAAACACAGAATTTTATTTATAAAAAAGACAATAATGTAATGTCAGAGATCAGCCTAGGAGTAGACAGACAGCAGTCAAGACATCTAAAGAAGGAATGAGCAGCAGGAGGAGTTAGGAGCAAAAGCATAAGAAAATGAGGCTTTAGTCAGGCAAAAAACCTGACAGTGTCCAATGGTATCAATGGAGAGGGGTCTTGGTGAACTCTGACTACAGCTGTGACATGTGGCTGGCAGGTATGGATGTAGCATCCACCTGAGCCTCCTGTTCTGGTGCCATGCTCATCAGGACGCTTTCTCATCACCATTGGGCATCCAGGAAGGCATGCTGAAGGGAGATAATTAGTTGATTATTACCCATCCATTTTCAGTTACTATTCATTTTAAGTGAGTTACTGAACATTCTAGTTCAGCGGTCACCAACCTTTCAGATCTCACAGACGACCAGTGGTCTGTGGACCACTGATTGGCGACCGCTGTTCTAGTTCATACATCTACATTGGTGGTGTGGTGAAGGCGTGAGATGAGACTGAGTCTTTGTTCTCACAGAGCCAGATTTTAGTGCCTGCAAACTAAGAATTGGTAACTTTAATATGTGGCCATGCAGTTTGGTGGATCAGATGTCTGATTTCCCTTAGGCGACCACTTGTGCTGCTTTATTCAAGATGTAGTCACGAAGTCACTGTTGAAAATCTCTCAGTGTTATTCACCAAATTAACAGAATGAAAGAAATGCACCATATAATTATCTCAATATATCCAGAAGAGCATTAGAAAAAACTCAATACCCATTCATGATAAAAACTCTCAGAAAACTAGAAAAACTTCCTCAATCTGATAAAATTATGATTTTCATAAAAGCGTCCTGATGACATTTATGAAAAATCTATACCTAACATACTGTCAGTTCTTCCCAGGTTGATCTATAAATTCAATTCATTCTAATCAGAATCAAAGTTGACTTTTATGTAGAAATCGACTAACTGTTTCTAAAATTTATATGTAAATACAAAGGGCCTAGAATAGCTAAAGCAATTTTGAAAAAGAGTAAAGTTGAAGGGATTTTACTATTCGATTTCAAAACTTACATAAAGCTACAGTGATCATAACAGTGTGGTACTGGCATAAGGATAGAACAAGGAATCAGACTAGAGGCCCAAAAATAAACCCACGTGCATAAAGTCCATGGATTTTCAACAAAGGTGTAAAGATAATTCATTAGAGAAAGAATAGTCTTTTCAACAAATGATGCTGGAACAGCTGGGTATCCACACTGAAACACGGACCTTCGATCGTGGACTTAGAAGCTCTATCCCCATCTCTGTCCTCCCCTCCTGGTCCCATTTACAAATGTTAGACTGCTGATACTGTCTCACAGGTCACTGAGGCCCTGCTACTTTTTTTTTCTTTCTGTGCTTCATTTTGGATATTTCTGTTGTTTTGTCTTCAATTTCAGTGATCTTTTTCTTCTGCAGTACCGAATCTGCCGTTAATCTCATACAATGAACTTTTTATTTTGGATATTGTATTTTTCAATCTCTAGAAGTTTGGTTCTTTTTAAAAATACCGTATTTCTCTAATCAGTATTTTCATGTTTTTCTTTATATATTTGAGCATGTGGAACATATTTATAGTAGCTGTTTTTACATTTTTATCTGCTAATTCTGTCATTTTTGTCATTTACATCATCTTTGTCATATGGACTGATTCATACCATGGATATGAGTCGAATTGTCCTGCTTTTTATATCTAGTGGTTTTGTTTGGATGCTGGATGTTGTGAATTTTGCATTCTTGAGTGCTGTGATGTATTTCTTGAACAACTTTGTTCTGGCAGAGAGTAAAGTTTCTTTTGGGTCAGTTCTATCCTTTCCAATTTTATTTTTAATTCTTTCAGGATGGGTCTGGAGTAGCCTTTACTCCAGGGCTGACTTAGCACCACTTCTCAGGTGTGACCCTTCTATGTCTCTCCCTGGTGCTTGGCGTACTGAATGAGGCCTATGAACTCTGGCTCGTGGAAACTCAAACAGTGCAAGCCCCATGTAAACTCAGGATGGTGGGACTTCTCCCTGTGCTTGGGCAACTGCTATGCGGCTAGAGCCTCAAGGGGATATTTGTGCTGAGTGCGTTTCTCCTTCTCTGAGTAGCTCCCAACTCTTGGATGCTTTGCCCCAGAAATTCTACCAGTCTGAGCCTCTGGAAGTCAGTTTCTGTATCAGTTTGGGTTTCCTTTGGTTGCCTTCATGAGGTTCACAATGGTACCTGCCTCCTGGTATTCATGACCTGTGTAATCCCTGCATTATATCAATGTTGATCTGACCAGTAGAATATGGCAGAAGTAATGGCATGTCACTTATGATGCTAGGTCATAAAAGACACTGTGGCTTCTTTGCCCTCTCTCTGGTGATATGCTGCCATGTTGTGAAAAAAAAAGAGCTTTGTCTTATTCTAGACTTAATTCTTTTCCGTCTGTGTAATATTGTTATCTTCCTTCTGGAAACGCCTATATATGTAAAAGGCTAATAGGCTAAGTGTCCAACTGCCTGACCGGTCGCTATGACATGCACTGACTACCAGGGGGCAGACGCTCAACGCAGGAGCTGCTGTGACGTGCACAGAGAAATGACACCGTGGACCTGGTGCTCACAAAGCAACACTCGGCTTCCCGAGTGGGACACAGGCCCCGCCACCACCCCAGAGCGACAGCCCACTAAATCGCAGCCGATGCTGCCAAGACCCCATGGTGCAAAATGCAGTCCACAGCACAGCACAGCCCAGAAATGGTGGCTGTGGGCACCAGGTAATGACATCACGTGGCAACACCCAGCTTCCTCTCCCTAGCGACAAGTCATTTAATAGCAAATGGCACTATAGACCTGGCGCCCACAAAGCAACACTCAGCTTCTCCCAAGTGGGACACAGGCCCTGTCACCACCCCAGAGCAACACTCCACCAAATCGCAGCCGAGACCCCATGGCACAAAATGTGACCTAGTGGCTGTGGGCGCCGGTAATGATGTCACGTTTTTGTTGACATTCTGAAGCCGAAATCGTCAATAGTATATGCCTGAAGACCAACTATTGCCAGTGTATCTCTGAAGCCGAAAGAAGCCGGTGTCATCAACAGAATGTATCTGAAGAACAACTATTGGCACAACGTGTCTCTGAAGCTGAAAGAAAGCTACCTTTGGAAATAGTGTATCTGTAGGTAGTATTAAAACTAGAGGCCTGGTGCATGAAATTCGTGTACTCGAAGGGGGTTCCTAAGCCCGGCCTTCGCCCTCTTGCAGTCTGGAAGCCCTTGGGGGATGTCCGACTGATGACTTAGGCCTGCTCCCCCAGACATCCTTAGCGCTGCCATGGAGGCGAAAGAGGCTCCTGCCACCACCACTGCGCTTGCCAGCCATGAGCCCGGCTTCTGGTGCACTGACCACCAGGGGGCAGCTCCTGCATTGAGCTTCTACCCCCTGGTGGTCAGTGCATGTCATAGCGACTGGTCGTTGTGCCATTCGGTCGATTTGCACATTAGCCTTTTTATTATATAGGATATATCTAAACGTGCGATTCTTTGTCCTAAAAATGAGCATGTTCATAAATTAACTGAAGAAATTTTGGATATACTGAGTGGCGATTTTCACACCTATTTGACTGGTGATTCCATCAATTCAACAAATGCTACAAAGGAAAATTTTCCATCAAATTTCTTAATAGTATTACTCCTTTGGGAATGCTGTGTCATAAATTAAAGTTGAAATAAGGTGCAATCATCATGCTACTGAGAAATCATAATAGTAAATGGGGTCTTTGTAATGGTACTAGATTTATGATCACAAGATTGTGACATAATCGAGGCTGAAATATTCACAGGATCTGCGGAAGGAGAGGTTGTTCTGATTCCAAGAATTGATTTCTCCCCATCTGACATTTGCCTCCCATTTAAATTAATTCAAAGAAAGTTTCCCGTGATGCCAGCATTTGCAATGACTATTAACCCCTAGGGTGCCGGGGAGCGCAATTGCGCTTCTCCTGTCTTTCTCCAAAAGTGCTGGGAGCGCTATCAGAGCTTCGAAATGGTGTCCGGTTCTAAGTCAGCTTTTATTAGTGTTGATGATATTGCTAAATATGTCAATGTAGTAAAGGTTTTCTTAAGTTTTTGAATACGTAACTCCATTTACTTGTGATTCATAATTTTTTTCCCTAAACTGCTGTAAAATCAGCAAAAATGCCTTGGCAATTTTAGCATAGTTCCTAGGATATTGGTTGGCACTCAAAGGGTTAATAAATCACAAGGACAAACTCTAGACAGAGTTAGGAATATTCCTACTTGAACCCTTTTTTGGACATGGTCAGTTATATGTTTCTTTCTCTCAAGTTCGAAGAGCGCGTGGCATTAAAGTTGTAAATACTTCATCACAAGGGAAATTAGTCAAGCACTCTGAAATTGTTTTTACTCTTAATGTAGTATGCAGGGAGATATTAGAATAAGTTTAATCAATTTAGCAGTCATTGTATCAATGTTTTTATATTTTTGTTGTTTTTATATCGTCTTTTTGTTTTTATATCATGCTTTTGTTGTATTTATGTCATGTCTGTTGTTATAGCATGTTGTTATTTATTTCATAATCAGTTTATATATTATTTTCATGTACATTTTATTAATTTTCACCTCTGACACTTCTATTATAGAGAAAGGGCCAATACCGATATTAAAATATTTCTTTTAATTTCCTTTCAATGTGCACGAATTTGTACACCAGGCCACTAGCTTGAAAATAAAGGAAAACTCCCTAGCAGAACATAGGAGCCCTTATGAATTTTCTCCAGTTTCCCCAGTCTGCACTCTAAGCATAGCACACTGTTTTTAGATGGGCCTGCTTATGCCATTCACTCACTTTTTCTGAGCATTTGCATGTACTCTCTCATCCTCCTCCTCACCTGGCTAACTCTGGCTACCCCTTCACATTACAGGCCTTCTCCTCCAGCAAGCCTGCCAGCACCCCAGTCTTCATACTCTCCTGGGGCCTGTTTAATTGTTAATCTGCTGTTTCCCCAATCCTCTATGTAAAGGAGAGGAACTGTTCTAGATTTTCCATTATGTCCCTTCTTGGCACAGAAGGGGTGCTTGCTCAGTGTTTTTTGAATTATTCAGTGAAGAGAACACCTAAAGTGAAGTAAGCAGTGTCAACATGTCTGGCTACTTGGTTGATTTTAACACCAGACTTAACATATAGATGAAATGAACAGTAGTATAGCAACTTTTGACTGTGATAATTTAATTTAATGAATTTACTCTTTCATTTTGCAGTGACTTTTGGAGAAATTAAGTAATGTTTTACTCATTGTTTCATTGAAGTAGCCCATTTTAAATTATATTCTTAAAACCTGAAGTTTACATTGGAGTATGTATATTATTATTGAAAAATGAGACTTTCTTTTTTTCAACAGTTAAATCATTCAAATGTCACGAGCCTATGAAGTTTACCATAGAGTGGTATTTGAAGCATTATACCTGTCAAAATGAATATGCTAAGCTGGACGTAAGTAAAACACAATTTAAAAAAAATTATATTTATTGAGGTAATATTATTAACATTATATACCTTTTAGGTACGCAGCATTATAATTCGATATCTGTGTACTCTATTGCATGTTACCACCAAAGTCTGGTCTCCTTCCATTACCATATATTTGACCCCCTTTGCCCAATTTGCTCCTCCCACCCTCTTTCCCCTGTGGTAACCACCATACTGTTGTTTGTCTATGAGTTTCTTTTTGATTATTTTGTTAGTTTATTTGTTACTTTTTGGGGTTTATCCCATATATGAGTGAAAACATACAGTTTTTTGTCTGACTTATTTCACTTAGCATAATACTGTCAAGATCCATCCATGTTGTCACACATGGCAATATTTCACTCTTTTTTATGGCTGAGTGGTATTTCATTGTATATACATACCACATCTTCTTTAATCATATCATTCATTGAAGGACACTAGGTTGTTTCCATATCTTGGCTATTCTTGGCTATTGTGAATAATGGTGCGATGAACACAAGGATATCTTTATGAATTAGTGTTTTCATATTTTTGTCAAATTATCCAGAAGAGGAATTGCTGGGTCATATTGTAGCTCTATCCTTAATTTTTTGAGGAACCTCCATACTGTTTTCCATAGTGGCTGTACCAGTTTAAAATCCCACCAACAGTGCATGGGCGTTTCCTTTTCTCCATATCCTTGCCAACACTTGTGGCTTGTCTTTTTTATAATAGCCATTTTAATAGGTGTTATGTGATATCCCATTAACACAAATTTTTGATGTATGTAAAGCTATGAAGGAAAATTATGAGTATAAAGATTTATTAGCTCATCAGGTGAAGAGGCTAGAAATATAGATTATAGTCTTAGAAGTGCCACAGATTAAATTTGGGCCTTAGGTAATACATGCTTTAATTCTATCAAAGCATATGCTTTCTGAGAAGAATACAGATCTTTACATTTACTTGTATCTTATGAAAATGTTAGTAAATTTTAAATCGAACATGTAGGGTCACATGTAAACAAAAATAAATTTAGGAAAGTAATGTAAAAGTTTCACTTCATTAAAAAATTAATAATAGGGCACCTAGAACTTATGTGAGTTACAGGTAGATTTAATTTGAGCAGATCTCAGAAAGAAGTGAGGAAGGGAAGGAACCATCAGGAAAAGGTAGGGGGAATGTCGGGGATGGAGGGAGGCGGTGGAGCTGTGAGAGGAAGAGAGGCCAGGCGGGATTTGTCCTGCCCTGGCCCTGCAGCCTGAGCCCCTGAGTCCTCATCCAGGTGTTTCGTTCAATGATGCCCTCCATGGTTTCTTTACAGATCTATGTGCTGTTGGCTCCTAGTTTTTTTGTTTTGTTTTTGTGGGTTTTTCTGTTAATCTTCACGGAGGTTATTTTTTCCATTGATTTTTAGAGAGAGTGTCCCAGTAACATCCTTTTTAGCAGGCTTTTTTGTTTGTTTGTTTGTTTCTGGTACAGGAGCCAATCTAGGATTGCGTTGCATTTCTGTAGCTGTGGTGTCAGACATCCCTTTCACAGTCTGGGGCTCTCATAGTCCAGGACCCCTTGCTCCTTACCGCCTGCCTGCAGCGGAGGTGGGAGAAGCTCCCGCTACCACCACTGCACTCGTCAGCTGTGAGCCTGGCTTTTGGCTGAGCGGCGCTCCCCCTGTGGGAGCACACTGACCAGTAGAGGGCAGCTTCTGCATTGAGCGGCTGCCCTCTGGTGGTCAGTACGCATCATAGTGACCGGTCGTTCTGCCGTTTGTTTGATTTGCATATTAGGCTTTTATGATATAGGATGTATCCTCTTTCTTCATCAATCCTGGTTTTCACATCCTTGAGTCTTACCTGATAAATGGATTATTACTCTGATGTTTGCTACATGGTGATTTTCTGATCCATGTGTTCGTCTACGTTTATTATCATTCTGCTATGAGAATGAACTCTCTTTTCTCCTATCTTACCTATCTGTCAATGGACTATAACCTATTATTTTGCTCAAATTGTCCCATATTTTGCTAGTGGAAGTCCACCTACCCTTTCCTTGATGACTGGGAGCTGCCATTAGGTTTTATTCCTACATCTAGGAGGGAAGAACCCTAGGTCCTGATGAGTAAATGAGTGTGTCCCCTGCACTCAGTCAGGTTTGCACCTTTGCTCTGTATTGCTAAGTGTCTGGTTTGTCTTTCCTCCTGATTAAATGCTGCTTTCTCTCTCTGAGATCTTTAACACTTGGGATAAGATGGAAGTGGCCCCAGGACAAAGTAATGTTGTGTATTTCAAAACACCTTAATCATTTTCATACTGTAAGATTATGGTTGTATTCTGTATTAGTATCTCTGAGCAAGCACATTGGAATGGCTAAGATATTATGATTCGTCAATTTTACTTAAAATTATATTCTGTATTTTGTTCTGCATATTTTCAAGTGTTCCAAACTGAATATATTTTAGTATTATTTAAATATTTACACTAATAAAAGAGAAAGATGGAAATTGACAGTATCTTTGCGACACCCACCAGCCAATCAGGGGTGAGTATGCAAATTAACCCAACAAAGATGGCAGGTTAATTTGCATTCGCAGGTGCCAAGCAGTGGGAGTAGGGGGGACGCTTGCATCATCACCATGGCTACGGCACAGGCATTCCGCACCGCCCCAGCCTCTCCAGGCCTCTGGGCAGCGTGGGAAGGTGGAAAGGTGGTTCAGGGCCCAAGCAAAGGCAGAAAGGCGGCTCAGACCGGAGCGAAGGCGGTGCCGGCAGCCAGGGGAAGGAATGCCCATTCTTGCACGAATCTTCATGCATCGGGCCTCTAGTTAAATTTTATTTGTCTTCTTGGTTAAGAAGTGTGGAAATAAATTATAACAAAATTTTACCTTGGGTAGGAGCAGTCACAAAAGCCTGAAAGTATTGATGAAGACTTTTGTGGTAATTATTTCAAGAACATTGAATGCTGGACAACAAAAATTGAAAACATAGATTGCAACAGCGACTTACAGGTGTTTCCCTCATTATATGTGAGTATCTTGTCTTGCCATGTTAACACAGAATTTATTTTATTCCCAGTGCATACAAGTATCAGCCTAAATTCTGTTTGACCAAAATTTTTATTAAGGTGCTTGATTTGTTAAATTTTAGGCTTGGCTCTTTGTGAATGTGGTAGCACTTAGTAAGATGTAGGCCCCATTTTCTGTTTCTTTGTTCCCCCTTACAACAACGTCATTTCATGATCTGCTGTCAGTTCATCTCTTTTCTCTCCACTCCATTGTCCCACCAAAACCCCACCAGTCAAGGTTACCAGTGACCACGTTGTTCAATCCAGTGGTCTGCTCCTCTTACCACAGTCTGTCAGCATTTAACACAAGGGAATACTCTCTCCTTCTCGATGCACTTGCTCCCTCCCAGTGTGGAAGATCAGATTCGAAAATGTCACCCTCAATCATCTCTGGGAGACATTGAGGCTATGGGTCATTTTAACTTCTTTTTTGCTCTGTGAATTCTGAAATGAAAATACGTCTAGTAAAAGTTTTAAAGGGATTACTTAAAAATTTTATGAAGCGTAATAAACATATAATAAAGTGTGCTTATCAGAAGTATTTGGCTTGACAAATATATTAGCACCTGGAGCTTCCTTTTAAGTTCCGAGTTCTGTCCCCCTACCATGGCCACTACCTGAGTAAGGGAGTAATTTTTCCAAAGCTGGACTTTGTCACTCATGTTTGGGCTACAGTGAAATTTGTTTTTTAATGTTCTGCTTTCAAATTTTTACTTTTTTTATAACACTTTTTTTTATTAACTGTTAAAATTATTTATCCCCATAGAAATGCAGTAATATAAAATGGAATTATTTATTCTCCTTTCCAGAATAAAGAACTAATTTCAAATATCGGAAATGTTTCAAACCAGGAGGAACAAATGGTAGGTCATTTTATTTGTCTTTAAATCAAATTATATACATAAGCTATATAGTAAGACTGGAAGAATCTGCTGATGGATGGAGCACTTGGAGAGTGATATAAAATAGGGTTATTAGAATTGGGAAAGGAAAAAGAACCTTTATTTAAAACAGTATATTTCCTTACATAGATCTATATGAATTTTATACAGACTTGCTTCTGTGTTTGTTAAAAATCTCTTTAAAGTTATAATTTAAGCTTAACTTCTATGTAGCCTTTCTTTTTCTTTAAAAAATAAAATTTGCTTTCAAATGCCCAAGACAGCATAGTAATGGGCCGGTATGTATCGTCATTAAGGATGCAAAGAAATAGGTAGAAACCATGAGTAGCATGGAGGGGAGAGAAAATGTGGTCTTTTGGGAAATTGCTAAAAGTCAGAAGACCAAGAGGCCAAGAGGGTTAGAAGGAGTTGTGTATAGGAACTGAGCAGATTTAGGAGAGCTTAATGGCTGCTCACATTTCTCGTTTTCTTGCACCATCTTAAAAAGTAGCCGGATATTCATGCTGCAGGGCACACACTTGGCACTAACTGCCTCAGGAGAGGAGGAAGTGAAAGGGAAGGACAGGAAATAGTCAGCAAGGAGGAAGGTGAGAAGTTTGGTCCGGTTATGTGGGGCCTTGAAGGGGTCATAGACGTTACAGCAGCCGTCATAGTCTCCAGTGGGACTGCTAGTCACAGTACCTGGAAGAATTTAAATAATTTAGCCTGTATACGGAATCTGAGTCATTTCTCATGATGTTATCTGACTTCTTCCTCCCACAGTTAATTAAAAAACACATTGAAAAACTGAATGGTGACATTGGATAAAGTAAGGGAAGAGAAACTCTTTGGATGGTGATAGTAAATAACCATAGAGTGGTAATATTAAGGGAAACCAGTAGAAATATAAAAAGTAGAAACCATTAAGGAGTGGAAATGACTCCTTTTTTCCTCTTCTGTCTCTTTGGGTCTGGAAGGATGGTGGTAGAAAACGGGGGATTGTTCTGGCCAGTGTTGCTCAGTGGGTTGGAGCACCCTTTCATACACCGAAAGGTGGCGGGTTTGATCCCTGGTTTTGGCCCATGCTTGGAGGCAACCAATTGATATCTCTCTCTCTCTCTCTCTCTCTCTCTCTCTCTCTCTTTCTTCCTTTCTCTAAAATCAATTTTTAAAAAGCGGGAAGGGGGGATCCTTCCACTGCCCACTATTCCTTTTCTCTGTGTTACCTATTTGTGTTTTTTAAAAATGATCCATTTCGCTTATTAAAAGTTATTTTAAAATATGGTAAACAGCTGTTTGGCTCTGTCTTATGGTATATAGCAATTTTAAAAAATAACATAAAGGATATTTTTTTCCTGTTTCAGGATGTTGTTGCAAGAACACATAGAGATGGGTTTCACATCCTTATTGTTTCTATTAAAACGGGAAAACCCAATGCAAAATGGAATTTGAATGGTACAGTTAAACTGCATGCATGTTTATTATCTAATTACTGTATTCTGTATTTTTGTCATTGACCCAAATCTACATTCTCTGTTAAAACACATTGAAAAATGAATTTCTGTTAATCTCAAAAATGAATAATCTGTTTATTTGGGGGACTTAAAACTTTGTACTTCTCTTAATGGGTTGGAAACTTTAAATTAAGTTAAATTTTAAACTTAATGGTGGGATAGAAAACCATTGTTCCAGATGTTAAAAAAAACAAACAAAAAAAAACACAAAAGGGCAGGCAACATCTTAATTGTATTTGAAGTAAATTATATTCTGTTTGTTGAAAATGGCCATCGTCAAGGTTTGAAAATTATTGTTCTTTGAAAAGTTTTTTTAAAACATTAGTTTATAACTTAGGAGTAGAAGTAGCATATCTGGCAACTGTGGCTGCTGGGGTCTGTGAGCTCCCCTTCCCCCACACACTAGCCCTTTTATGGCTCATTAAGCCGTAGTTCTCTGTGCCCAGAGGAAGAGCATCCTCACAGCAAGCAGTTTTCAAGGGAATGAAGGCCTTCACACACCCTGCAATTGCTTTTGCTGTTGTTTTCCAGAGCGGCTGCTGGGCTGACAGGAGCCAACAGCCTGTGAGGGTCCTGAGGGTCATTCTGCTCTGCTTCATCCACTGGGGACACAGAGGGGAAGCCAGGCTCTGTCTCTGAGAGGCGCCCAGTACAGGGGAGGGGCAGAAAGCAGTGGGGTGAACAGGTCTCACTGCAGAGAGGCACAGACTGGTGTCTTGTGGGGGAAGCTAATGACCCCTGGGGAGGGTGGGGGAGGGGCTGATCTGGAGGAATGTGAAGCAGGGCCTCCTCCTGGAGGTGGTATGTGGGCCAGGCCATGCCACAGAGAGGGAGCAGGGACCTTGCTGCCATTCTGCTGCCTCGCCGGTCCCCCTTCCTTCCAGGTGCTAGAGGCAGGGTTGAGGCCCTGCTAGTTAGAAGCTGGAGCAGTTGCTAAGTCCAGTGAGTTCTGCACGGTTCTGGACACTCTGTTTCTTCTTAGACACCAAACCAGACTAGGTGCTTGAGGTCAGTCGTTCATCCCAGTTAGTGAAGGGAGACAAAGCCTCAGGAGGTTGGTAACTCAGCAGGGGCCAGACTGTAGCCAGTGCACCTCTGCTCTCTGCATGAGGCGAGGTTTGGCCCAGGTTTTACAACCGAGTGTGTACTAGTGAAGGTATTTTGAAAAGATCACATTATGTAACTAGCAACTATCCAATATCTGTGTGTGCTAGGGAAAGATTCAGCATTTGTTAGCTTGCTTTGTGTTTTTGGAGTCTTCTGAGGAATGAGCTTACATTTAAAACTTAAGAGAAAACTGTTAATTTAACTGTTTACTTTCTTTATCCCCACCCTCACTTTCACCAGTTTCTCTTTCTATGATGGGGCCGAAAGGATATCTCTCTGCATCAGATTGGCCTCTCATGATTGTGAGTATGTTTTACCATTTAAAAAAAAAAAGAATTTTGTATCCTAATTTGAAAATTAAAAATTCTAAGAGCTCAGTGATGGTAATCCCTTAGTAGCTAGTGCCCTGACATGCCCTCTTTGTCCAGAGTGACTGGAAAATAAAGGATTGAGAGTTGAATGAGAAATACTGATTTTCAAATGATAGTAAGTTTTAGGTGATTACAATTGCTTCTCTCCCTACAGTTTTACATGGTGATGTGCATTGTCTACATTTTATGTGGCTTGCTCTGGCTGATGTGGTCTGCTTGTTATTGGAAAGATATATTAAGAATTCAGTTCTGGATTGCAGCTGTCATATTCCTGGGAATGCTTGAAAAAGCAGTGTTTTATGCTGAATACCAAAACATCAACAGCACGGGGCTATCAAGTAAGTTGTGACTTTCCCCAAAAACACAGTATAATCTACGGGGCCTCAGTGTCTGAGCCCAGCTGTGAGAACAGCCACGTGGTAGGTGAAGAGGAGGGAGGCCGTGGGGAGACCAGGAGTGTGATTCTGATCTGGGCCAGCATGTGTGTCTTCATTCTTTATTTTTCTTCTTGTTGCCTTTCCCTCCCTTTCCTCCCGGGGAGAAGAAAATCTCGTTCCCTTATGGCCAGTCACCTTGACCGGATTAAAAACACAATGTCTGGATGGGGAGCTTTGGGTGCTGCCAGTTTTGTATCATATTTCTCTGTTTCCCTCTCACCCTCTACTTTTTTCCTCCTAAAAAAAACAAAACAAAACAAGAATATATGCCCCTGGCAAGTAAAATCAGTGGTGCCTGCAGGCTTCTTGCATTGTCCTGCCTCTTCTCGCAGTCAGAGGTCTCCATGTGAAGTTTGTGTGTGCAGCAGCGGGGGCGTGTGCTTGGGCATCCGCAGTGTATGCCTAGACTTCTAGAAGGTAGGTAGATGTCAAGAAGCCAGAGAAGTCAAGGAACAGTTCATTCCGTTGCTGGGCCTGGGAAGGGAGAGGCCCTGAAGGGCTGACCGCGCTCAGGGACGTGCTGCTGAGGCGTCAGGGGATGAGCATGGCTCAGATTGTCCAAGGGCGTGCTTCTGTCTGCTATTCATTTAAAATACTCTAGGGGAGAAAAACAGTTGGAATACAGATAAAACAAATTTGGCGTAATGCTGATAATTATTAAAGCTGAGTGATTGTACATGGATTTCATTTACTGTCTCTGCTAGGGAATATTTGTCATTTCCCCAAGTAAAAAGTTTAAAAGGACTCGTACAAGAGAATAAAGAAAGGACAGCATCCAGGGAGGCACGTGGGAGGTGCTATTAGTCCACAAGGAGTTCAGTGACATTTTTGTGTCTCTTAACTACTGGTAAAGAAGGAAGGAAGGAAGGATGGGGCTGCTGCTGATGGCTGGGATTGAAGTGTTCTTGAATGTTAGAAGAGGCAGGTGGTCATCTTTTATCTGTGGAGTGGACTGCGGCAAGGGCAGCCAGAGCCTGCGCCCCATCTGCTGTCCTCAAGCCCTCTGTCTGGGACGACACTAGCAGGGCTTGGGAGACAGACCCCAGACTGCTGTCAGTGTTGAGTCCTGTGGAGAGGAGAGTGCCAGGAGGCTGGGCAGGGGCTGATGTGTTTCCCAGATGGGAATTCTGTTACCAACGCTGTCTTGCTCGCATTGATCCTGGAAGAGGAGACTTTAAAGGGATGGGAGCAGTGATGGTTAAGAACCAAGGTGGGTTTTAACAGTAAGAATGGATCATATCAGGTGGACTTCCTTCTGTTGTGCTTCTAGATTGGTCGTGGGAAAACATATTAAACTTGACAGGTCTCTTGTGATTTCTTGTGGACAAGGTGGAGAAAGGAGCTGAAAGAAGAATAAGGAGGTGGTTCACACCTGGTTTTTGAATACTTTCTAATTTTATGGGGTCCAACCCCAGCAGGTCCAGGGGTCCCCAAAGGTGTGGATGGAGTCAGAGAAGAAGGAATGACACAGAAACAGCGTTCAGTTGATCAGCAGCCTAGCCAGGATCTCTAGCCAAGTTCTGGTCAGGATCTCCAGCAAAGTTCTGGTTAGGATCTCCAGCCAGGTTCTGTAGCCATGTTCCCTCGCTAGGTTCTCCAGCCAGGTTCTGTCCAGGTTCTCCAGCCAGGTTCAGTCACCAGGTTCTAGTCAGGTTCTCTTGCCATGTTCTATCCAGGTTCTGTAGCCAGGTTCTGTCTCCAGGATCTTTTGCCATGTTCTCTCACTAGGTTCTGTCTCTAGGTTCTGTGTCCTGTTGTCTTGTTACATCTGTATTTATACCAGTTGATTCAAATCCTATCAATCTCTATTCCAAAGGTTAGGGCGTTTCTTATCTCCATTCCAGGGAGTAAAGATTATGTAGCTTAAGCATGATTGTTCGTAGTTAAAGTGATTAATTACCCGCCTGGCACTTAGTTGAGGGGTTTTATTCCCTCCCTAACTTCAGGGGAAAATCCCTACCTGGGGAAACAACCTTTCTCGGAGAGGTGACCTTGGTTAAAACGCATAGCACCAAGAAGGTTAGCAAACATATTAAGAACAGTATGCCATATACACCAGGTCCCTTGAAACATATGCTGTGCAGATGTTTCTTTCCTGCAGCGACTGTGTCAAGCAGCAAGGATGGACCGGCTTCCAGCACTAATTCTCTCCATCTGCACTGCCAGCACTCTTTCCTGGACTTCGGGAATAGCCCCAAGCATTTCCTCACCTGCAGTCCAGTTCCTGTCTAAGCCATTAAGTACAGCACTCCTGTACTTATAAAGAATAAAGCTATCCATTTTATTTCAAGGGTCACCAAACTACTCTGCCGTATAGTAACTATTTTAGGCTTTATGGGCCGTACAGTCTCTGTTGCAGCTGCTCAACCCTTGTTACATGAAAGCAGCCACAAACGAGAGCATGGCTGTGTTCCAATAAAACTTTATTTATAAAAACAGGCCTAGGAGCAGATCTGGTCCAGGGCTGTAGTTTACTGGTTCCTTTTTTACTCCCTCATTTACTATCGATTATGAGCTGCCCTTAGCTTCAGGTTGAGACTCAGAACGTGGCCTACAGCCCTGTGACTGCTTCTTCCTGTCCCGGCCTATTTCCTCGCCACCCTCCTTACTTATGCTCTGCTGCAGACAGGCTGAATTTCACTTCCCAGAACACATTTAGCTTTTTTTCTTGTCTCCTCTCTGCCCTTGGATGTGCCATTCTTTTGCTTCTCCTGTCTCCCAGATAGTTCACTTCACTGCACCTTCAGATCCTGATTTAGATGTCACTTCCTCTGAGAAACTTATCTGGACTCACATGCACCTCCCCACGAGTGGATTAGCTTGGCTTTCTTCACAATCCAGGAGAGAGTGTGTTACCACTGTCACCAGGCTGGGTGGGTTTCATCTGTTGATTTGTCCTAACCAGAGTACAGGCTCCTCGAGGCAGGGACCATGGTATATCTGTTACTGTTGGAGCCACACATGAATAAATGAAGAAGACATCCTGAGAAAAGGCTAGGTAGGGGACAAGGGGAAGATTGACCATGGAGGGAAGTGCAGGGACACAGGTTTCATGCTGGTACAAGAAAGCTGTGCCCAGCAGAGCCGATGGATAGGAGTGAATCCTCCAGCAGGTCGTGAACCCCCTTCACTGAGGTTTCCGACACCAGCTGGGTTAGGTACCTTGGAGATCAAATGTGGCTAATCCACCTGAGGTCAGAGGTCGCTGTATGTGCTACATGTTTAGAATTGGTGGCCGGCCTCCAGATGTACACAGAGTGACCTGATTTCTTCTCCTCAGCCCAAAGTTTGCTGATATTTGCGGAGTTGATATCTGCGATCAAGAGGACACTGGCCCGCCTCCTGGTGATCATCATGAGCTTGGGATACGGCATCGTGAAGTAAGTCCTGCTGTGCTGCAAAGTCATGGTGTCTGTAGTCCTGCGGCCAGCCACCCCCACTGTGACCTGTGAGGCTGGACACCTCTCAGTATCATTACACAAACCCCCTAGGAAGTCTCTGCAAGAACGCGTTCCCCGGGGATGGCCACGCACTAACTATTGGATACGGTCTTAAAATCAAGGCCTCGAGTTGGAATTCCAGTAGCTTTTTTCTATAGCTCAGTGAATAATCAACTTTGAGGATATGGAAAAATTCAAATAGTCCTTGAAATTCAATCCATTTTCTATTTTCTAAACAGCATAGTTACTCTTTTATGACAATTTGGTCATCTTAAGAGAAGGATCCCCACCAAGTCAGCAAGATTCTGACTGAAATCCTGTCCTCTCAGCCCCAGCTTCTTCCCAACCCTCTCAAGCAAGTCTTGCCTCTCATCACTGTGAGTCTAGGGGCCTGAATGTGAAAGAGCTTCTCCTCTTGATCTTCTTCAGACCATTCTTCCCTCTTCCCTAAAACTCCTGACCCCCGGAGCTCAGGCGTTCAGGCTGGACCGCCTGCTCCATCTTGCTTTGGCCCTTGTCACTGTCCAGGTTTCTCCTCTCATCCCTTACCTCCCTGAGCCCTTGTTCCCTGTCTCCACCAGAATCCCCTGTGTGTTAAGTAACCTGATCTCCTCACCTCATCACCGCTGCTGTCTTGCCCTTCACCTCACCTCTGCTGGGAGTCAAGATTTTATGACTCTGTGCACCTGTACCCTCATCATCATCATCATCATCATCATCACAGTTTTAAACAATCCATCATTCAGCTCTCACTTTCTCTGATATGTCAGCTCCAGTTACTCTTTGATCCTGGTGCGGCCTCTGGCCTTTGGCCCTCACCTTCCACTGGCCCTCCCCTGTCACGTGTCACCTACCCTTCAGCTGTACATTCCTGACCCTACAGGGCACTGACATCTTGCAAACCCCTTGGGCCCTTGGCCTGGTCTCCCTACCTCTGCCATGGTCTCCTGTCAGTATGTTCAGACAGCTGCGGCTAAGGCAGTCCTTTTAAAATGTAACTCAGGTCTCATTATTTTCTGCTAATTTTTCTCAGTAAAACCCAAATTCCTCCTGTGGCTTTTCTGACGGCTGCCCTCTTCTCCTGCCTCCTCCCTTTTGAACATGGCTCAGTCCCCTCGCTGTCTTGCTGTTGCTGTTCCTTAAACACGACACACTTCCTTGCAGTGGAGGGCCCCTTCCCCAGACCCAGGCATGGTGTGCCCCCTCTCTTCCCTCCGTATCTATTCCTCTGTCATCTCCCCAGGAGGACAGCCCTGCCAGGATTCCTAACACGGCACCCACCCTCCGTTAGAGCCCCACCCTCTATACAAGACCACTCGATGCGTACGTTAGCGTTGTTGTCTCCCCTGACAGGAGAGGAGTAGGAGTCTTGCCTGTTCTGTGTCCTGTGTTCCCTGAGGCCCCAGTGCCACCCCTGACACAGGTCATGCAGTACATACTAGCACTGACTGTGCACATGCATGTGTGTGAGCTCAGGATTGGTATACTTAGCGAGATTTTAGCCAGGAGAGCTTCTTTTCATTGGGCTTTTATTGAGATTCCTTCTCAGATGCTTTGCTTTGAGGCTGGGGGCGTGATACAGCATACAGAGCACAACCCCCCCCCCCCCCCCCCCCCCCCGGTTGCATCTCAGGTGCCTCCTTGTTCTCGTTATGAACATCAGGTGCCTCGGTGTGAGCTGAGCTGCTTCCAGGGAACAGGACGCTGCACTGTGTGTATGGGCATAGCCCTTGGTGAGCGCATCCCTTCATTGTCAGCCTGTTGTGTCAGCTCTCACAGAGTGAGGCCTAACTCTGGCTGTTGGAGGGTTCCAGTTAGCTGGCTATCGCGAGTCAGAACTCAGAGGACCTAAGTTAGATAGCTAGTCTTACATATGAGCTGTGGATGCTAGGTTCATTTTTACTTAGATAAAGGACAAATTTAAATACTTTTTCAAAACCATTTTTTCTTCTAAACCCTGAGAAGAGGGTGTTTTGAGCTAATAAATTCTGACTTGCAAATGTCATGAAATTTCAGTTCGGTTTTCACATTAATTGCAGAAATCACCATCTTTGCATTTTCCTAATTCACTTATATATTGAAAGACTCAGACTGTTATTTAGTTCTTTTGCAATGAAAGGGTAAAAATTAAAATCTTAGCATTCTGGTTTCAGGTACTGAGAGAATTTGATCTCCGAATACCCTGCTCTTTCTCTGCCCAAGCCATCAATCAGCAGATTATCTCTACCAAAGCATATCCCTGAACAGTTTTTAATTAATGTCAGTAAAAGAGTTATGATTTCTGCCAGTGACACTCAGGAGTTGCCCTTTAGCTTCCTGGGTTTCTTCCATCTGCTCTTCTGCTGTGAACTCATACCTGGGCTGGGTGATAATGTGCGGCACACGCTGCCTTCTCGGCAGCACAACCCTCTGTCGCTTCCAGTGCCGATAAGGAGGCCTGTTTTCTGAGCCCGTTGCTGCCTTGCTCCCAGGGAATGTGTTTCCTAAAGCAAAGCACCTCAGGTGGGAATAAGACTGACCTGATTGGGCGGTCACTTCTCTGTATTGAAATGGGGCCAGTGACTGTGCTTAGATGCATCCAACTTACATGGTTTGTTTATTTGTTTGCCTTTTTTCCCTTTTCTCCTCCTTGTTCCAGGCCTCGCTTAGGGACAGTCATGCACCGGGTGATCGGACTGGGGCTTCTCTACTTCATCTTTGCAGCAGTCGAAGGCGTGATGAGAGTCGTTGGGGTAAAGACTGCATAATTCACTACCACCCCTTTTGTTTTTGCTATGACTTTCTGTCTCCCCAGATGAATTTTTTTTTAAATATACTTTTTATTGATATCAGAGAGGAAGGGAGAGGGAGAGAGAGATAGAAACATTAATGATGAGAGAGAATCCTGCACGCCCTCCTGGGGATCAAGCCTGCAACCTGGGCATGTGTCCTTAACCAGAATCAAACCTGGGACCCTTAAGTCCGCAGACCAACTGAGCCAAACCAGCTAGGGCTGAATTTTTAAAGATAGAAAATTTATGAAAAAGGCCCAATTTAAGCTTTATTTTCTATGGAATATTTTCCTTTTTAATACTTCCTGGAAGTGAAAGGCAAGGCAGAGCACTTCCTAGAATGATGTGGGACTGGCTGCATCTCAAAGATGTTCGTAGTTACTCCTTTGAAGAGCATTTGTCTCTGTCGTTCAGTCTGTACACATTCATTTCTTCCTTACGCCTGGGCTTACACATGTATCAAGTCAGGAGAAAGTCGGTTGTAGCCCTTACGCACAGAGACTATATATCTCACTGTTAAGTCCCATTTGGTTGTAAGTTTTCTCTGACTCTGTAGATGCGCTATTTTGGGGAGTCAGCAGAGCCCACTCTTTGAAGAGACAGTAGCAGATAGTGTTCAAGGGAACCGCTGGTGCTGCGGCAGCAATGCTTTCCTCTCGAGAGAAGTTATGTCTGTGATGAACCTTAGATTTTCGCTCTCAGTTTTTCTCACTATAACTGACGACTGAGTAATTAGGAAAGTTATTTTGTACTTGATTTAAAGAGCCTTGTAATTTTTGCCTGCAGTGTGTTGGCTTAGATGTATTAATCAGGTTACTGCACAGAGCGGTTTATCCATATATTGTCTGTGAGTTCAGGTCACATGTTTGCTCTGACCCTTAAAACAGGACACTTGTCCTATAATGTTAAGTCTCATTCTTCTTCCTGTTGTCTTGATAGTCTGCATTCTGTGTTATATACCCCTGCTGTTTTCATCTTTAATTCTTGAAAGGGGTATTTTTACCTTTATATAACAATGAAGAACTCTGCATTTATATATCACTTATGGGAAACTAATCTTTATAGGGGGAAAAACAAACAAAAGATATTCCAATGTAGATATAGTATATCCTATTTAATAAAGAGGTAATATGCAAATTAACCCTCAAGCTGTAATGCCATCACAAGATGGCGGCACGCATAGCGGGGGCGGGGCTGGCTGGCGCCTGCTGCTGCAGTTCCCATGGCCCTGTGGGGGGAGCAGGAGGCCTGGCCGCTGCTCTATGCACCTGCCGCCCGAGTCCCCTCAGCCCCACCGGGGCGGCGGGGAGCGGGTCCCCACTGCTGCTCCCCACGGCTTCCCTGGGGAGTCAGACATCCCCCAAGGGGTCCCAGATTGGAGAGGGTGCAGGCTGGGCTGAGGGACGGACACTACCCCGCCCCCCCGCCCCCCCCCCCCAAGTGCATGAATTTCGTGCACTGGGCCTATAGTATGTTATATTTCCTTAAAACTTCACATAGTTAACATTGTAGATATGTGATTTGCATACACTTCTCTGTCAGCTCTTGATTAGAGTAAGTGGCTAATCAATGGTTTGTTTTCCCCTTCCACTCAGTTCCTTTTCCTTATTTTACTTTCTCCACATCCTTTGCATGCCATAGGAAAGAGGAGGGTCCATTTCCCTAGTAGCTGTGCCTGTAGCTTTGGTGTGGAGAGAGGAGATTAACAGTTGCCCTGGAGGGCTGGGGACATGTACCTGCTATTTGCCATTCCATAGTTTAGTTGGACCTTGTCCTCAAATGAGTTGGTGACAAAACATCATCTTCATGTGCTTAAAGACAATTCTGTTGGGAAGTAAAAATCTTTTATGTGGCCTTTATAAAGTGATGCTATAAGCGGAATTGTTTTTTTCATCAGATAATTCCTGTAATAAAATGAAACTTCTACTTTCAGTTTTTTTCTTCCCATTTTTATCTTTCAGGGTTCTAACCATTTAGCTGTTCTTTCTGGTGACATTATTTTAGCAGTTATCGACTCCATTTTTGTATGGTTCATATCCTTTACTATGTCCTTCTAAAATAGTTTATTATAGCATTAAAATCATATTACTTTAATTTGTATTATTAATAAGAGAAAGAAATATAGTTTTATATTATTGTTACCTCAACATAGGAATTTAGTTGAAGGGGAAAAAGTAACAACTCCCCAAAAAAGGAATATCTTGTTTTTTTCTATTTAGTTCAGCAAACTTACGTATTTACTGTGTGCCCCATACTGAGGAGGTCTGGAAGAAAAAGGTATCTCTGTGCTTCAGAATCCACGGTCTGGTAGAAGAGACAAAAATAACTACGAGGACTATAGCAATAGTCTTGGCCATTTAGGGGGGTGTCATGCAAACAGAAGAATGAGAGAAGGTAATTCTAGCTTGAAATCAGGAAAGACTTTATAGAGATGGTGATGTTTACATTGAAACTGGGAGGACAAATAGGTTTAGAAGGAAGAGAATTAAGAATCAGGGAAGAGGCATTCTGGGAAGAATTGAAGGGAACACATAGTTGGAATGCATGGACAGTGGCAGAGTGTCCCAGAGTAGCTGCCTGTGGGGAACGGATGTGGGAGCCATGGAAGGTGGGGCAGAGGGAAGGGTAGAATGACCTGCTCAAGCAATGAGAGTTCCTTCTGCAGGTAGAAAGTAGAGGGAATCGAAGCTGCACAGGGGAAAAATATGAAATGTGTGTTAGAAAGAACTCAAGATGACCTAAAAAGATGACTTGGAAAATAAGAGACTAGAGACAGGAAGTCTAGTAAGAAGTCTTTTGCAGTGGTCCAAGGAAGAGACGGTGAGGGTTAGAAATAGGGCAGAGGAAATAAAGAAAAACTCCGCATGATAGAGTTGGAGAAGAAGAGGAGAAGGCTCCAGAGAAGTCCCACGGGTCTCGTTCGGGTGGCTGGGGCAGTGTTGCCATTCTCAAGGTGGTGCCTTGGAGAAGGGACCATATGAATGCGGTTTGAGCTGCCGGGGAATAAGTATGAGAAAGAGAGTTAGAAATCCCAGCCTGGGTTTGCAAGAGGAGTCAGAACTGGTGGGGAAGGTTGGAGATCACCTTTGTTCGAGAGAAGGTTGCAACGTGCAAGTGGCCCAAGGAGAACACACAGAACAGCGAGAGGAGAGGAAGGGGGGGGGGGGGCTTGGTGGGCGGGTTGTGCGCAGGAGGACCACCAGGTAAAGGGAGGTGGAAGAACCAGGAGTTGTTAGGGAGTGGAGATTGGGAGAGCTTCGGTGAGGGCGGAGGTCTACAGCGGCCAGAGCTGCAGAGAGGGATCCCCAAGGCACTGTACAGTGGCTTCCATTGTGCAGAGGTTGCAGTGGGACAACAGGAGAGCAGGTTTGGTGAAGGTGGCGGGCAGAAGACGTAGCACAGCAGAAGTGTGAGGGCAGTGTGAGTTGATCCTTGAGGACCCCCTCCCTGATTCAGGACTCATTGGAGTCTGGGTATCCCCAATGTGTTTTCTGTCTGGTGGGGCTTTGCACATGTACTCACTGAAATGGAGGAATTCTAGAGGAGCTATGGCCTGGTCAGAGCAGAAGGCAGGGTTCTGCAGGAGCAGAACACTATTTTCATTTCTTTCTTCTGCATTTATGTTCTCTCTGAAACTCTTCTATAGATAGGTTTTATTATTACCAAGTTTTTTTGTTCCCATTGTCTTTGATATTTGTGTTTTATCTTTTAATATGAAAGGTTCTTTTGTCTTCCTTGTATTTCTTTTCATTTTCTCATCTTTGTCTCTCAGGGGAAGGTGGAGGGCTTGCCTCTGCCCAGGTCCCTTCCCAGGGGAGCAGCTGGGCCTGCACATGTGCACTGAGGCTTTCCCAGCCCCCCATGGGGGTTCTTCTAGGCCAGGTCTTCCTGTTCTTTGTGAATTCTCAGTTTGCTTCCAAGTTATAAGAAACAAAACTTTAACTTTATTAGCCTTATTCTCTGAAGCAGTGGTCCTCAGTCTTGCTTGGGTCCTGGGATCAGATGCCTTTGAAAGTGTAATGAGGCCTGGAGCCTCTCTGCACAGTTATAAGTGTGCTCCCCACCCACACAGGCGGGTTGCCTGCAGTGGGGCATTTACAGTCCTTCCAAGTGATAGTCATGGATCCCCTGGTGTCTAAGGGGTGTCCAGTTCAGAAATAGTACTTGAGATTTAAAGAGTTGTTTCTGACCGAACTTGATTGAAAATCGTATTCTACTTCTGTCTAGAGCTACTAGTTTAGAATCCAAGTTTATTGAATAAAATTCTAGTTAAATAAGTCTGATCTTCTAAGAGAGTGGTATAAACATCTTACTAGTAATTTTCATATTAAAACACATTTGAAAACATTTGGTTGTTTAAAAGGTAAAGTACATTCCTCAGTCCTGCATGTGACTCTAGGGCTGCAGGCCCTGTTCTGGCAGGTGCATCACTGCAGGAAGCTCACTTGCCCTAGGAGAGGGGCAGTCGGTGTGGACATTCCTGGAAGGGGGAGAGGCAGGACTCCAGGGGCCGCTCACCTGGCCTAGGAAAGGGTGGGCAGCGTGTGCACCCCTGGGAGGGGGAGAGGCCGGATTGCAGGGGCTGCCTACCTGGCTTAGGAAAGGGCGGGCAGCGTGTGCACCCCTGGAAGGGGGAGAGGCCGGATTGCAGGGGCTGCCTACCTGGCCTAGGAAAGGGCGGGCAGCCTGTGCACCCCTGGAAGGGGGAGAGGCCGGATTGCAGGGGCTGCCTAATTGGCCTGTAAGAGGGGCGGGCAGCGTGAGCACCCCTGGAAGGGGGAGAGGCAGGGCTGCAGCTCTGAATGCTCTAATTCCATCTGGATTTGAATGAGGGTAATTTCTCGCCTTTATGGACGACATTGGCTTTGGTCTGTTCAATCACAGGAGCCAAATTGGGGTGGGGAAAAAGGAAAACAAGGTAACAAGGTGAAAGATTAGTACGGCATAATGTTAATTATTCATATTTAGAATAAAAGTGAAATGAAAGTCATGAAGAAATCCATGGGGTGTTAATGTTTCATGGTGAGAGAAGGAAATTTACCTAAAAAAAAGGTGCTTTCTTTTAGATTGCTGTTTGGTGATTTTTTTTTTTTTTTTTGTAATCCGCACCTGAGGATATTATTCCATTGATTTTTAGAGAGAGGGAAAGACAGAGAGAAACATCGATGTGAGAGAAACACATCGATTGGTTGCCTCCTGCACGAGCCCCGACCAGGGCCTGGTCCTGGAAGGAGCCTGCCTCCGAGGTATGTGTCCTTGACTGGAATCGAACCCGGGAACCTTCAGTCCGCAGGCCAATGCTCTATCCACAGAGCCAAACTGGCTAGGTCTGTTTGGTAATTTTTATTACTGAAAGGTCTGTTTTCTCTGTACAAAAAGAAAGTGGGTTTCCCAAATGATACAAGTGACGAGCAAAGAAGCAGAGCTGCCTAGAGACTTGGGTGCTTGCATAAGGACCCTTGCTTCCTTTGCTTTTGGTGAATTCATTGCCGCTAATCCTGTACAAATCTAACTCTAAAGTGATAGCAGAAATAGCCTAAAAAATTCAAAGCCACAGGCTTTCTCAGGAATCCCCCTCCTGTTTTTTCTGCTCGTTTTATTTTCTTTGCTGTTTTGCTGCAGGCCAGTGACTCTGATCTTGTGCTTCTGGCCAGCCTCCCTCTGTCTCTTCTTGACTCTGGCTTGTGCTGGTGGATATCCTTTTTCCTGCGGCCGTGGGCGGATGCTCCTTCGGGGTGGATGCTCCTTCAGGATGGCGCCATCCGCTTTTCTAACACTTGGCTCTAATGTGCGAAATGGTTACGCTTCGCTCCTTTAGCAGTGTTTTGGTAAGTGCAGGCTTAGGCAGTTCTGAATTTGCCTTTGATCTTTTTGTTCCTTGGCTTTTAACCCTTTGAGTGCCAACCAATATCCTAGGAACTATGTTAAAATTGCCAAGGCATTTTTGCTGATTTTACAGCAGTTTAGGAAAAAAATGATGAATCGCAAGTAAATGAAGTTACATATTCAAAAACTTAAGGGAACCTTTACTACATTGACATATTTAGCAATATCATCATCACTAATAAAAGCAGACTTAGAACTGGACGCCATTTCAAAGCTTTGATAGCGCTCCCGGCACTTTTGGCGAAAGACAGGAGGAGCGCGATCGCACTCCCCGGCACTCTAGGGGTTAAGAAGCACTTTTGAATTATTAAATGACACCAGATTTTTGACATAGAAAATTGGTTTTAGTCAAGAATTTCTAAAGAGTATTTGTCTTGATAACGTTTAACCATTTGTACGCCATAAGTGTCTATAGATGCAAGCAGCAGAACTTTTTAAATTCAAAATATCGTGGCAGTTAATTGGTTAAGGAATACAGCACACTTGCATGTTTATAAATTCTGAGAGTAGCTTAATTGTTTGGATTGTTATTTTAGACATTGATCTTTTGCAACTTTTTGCTCATTTAGAAAAGCAGTTTTGTTAGTTTTAGCTGCTAAAAAGAAGTTTTCGGTTAGTAAGTATTTGGAAAAATAGGCGTAAGTGTGAATCTCCCGCTTGCATGCTCTTGCTCAGCGCTGTGATTTCTGGGCGTGGTTCATGGACAGCTGGTGCTGTGCTCCCGAGGAGCGGCTCCCACTTACAGACGGACTCTGGCTGCATCTCAGCCTCGCTGCTGAGGAGCCTGTGCAGAGGCCCTTCTCTGCTTCCCACCTGAGAGTGTGAACTTCACAGGAGCCTGAGCGCCTGGTGCACCGCTGTGGTGAGGAAAGCCCCGCCCTTCCCCCCTATGGGAATAGGCTGCTACAGAGAACGCCCTCTCCCATAGGACTTAGATGAGATTCCCACGCCCCCTGGCTTACCTGTGACAGGGCCATACTCAGACCTATGTACTGGCTGGCCCATGTGGACCACACTAAGCTGTCGCCTTCCCCCAGGTTCCTGAGCTTTCGTCCCCCCAAGGCCTCTGGAAAAGCCCCTCCTGGAAATCTGCAGAGCCCAGGAAAGTCGTTCCCTGATGCACTGTCCCATCACGCCACCCACTTCCCCACACCTGAGCGCTCTAGTCCTGTTTCCTCCTCCCCGGAGAAGCAGAGCCCTCTCCTGTGTGACCATTGGGACTTTAAAGATCTTACAGTTGGAACATTCTCTCTTCTGCAATCGTCCTTGGAAGGAAGTCTGTCCTTACCTAAGTCCAGATTTCATTTATTTGACATATTTCAATTTTTAATTGATAAAGTGGAACTGCTAGATGATCCAGTTTCTTAATTACGGTCAGGGAATCGACTAGAGAGAAAGAGAAAAGCACAAGCCAAGTGGGAATCCCAGGGGGACCTGCAGAGCGGCTGCCCTGGGGCTGCAGGTCGTGTGCTGCTCTGGCCTGTGGGCTGGGACTCAGCAGTGAGGAGGACGCCATGGGGCTTCTTGCTTGTGTGTTTTCCTAAAGGTTCAGAAGTGGATTTTAAAGCAAAATCTGCGGTACTTCAGTATCATGATTATACAGCACCGGCTGAAATTCCATTTGCTGTGTTTCTCTTACCTTTCAGTTAATGGAACTATATTCAGCAGTACCAGTTTTGGACATGTAAAAGATTCTGATTTTGATTTTAGTTTATTACTATTTTAAAATGTTTTTCCTTAACTTTTTCACATTTTTATAAGTGTGGCACAAACTATGAAGACCCTGAGGCTGAGAAAGAACATGGTGAAATTTTCTTTATACAGGCACTTTACAAATACGCTGATCTTTGCTGTGCTGGGTAAGTAATGAACTTCTCTAATTATAGCAGATTATTTCAGGGTCACATTTTCTTCAAAGCTGACTTTTTCGGTGTGTTTCAGCTTCTGTCGTGTTTATGGTGTGGACAACTACAACATTTAGATTTGCAAAATGTCGATCAGTAAGTACAATCTAAATAGATTTTGTTTTTATACTATTTTGTGTACTTTTGAAGAATTTAGTCTGTAAATGGAGGTAATTTCAGGGGATATTTTTCTGTTTACCTTGAATTATTTGATATAGAATTATATAAACTTTGGCCTCTTCCAATGAATCTGAAAAAGTTTCTCCTAAATCTGCTTTTCCAGTTGTGCCCTTTTCTCAACTTCCTTTCATAGATTTTGAATTATATATAATTCTCTCATATATAATTTAAGGTAACAGGAAATTCTTTTTTTCCTGCACACCATGAACTTGGGCTGTTTATATCTAATGGGATTGATTATAAGCCTTAAGTCTGACATGTTTCTAGGGCGGTACACCCATTATGAACACTCAGGAGATGCTTGCCGTGAGTTCTTGAGTTGGAAGATATGTTTCTTAGACTGAAACCCTAAAAGGCCAGGACCTCGTCTCTAGTTCTGTATGAACAGTTACAACAGCCCTCTGACAGGGCCTGGACTCTGGACTTCCGTTGCCTTAGGGATGAGATAAGAGACTGACTTTCTGGAATTTCTTTTCTCTCCTTCCCTCACCTTTGTTTTCTAAATCTTGCAGTTAACCCTAACATTTTATGGAAGGGAATGTTTATAATGTTAAACAACAGCCCTTCACAAACATTTCAAACAAC
Organism: Myotis nattereri; assembly: GCF_964212035.1. Classification (NCBI taxonomy): domain Eukaryota; kingdom Metazoa; phylum Chordata; class Mammalia; order Chiroptera; family Vespertilionidae; genus Myotis; species Myotis nattereri. Next base: position 27,238,082 of record NC_138085.1, read on the forward strand.
ATGATAAAATCCTCTGTCTCCCTAAAAGCAGAACAACCTATTAGGAGAAGTACTGCATTGAGATTTTTGCATCAGAAATTCTGTCAAAAATACAGCAGCCCGCCACCCCACCCCTTACTTGAGGGGGATATATTCCAAGACCCGAGTGGACTGAAACTGTGGATAGTACTAAACCCTATATGTATAGTGTACTATGTTTTTTATGTTTTTTCCTATACGTATATACCTGTGATAAGGTTTATAAATTAGGCACAGTAGAGATTAAAAAAAATAAAATAGAACAATTATAACAGTATACGGTAATAAAAGTTATGTGAACATGGTCTCTCTCTAAATTTCTTTTGAATTGTTTATTTCTGGGCTTTGCCATTGAATGTTTTAGGACTGCAGTTGACCATGGGTAATGAAACCATGGACAGTAAAACCGTGGATAAGAGGGGACTACTGTACCCATTGTCAACTTGATTCTAATTCTGCAGTTAACCTGCCGCATGTCTGTTCTCTTAAAGAAAATACATTAAATGATTTCTGAAGTGTCTTTAAACTAATTCTTCTTCTTACATAATACAATATAATTTATGTTAGGGTTTTATTCATCTGATTGGCTATAAGGCTAAAGTAAGCATTAATGTTGATTTTATAAAGATAGCATTTCATAGTTTTATGTTTTCTTAAAAAATGTGTACTTATTTATTTGGAAGACTTAACTGGTTGGAAGGATTTCATTAGGACTTGTCATTGCACACTATTTGAATTGAAAATCTATATGTTTAAGTTTAATAGAAAATTAACTATTCATGTTTGAATTGTTCTTACTGTAGGATTGGATGGAAAGCTGGGTTGATGAAGCATTTTGGAGCTTCCTTTTTTCACTTATCCTTATGGTAATAATGTTTTTGTGGAGACCATCAGCCAATAATCAAAGGTACCTAACAGAGGAAAATCCAGGTTTGGCAAGCATTTGTTGATAACCTGCTACCGTGTTAACCCGTCTGTAGAGACTATGGGAGAGTAGTCCATGCTTATCAGGAATATACGGTCAGGTGAGGAGGCACCCATCACAGATGCAAGACAGTAAATTCAGGCATGTCAAGTGAGTCCAGGGGCAGATGGAGGCAGGTGAGGAAGACTCCAAAAGGCAGGATTCATGTTTCATCCTAAGGAAAGGAGCAGGGCAGTGAAGGCCTGAGCTGGGAAGGAGTATACATTTCTGGGTAGTGGGGAAACCAGGTATGCTTTGGAGGTCATCAAGGCATGGAGTTTGGTTCATGCTACATACACTGGAGGAAGGTAAAGACTTGAATGCTAAGTTCAGAAGGTTGTGCTTTAGACAGTATGTGATGGGGAGCCCCACCTCCTCCACCTCATTCCTCTTTCCCAAGAAAAGCACTATGAGGAAAAGTGCATAAGTAGGTACCAGTGTGCAGCGGGGAGGGAGGCTGTCTCTCTTTTTGAAATTACACAGTAACAGTAATACATATTTATATGTATACACTATTCTGCACCTGCTTGTTAAAACGTGTCTACATTAAAACAGTATGGAGTTTCCTCAAAAAATTAAAAATGGAACTCCCATTCAACCCAGTAATCCCGTTTCTAGGAATATATCCCAAGAAATCAGAAACACCGGTCAGAAAGGACATATGCACCCCTGTGTTCATAGCACAATTTACAATAGCTAAGATTTAGAAATAGCCTAGTGCCCAGCAGCAGATGAGTGGATTAGAAAACTGGTACATCTACACAATGGAATACTACGCTACTGTAAAAAGGAAGGAACTCCTACCATTTGCAACAGCATGGATGGAGCTGGAGAGCATTATGCTAAGCAAAATAAGCCAGTCCAAGAAAGATAAGTATCACATGATCTCATTTATGGAATATGATGAACAACATGGACTGGTGAACAAAAATGGATCCAGAGACAGAAGCACCCAACAGACTGTCAAACCTCAGAGGGAAGGCAGGGGAGGGTGGGAAGGGGGTGGGAGGATGTAAGAGATCAACCAAAGGACTTGTATTCATGCATATTAGCATAATCAATGGACACGGACATTGGGGCGCTAGAGCTTGTCCAGGGGGGTGGGAGTGGTCGGGGAGGGGTCAGTGGGAGAAAAAGGAGACATATGTAATACTTTAAAAAACAACAACAACAACAAAAAAAACGTGTCCACATTATCTGGTGTGGATCTTCCATTCTGCCATGTTACTTTTAATGGCTATATGGCCTTCCATGTTATGAATGTAGCATAATTTATGGAAGCAGTCCCTGAATATTAAACATTTTGTTTCTAGGGTTTTTGCCATTATTATCAGCAGTGTTTTCTGAATGCTGTTGGACCTAGTAAATGTGGCTCACTTGTGTGTTTTATTTTCACCAATCATGTTTAATAATTATTTGTCTGTTATCTATAATTAGCAGTTTCTCTTTTGTTAGGGCAGGAGTTAATCGTGTGAGCAGGGAGGGAGACCTGGCAGGAGCAAGAGTCCCTCCCTGAACATGACACGTTGCCGGACTGCTCTCCAGACAGATCTCACTCATTTCTGCTCTCACCAGTGGGGCTGGGGGGCTCAGGTCCACGATTTCTTCACAATAAAAACCTCCCTAATTTAAGAGTAAAAATAATTAAATTTTTATCTTAACTTATGCGAAACTTTAAAAATTGTAGATGTTTTTATGTGTAATGACTCTTAGCTAAAAGCTGAAAATTGAACAGGCTTAAACACACTAGTAAAACTTGTTGTTTTGACACAGGTATGCCTTCATGCCCTTAATAGATGATTCTGATGATGAAGTTGAAGAATTCATGGTAACATCTGAAAATTTAAGTGAGTGATATGTTTTCTTATGGAGTGATAATTGTATATATTTTAACAAAGAAGTATTGTATCTTTACCTGTGATGTAAGGTCAGATACATTTTTTTCTTATAAAATATTTTAAAAATTATACCTGTAGAAACGTATTATGCTAGATTCTCATAAAAGAAGAATCAGTAATGAAATTTTCAAGATTATTAATGTAGTTTGAGCTTTGTTACTGATTTGCTCTAAGTCAGTGGTTCTCAACCTTCCTAATGTCATGACCCTTTAATACAGTTCCTCATGTTGTGGTGACCCCCAATTTCATTGTTACAAATTGAACATAATTAAAGCATAGTGATTAATCACAAAAACAATATGTAATTATATATGTGTTTTCCGATGGTCTTAAGCGACCCCTGTGAAAGGGTCGTTTGACACCTAAAGAGGTCGCGACCCACAGGTTGAGAACCAATGCTCTAAGTAGTGAGGTAGGTATACTGCTTTTCACAAAAATGATTTGGTATATATTCATCTTCCTGGTGATTGCTCAATAGAGTCACCTCTTCTTGCTCTTTAAAATTAGGCACATCTGTAATTTCCCAGTCATGCCCAAAACAATTTAGTGCTAATTTCATCTTTCTATTAGTTTCTACATAGCATTTTATTAATTTTAACATAATACTTTAATAATTTGAGTAGAATACAACGGAACTCTTCCCAGAGGAAGATGAGAAAACCCAGAGTCTGTATGATACATTGTCAGTGTCCAGTATGCAGTGATAAATTACAAGATGTGGGATGAAACTGGAAACGGTGACCCATAGTTAATGGAACAATCAGTCAACAGAGATCAGGAGTGGCATAGATATTACACTTAGCAAGAAAGGTTTTAAAAGTAATTATTACAGCCAAAACCGGTTTGGCTCAGTGGATAGAGCGTCGGCCTGCGGACTGAAAGGTCCCAGGTTCGATTCCGGTCAAGGGCATGTACCTGGGTTGCAGGCACATCCCCAGTAGGAGATGTGCAGGAGGCAGCTGATCGATGTTTCTCTCTCATCGATGTTTCTAACTCTCTATCACTCTCCCTTCCTCTCTGTAAAAAATCAATAAAATATATTTAAAAAAAAATTCTAAAAAAGTAATTATTACAAATATATTAAAGAATCTACAAGAATAGATTGGTGAAGACAAGGTAAATTTCAGAAGAGATGAAAACTTAGAAAAAGGATGAGAAGGAGAGAGAGGAGGAGGAGAAGGAAGCACAACCAAATAGATAGTACTATTAATTCTTCTTTTAAAAACATAGTATTATTTCTTGTTATTAAATATGAGTCTCTGAAGGAAAATATTATATAATTTTATGTACTTGTCTCTATAACATTTCTCATTATAGCTGACGGAATAAAATTAAGGACCTCAAAAACGGTTTCCAATGGAACAGCTAAACCACCTACTTCTGATAATTTTGTGAGTAACATACATGTTTAATAGTTCAGTCTTTAATACTTAAGGAATTGTCACTTTTATTGACCACCAGAAGAACATTTCTTTTTTTAATACTCACTTAAGGTTATTTTTCCATTGATTTTTTTAGAGAGTAGGAGGGAAGGGTTGGGGGAGAGAGTGAGAGAGAGAGAAACATTGATGTGTGAGAGACACATCAACCAGCTGCTTCCCGATCAAGCCAAGAAGTGAACCCTCAACCCAGATACATATCCTTGACCAGGAATTGAACCTGTGACCCTCTGGTCCACAGGCCAATGCTCTAACCACGGAGCACACCGTCCAGGGCAAGGAAACATTTTTTACTAATGTTTTTTGTATGAAAATAAATGTTAGCAAGTAGCAGCAATATTGGTTAAGTCTATAGTAGTGATGGCAAACCTATGACACGTGTGTCAGAAGTGACACGCGAACTCATTTTTTTGGTTGATTTTTCTTTGTTAAATGGCATTTAAATATATAAAATAAATATCAAAAATATAAGTCTTTGTTTTACTATGGTTGCAAATATCAAAAAATTTCTATATGTGACACGGCACCAGAGTTAAGTTAGGGTTTTTCAAAATGCTGACACGCCGAACTCAAAAGGTTCGCCATCACTGGTCTATAACCATAACTGCTGTAGATCCTGCTTCTCATGTGCTGTTCTCCGACCAACAATAGCAGGAGCATCACCCAGGAACTTGTTAGCAACGCAGACTCTCAGATACCCCAGAGCTGCTGAGTCAGAATCTGCTCTCTAGCTGGGGCCCATAGATGATTACCCTGCCCATAAAAGTGGAAAAGCTTTGTTCAAGCAAAAGCTTGTGTTAATTTTTCAGCATTTGAAAGTGATATTGAAGACATTTTGGTAACATCTGTTATTTGTTGGGAAGGGACTTTTACTATATTTACTACCTATGCAGTTACAAAAATTATCATTTTTTTTAAAAAAGACGGTGGAAGCTTGAATAAAACGGCAAAATATAGAGCAGAGATGAGTTTTAAAGTATTTTCTGTATATGATTTATGCAGAAAAATGATAATTATTAAAGTAATTAAGCAAAATTGAAATGCCTATCATACTGTTTTTGTTTTTTATTCTCACCTAAGGATATGTTTTTATTGATTTTATTTATTTGTTTTATTTTCGTGGATATATAAGAGTCTTTATTGTAGCCCAAGTAGCCATTGCTACTAATGAGCCATTAGACAAAAGCAGTCCAGTAAAGTAGTCCTTGCTAATGCAGTAGCAGACACAGGAGCCATCCTGGCAAAAAAAGCACTGGTCGGTCAGTAATTCGTCTTCTCCACAAGGCAGCCTCCAACATAGGAGCTCTACAAGAGCTGGCAACAGGCTGGTGAGTGGCAACTTAAGTTCAAACCAGTCAAACAAAAGAGGCTTTCTGCCAAATAGTGTTTTTATTGATTTTAGAGAGGAAGCCGGGGAGAGAAAGAGAAATACTGATGTGAGAAACATTGGTCGGTTGCCTCCTGTACATGCCCCTCCTGGGGATCGAACCTACAACCTAGGATGTGCCCTGACTGGAAATCCAACCCACAGCCTTCTGGTGCATGGGACAGTGTTCCAACCAACCAAGCCACCTGGGCAGGTCTATGATACGGTTTATATCCTTTCTTACAATTAAAAATGTTCGGTTAATACAGTGTAAAAATTCATGTATGCACATAAGTTCTGACAGGATCGATGACCTGTGAGAACAATTTTATTTGCTGGATTTAGTAAATTCTCTAAGTTTCATTTTTGGTAATTAATAATTATAATGTATTCTTTGAGTAGTTTTATGATAATTTAAAGAAATTTAAAGAAATTACAACAGTTTTAATTATCTAGTGTTACAGCTTTTAAACTTTCAATACGTTAAGGTATTGTCCTGTTGTTTTAGGAATATATCTCAGTTTGTTTTAAAGCTCAGTGTTTGCAAACACATCAATGGAAAGCCTTTTCATTTCTCTAAATTAAGTGTATTCAGTTCTTGATCAGAAGCCGGGGCCTGATCTCTCATTGACTTATTTCTATTTGAGACTCAGAGAATTGGGGTTCCTATTAATACTGGCTCAGTTGCTTTGTCTCTCTCTAGGTAAGCAAGTTATTATTAATATTAGGACCAGAATATTTCATGTAATTAATACTAGAACCAGAATATGTCATGTATCCAGGTAGATCACAAAGAAACATTTTGATTTATTTTACATTATAAACCAAAATATTCATTATACCTTTTATTTTTATTTCTCTCAGTGAGGTAACTATAAGCAAGTTTCTGTTTTTTTAAAAAAAAAATAGTCTAAATGACCTGCTTTCCTTTTTTTATCTATGGAAGAGAGCATAAATATAAGTGATAGACTTTTGTAAAGTTAGAATATTTGTACCATCCTCTTTTTCTTTTGAAAAAATAAAATTCATAAAACTTGAACAAATTAGGAAGCATAATAAATGCTGGGGGGGAAAATCAATACAAATCAATATTTTTGTTATTTTCTATTGTATAAATCCATTCTTTGTACTTTTATGTGTGTGTTTCTTCTTCAGGACAAAAAATAACTGCACAGCCAACTAAAACCAAGAATATAAAAATTAAAAATCCATATTTTTGTTTGCCTGTTTAAGAAAATACTGGCATAATTTTTGTAGCATTAGTGCCAATATTTTAGGATATGTAAAAATTAAAAGAATGTCATGCATTTTAATTAAATGCTTAAATTTTATACACGTTCTGTTTAAAAATTCTGCTTTCAAATAATATTAAGCAAGTATGAATATGTAAATGTTTGTTTCTCCAGGATGAAGATTTGAAGTGGGTGGAAGAAAATATTCCCTCTTCATTCACAGACGTGTAAGTATCCTGTTGGAGCTTGAATCTACACTTTGGCCCGGGTGTGAAGGGATGAGTTCATACTTTGTCATGTGCTTTTCAGACCTCACACCTCCATGTTTTTATAGCCCCTTCACTGGTCAATTACTCGTTTACTTCACATGGAATCGCAAAGAAAACGCAGCCTTGCCTTGCTCTGTCTTTCTCCTCCCTTTTTCACTGTACAACAACTATTTTAATACTTGTCCCTTATTACCAATTCCAGATCTGTGTGTATAGGATCAGAATCATTTGGTTTTAACTTTTTATTATGGAGACGTTCAAACACATGTAAACCACATATAACCACATGACCTTGTATGGTGAGGAAGCTCTTGGAGGAAAAACAGGGTGCAGAGGAAGCCCCTCGGGGAACTCTGAGCTGTTCCCGGTCTTCTTTATCGTATTCTGTTTGACACTAGAATTCCAGACCATTTCCGCAGTGCTGAGCCCAGGCACTCATCTCTGTGGCTCTGTCCGTCCAGGAGAAAAACTGGTGGAGCGTAGTGTGCTCATCTTCAGCTTTCGTAGAGACACTGGCCTTTTAATAACATTTTCCCTTTTTTTTTTTTCAGAGCTCTTCCGGTATTGGTAGATTCAGATGAGGTAAAGTATTTTTGCTGACTTCCTTGGGGCTATTATTTTCACAAAGTAGAAATGCATTTCAATTGAAAGGTACTTTTTAAAACGATTGCAGAGTGAGCAAGCTGAAAGGTAATGCATTGACTTGTGGGTAAAGTTTAAAGGAACTGGATCCTCATTGAAAGCAGGAGCAAGATAAATGCTTGTTGGAATAAAAGAAGGGAAGAATTCTTTTATGGGATTTCAAGTCTTTGATTTTCTACATCTTGTGTATAGGTAGAGTTTAAAAGATGGCAGTTTGTCTAAGTTAATCTCATACTTGAAGATACTGTGTTGGGGTGTTAAATAAAGTTTCTGACTGATTTTCACTTACTAAGGAAATTTGAATAAAGAATGCGGATTTAGGAAGGTGTTTTGTTTTGTTTTTTGCAGGGCGGCGGGTGGGAGGTGGGGTAGATTAGTTATGGATTATCTGGACCTTGGAAGGTGGCCCAAGACAGGCAGCAGTGTGAAGTGTAAGAATGAGAGGAGGGATGCGAGACGTGAGCTTATGTGAAGAGTTGAAGGCGGTCAGTGGTGCTGAGGAGTAACTTGCGTGGTGGCTGAAGAACGAGGGACCCTGCAGTCTGTTCTGTTCACTGAGGGGCAGGGCCGGTACTTTGCCATCAGCCTGGTGGCTCTCTGGTTGGATGGGGAGTTTAGAAAGGCTGCAGTATATTTGTACCCAGATGCAAACCAGTCAAACTTCAGGGTTTATAACTCTACCATGGAATTATTCTTAAAAGAGCATTTATAGTATTCATTTGGTAAATCGTGATTTCTAATTCAAAAGTATGTTAATTGGTAAAGAGAGGTGAATCCCCAGATGAGTTGTCCCTGCCTCTCCCTGGTGACTCTGAGCTCTCAGGATGTGTTCTAGCTGGTGGAATGTTGACATTCCCTGTACTTTTCAGTGGGTAACTGACTAGACATACCAGGAAGTATGGGTTATGTGGTTTTATTTTCTATACCTAATATTTCTTTGTATAATGTGGAATATACTCACTTCTCCACAAAAGCCATGACTGTTGAAAGATTAGAGAATTTTGTTAGGTTCTGGAAGAAGTATCAACATTTTGATGAAAATCTTTTCTTTTTCCTTTTTAGGAAATTATGACCAGATCTGAAATGGCAGAAAAAATGTTCTCTTCAGAAAAGATAATGTGAAACCTATTTAACGACTCCCAGGACTAAAAGAGGTCACACAACACATATTTATGGTGTTATCTTGGAAATCTATGTATTCAAATTAAGAATTCAGTGGGTGGATGGGTTCTGTACCCTTTTTAAGCTGGCTCTTGAATGTCAGTTTAATGCCCATTAAATTGCCCTACTTGGAAATAATCTTAAAAAAGTATTTTGATAATACATATGCCCAAAAGCCCTAAGCTGATGAGTGGCAGATGTGTGGATTGGGTTGTCTCTTTTTTCTGAAAAATATGGCAGTTCCAGATTTAAGCATTATTTTTACATAAACACTCCTACTATTCTCCCACTGACCTTTGCGGCAAATAAAGCAGGTCAAACACTGCCTCCATCTCTGGGGTTTATAGTCATTAGATGCCATAGTAATTTCCTTTGATTTTTATACTGAAGTAACTTGATAATAAGAAAATGGTTAACATTGGGACATTGGATATCTCTGTGGCTGGGAGCTGTGTGTGAGAGGGTGCTCACGTTTGCACAAGCCCTGTTTGTCATTATCACTGTGCACATCAAATCCTGGACGTCTTCACTCTCTGAGCTCAGTGGACACAATACATGGAGAGAGTGGTCCTGAGGGTCACTTCCAAAGATTTGCTCTGCCACTGTCCCCTCACTCAGGCTGTGCGTGCATGTGCTGCTGCTGAACCTGCTGGGGCAGGAGGTGGACACCTGGCTACGTGGCTCCCCCAGAGCACGTCCTCCCGACCAGCTGGGTGTCCCTGTAGGAAACTAGAACCTTATCTTGTATGTCATCTTGCATAGTACTTCCCGGTACAGTACATCACGGTTAGTCTTGTAATTAATGTCTTAACCTTCAACCATGTTTTATTCATTATTTTATTATGTGTAACTTGAAAATTTTTGTTCTAATTTTTCTAATGCAGAACATTCTAAATCTGAAAGGCAATTGGAAGTTGTCTGATGGAAGTGTGAATATTTGCTGCTTTTCTGGTCAAAGCTGTAGGGCTAGTGGACATTTAGAGTAGGACTTAAAGCTAGAATCAGGCATGTCTTTCTTGTGAGTGAAGAAGGATCCCAGAGATTTTGATTGAGAAGCTTTACAGTACAAACACTTAAATATAATCTTTCTTTTTAATTTCATTGTGAAGCCACAAAACAACCTTTTTTCTTTGGAATTTACTTCTCATTTACCCATTTCACAGGGGCTAGTAAAAGATACTTTCAGCTTTGTTTTCAGTAGTGAATATTACACAGTGTTGTGCTGAGCAGGATGTGGTGGTCAAGGTACCATCCCTTTGGGACGTTCTTCCTAGGAGAGTGCCCAGTTTCAGTGTGGGTTCCATTCCTCTCTCAGTGTCTGCCTCAGTCGTGGGCACCCACCTGTACATTTCGCAGCATTCATGTCCTTCCCGGGGTTGTATTTCACCCTTACCCCAAGTTGTTTGAGACCCAGAGGTGACCACTGTCCTCTTGTCCCTAAAATTTTACCTAATGCCACTGCCCAGATTTCGAGTCAGGTTCATTCCCAACTCATACGGTTGTAGCTGAATTCTGAATGCAGAATCCTGGGCGGCCAGCCAGTAGGAGCTGCCAGCCAGTGGGGTGGGAGTGGGAACAATGGCCAGTGTGAGACAGGAAACTGCCTCTGACGTAACCCCGATAGTGTTTATAAAAACCCTGTGCTCTGTAGCTGGAAAAATAAATGTTGGGCCCTGGATGGCTTAGCCTGAGGCTGAAATGCAGGCTTTCCTCGTTACCCAGAGAAAGTAGGTTCCTTCCTGGTGGCCGGTCAGAAATACTGTTTTCAAAGGCATCCATTGTGCCTGTCACTGTCAGTGATCATTGTGTCCTCGGTTATACCTTGTGTCCTGAATAGAGGATTCCTGTGGAGGGCCTTCTGAACCCCCTCATGTGAAAAGGAGGGGGCGCCCTAGGGTTGAGTAATTCATACAGAGGACCTGGGGAGAAGTGACACCCATGGCTACCATGCAGCTGTCATCCTGCTTCTGCATGAAGGTTCCAGAAACTGGCCATCCCAGTCAGATTAATTTCTTAGGATGCCGTCAAGATGGGTCTTCCTATTAATGAAGGGATCTGAGGGCCAGAGTCCACTTTTGTTTTTCTAGGCAAAATGCTTAGAAAAGCATTTGCAATCCATGTTAGATGTATCTGCTGTGTAAAATTACTTAAAAGGGAATTTTTGTGATTTGAGTTCATTGGTAGCTGCTTTAAAAGATAAGTTAATTTATTTCAAAAATAAGAAAAAATAGATGAGTATGTGAATTTTTAAGGCTGAGAGGTAATGTTTCCATACTTTTCCTGTGAGGAAAATAATTTTTTAAATCTTTCATGTCCTGTAGAGAATATCGACTTGCCCCCTGTAATATGGTACATTATGTTTGCACTACTAGAATATCGAGACTGAAGTGTAAAAAAATGTACATACAAGGTGATTTTTATATCCTTTTCTAAAAAGGGGTTTGCATCTACTGTGCTAGGCTGCACATGACTGGTCTAAAGTTAAGATGTGCTAGTTTATAAGTCACTGGTTTTGGTACTTGTGTCTTTGCATGATCAACAGCATGCAATAAACAGTACGAAACACCAGGCCTTATACTGATAATTAAACTCCTCAGCACATCAAATGTATGTAAGTGACAAATGAGACTTTTAAGGAAGTGTACATATAACACAGGAGCTCACTATACACTAAGAAGCTTCCTTAGAACTAGGAAAACATGTATTTGGGGAGAAAGGTTAGGGGCTTAAGAAGTTATATTTTTCTATTTTAAATGGTTAAATTATTGTATAATTTGGAAAAAGTTGCTTTGAATGTAGGACAAAACTATTTCAAAGATTTTTGTTTGAAAAAAAGGATATATTTTGTGCCTTAATATTTGTTGTGACTTTTAATAAATTGCTTTCTGAAGTTTTGGGTGATTGGTTCTTGATAATATCTATTAGTGCTAGATTGTATAAATCTACAGACTCCAATTGATGGCAGGACATGAAATTTTTAAAAGAGGAAGTACAACTGTCAATGAAAGAAACGTCCAAACCTGTAAGGATTTGTATGAGTTTATTTGACCCAAACTGATGACAGTTGCTGGGAAGCAAAATCTCAACGGATTGAGAAAATGCTCTGGAAAATGGCAGTTTACTACCTATTTTATACATTATAATCAAAGGAGGAGGCATAAGGGTGTTACATGAAATCCACTGGTGATAGATTAGGAGGCGGGAGAAAGCAAAGCAGGGAAATCTCGGAGGTTGAATAAAAAGTAAAATGATAGACACATCTTTTACATGGGTGGGTATAGGATAGTTAACGATTAACATGATAACAATACAATGAGGGGATTTGTGGTCTCTGCTCTGGTGTGGTTGTGCTTCCAGAAAAAAATTACTTTGAAATTCCGAAGATGTATTACCAGGTATGTTTATCATAGATGCAAAAAAAGAAAACAGACAGGCTCAGTTAAGGTAAACGTTGACCTTTGTCATGACTCCCTGCCATGAGCGGCTTTTAGTTAGAAAGTTTTAATGTCCAACCATCCTCTGCGGTTACTTTAGGGTCTGTGTTTGTAAGGCTGCCACGCAGACCTCCCCCGAGCTTGTCAGATTTAGTATGTGGCCCCTCTTTCATCCACGCAGCTAATCAGCAAACCGGGAAAGGTGTTCAACCTCAGTAGTGATCAAAGAAATGCAAAATAAAAGATGGGGAAATTTTTTAAAATCGACCTAAGTGTATACCATTATATATTTGTAAAATCCTTTTGCTTTCAAAGTCTGATGAAATGAGCATATTAAGATGGTAATGTAATCGATTCAGTCTTTGTGAAAAGACGTTCAACAGTATGTTTATAACCTGTGAATAATGCCAATTCTGATGTTTTTATATATATGTTTTCTTGATTTCAGAGAGGAAGGGAAAGGGAGAGAGAGAGAGAAACATCAGTGATGAGAGACAACCATTTATTGGCTGCCTCCTGCATTTCCTCCATTGGGGATCGAGCCTGCAACCCAGGCATGTGCCTTTGACTGGAATCGAACCTGGGACCCTTCAGTCCATGGGCCAACGGTCTATATCCACTGAGCCAAACCAGCTAGGGCGATGATGTTTTTAAAAACGATTCAAATATAGAATAAGGTTTCTGCACATTGTAGCATTATTTAGAGAGTGGAAAGTGACTTACAATTTATGGAATACTACTTTATGGAATAGCCTGCAACCATTAAATTATTATGAAGAATGTAAAATATACAGAAAAGTACTTATTGTAGAAATACATTACAAAGTCACATATGTGACTGTTGTCCGTATGAACAGGAAGGACTGAGTGGAAAGGCCTCATGGCACCATGGTTAGTGTTTAGGTTCAGCTTGGCTGTGGTCACAACCTGATCACAACATTTCTGTAGTTAAGGCAGAAAAGTGTTTCTTGACTGTGTAGCAGTTCTAGGGTGGGTAGAGAGGGGTGCAGGGCATCCCGCTCCCTCAGCCCCCCAACCACAGTGCCTCGGGGACCCAAGGTTTATTTCCGTCTGCGGGCCACCATCTCCAGGGCCTGTCATCTGCATCCATCCTGCAGGAGGGGGCAGTTCATGCAGCCTGGGAAGTTTTGTGGGGCTCAACCTGTACGTGGTGCACATCACTTCTCAGCTTATTCCATTGGCAAAAACTTCGTCACATGGCCACACCAGACTGCCAGTTAGACTGGGAATGTCAACAGCTGTGTGCCCGTCTGCTCTTCTCGCTCCATGAAAGGAAAGGATGGACGATGGATTTGGGGGACAACCAGTGGCTTCTACCACTGATGATTTTTGGGTCAGTGGACAAGGGGAGACTTAAAAGCCTATGTCTTCCCAATTTTCTCAGAAATAATTATGTAAAAAGTGATAGTGCCATAACGAGGCTATTTGATATCAGAAACTCTAGAAATAAGTGTGATCTCAGATCACAGCTTAATCCATTAATAAATAAAATCTATCTTGTCTTAAGTAGATGGAGCAAAGAGTTTTCTTCCTGGAAATTCTGCCAGTCTTAGGAGTATTCCCAGAGGAAAAGCAGGGTGTGTGGGAATAATAGTGATGGTAACTTAGGGGGTGCTTAGTGCCAGGCTTTGTTAACCGTTGTGGTCTCCTAGTACCAATGTAACAGGTCAGCCAGCTAGTTTATAGAGGAGAAGACAAGACAGTGGTTAAATTATTTGCCCAAGGTCACCCTCCTGGCAAGTGACAAGCTGCTGTAATGGTGCTGGGAAGCATCCTTGAAGAGTGGTCCAAGTCCTGGGAGGCCGGAAGTTTCACGTAACAAGTGTTTGCTTGTTAGAGCGTTAAGTACGTAAATATGTCTCGGGTGCCTGGTGCACAGGCCTTCAAAGACAGCCCAGGTTGTCGAGAAAAGTGCAGCAGTGGTTGTCAGGTGCTGCTGAGACTCAGCTGAACAGGTGCCACACATAAAATCCAAACACATTCTAAAACTTAGTACACGTGCTAGAATGAAGTTGCCCAGGACAAGTTCTGTGCCCCTTAAGTGATGCTGAATTTACACATAAATTCCTACTAACAAAGGCTGCTGGGATACTCAGGTCAGGTGTAAATGATGGACAATGTGTCCTTCAAATCATTTTGGGAAGGTAATAAGAAATTTATGTGCAGGGAAGATTTTAAAAGCTCCCCAGCAGATGGTGCCAAAGTAACATTTCTGAAGAGATCTAATCTCAACATTTTTTGGTCTCGAATTCTTGCATTTAAAAAACTTACAAATTTATGTTTACTTACTAAGATACCATTAAACAAATTTAGATATGAAATAAAAATCCAGAATGTACACACGGAGTCCCTCCATCCTGGCACAACACTTACCGTTTTGGTATTTTTCCAGTCTCCCTCAGAATTAGAACTTGAAAGCTGGAAGGTGCCTCTGATAGCATCTTACAGACAAGAAAACGGGGAACCACACAGCTGCTTTGGCCCCAGGTCCCTCAGGCCAGAGTTGAAGCCAGTCTCCTAGATTGCTCTTCTGACCTTTGGGTTCTTAGGGCCAGAGGAAGAGAGATACACATTGGGCCATGAACTGCACACCAGAACTTGAAATAGACTTTATATGCTTTGGTTATCTGTTGCTGCATGAATTTATGTGACTTTGTTATCTTTCAATCTAGCCTCCAAATTCCTGTTTCCGTAAACAGTCCTAATTCGGATTCTCTGTTGTTTAATTTGATAAGTGGAGATTTCTTTGGGGCAGAGTAGAGTCCAGAGAGTTAGGGGCAGTGTCTATTTTTAGCACTATGAACATACTGAAAATAAGACATTCTATTCCATATATTTTCCCTTAAAAAAAAGCTTTGGGTATTAAATACCTGCTTGCAAAGACTTTAGACATGTTAAGATGAGAATGAGCCTGGCTGGAGTGGGTCAGTTCATTGAGCATCGTCCTGTGCACTGAAAGGCTTCCAGCTCAATTCCCAGTCAGGTTGTGGTCATTCAAAAGGCAACCAATCGATGTTTCGCTCTCGCTCCCTCTCTGTTAGCAGACTCCACATACCCCTCTGAGGTTGAAAACAGAAAACTGAGATTTCTGCTAAAAGGGGGAAAAGTTTAGATTGAACTCAACCATGTAAACTTGTTTAAAAAGTATTTTGGGGGTAACATCAGAGAAAATGGGGGACTAAGGACCTCTGAAAGCTATTTCCTTCATAAAAATAATAAGAACAGTTGAAGATGTGATGGCTGTAAACTCCCCAAATTTGTTTTAGAAACCCTCAATCTATATATCCATGAAGGTTAGCAAACTCCATGTTGAATAAACTAGAGACCCATAAATCATAAACTGTCAAAAGTCAAAGACAGGCCCACCTGGCATGGCTCACTGGTTGAGCGCCGACCTATGGACCAGGAGGTCATGGTTCGATTCGATTCCCGGTCAGTCCATATGCCCAAGTTGTGGTCTCGATCCCTAGTGTGGGTGTGCAGGAGACAGCCAATCAATGATTTTCATCATTGATATTTCTCTCTCTCTCTCTCTCTCTCCCTCCCTCCCTCCCTCCCTCCCTCCCTCCCATCCTCCTTCCTTCCCTCCCTCTTTCTCCCTCTCTGAAATCAATAAAAAATAGCCTATATAATAAAAGGCTAATATGCAAATTGACTGTCGGACATCTCCCAAGGGCTCCCAGACTATGAGAGATTGCAGGCCGGGCTGAGGGACCTCCCCCGTGAGTGCATGAATTTCGTGCACTGGGCCTCTAGTGTGTGTATGTGTGTATATATATATATATATATATATATATATATATATATATTAAAAAGTCAAAGACAAAGAATTTTTAAAGAACAAGGGAGACGTGACATATAAAAGGGATACTCAATAAGGTAAGCAGATGTCTTACTAGAAACTTTGGTGGAAAAATACAATGGGATGACATTTCCAACGTTCTGAAAGGGGGGAGGAGGGGACCTGTCAACCAGGAATTCTATATCTAGGTAAACTATCAACTAAAAAATGAATTAAAAAAAGACACTCCCAAACAAAAACAACCCAGAAAATTTTGTTGCTAGCAATCCTGCCCTCTAAGAAATATTAAAGGGAGTCTTCCAGGGTGAAACAAAAGAGCACTAAACATAACGTGAATCTACCTGAAGAAATAAATAATGTAGGTAAATATAAAAGACAGTGTAAATGTTTATTTTTTTGTAACTGCTTTTTCTTTCAGACTTAAGTCTTTATTGAATAAATAATTATAAATCTAGATTGATGGGCACAAAATGTACAAAGATGTAATTATTTTGTAATAACGCATAAAAGTAGGGGGAGAAAGGAGCTGTATAGAAGCCAACTTTTGCATATTATTAAAATTAAGTTGGTATTAATCAGAACTAAATTGAATTAAAATGTTAATGGTGCCTGGCCAATGTCTCAGTGTTTGAGAGTAAACCTGTGTACCCAGAGATCCCCAGTTTGACTCCCAGTCAGGGCACATGTGAGGGTTGCAGGATCAATTCCCAGAGGGAGGGCATGCAGGAGGTAGCCGATTGATGTTTCTCACTCATTGATGTTTCTGTCTCTCCCTCTCCATTCCTCTCTCTCTCAAATCAATAAAAACATATTTTTAAGAAATGTTAATGTAACCCCCCCAAGGCAATAACTAAGAAAATATATAAAAAATATGTAGTACAAAAATGGCAAGGAAATTAAAATTCAACCAGGATTTATCCCAGGAATAAATGGATGGTTTAGCATCTGAAAATAAATATAATACATTATATCAATAGGACAAACTAACAAACATGTCATAATCATCTTAATAGATGGAGAAAAAGTATTAGCCAAAATTGAACACCTCGCCGAAACCGGTTTGGCTCAGTGGATAGAGCGTCGGCCTGTGGACTGAAAGGTCCTAGGTTCGATTCCGGTCAAGGGCATGTACCTGGGTTGCGGGCACATCCCCAGTGGGGGATGTGCAGGAGGCGGCTGATCGATGTTTCTCTCTCATCGATATTTCTAACTCTCTATCTCTCTCCCTTCCTCTCTGTAAAAAATCAATAAAATATATTTAAAAAAAAATTGAACACCTGTGTTATGTTACACTCAACAAACTAGGAACTTTCTCAACATGATAAAGGCCATCTACGAAAACCCACAACCAATATATTCAATAACCAAAAAAACTAGGTGCTTTCCCTCTTAAGATAGGTACAAGACAAAGATGGCCATTCTCACCACTTCTATTCAACATAGTACTGGAACTTCTGGTCAGGGCAACCAGACAAGAAAAAGAAATAAGTTAATAAAATTGGAAAGGAAGAAGCAAAAGTATGTTCACACATTACATGATCTTGTGTTTAGAAAATTCTAAGGAATCTACTGAAAAAACTATTAGAACTAGTAATGAGTTCAGAAAGGTTGCAGGATGCAAGAACAATATACAAAAATCATACTTCTAAAAACTTACAATGAACAACGTGAATGTGAAAATTTTCATTTACAGTAGCATCAAAGAGAATAAAATACTTTGGAATAAATCTGACAAAAGAAGTACAAAACTTTTATACTGATGATTACAAAACACTATTTTTTTAATTACATTTGTTCCTCTTTTTTCCCCCCATAACTCCCCTCCTCCCAGTTCCCGCCCCACCCTCCGCCCTCACTCCCCACCCACTGTCCTCATCCATAGGTGTACGATTTTTGTCCAGTCTCTTCCCGCATCTCCAACACCCCTTTCCCCCGCCCAAGAATAGTCAGTCAATTCCTTTTCTATGTCCCTGATTCTATTATGATCACCAGATTATTTATTCACTTGATTCTTAGATTCACTTGTTGATAGATGCATGTTTGTTGTTCATAATTTGTATCTTTAACTTTATCTTCTTCTTCCTCTTCTTAAAGGATACCTTTCAGCATTTCATATAATCCTGGTTTGGTGGTGATGAACTCCTTTAGCTTTTCCTTATCTGTGAAGCTCTTTATCTGACCTTCAGTTCTGAATGATAGCTTTGCTGGATAAAGTAATCTTGGTTGTAGGTTCTTGGTATTCATCACTTTGAATATTTCTTGCCATTCCCTTCTGGCCTGCAAAGTTTCTGTTGAGAAATCAGCTGACAGTCGTATGGGTATTCCCTTGTAGGTAACTGAGTTTCTTTCTCTTGCTGCTTTTAAGATTCTCTCTTTGTCTTTTGCTCTTGGCATTTTAATGATGATGTGTCTTGGTGTGGTCCTCTTTGGATTCCTTTTGTTTGGGGTTCTCTGCGCTTCCTGGACCTGTAAGTCTATTTCTTTCACCAGGTAGGGGAAGTTTTCTGTCATTATTTCTTCAAATAGGTTTTCAATATCTTGCTCTCTCTCATCTTCTGGCACCCCTATAATTCTGATGTTGGTACGCTTGAAGTTGTCCCAGAGGCTCCTTACACTATCTTCGTATTTTCGGGTTCTTTTTTCATTTTGCTTCTCTGGTTGGGTGTTTTTTGCTTCTTCGCATTTCAAATCTTTGACTTGATTCTTGCGCTCCTCAGGTCTGCTGTTGGGAGTCTGTATAGTATTCATTATTTCAGTCAGTGTATGCTTAATTTCTAGTTGGTTCTTTATCATAACATCGAGGGTCTCATTAGATTTCTTGAGGATCTCACTACATTTATCGTCAGCTTCTAGACAGTTCTTAAGAGACCTTAAAAGTGTGGTTCTGAACTCAATATCCTCCATTGACAGTTTTGTCCTGTTTCTTTGTCTCCACATTTTTTATGCTTTCTTGGTGCACCCCCTAGTGGTCTTTGTGCACAGTCTTGTTGTAGTTAAGCCTTGATTGTTGTTGGCAATACCGGGGGTAATTTGACCTCCAGGCTAACTGGCTATGAGAGTCCGTTGTGTCTGCAGTGGGAGAGCTTCTGTCCAAAACACTATTGAAAGACAGTAAAGAAGATATAACTTGGGGGGAGGGGGGGGTGTTGATTCCATGTCCATGGACCAGAAGACTTAAGATGGCAGTGTTTCCAAAATTGAACTATAAATCCAATGCAATCCCATTCAGAATTCCAGAAAACTTACTTGTCTAAATTGATGATAAAATTTACATGGAATTTCAGAGGACCCAAAATAGCCAAAATAATCTTGAAAAAGAATAGGAGGACTCACGTTTCTTGATTTCAAAACAGTATAAAGCAACTGTAATTAAGTCAGTGTGATACTGGCACAAGGACAGATGTATATCAGTGGAATAAAATGACAGTCCAGAAATAAACCTCTAAATCTATGGCCAATTCATTTTTCAACAAGGGCACCAAGGCATTCAATGAGGAAACAATTGTTTCCTCAACAAATGTTGCTGGGGAAACTGGATAGCCATCTACAAAAGAATGAAGTGGGACTCTTCACAACATATGTAAAAATTAACTTAAAATGAATCAAAGCTATAAAATTCTCAGAAGAAAACATGGATAAATCTGCAGGAACTTGAATTTGGCAAAGTAATTTTAGATATGACATAAAAACCATAAGCAATGAAAAAAAATAGACTTCATCAAAACTAAAAACTTTTGTGCTTCAAAGGGTACTATCAAGAAAGTGAAAGTTGCCAGGTCCAAGATGGAAGCATAGGTAAACACAGTACTCGCATCCCCCCACAACCACATCAAAATTACAACTAAACCACAGAACAACTATCATTCAGAACCACCTGAAATCTGGCTGAATGGAAGTTCTACAACTAGGGAAATAAGCCACTCTGAGACTGGGTTGTCTCCTGCACAGCAGCTCTTCCACTGTAGTCATAGCTGGCCTGCACAGCCAATTGGCCTGTGGTGGGGGTCAATCCCTCCCAGTGACATCAATAGCAATCAAGGCTCATCTACAACAGGACAGTGTGCACAGCCCACACGGGTACAACTAGAGTGCCCAGCTCAGGTGACGGGAGAGGCTGAGCCACTGAGCCCTATAGAACACTTACTACACAAGACAACTTCACCAATTCCAGGAGACATAGCAGCTCTACCTAATACACAGAAACAAACACAGGAAAGCAACCAAATACAGAGACAAAGAAACATCACAAATGAATGAACAGAAGAAATTGCCAGAAAAAGAACTAAATGAAATGGAAGCAAGTAAACTATCAGATTCAGAGTTCAAAACAATGGTTATAAGGATGCTCAAAGAACTTAATGAGAACTTTGAGGAACTTAGTGAGAACTTCAAGGAACTTATTGAGAACATCAACAACATAAAAAAGGACCTGTCAGAAACGAAGGATACACCAACTGAAATAATAATTTACAGGGATTCAACAGTAGAGTAGAAGACACTGAGAATCAAATCAGTGATATGGAATATGAAGAATCAAAAAACACCCTATCAGAAACAGAAAGAAGAAAGAATCCAAAATTATGAAGATATCATAAGGAGCCTCTGGGACAACTTAAGTGTACCAACATTTACGTCATGGGGGTGCTAGAAGGAGAAGAGAGGGAGCAAAAAATTGAAAACCTATTTAAAAATAATGACCGAAAATTTTCCTTAACTGGTGAAAGAAATAGACATACAAATCCAGGAAGTGCAGAGAGTCCCAGACAAGATGAACCCAAAGAGGCCCAAACAAAGACATCAAAATTAAAATGTGTTCCCTAACTGGTTTGGCTCAGTGGGTAGAGTGTTGGCCTGCAGACTGAAAGGTCCCAGGTTCGATTCTGGTCAAGGGCACATGCCCGACTTGTGAGCTTGATCCCCAGTGGGGGGTGTGCAGGAGGTAGCCGATCAATGATTCTCTCTCATCATTGATGTTTCTATCTCTCCTCCCTTCCTCTCTGAAATCAGTAAAAAAAATTTAAAAAGAAATGCCAAAGGTTAAAGACAAAGAGAGACTCTTAAAAGCATCAAGAGAAAAGCAGTTAGTTATCTACAAGAGAGCTTCCATACAACTGTCAGCTATTTCTCAACAGAAACTTTGCAGGCCAGAAGGGAGTGGCAAGAAATATTCAGAGTGGTGAAAAGCAAGGACCTACAACCAAGATTACTCTTCCCAGCAAAGCTACCATTTAGAATTGAAGGTTAGATAAAGAGCTTCACAGACAAGAAAAAAAACACAAAAACTAAAGGAGTTAATCACCACCAAGCCAGTATTACATAAAATGTTAAAGCGTCTTGAGTAAGAAGAAAAATAAGAACAAAAAGGATAAAAAATATGAACAATAAAATGTCAATAAATACATATCTATCAACAATTGAATCTAAAAATCAAGATAAATGAAAAAGAAATCTAATGAACAAAATAAACTGATGAATAAAGTAGAACCAGAGGCATGGAAACATGGAACAGACTGATGATTCTCAGAGGGAAAGGGGCAGGATATGGGACGGGAAGAAATTAATAAAGAACTTGTATGCATACATGCATTACCCATGGACACAGACAATAGGATGGTGAAGGCCTAGGGTGGGGCAGGATCTGGTGGAGAGGGATAATGAGGGAGGGGCACATGAGGGTGTCACATCTGTAATACTCTCAACAATAAAGATTTTTTTAAAAAAATTTTTTTAAAAAGAAAATAAAAAGAGATTGAAAAGTCAACCCACAGATATCCATTTTCACCATTTTTATTCAACGTAGAAATGGAAGTCCTAACCACAGGAGTCAGACAAGAAGAAACAAAAGGCATCCAAATTGGAGAGGAAGAAGTAAAACTGTTATTATTTGAGACATGCTGACATGATACTGTATATAGAGAACCCTAAAGATTACATCAAAAATTATAAGAATTGATACTTGAATTTAGGAAAGTAGCAGGATACAAAAGAAATATCCAGAAATCAGTTGCATTTTTTACACCAATAATGAATTATCAGAAAGGGAAACTAAGAGAACAATCCCATTCACATTTGCTTCAAAAAAATAAAATACCTAGGAATAAATTTAAGCAAGGATGTAAAAGACCTGTACTCAGAAAATTCTAAGACATTGAAGAGCCCTGACTGGGTAGCTCTGTTGGTTAGAGCATAATCCCAATATGCCAAGGCTGTGGGTTCAATCTCCAGGCAGGGCACATACAAGAAGCAACTAATAAATGCATAAGTGAGACAACGAATCGATGTTTTTCTTTCTTTCTTTCCTTCCTTCTTTCTTTCTATCTATTTCTCTTCTCTCTCTAAAAATTAAAAAAACAACACAATTTTTAAAAAGACACTGAAGAAAGAAATTGAAGAAGATACAAATCAGTGGAAGCATATACAATGTTCATGGATAGGAAGAAATGCATCATTAAAATGTCCATACTACCCAAAGCAACTTACAGATTCAACGCAATTCCTATCAAGATACCAATGGTGTATTTCACAGAACTAGAACGAATATTCCAAAAATTTATACAGGACCACAAAAGATCTTGAATAGTCATAGCAATCTTGAGAAAGAAAAACAAAGTTGGAGGAATCACACTACCTGATATCAAAGTATACTTTAAGGCCATAGTAATCAAAACAGTATGGTACTGGCATAAAAAGAGACATATAGATCAATGGAACAGAATAGAGAGACCAGAAATAAATCCATGGTCAATTAATATTTGACAAAGGAGGCAAAAACATAAAATGGGGTAAAGAGCGTCTATTCAATAAATCGTGTTGGGAAAATTGGACAGATATGTGCACAAAAATGAAATTATACCACCTTCTTACAGCACACACAAGAATAAACTCAGAATAGATTAAAGACTGTAGTGTTAGATTTGAAACCATTAAAATCATAGAAGAAAACATAAACAGTAAAATCTAGAATATTTGTTGCAGCAATATTTTTTCTTATATATGGCCTCAGGCAAGGGAAGCAAAAGAAGAAAAATAAACAAATGGGACTACATCAACTAGAAAGTTTTTGCACAGCAAAGGAAACCATTTAAAAAAATGAAAAGAACCCACTGAATGGGAGAACATAATTTCCAATTATATATCTGATAAGGGGTTACTATTCACAATTTATAAAGACTGATAACATTTAACACCAAAAACACAAAATATAATCCAATCAGAAAATGGCAAAGAATCTCAATAGACACGTCTTAAAGAGGACATACATATAACCAATAGACATGAAAAGATTCTCAGTGTCACTAATCATCAGATAAATTCAAATTAAAACCACAATGAGATATCACCTCACACCTGTCAGAATGGCTATCATCAATAAACCAACAAACAACAAGTGTTGGTGAGGATATGGAGAAAAGGGAACCCTCGTGCACTGTTGGTGGGAATGCAGACTGGTGCAATCACTGTGGAAAGTAGTATGAAGTTACCTCAAAAAATAAAATGGAACTGCCTTTTGACCCAGTGATTCCACTTCTAGGCCTATATCCAAAGAAATTTGAAACACTAATTCAAAAGAATATATGCATTCCTATGTTCATGGCAGTGTTACTTGCAATAGCCAAGATTTGGAAGCAGCCCAAGTGTTCATCAGTAGATGAGAATATAAAAAAGCTGTGGTATTCCATTTGCACAGTGGAATAGAATATTATTCAACCGTAAAAGGAAATCTTACTCTTTGTGTCATCGGGATGGACCTAGAGAACATATTTTTAAAGGTTTTAGAGAGAGAGAGAGGAAGGGGGGGGGGAGGAGAGAGAGAGAGAGAGAGAGAGAGAGAAACATTAATGTGAGAGGGAAACATGATTGTCTGACTCCTGCAAGCCCCCTACCAGGGATCAAGCCCAAAACACAGGCATGTGCCCTGACTGAGAATCGAACCAGCAACCTTTTTTTTTTTTTTTAATATATTTTTATTGATTTTTTACAGAGAGGAAAGGAGAGAGACAGAGAGTTAGAAATATCGATGTGAGAGAAACATCGATCAGCTGCCTCCTGCACATCTCCCACTGGGGATATGCCCGCAACCAAGGTACATGCCCTTGACCGGAATCGAACCTGGGACCCTTCAGTCCGCAGGCCGACGCTCTATACACTGAGCCAAACCGGTTTCGGCCGAACCAGCAACCTTTATGTGCATAGAACAACACCCAAACAATGGAACCACACCAGTCAGGACATGAAGAGAATTACTCTAAGTGAAATAAGCCAGTTAGAGAAAAGTACCATATGATTTCACTCATATGTGGAATCTAGTGAATAAAAACTAACAAACAATATAGAAACAGAGTCATAGACAGAGGAGAGACTGACAGCTGTCAGAGGAGAGGCGGTTGGGGGCTGGGTGAAAAAGGTGAAGCCATTAAGCAAAGAAAAAAAAACAAAACCTCAGACCCAGACAACAGTATGGTGATTACCAGAGGGAAAGGCAGGTGGGGGAGGTAGAAAAGGGTAAAAGGGGGATAAATTGTGATGGAAGGAGACTTGACTTGGGGTGGTGAACATACAATACAACATACAGATGTTGTATTGTAGAACTGTACACCTGAAACAATTTTATTAATGTCACCCCAATAAATTCAATAAAAAAGGTAAAGTCAACCCACAGATGGGAGAAAATATTTTCAAATCATATATCTAGACTATATTAAGAATTAATTTGCTAAACCATCATTGGAGAAACTAAGTGTAATAAACATCAAGTAGATTTTTTGTAAAAAAATAATAATAGTAAAAATTTTAAAGTAATGAACTCCTTTAACTCAATAATAAAAAGACAAAAAAGACACACAACAACAAAGGACCTAAGTAGACATTTTCCCAAGGAAGATGTACAATTAATCATAAGCATATGAAAAGATGCAATTTCATACTGGTGTGCCCCAAGAATTTTTAAAGCATGCAATGCCTGACTATTTGGTTGGGGCACCCACCCCTTTTTACTTAGATTATAAAAAAAAAGAATTACAGCAACCAACACAATAGCTGTCTAGTGTGAATGCCCTGTCCTGAACCATAAATATGTAGATCATATAATAGAGTTGCATCTTATTGGTCATGTCACATAATAAGATTGCGTCTGATCAGTTAATTCCTGGTACCAGAAATCCTTATATATAAGTACTAGAGGCCCAGTGCATGGATTCATGCACCAGTGGGGTCCCTCAGCCTGGCCTGCACCCTCTTGCAATCCAGGACCCCTCAACGGATGTCAGAAAGCTGGTTTCAGCCTGATCTCCACAGGCCAGGCTGAGGGACCCAGTGCATGAATCCGTGCACCAGGCCTCTAGTATGCATATAAGATCTTTGGTTAATCTCTTGCCGCCCTCCCCACTTCCCTCTAAGATTCAACAGTCTGTTCTGTTTCCATGTCTGTGTGTTGAGTGTCTGCCCCCTGGTGGTCAGTGTGCGTCATAGCTACCAGTTGAATGATTGAACAGTTGCTTAGGCTTTTATATACATAGACTAGAGGCCTGGTGCATTAAATTCATGCATGGGGGTGTCCCCTCAGCACGGCCTGCACCATCTCCAATCTGGGACCCCTCGGGGGATGTCCCTCTTGCAATCTTGGACCACAGGCTCCTAACCGCTGGCCTGCTTGCCTGCCTGCCTGCCTGATCGCCCCTAACTGCCTCTGCCTTCTGGCCTGATCATCCCCTAACTGCCCTACCCTGCCAGCCTGATTGCCCCCTAACTGCTCCCCTGCCAGCATGATCACCCCTAACTGCCCTCCCCTGCCGGCCTGTTAGCTCCTAACCACCTCTGCCTCAGCCCCCGCCACTGTGGCTTTGTCCGGAAGGACGTCCAGAAGATGTCTGGTCTACTTAGGATATTACCCTTTTATTAGTATAATAGACACCTGATTTTTTAAAAAAGTCACTTTGTAGCAAAAAGGGTAGATAATTAGTATATCTATTGGCCATTTGCATGTCCTCTTTGGAGAAGTGTCTGTCGAGGTCTTTTGCTCATTTTCTAATTGAATTGGTATTTTTTGTAAATCAATCAAAATTATAGCTATTTTTTTTGGTCAAAAATTATAGCCCACAGAATTTTAGTAATTAGTTTATGCATGCCATGAGATGAAAAGGTTGAAAATGTCTGTTCTACATCATTAGTCATCAGTGAAATGCAAATCGCAGCAACATTATAACTCCATGCCCACTAAAATGGCTATAATAATAATACTTATTTTTATTTATTACGAAAAAGGAAAGAAAACTAGTGTTGATAAGGAAGTAGATAACTTAGAGTCCTTATAATTTACTGGCACGAAGTTAAAGTGGCACAGCCACTTTGGAAAGCAGTTTGTCAGTTCATCAAATGATTAAAGAATTACCATCAGTAATTCCACTCCTAGGTATATACTTGAGAGAAATGAAAACATTTATTTACACACATGCAGCATTATTCATAATAGCCACAAATTAGAAACAACCCAATTGTCCATCAACTGACAAATAAATCAATAAAATATGGCATATCCATACAATGGAATATTATTCAACATAAAAAGGAATGAAGCACTGATACATGCTACAATATGAAATGAGCCTTTAAAATGTTATACTAAGTGAAATAAGGCAGTCACAAAAAGCCACATATTGTATGATTCTGTTTTTACAAAATGTCCAGAGTAGACAAATCCATGTAGATGAGAAAGTGAATCAGTTGTTGGCAGGTGTTGAGGTAATGAAGAGATGGGGGATAGCTGCTAATGGGTATGGTTTTTTTGTTGTTGTTTGTTTTCTTTGGGAGGGGGTATGGGGTTTTTTGGTTTATTTTTATTTTTATTTTTTGTGGTTATGAAATGTTCGGGAATTAGTGGTGATGGTTGCACAATTTTTTGAATATACTTTAAAACACCATGGTATTATACCCTTTAATGTGATTGATTTTATAGTCTGTGAATTATATCTCAATTTTAAAATGATATTCAGAGTAACATAACAGGAAAAGGAGTATCTATAAGATATTACTCACAATCCCCAGATACAATCCAAAACAACTAGGCAACCAGTAAACCAGAAAAAATGATCCACGCTCAGAAGACAATCAATGGTTACTGACCAGAGAGCAAAACAGATGGTGAATTATCAGTCAAGGACTTGAAAACAGCAATTAGGTCTGTGCTCAAGGACCTAACAGGAAAAAAAGAGTCTATACTAAATGAATAAATAGGAAATCTCAAAGAAGCCCCACCCAGATGTGTATTTCACTTACATCTCATTAGCCAGAAGCAAGTCACACAGCCAACTCGGTCTGAATTAAGGGAGTCTAAATTGCAAGGAAGTCTGAAGAGTTTGGGGGGGGGGGCATTTTAAAAGTAAATATTTTTTATTGTTGATAGTATTACAGTTATATCCTGTCTATTTCCCCTTTATCCCCCCTCCCAGCCCCCATCCTTTATATCCCCCTTTATACCCCCCCAAAGTCCTCACCACCTATTGCCTATGTCCATGGGCTATGCATATAATTTCTTCGGTTTATCTCTTCTTGTCCCCCAAACCCCTATATGTCAGTGGTTCCATGCCTCCATGCTTTGTGTCTTATTTTGTTGGTTAATTCATTTTGTTCTTTAGATTCCACAAATAAGTGAGATCATGTGATATTTGTCTTTCTCATATTGGCTTATTTCACTTAGCATAGTATTTTCCAGGTCCATCCAGGCTGTCCCAAAGGGTAAGAGGTCCCTCTTTTTTACAGCTGCATAGTAGTCCATTGTGTAAATGTCCCACAGCTTTTTTATCCACTTATCTACTGATAGGCACTTGGACTGTTTCTAAATCTTAGCTTTTGTAAATAACACTGCTATGAACATAGTGATGTATTCTTTCTGTTTGATGTTTTGGGGTTTTTAGGATATATTCCCAGAAGTGGGATTGCTGGGTCAAATGGCAGTTCCATTTTTAACTTTTTGAGGAAACTCCATACTGTTTCCAAAGTGGCTGCACCAGTCTGCAGGGGTGGGAGGAGGGGCATTTTTAACTGGGTATATTACAGCCCTGAACAAAAATTGGATTGTGTTGGTAAAGGAGAAGACTGGATATCGGTTAGTCAATATCATCTCAGTGCTTTCCCCAGAGAAAGAGTGTGTGTGTACAAGCTTAAGCAAATGTGTGATCTACCTCGTTTCCTATTAGAGGCACAATTCCAGAGGCAAACATATTTTCTGATGCTCACTTTATCAGTCAAAAGCCAAGAGATGTGAGGATAATGTGAGAGGACCTTTTTGCAAAGATATGGACGGGACCACATCTTTGGTAGAAGTACCGACCAGGAGGGCCTTATCCCAGGGCTCCTAATGCAGGCGCTGTTACTATGCTGAGGCCCGAATCCCCCGGGAGAGAGATTGTGGAGAACAGGTGTCCTTGAAAAGAGTAGTGACCTTCCATCCAGGGACCCAGCCAGCTTGACTCAACCGTATGACATCACCCTTGTCCAACTGTGCT
This sequence comes from Myotis nattereri, assembly GCF_964212035.1. NCBI lineage: Eukaryota > Metazoa > Chordata > Mammalia > Chiroptera > Vespertilionidae > Myotis > Myotis nattereri. Next base: position 27,266,828 of record NC_138085.1, read on the forward strand.
CTCACTGGTCACACCCAACCGGAGGGCATGATCACCTGATGATGTCCCCACAGGCTGACCTCCGGGACAGACAGCCAGTGGGGAAAGGTGCAGAGTGCATCTGAGGGCCACATAGAGGCACCTGGTGAAGCCGTCTGTTTTGAACACTATTGAAGATGAAATGCTAGACCCAGGAATTACTTTCGACAGTTCCTTGGAGGTTACTGTCATCGGGCCTAACCCAAAGAGTTGTAATCTCAGTTTACAGCAACAATGTACCCTGGAAAGTTTTTTCAGAAGCTAATCTTGATACATCTGCCTGGAAACTATGGGCCAAGGGCCAAGGAGCACATGAGCAGGTCCTTGTGTGTGGACCCTGCAGCATGGTCAGCGGACAGCACACTCCCCGGCACCACATATCCAAGCGTAAATCCTGTCTCTCCCCATTATGTCTCTCCCAATGATGTTTGGAGTTCTGGCAACTTACAGAAGCAGCCTAAGCCTCAGTTTCCCAATCTGCAAAGTGGAGTAACAGTGGGACCCATTTTGCTGGATTGTTGCGAACTGCTTAACAGACGGCCTCGCCTACAGTGGGTGCTTGAGGTATTGGTTTCTTTCTTATGTTGTCCCCAAATGAGGGACACTCAGTCAGTTTAGACAATGCCCCACTCTTAAGTAAGCACCAACTATACGCCAGGCACTGTGTGAGACACTTTATAGTCATTACTTTGAAACGCCATAATAACCCTTCAGATAAATACTGTTCCCAATATATGGATAAAGAAATAGGCCTGGCTGGCAGCATGGAGGGGTGAGGTTTGGCGTGCGTGTGTCTCATTTCTCGGGCTGTGTCCTTCAGTGCACCCACCACTCAGTCCCTTCCAGAGGCATCTGGAATGGCATTAGTGGATTTGCAACGTTTTCCTCCTTCTGGCAGGTGGCAACAGGGTTTGGTCTTTAATCATAGCACAAGCAAATCTGTTTTTCCACCGATTTTCATTTTATTAAACTGGAGACTGTTTTCCAGGGGGAAATGTCTCTCCTCGCTGTCATGACATCATACATGGGCAGACAGTCTCTTCAAAGTTCAACACAGGACTCATAGTTTTGTTGGCTCCGGCTCTAGATGTGACAGGATAATGTAGCGCCTGGCCCAGGGCTGTGCCTGCCTTACATTTCATAAGTGTTTGTGTAATGAAGGGACCTCGGACTGCTCATGTACTGCCCTGTTATCCTGGGTCAGGCTCGCACACCGGGCTCTGTTCCTGTGACCCTCATAGTGGCCAGTGGGGGCTGGTGACTTTCAGCAGCACAGATGAGTGTGGGGTGAAGGAGCTAAAGGCAGAGAAGCAGCCTCAAATGAGCCGGCAGGCAGGGTTCGGCCACAGGTAAGTGGATAAGAAGCCCATGACACCCAGAAAGTGAGCCGGGTGGTGTGGGGCCCCTCGGGGGACCAGAGGGCCCTGCAGGACAGGCTTTTCCACCTGGTGCTGCTTCTGGTCAGGGCCTAGACTTCCCGCAAACCCTCCTGTCTTGCTTTGCATTCCCACATGACAGTAGGAACACACGTATCCAAGAGAGCACCGAGCTCAGGAGATGGCAACTGATTTTGCCCAAACCTTTAAAAATATTTCCTTTAGATGTTATAAACCCCCATCCACCAACCCACCAACACTCAAGAATATTCTCTTGAAAACGAACTATAGAGGAAACAGAAGCATGGACAAAAAAGTGGCCACATACTAAAGTTAACAAGCTCAGGGGAGGCCTGCATGGCGGGCCTTACACACTCAGAGACCAAAGAAACCACACAGAATGGTCTGAACATAAAAATCCGTAACTAGAAAGGAGTCATGTCCTAGGCCTGTAGCTCCCTGGACAAAGGAAAGTCCTTACCTCAAGCGAGCCTGTCTGTTATCTCTTTGCATCTAAAATATTGTAGCTATGAAATGTCAGAGTCATCTTCAGACCCCCCGGGGCAGCCCAATGCACCAGAGCACGAGACCACAGAATCTTTCATTGTTATCTTGTTCCCTGAATACCTTTGTGCTGTGACTGTTAACTCTCCTGTACCTACCAATGTCAAAGAAGTGTCTCTCTATTTTATTTTTTATCTAATCCCAGAGGTTTCCCCACTTTGCTTTCTCTCGCCCCCTTAATCAACCACTAATGGATTTCATGTAACCCTCCTTACATATCCTCTTTTGATTTTTATGTCTAAAACTAGAAGCCCAATGCACGAAAATTCATGCAAGAGTAGGTTTTCCTTCTCCTGGCTGCTGGCACCGGCTTTCCTCCAGCATTTGGAACCTGGGCTGGCTTCCCCCGGGCCGCCCACAGGCACCCAGGACCCAAGCTGGCTTCCCCCGGCCCTGGCTTGTCAGGAAGGACGTCTGTAATGACGTCCGGAAGACATCAGGTCAAATCAGCATATTACCCTTTTATTATTATAGACTAGTGGCCCGGTGCACAAAATTCGTGCACGGGGGGTGGGAGGGTGTCCCTCAGCCCGGCCTGCACCCTCTCCAATCTGGGACCCCTCAGGGAATGTCCAACTGCCAGTTTAGGACCCATCCCTGTGGAATGGGGCCTAAACCGGCAGTTGGACATCCCTCTCGCAATCTGGAACTGCTGGCTCCTAACCACTCACCTGCCTGCCTGCCTGATCACCCCTAACCACTCTACCTGCTGGCCTGCTCGCCCCCAACTGCCCCCCTTGCTGGCCTGATCGCCCCCAACTGCCCCCTCCTGCCAGCCTGCTCGCCCCCAACTACCCCCCCGACAGGCCTGCTCGCCCCCAACTGCCCTCCCCTCCTAGCCTGATCACCCCTAACTGCCTCTGCCTCAGCCCCACCACCATGGCTTTGTCCAGAAGGACATCCAGAAGGTCTCCCAGTCTAATTAGCATATCACCCTTTTATTAGTATAGATAGCTGTAAACTTGCCATTTACTGGAGCATTTTTCAATCTGTTGTGATGTTGCTTTCTGGCAATTGTCATTAGTTTGGCTCAAATAAATTCTTATAAGGCATTTTCCTAGGCTGGGCATTCTTTTGTAGACAGAAGTAATAAGAGAGCCAACAGGACCATTATATTAAGATAAAGGTTAATTTTGGGAGCCCTGAATGCAGGACACTTGGCTTATTGCCTTGGTCTTTGCTTTCAGACAAACTTGACAAGGTCTGGCTTTGCAGGGCCTGCCTCCATCACCAAAAATCGAGGGAGGTGAGACAGAGAACCAAGCCCCTGGGACCCAGCCTCTGGCCTTCTTTGTTCTTCTCTTGCTCTCTCTATGGGTTCATCAAGCTTAAAGAGACCGCGATTCGATTCCCGACTTCGAGGATGAAGAAAGTGAATGGAGTGTGGTTGAGTGACTTGCCCCAGAGACAAACTCAAGTCTCAGGGCTCCTCCCAGAGCCACCTGTGCTGGCCGAGGACAGGCTGCCTTGGGCCTCATCCCACCTTTACTTACATACACGATCACAGGACTTCAGGAACTTCGTTTGCAGGAGTCGGGTTTTGGCGCTTTTGGAGGGTGGGTGGTTGTTGGCATTTTTTCCTGCTTACTAATTTCCATTTGCTACCTTTGTCCTATGGTCGCCTTCCATTTAGGGCTCTGGCATCTGATCTGGATCAGCCTCCTAGGGCCTCCCTGTCCCAGCAGTGCCGCCCCTCTTTGGGGGGCGGGGGGGGGGGGGGGGGAGGGAGGTGTTGCAGCGCAAACACAGGTGGGATAGAATGCAAAATGAACAAGACCACATTGACCAGAACGAACCTTTCACTAGTGGGTGAGGGGTACAGAGGGAACAGGGGACACTGCGTGGGCACAGACAGCAAACACATGACAGATGAAGCAGTAAGACAGTCTCCGCAGGCTGCCTGGCCCCTTCCACCCGGACAAGGGAGCAGCGAAGTTGCCCAGGTCTCTCCTCAAGATGTCTCACCAGGGATGCAACATGTACTTACATGGGCCGCTCCACTTCCTCTGGCAGGAAGGTGGCCAGAGAGGCACCGTGGGGTTTTCTGGGTAGTGAACGCTCAGGTGGCCGCTGGCCTCTGCCCCACGCTTCCCAGGGGACTCCCCAACCCCTTCTGCCTTCCAAGGAAAACACCCCTTCCCGGAGGCGCAGCTTGCTGAGCTCCGAGTGGGCTCTGCTAAGTGAGGTGCGGAAAAGGACTAGATGTGGGGCTTGGCACACGTGGTGTGCACCGTGCCATCTGCAGCGCTGCCTCTGAAAACATTTTCCAGTGAGAACTTAGATAATGTTTTCCAGGAGTGCGGGAGGCCATCTGCTTCCTCCTACAGAACCGGGTGCAAGGGACCTCCGCGGATGAAGAGCTTGGTCGGCCTCCTGCCGAGTTTCTGCAGCCCATCTCCTCGCCACACTGCGGCGGAGGACGGTGCTCGTGCGTGGCTGTGGAGAGGACAGAACTGGGTGGGAGTCGCACTGTGCGTGGGGAGCGGGGGGTGGTCAGCTGCAGTCTCCCCGCCGCGAAGGGGCCGGTCAGGAGGCCTCGCGCGGGTGCGCGCCCGGCCTGGCCTCGTGCTCCTGCTCCGCGCGGACCCCGCGCCTTCCCCAGGGCCCTGCACACTCCCCACCGTCCAGGTCCTGGCGTCGCGCCGCCTGCGGCTCGGGCTGGGCGCGCTCCAGGCGCATTCCTGGCCGGGCGGCCCCTCCTCCTTCCCCCGCCTGGGGGCCGGCGCCTCCCTCCCGCGCCCCCACCGCTGGACCACGGACGCTGGTGGCCGCAGGCGCCCCAGGCGGCGCGCACCGGCTTAACTGCGCTCCCCTCCCAGGCGGCCGGCCGCGCTTCCACCGCCCGGACCCTGTGGGCTGGACGCACTGGGCATTGGCTGGATACGCTCAGCACCAGCGGGACACACTCGGCAGCAGCCGGACAGCGTCGTTCCCTCCCAGGCAGAGCGGTCCCCGCCGGCAAGATGCGACTCCCCGGCCCCCGCGCGCTCCTCCTCCTCCTGCTGCTGCTGCTCGTCGCCGGCCCGGCGCAGCTCGGCGCCCAGGTCAGTGTCCCCCGCCTCCAGGCCGGTGCGCAGACCTGGGCCGCCTCCCTGGAGGCGCGGGCGGGGGGCTTGGAGCGACCTGGGGCTGGACTGCTTTTCAGGGACAGGCGCCAGACCCACGCGTCCTCCCGCTGGTCACCGCGCAGCCCCTCGCCCCGGCCCTGGGGGTTCCGCGGGGGTCGGGGTACGGGAAGGTCTCCCTGGGCTATGAAATGGTGGTCTCCACCGGGTCCCCAAGAGCAGGGCCGGGTACCAGCTGAGTCAGAGTCCCCGCCCCCCCACTTCCCATCTCCGTCTGAACTGCCCCGGCGCTTCCCTGGGCCCATTCTTGCCCATTGCCGCTGACTTTCCCACGCGCGCGGGCTCCCGGTTCATTTTCCCTCCTTGTTTGTATGCGATGGCGTCTCGCTGGGTTTATTATTGGACCAGACTCACTTTTGTATAAAGCAGTGATGTTAAGATAAGAATGCGCACACTGGAGAGGGAAATTAAGGTAAGAATGCACACAATGCAATAAACAGCAGATGATCATAGAAGTGTACACCTGAAACTCATATAATGTTAACCAGGTCACCCCAATACATCGAATTAACCGATGCCACCCAATACATTTAATTTTTTAAAAAGCTCCTTCTTGTCAGCACATCTGTCCAGATAAAAATGCACCTTCCGGCCCTAGCTGGTATTGCTCAGTGGATAGAGCGTCGGCCTGCAGACTGAAGGGTCCTGGGTTCAATGGGCTCCATCCCCAGTGCAGAAGGTGGCTGAAGGGTCTGCAGCAGGACCTCGTGGGGATGGATCAATGACTCTCTCTTATCACTGATGTTTCTATCTCTCTCTTTCTCTGAGATATATATATATATATATGTATATATATATACATATATATATATATATATATATATATATATATATATATATATATTTAAATGCATCTTCCAAAGGTGGACCTGGAAGTGCTGAATTCACAGCCAGCACCGCTAGGTGAGCTCTGAGTCAGAGCCCCTCTCGCTCTGTGGAGGCCCAGCTTGTGCCCCAACAATACCGCCCACAGCAATAACAGTGACGGGGAAGGAAAGCCTCCACATGCCCACTGCACCCCAATGACGTTTATAATGACTCATTGTGATAGGTTTCATGTTTATTGTCAGCCTTTCCCACTGCAGGGGCAGGCACCAGCTTCTGGTAGGAGCTCCGTGGAATGCATGGAGCGTGGGCATGCTGGTGGTGGTCCGAGCAGGACCTGGCTGGGCAGCTTCTGGGCAGATCTTGGCCGCACAGGAGGGCACCTGGGATCTTCTAGAAATCCTGGTGCCTGCCTCCCCCAGAGATTCTGACTCAGTTGGTCTGGGTTGAGACTTAGGCATCTTGACTTTCCCAATTAAAAAAATTATCCCTAGTGATTTTAATCAAGCAGGTGCCTGAAACCCAGGGAACCCCAGCTTTCAGCGTTAAAAGCTGTGGACCTAGGAAGGGGTTGAAGGCAGAAAAATTTGAGTGGACAGAGGGTTGGACTCATGAGGACCTGAGGTGACTTGTGTACCTGGAGTTCACCTGATCTGAACACAGGATGAGCCACGGGCCAGACCTGTTGGCTGGTGGAGACTCAGCAAGTTTGGAGAATGACTTGCATCCGTGGGACCATCTCCCGCCACAGAGGAGACAGGCAGGGTGCACACAACCCAGGGACCCCTCGGGACAGGCACAGGAGCTCCTGGCAGCAGCCCACTGGCGTCTGGGGTGCCTGATCCCCGTGTGCTCACTTTGTTGTATTAGGTGACAGCCCACAGGGGACCTGGCGTGTGTATGTGTGTAGGTGCCTGTGACTGTGTGCGCACGTCTCTGTGTCTGTGTGAATGCTTGGTTGTATGTGTGATAGTGTGTGTGTGCGCACCTGCGTTTGTCCGTGCTGTGCCTTTGTGTATGTGTGCGTGCATGCGTGTTATGGGGTAGCGGGGAGCTGCTTCTGCAAGGGTCTGCAGCAGGACCTTGTGGGGATGGACAGTCTCATTTGCTCTTCTCTGGATCTCCATGGCTTTCCTCTCGTGTCCTTCTTGTCAGCACATCTGTCCTGAGCCACTTTGCAGGTGACCTGCTGATGAGAACAGGTGGTCGTGGGGAAGGAGGGAGGCTGAGCAGTGTGGGGATCACATGCGTGGGTGGGGGGCCCTTTCGCAAAACTGCTGTCCACTCTGAAAGGGAGAACATTGAACAGCGCCCTGCGCTGGGCTCGGGGGTTCAGGGCCTCAGCGTGCGCCTTGCCTGGGGGTGGGTCTATGCGTTCAGAAGGCTTCCCCCTCCCCAGAGCCTCTCTTTATGATCAGATGTCACGGCTCCAAACTCCTCCACGGGAGGTTCATTCCCAGTTGCCTCCGTCCATTTGAGATGCTGCCTTTTATAGCTTAAGGGAAATGTGTGTGGTGCACATTCCCACAGTTTTAACCACAGGACGGTACTCTGTGCATGGTAACCAACACCACAGACAGGACACAGGACAGCGCCCCCCAAACCGACCTGCTTTTCACCCGACAGTTTGTCTTCCCCACGGTGTCACGTGAATGGAATCGAAGAGCGCACAGCCATTGGTCTGGCTTCGCCCATTTAACACAACGCAGCTAAGATTCTTCCATGTTGTCCTGAGTTCCCATGGTTCTTTTACTACTGCTGAGTAGTATTCCACTGTGTGGACGCACACGGTTTTTCATGTGTTGTTGTTTTTTTTTTTTAATGTATTTTTATTGGTTTCAGAGAAGGGAAGGGAGAGGGAGAGGAAGAGGGAGAGAGAGAGAGAAACAACGATGAGAGAGAATCATTGAACGGCTGCCTCCTGCAACGCCCCACACTGGGGATGGAGCCTGCAACCCTGGCATGTGCCCTCACTAGGAACCAAACCGTGACCTCCTGGTTCATAGGTTGACGCTCAACAGCTGAGCCACGCCGTCCAGGGTCAGTTTGTTGATCGATGTCCCTCCCCCCCTCCCCCGCCCCCCAGAACTGAACGACACCCGTGGTGACAGTTCTCTTTTTTTGGGCGATTATGAATAGGGCTGCTATGAACATTCCCACACAGCTTTTTGTGGGAATGTAAATGGTCATTTTTCTTGGGTAAACATCTGGGAGTGGGATTGTTGAGTCATATGGCAAGTGTGTGTGTACTTCGGAAGAAACTGCCAAACTGTCTCCCCTGTTAGTTGTATCACCTTATGTTCCCACCAGCAGTGTGTGAAGGCTCGGTTACTCCGCACCCCCGCCAGCACCGAGTGCCGTCTGGTTGGTTTGCTCCGGGTCATTGGAATAATGTATCTGAGGTTTGGCTTCCCATTTCCCTAAGGACTAATTACTGTGGGGAGCTTTTCGTGTTCTTGTTTGTCGGATGCGTAGTCTGTTAGTGAGGCCTTCGGCCCAATTTAAAAACGGCTTGTTTCCTTACCAAGTTTTGAGCATTCTTTGTATGTTCTAAACACACGTCCTTCTTCAGATCTGTGGGTTACAAGCATTTTCTCCCAGTCGGTAGTTTGTCTCAGGGTCTTTGCCAGAGCAAAGGTTTTACATTTTGATGAAGTCCAGTTGATCAGTTTTTTATTTTTATGGATCACGCTTTTGGTGTCAAGCTCTTAGGAACTCTTTGCAGCATGCACCAGACCTCTTGAGACCCTGCCCTAGCACGGCCTAGGAGTTGGGTTCATCCAGGTGTGGTGAGGCCAACAGATCAGGAGACGCCTGTCATGGAAAAGGCAGTTTGTTACAGTTCCCAGGAGGAGGGGGCACGCCAGGCTGCAGGGGGCGGGGGGAGGGGGGGCACAGGCAGAGAGGGGGAGGGAAACTTCGGGAAAGGTTTGAGGGAAGGAGTGGGTGAGACAGGTAACGGGCTAAGGAGGTGACGATCGGCCAGCTGGAGTGATTTCAGCAGGTCACAGTGTGGGGTGCCCTAGCTGTCTGTGCCTGACCCGGGCTGTTGGGGCAGATGGACTGGGTGGGTGGGTGGGTGTGGGGCGCTGGTGTCTCAGGAGTGTAAGGGTAGGAAAGGTAGGGGGATGGGCTGGTTTGCATGTAAAAGGTGTGCTGGGGGCAGGGAGGGTGTTCGGTTGTCCCAGGGCTCCAGCAATCGGCTGGCCTGAGTCCACAGGCCCCAGAAGCCAGGACATCAGACACAGAAACCAGACAATGTGGTTAATACAGACCCAGTCCTGGGACTGGTACTTCGCTTCCACTGCATCCTGTTGGCCAGAGCAGGTCACAAGGCCAGCTCAGATCCGAGAGGTGGGAAAACAGATTTCCCTCTCTATGGGAAAAGCGGCCGTTTCTTTGCAGATGGTGTGGGAGAGGGCAGGAGGCCTGGAACTATTGCTGCAAACCTTCCATCACGGGACCCAGAGATTCACTCCCTGCAGGCCCCTGTGTTTGGACGAAAGGGTGCTGTCAGGGTGAGGGTGGGCAAAGGGAGGCCTTGCTGGCGTGGTGGCTTTCCCAGCACCTCCTCCTTTCCCGGCACCTTTAGGCAGGGCCTCGAGCCTTGTCCCCGGTGCCCTGCTGCAGAGAAGAGTGGAGGGTGTGGACCGAGACCCAGGAAGCTGGGTCTCTGAGTCAGGCAGGACCCAGTGAGCTCCCAGACCCACTCGCCCTGGAGGATCCTGTGGACACAAGACTGGATCCCAGGCCCACCAAGCCACCATGGTCTGAGAGGCTGCTCCCTGCACCATGTGGACACTGTCTCCCCTCCACACGCCTGCCCAGACCTGCGTCCCGGCTGCTGCCCCAGGAGGAGACTTCCTCTCCTGACTGCTGACAGGCCTGGCTGTGCTGGTCGCTCTCATGACCCCCAGGGCAGCGGCGGGGCTGCTGACTCCTGCGGATCTGTCCATGGGCTGTGCAGCCCTGGGGACACAGGGCAGACTCCCTGGGTGGTAGAACTTTCTAGATCCTTTCAGACCTTCTGCCAGCATCTTCCATGCTTCTCAGAAACTTCCTGGGACCTAAATGCAGGCCATTACATGCATTTTCATTCAAGAAGTAACAGCACCTGTCACCTGACGGGACCCAGGCCTACCCACTTCAGCACGTCCAGCTGCACCTCAGGGAAGCCATGACTCATGTCTCTGTGCCTGGGACAGTGGACGCCTCTGGCAGCCTGGCCTCCAGGACCTTCCCAGGGAGAGTAAGGCCCGAGGAACTTGTCCTCTGGAGCCCCAGGGCCTCCGCGTCCCCAAGCTGCCCTTTGGTCTACTGTGGCCATCCGGTTGGCCACTGACTCAGACCTTTCACTTTCCACTGGAGATGATGTTATCTCTGGACCCTCATTAAAGGGGAGGGTGCACTGCAGCCTGGGAGGACCCTTCCCTCTGCTCACCCACCTGTGCAGGAGGGTGGGGGGCAGGGCCGGGCCCGAGAGCTTGGCCGGCACCCGCTGTGCAGCCCAGGGAGCTGAGTGAATCACACGGCTTCAGGCTGAGAGGAAGGAAAGGGAAGCGCCCAGACCTCCAAGGCAGGGTGTCTGTAGAACCCGAGCAGCACGGAGCGGCTGCCTGTAGGGAAGGACAGACACCAGGCAGTCATTTACACGGTAGCGAGCACACACGTGCACATGTTCCTTCACCTGACCCCTCAGGGCTCCTCGATCTAGGCCTTTTCTCTGATTGCCTCATTAGAGGCTTCACCCTCCCGGAAGGAGCCCATAGTAAGATGACACACTCGTTCAACACCTGTGACCTGAGGCTGTCCCGCTGCCGGCCCGCTGCTGCTCTGGGCCTGGGAGGCAGCGCAGCAAGTGCAGAAGGTGCCCGTGCCGGGGCCTGGCCTGCCCCCTCTTCCTGCTGCATGCCCTGCGGCCAGTTCCTGCCTCTTGTGACTCAGTGTCCTGCTCTGACCAGTGGGGATAGTAGACACGCCCCCTCATGGGGTCCTGCTAAAGAGGAAATGAATGTCAGAGAACAGGGTCTACAGCAGTGATGGCGAACCTTTTGAGCTCGGCGTGTCAGCATTTTGAAAAACCCTAACTTAACTCTGGTGCCGTGTCACACATAGAAATGTTTTGATATTTGCAACCATAGTAAAACAAAGATGTATATTTTTGATATTTATTTTATATATTTCAATGCCATTTAACAAAGAAAAATCAACCAAAAAAATGAGTTCGCGTGTCACCTCTGACACGCTTGTCATAGGTTCGCCATCACTAGTCTACAGGGAGCCTGGGGAGAGAAGACGAGGCAGACCCAGGCCCTGTTGTCGCATAGCACCAAGCAGGGAGAGAAGACATAAACCTGAGAAGTATCAAAAGCAGACAGACAACTGGAATGGCGTGCTGTGTTGCCGGGAGGCGGGGTTCCTGTTACCCAATGGGCAGGGCAGGCCTCTGAGAGCGGACTTCTCGTGGAAGTGGTCAGGGAGCCTGACTTTGGAGGACGGGGCAGACTTTCTGGGCAGAGGAAGAGCCAGTACAAAGGCTGTGCAGTGGGAAGGAGCTTGCTGAGATGGATGGAGAAACAGAGGGTCCCAATGCTGAGTGCAGAGAAGAGGGAGGCAGAGTAATGCCCCTCAAAGACACCTGTGCTCCCATCCCTGAAACCCGGGAGTCTTGCCTTGAATTTAGCCCAGTGTCGGACTTCTGACCTGCCAACTGTGAAGTAATCATTTGTGTTGTGAGCTGCCAAGTTTATGCCGATTTGTTACAGCAGCAACAGAAACGCGTACGCCGTCAGCCCCACAGTGCGGAGTGTGCCTGAATTCTCCCGGGTGGGGACCCCCTGCGGGGTTTTCACAAGGAAGTGATGCCGCCTGGGCCTGGCCTCCGGCCTCAGAGATCCCAGGAAGGAGAGCGAGGACATGGAGAGCAGGTGGGCCGCACATGCCGGGTCCAAGACAGCACAGGAGCATTGCACCCAGAAACACTGGGTTGGGGGGCGGGGGGGGGGGCAGGTTCTCTAGAGTTTAGGACAAGCTGAAAGCACCACCTGTTTCATTTGCCACAGCTCCAGGCTAGTTACTCTAAGAGTAAGGACTCCAGGCCCAGAACCCAGGCCACGGCCAAGTGTACAGCGCTCATTGTTCCTCCTTTGGGTTTGCCCATACTTCCTGCCGGGACCAGGCCCTTGGCCCTGCCCTCTCACCCCAACCTCCTTGGAGCCGACAGTAGAGGACAAGCCTTTGGTAGATGTCAGTTCTCAGTAGTCACGTAAGTCTTGGATCATGTGTGGATGTGCACACACGTGTGTTGCACTGAAACAACCAGTACCAGTGCAAACACTCCTGGGAGGGTCTATCTGTGTTGGGGGGACCATGGGGAAGTCAGAGGGGCCGCGAACAAACTGGGGGCCTTCTCTGAGCCCCTCATCCTGGTTGCCATCAGTGAACACGCTCTCCGAATGGATGGACATCAGGGGAGATATTGACTGAGGACAACACGGATGCTATTAAAGGCACAACTGGCCTGCAGGTGAACGTGGCAACTGGGCAGGAGTTAGCTGGCCAGCAAGTAGGCGAAGGAATCAGCTGGGTTGGGGAGTGAGTCGAATAGTGAGCCTGGGCCCACACTATTTCATTCCTGCTCCTCCTTCAGTCTGTCGTCTGGTGGTTCATTCGCGTGGGCGTCGCGTGTACCCGGATTTGAAAGTTATCTGTAGCTTGTTTGCTGCCCTCAGGCATGCAGAGGTGCCAGGGGCAGGTGACGAGAGGTGGCCCTCAAGGGAGCTAGGGGTGCGGCGACACGAGATCAGGAGGTGGGCAGAGGTGGGCTCCTGGGGCTCCCGGGGGACTCCTCTAAAGTGGGCCCAGCCTTCCTGTCACTTCAGGGTCTGGGGAAGGTGCCGTGGGGTTGAGGTCTTGGGTGTGTCGCCGTGACTACTTGGCTTCCTGTCTGTGAAGTGGGCACAATAATGCTGCCACCTCCCGAGGTTGATGTGAGCATCTCCTGAGTGACTCCTGTGAAGTGTGGCCATAGTGCCAGCTCTTGGCACCCACTGTGGCCCCTGCTCCCATGGCCGTTTTGAAAAGCAGACAGGAAGGGCGCTTGGGTTTAACTATACAATTATGGGCAGCGGGACGGCAAAAACCCAAAATGCCCTGAGCACCCCGGGCCCAGACCCTAGAGGGAGGCTCCGTCTGAAGGAGACGGTTAATTTTATGTGTCCGCTTGGCTGGGCCACGGCACCCAGGTAATTGGTCAGTCACCAGTCTAGGAGTTGCTGTGAAGGTAATTTTTGGACGTAAATAGCATTAAAGCATAAAGCAGGTGTGTGGGTCTCCGTCCAAAAGACCGACATCCCAACAGAGATGGCAAGAATGCTTCTCACACACCACGGACTCGAGCTGCAGCCTCGCTCCTCCCTGGTCCCAGCCTCTACTCCTCCCCAGTCCCAGCCTCCACTCCTCCCAGGTCCCAGCCTCCGCTCCTCCCCAGTCCCAGCCTCCGCTCCTCCCCAGTCCCAGCCTCCACTCCTCCCAGGTCCCAGCCTCCACTCCTCCCCAGTCCCAGCTTCCACTCCTCCCAGGTCCCAGCCTCCACTCCTCCCAGGTCCCAGCCTCCGCTCCACCCCAGTCCCAGCCTCCACTCCTTCCCAGCCCAAGCCTCCACTCCTCCCAGGTCCCAGCCTCCACTCCACCCCAGTCCCAGCCTCTGCTCCTTCCCAGCCCAAGCCTCCACTCCTCCCAGGTCCCAGCCTCCACTCCTCCCCAGTCCCAGCCTCCACTCCTCCCAAGTCCCAGCCTCCTCTCCTCCCAGGTCCCAGCCTCCACTCCTCTCCAGTCCCAGCCTCCACTCCTCCCAGGTCCCAGCCTCCACTCCTCCCAGGTCCCAGCCTCCACTCCTCCCAGGTCTCAGCCTCCACTCCTCCCCAGTCCCAGCCTCCACTCTTCCCCAGTCCCAGTCTCCGCTCCTCCCCAGTCCCAGCTTCCACTCCTCCCCAGTCCCAGCCTCCGCTCCTTCCAGGTCCCAGCCTCCGCTCCTCCCCAGTCCCAGCCTCTGCTCCTCCCAGGTCCCAGCCTCCACTCCTCCCAGGTCCCAGCCTCCACTCCTCCCCAGTCCCAGCCTCCACTCCTCCTAGGTCCAAGCCTGCCCGACCCTGCGGGTGTGGACTTGCAGACCCGCAATCACATGAGCCAGTTCCACACAGCAAACTTCTCTGCCTCTCACTGTCTCTCTCAGATGTAAACATGTGCCATACACGTTCTCGTGGTTCTCTTTCTCTGGGGAACCCTGACAGCCACAGGGCCTTCCCCCAGGAGCACCCATTTTCTCTCCTCCTCCGTGTGGGTGCTGGGCAAAGACCACTGGAATAGGCAACATCAAGGGGGTTAGAACCCATCTCTGACTTGGTCTGAAATGGAAATAACTTCTGGAGAACACCCGCGCAGATCCGACATGACTCAGACGCTGAGGGCTCGAGCTTGGCTAGCAGGCACCCGCTTGGCAAGTGTGCTCGGGCCTCTCGCAGACCCACCGGCATCAAAACATGTGTTCCCACTAGCAAACGCTGACAGGGCGCATAGCTGTGGCTCACGCGAAACCAGCTCAGGGGACAGCCCCTCGAGGTTCGAGGGGTCATCCGTGGTTGCTTTGGGGCCACTGGAATGGTTCTCAGAGAGAGTCACTGTCCCAAGACTGTCACGGTGGGGAGACCATCGAGCCAGGTCATGTGAGAACAAAAGCCTCAAAGAACACACCCCCCCCCCTCCCATGTACCCCAGGTGTCCTTGGAGTTTCATTCCCTTTGGTGTCTTGAGAACAGACTCTGTGTCTTAAATGTCATGTATTTATATATTTTGTATTGATTTCATAGAGGAAGGGAGAGAGATAGAAACATCAGTGATGCGAGAGAATCATTGATCAGCTGCCTCGTGCACGCCCCACACTGGGGATCGAGCCCGCAACCTGGGCATGTGCCCTGACTGGGATTCAAACTGACCTCCTGGTTCACAGGTTGACACTCAATCACTGAACCATGCTGGCCAGGCTAAACTTCATTTATGAATTGAGCCCAGAAGTCCAGGAGGCCTGGATAGGGTGGGAGGGGTCAGGCCTACCAAATCTGGCAAAGTGATGGGGTGAGCTGGAATTGGGGGGGGCACTCACATCGTCTGCGTCATGTATGCCTGGGCCAGCAGGTAGGGTCCTGTCTCGGCTCCGAGGGAGGGAGTGCCGTGAGCTCTGGGCAGCTCCCTTAGATCCGCCACAGCAGGAGCTTATGAGAGAGCATTGGGGGAACACGGACACGACTTCCCTGTGGGGGGTGGCAGGAGGCAGGTGGAGTGTAGCTCTGTGGCCTCATGGCTCCCCAGAGCCTTAGGGCCAGGCCCCACCCTCCCAGTTCTCAGCACTGGCCTGTGCTCAGAGCCACCTCTGCCACCCCTATGTATCAAATAAGTTTTTAATTCAAAGAAATGGAAACTATTTTTCATTATTTACCATTAATGGTGTAAGCCGGTAGTAGAGCCAGGCTTTAAAGGATGGACACCTCCACCATCTGAGGGGATCTCTTTAAAAATATTCAAGATGAGGGTCCCTCGAGGCTCTGGAAGAGGTTTGTGGAGGTGGGGCCCTGACACCAGCCCTCTTCAGCCTCTGGGACGCCTTCCTCCCGGGTGTGGACTTGACCTTTGCCTAATCACAGCGCAAGGAGCCTTTGCTGGAGTGGGAGGTCAGCTCTGGAAGGGTGAGTGAGCCTGTGGGTGATTTGAACAGTTGGGGTCTGGGCCCTTGAGATGGAGGGGACTGCCCGAAGCCAGCCCTTTGCTGTGGCAGGGCCAGGCTGAAGTGCAGGTAGTGACACCTGACGGTCCAACTTGCTCCTGTCCCTGAGCCTCGGAGGCCCCGCATGCCCCGATGACCTCTCAAGGCTACCTTTGCAGAGGAAAATGGTTTGTTTTCAGTCCAGGGCTCCTCGTGGTCCAGAGCAGGGGATGCGGAGAGTGTGGGAGGTAAGAGGGCAGGCAGATGGAGGGCGCAAGGAGCCCCTCCCCAGAGCACAGAGGAGCGGAAGTGGTATCCAGGCCCGGGTCCGACAAGCTGCTCTGCTTCTCGGTGTGAAACGATGCCACGACCCAGTGTCCACAGGAAAGCTGACCACAACCCAGTGACACACAACCCAGTGTCCACAAGGAACTTGTGCCCTGTGGCCCAGTGTATGATGATGACCCTCGTGTGTGTGCATGTGTGTCCCGTCCAGCAGTGAGAACCGACAGCGGTTAGCAGGGGTGCCTCTGGTCACGGGATTTGTTCTGTTTTGATGTTTTGTAGGGAGTATGCTTTACGATCAGGTGACATGATAAAGGGGACACACTCAGGTCTCCAGTGCGCTCTGGGCCCTATTTGTGCCCATAATGCAGACCTCTTGAGCACCTGGCTCTGCAGATGAATTGAGGTAACGACAGGTGACAGATTCTGGGCATAGCTCCCAAGGGCTCCATTTAGCATTTTGGGATCAAGGCAGTGGTCCCACCCTTGTAATAGCAGCTGCAGCCAACTCATCAGACGTCACGTCCGCAGCCACTAAATCTGTTTCCCTGGTACCCGGCCCAGACCCCGCACACTGGCTTGCCAAGACCTCAAAGACCTTCCTCTCTCTTTTTTTTTTCCCCTCTTGGGGACTTTCCTTTTTGTTTCTTCTAGTTGTATTGAGCTATAATGGACATACAGCACTATATTAGTTTCAGGCGTACAGCTTAGTGATTTGATATATGTCTATATTGTGAAATGATCACCACCATAAGTCAGTTCATATCTATCACTTCACATAATTACAAGTTGTTTCTCTTGTGATGAGAACGTTTGTGATCTACTCTCAGCAACTTTCAAACATGCAACCTAGTACTGTTGATTACAGTCACCTGCTGTACATTAGGTCCCAGGACCTGTAGCTGGAACTTTTTATCTTTTGATCACCTTCAGCTATTTTCACCACCACCTCATCCCCACCTTCTGGCAACCACCAATTTATTCTCTGTATCCAGGAGTTTATTTTTTACATTCCACATGCAAGTGAGATCATACAGTATTTATCTTTCGCTGTCTGACTTATTTCACTTAGCATAATGCCCTCAAAGTCTACCCATATTGTTGCAAATGGCAGGATTTTCTTCATTTTTTATGGTGGAATTGTATATACAGGGTGTCCCCAAAAATATAGACACAATTTAACAGCTGATAGCTCAGTTATGAAAATGAAATGTATTTTAATAAACACTGCCTTTACAATTATTCACACCTTGAATATATATATATATATATATATATATATATATATATATATATATGTCATATCATACCTTTTTTCCATTTATCCATCTGTGGACACTTAGACTATATCCATGTCTTGGCTATTGAGAATAATGCTGTAGCCCTGGTCGGTGTGGCTCAGTTGGTTGGGCGTCGTCCCATGCACCAGAAAAGTTGCCAGTTCAATTGCTGGTCAGGACACATGCCCGGGTTCCGGGCTCAATCCCCACTAGAGGAATGTAGGAGGTAGCTGATGGATGTTTCCCTCCCACATCAATGTTTCTCTCTCTCCCTCTCCCTTCCTTTCTCTCTAAAAATCAATTTTTTTAAAAAGAGAAAAGAATGCTGTTGTGAACATAGGCGTGCATTTTTTAATTGCAGTTTTCATTTTCTTAGACAAATACCCTGAAGTGGAATTGCTGGGTCATAAGGCAGTTGTATTTTTAATTTAAAAATTAAATTGCTTTTTAGAGAGAGTAGAAGCGAGAGGGAGAAATATTGATGTGAGAACAAAACATTGATTGGCTGCCTCCTCCACATCTCTTATGAGGAATTGAACCCAAAACCTGGGCATGTGCCTGACCAGCAATTGAACCGGAAATCTTTTGGTGGATAGGATGATGCCCAACACCAGCCAGGACTATATTTTTAATTTTTTGAGGAGCCTCTATACTGCTTTCCACGATGGCTGCACCAATCTGTATTCCCATCAACAGTAGGAGAGGGTTCCCTTTTCTCTACATCCCCACCAACATGTGTTTGTTGATTTATTGATGACAGCCATTCTGACAGGTGTGAGGTGCTATTTCATTGTGATTTTGATTTGTATTTCCCTGATGATTGATTAATGATGTCACTCACCTTTTCATGTACCTGTTAATCATGTCCTCTTTGGAAAAATGTCTATTTAGATCCTCTGTCCAATTATATATATACTAGAGGCCTGGTGCACAAAAATTTGTGCACTGTGGGGAGGGGAGGGGTCCCTCAGCCCAGCCTGCGCCTCTCACAGTCCAGGACCCCTTGGGGGATGTCCGCAGTCAGAGGCGGGAGAGGCTCCCAACACTACTGCTCCGCTCACCACTCCCCATCCCTGAGCCCGGCTTCTGGCTGAGCGGTGCTCCCCCTGTAGGAGTGCACTAATCACCAGGGGGCAGTTCCTGCGTTGAGCGTTGGTTCGTGGTTTGGTCGGTTTGCATATTACCCTTTTATTATATAGGATTATTGATTTCAGAGAGGGAGAGAGAGAGAGAAACATCAATGATGACACAGAATAGTTGATCAGCTGCCTTCTGCACACCCTCCCTACTAGGGATCAAGCCCTCAACCCAGGCATGTGCCCTGACCGGGAATGGAACTGTGACCTCCTGATTCATAGCTCGATGCTCAACCACTGAGCAACACCAGCCAGGCCTCAGCCCATTTTTTAATAAGATTGTTTGGGTTGCTTTGCTGTTGTTTTGTGTGAGTTATTTATATATTTTGAATATTAATCCCTTAACTGTGGATTAATTTTTCTTCCATTCAGTAGGTTGCTTTTTCATTTGATTGATGGTTTGTTTCCTTTGTTGTGTCAAAGCTTTTTCGTTTGATGTAGTCCTTCCTGCTTATTTTGCTTTTGGTGTCAAATCCAAAAAAATCATTACCAAGACTGGTGTCAAGGAGTTTTCCACCTACGTTTCCTTCCAGGAGTTTGATGGTTTCACGTCTCACATCCAAGTCTGTATTCCAGTTGGAGGTGATTTTTGTGTATGGTGGGTCCCACTTCATCCTTTTGTCTGTGTCTGTCCTGTCTTCCCGACACCATCGGTTGAAGAGACTGTCTTCCTTTCCCATTGTATATTCTTGATGCCTTCGCATTAATAATTGACCATCTGTGCATGGATTTATTTCTAGGGTCTCTAGGACCTTCCTCTGTTAGCATCACTCCTGCGATGCTGGAGGCAGGAATGAATGGGCCGGGCCTTCCCAACCTTCCCTCAGCAAGTCCACCCACAACTCTCCCCTCTCCCTCCCGCCTTAGTGTGCTTGGTCTGAAGCGTTTCCCATTATGACTGGATGAGGCCTTCTCACGCCTAATGAGCATTTAGGGGGAAAGCAGCTGGTGCTCATTCTCCACAGTGCGGGGGCAGAGGGTCCCGGGCAGGGTACCTAGACGCAGAGGATAGCTGTGCCCAAACTTGCACTGGGCTCAGACATACTTGGCTGCTGCTCCTATTTCCCTCCACACTCGCTCCCCTTCTTTCTCTACTTTCTGGGGCTCCATGCCACCCCCAGGTTCGCGACAGCAGTCTTGGCACCGATCTCCTCTCCCCAATTTTAAAACAGCCCTTCTGTGTCCCTTGGGGCAGCCCCAGCCCAGCGAGCCCTCTCCCAGCTAGGGAGGCAGCTGCTGGCTTGGCTCAACGTGGGGAGGGATGTTGCCTCCGCTCCCTCTCCCCTTCCAGCCCCACCATCCAGGCCCCGCAGCCTGAAATTTGCAAAGAGTTAGAAATTCACTCCTGTGGGCTGTTTTGCTTGGGCCATGGAGTTACCAATGTCTATTGCAGATGCATCAAGAAGCCCACTCACCGTCCAGGGGCCTGTGGGGGACAAATGAGGCGGCACAAGACAGTGCAGAGGGTCGCTGACGGCTTAGGGTGGCAGATGGGAGCCAGCCAGGCTCCACAGCTCCTAAGCCCCATGATCTGGGGAAAGCTGCTTGGCTTTCAGCCTCTTATCTTCATCGGTGACAGACGCCATCCCAAGCCTTGCTCCAGCCACTAGTACTCTCTGAAGGGGCCGGTAGCTTTGTAAATTGTGAACTTCTCAATGTCCGTCACACAGGAGCCACGAAGCCATCTAATCAAAGCAGCTTTTTGAAGGGAGGGGCGTGGGTGTGGGAAGTGAGGCCCGGGTGGGATGTCTGGGCAATGCCGGGCAGGCAGGGGCTGCCAGAGGCGCTGCCGGGGCGCCCAGGCCTGAGTGGGAAGGACACGCGGGGGAGGAAGACGGAAACAAACAAAACTTCTCTTCCCAGCAGCTACCTTAGGGGCCAGGCCCCGTCAGGCCCTGGTCCGGGCGGAATGAGCCAAGGATGCCCCGTGGGTTAACGAGTTCCAGGGCAACTGGGGATTCAGCTTTGTCAAAAGCGCCCATTGAGTCAGGCCGCTGAGTCATCTGTTGGCCAAACCTCCGAGGGGCAGCGGCCTGGCAGGCTCCCTGGGAGAGCCGCGGCGACTCTGTTTCCACCGTGGTGGCCAGAAGCCCCGTGACTCCCGCCGCCCTGCTGCCCTTTCAGAAAAAAAACTTAAATTATAAAACTAATAATCATTGTGGAAAAAAAGTAAGTATAAAAAAAGTAAAATGAAAAATGATCCATAAGCCTATCCCTACAGAAAACAGTCGTTTATCGTCTAATGTTCGCCTTTGTTTCATGCAGGTAATGGGTCAGGTCAGACGCGGCCACACTGAGGTGAGCCCCACGTCCTGTCACCACCCACTGTACTTACCCCTCCTCCAGCCCCCCTCCTCATGCCCTGGCTCTTACGCACAGTTGAGATTGGGAACCTTAAAACTGTTATCACTAAGTATGATGTAGGCATGGCTTTAAGTTAGTCTTTATCATGCAGAGCCTGATAAAGTCTTTATCATGCAAGCCTTCTTTTTCTATTTGTTTTTTTAATAAATTTTCACTGATTTCAGAGAGGAAGGGAGAGGGAGAGAGATAGAAACATCAGTGATGAGACAGAATCATTGATTGGCTGCCTCCTGCACGCCCCACACTGGAGAATGAACCCAGGCTTGTGCCTTTGACCGGAATTGAACCCAGGACCCATCAGTCCGCAGGCCAATGCTCTATCCACTGAGCAAGCTGGACGACTGGAGGGCTGGAGTTCTCCAGCTAGGGCCTTTTTTCTGTTATTTTTTTAAGCTTTTAAAACATCATCAGAACGGGGCCTTGACTTTTGTTGAATGCTTCTCTAACTCTATAGTTGTTTTCTTATTTGCCTGTTACATTGCTAAAAGTGTGGGGCCCATGGAGCCTTCCTGTTTTGCCTGTTTTGTAGGTCATATTGCCCACCTGCTTTTAAAAAGCCCAAGGGACAAAGAAAAACTTGGCAAAGGCACAGATTTAGAGCATTAATTTAGAGTGCAGAGTGGGGACATCTTGGAGTGAAGGCTACTGAATATAAGGCACTTTGGGTACAGACCAGGGTCTACCCACCCAGTCATATAGAATCATCCGTTTTGCCCTTTGCTCTGAAGGTGGGCGTTTTGCTTTTGTTGAAGGGTGCACGGGGCTACGCTAGATGTGGTGGGGGCGTCATGTGGTCCAGTGGGAACTCTGGGCAGGGTGCCCACGAGGCCACTTTCACATCCCCCTGTTGGGCCAGGGGTCTGGATGGCTTTGGAAGCCGAGAGCAAGTGAACCAGCCATCGTGGGTGGTGGTCCTTCTGTCCGCAGAGCTGCCTCAACAAGCAGCAGGTCCTCACGGCCATCCGCCAGTTGCAGCAGCTACTGAAGGTCCAGGAGACCCGCTTCGCCGAGGGGCTCCGCAACGTGAGGAGCCGGCTGGCTGCGCTCCAGAGCTCTGCCAACAGAGTGGGTCCCGACAGCCCCCCAGGTGGGTCCCCAAGTCGGCAGGACTTGGCACAGGGCACTCAGGCCCTTCACCTGTGACACTTTACCGTGCCTCACCGTGGGTTCCCAGGCCTCTCCCGGCCTCGCCTGCTGGCTTCCCCTCTCCCCCCACCCCCCACCCTCCCACTCCCCCACCCCCCTACCCTCTACCCCCACCCCCACCATCTGAATGTCACCTACTCCCGTGTAGATCTTTCCATTCTGCAGAATGCTCACGTCTGCATGTTAAGGTCACAGACCTCAAAAGGCACCACTTTTAGAGCAAGAGCTGCTTCTCCCCCCTTCCCTCACCCCCATCCCCACCCCCACCCAGGCAGATTCCAGCTGGCTGCAGTGTTTTAACACTAATTTTTAGAGCACTGTTAAGAGCAGAGCAAAACTGAGTGGAAAGCCCTGAGTTCCCACATGCGCCCTCCCGAACACACGCGTCGCCGCCACCACTGGTGTTGGCACCAGGGCAGCACTCCTGGTCCATCCAGGAACCAACACTGGCTGCGGTGTGTCAGGCATGCACTCCAGTCCTCCAGCAGGAGGGCACGCTCGGCCCAGTGGGAGGTGAGGGTGGGGGTCTGGTGAGCACAGCGGGTGGGTGGGCTCTGACGGACGCCAGGTCTTCTCCTGCTTGTCCCAGGAATGGCTTTCACGTTGCCACGGCCCAGAAGTGGTGGCTGGATTTCCTCTGGTCCCTCCGCAGGGTGATGGGGTCTGGGGAGTGGCAGAGGGAGGGGGGGAGTCGTGAGCCTGTGGCGTATTTGATGTCATTCACGCACTTAATGCGAATTATCAAGGACCTTCTTCGTTGTGTGAGATGAAGTTTCCTGGGGAAGGTGCTGGATTGTGTACCTTTTTGTCAAATCCAGAGTCTCAACAGCACCAAGTCGACTCCTGATTTCCGCGGCTCCCCTGAGCAGAGCCAGACCTGCCAGCCAGACCCCCTCACCCTTTCCCAGGTGCCAGGGCCTCCTTGGGGGGCTCATCACAGCCAGGCTCTGAGAAGAGGCAAGGGCATCTATCCTTCCTGCCTCAGATGGCAAGTCGCGGCCAGGAGAAGTGAGGTAGCAGTAGCAGGTCCCAGATCCTTCCTCTCTCCGCGGGGTCAGAGCTGCCTGCGGCCACTGGGAGTTTCAAAGGAGAAAGTGCAGCTGCTCATTTATAAAACTGCCAGCCATGCCCAGTAGTGCACACAGAACGGTGTATCATTAAATTACTAACCCTCTCATCTCCAGATTCTGGGTCTTTCTTCCTTGAGCCATGCAAGGATTTTTTAAGTGGTCCATTCTCTCTCTCTCTCTCTCTCTCTCTCTCTCTCTCTCTCTCTCTCTCTCTTTAATATATTTTATTGATTTTTTTACAGAGAGGAAGGGAGAGGGATAGAGAGTTAGAAACATCGATGAGAGAGAAACATCGGCCAGCTGCCTCCTGCACACCTCCGACCGGGGATGTGCCCACAACCAAGGTACATGCCCGTGACCAGAATCGAACCTGGGACCCTTGAGTCTGTAGGCCGACGCTCTATCCACTGAGCCAAATCAGTTAGGGCCATTCTCTTTTTTTAAAAAAAACTGCCACCGTGCATTCTGCCTCTTCTGTGTGTGGGCATGGGGTCTGGCAGCTGTCAGGACCCCCACCTCAGGGTGGGGTGACTGTACCTGGGCCATGGGAGCCAGACGCTCGCCCCAGGTAGTGGGAAATTTGCTGTTTTTAAGGGCATTTGGGGGGAGTCAGGAAGAATAATTTCTAGTCCTGAGGACTCCTAGGTCTTCCTCTTTGGCTTCTGTTCTGAGTATCTCCCTGCTGCTTTCCCAGCCGTTCTTTCCTGTGAGCATCACAGCCTGTCGGCGTCGGCGTCAGGGCCTGTCCAGGCAGCCTCGTCCCATCCACATCCATCGCCCGGGTGGCTCCCCCCGACCTCACTCCTGCACATGAAGCTTATTGTGGAAGCGGCAGGGGACACCCCTGTGGCTGCAGACTCACTGGGACGGGCTCGGAGTGAAGTGAGCCAGCCATGGGCACACCGTCCACAGGGCACCTCGTCCACCGAACAGAGGCTGCTGGCTCACACTGGGGAAGTGACTGCACATGGATTTTTCTCTCATTTACTCCCTCCCTGGGGCAACAGCAGCATAAATGCTGCTGTCACCCTCCCAAATTTCTTCACAGATTAATTTCTCGTCACTATTTTTATACCTACTTGATGCTTTTAAGAAGATTTAAATAAATATTTTGTCCAGCTTTTTGACTGGATCATTGCTGCAAATTGATTTTTTTATTAAACATTTTTAATATGTTCTTAATTGGTTGGTTTTGTTTTGTTTTGTTTTGAGAGAGAGAGAGAGAGAGAGAGAGAGAGAGAGAGAGAAAGGGAGAGAATAGATAGAAACATCAATGATGAGAAAGAATCACCAAGCCCACAACCTGGGCATGTGCCCTGACCGGGAATCAAACCCTGACCTCCTGATTCCTGGGTTGATGCTCGCCCACTGAGCCATGCCACCTGGGCTGCAAATCAATTTTTCATTGATTTGCATCCATTCTTTCATTCCACTAACATTTACTGAGCACCTACTGTATGCCAGATACTATTCCACCTATGCAGGTCTGGTTAACCTATGAGTTGCTCCAGCAGGAGGTTTTCCTTTCTTTGAGGTTTTTCAAGATTTTTCACCCCAAAGAGACCCCACTCCTTTCCCTCTTGACAGTGGTCCCCTTCACATTCCTCAGGCCTGCCAGGTACCAGCACGTCCCCTCTGTCCTGGATTCTGCGTGGTTATGCCTCCATCGTCTTCAACTCTTGGCTCCAGTGAGGCCTCCTCTGACCACCACATTCACAACTACCCCCCTCACCGTGCAGCCCCCAGGATTCCCTGCTCTATCTCCTACATGACACTCTCCGCTCTCCCCTCACTCTGCCGCTTGCTCGTGGGTCTGGGTTATCCATAATCTCTCCCCTGCTAGGAAGGGCTTCAGAGAGCAGGGTTTTGTTCGCTGATTCTCCCAAAGGCCTATCTAGTGCCTGGCACATAGTAAGAACACAGTAGGTAATTTTTCATTTACTCGTGTGTTCAAGGATTAGGTATTGGGTGCTCACTGTGGGGCAGGCGCTGGGCTGGGTGGGGCTGGGCATGCAGCAGGGACTCAGGCCAAGCATAGTCCCCCCTTGAGCTGCTTCCTGGGGAGAAAAGTGACAACAGATGTGGAAACAAACTTGGCGATAAGAGGCCTCCAGTGGTCACAAATCTAGGAGGGAAGCGCAGGGAGCTCACAGCATAACAGGTGCCCTGGGAGGTTTGAGTGAAGCGTGGTGGTCAGAGAACATTCTGGGAGGGGGTTGCATTCAAGCAGAGGCCCATGTGAGTGAGAAGGAGCCAGAGATGGGACGTTCTGTGGAAAGAACATCCCAGGCAGAGAGAAGAGCAGACGCCAAGGCCTGGACGTAGGCCAAGCCCTGCCTGAAGCTCCGAGAGTGTCAGGTGTCAGCACGGCTGTGGGGAATCCCACCCTGAGCTTCCCACGCAGCCAGGCCCACGCACAGCACTCGGCGTCTCTGAGCCACAGCCCTCATCTTCCACGGAGTGGGCAGTCCTCACCTCTGGCCACGTGAGCTCGGAGGAGTCGATGAGACATTTAAGAGGTCCAGCCTGGTGCACAGCCTGGAGGAGGCACTCAGAGGAGCCTGATAGTGGATGGTGATGTCTAACTCTCTGTGGTCCTTCCTTTTCTTCTACAGTTTCCTGCCCCGCTCTGAACGCCCCTCGAGACGGCAGGAAGTTTGGAAGCAAGTACTTAGTGGATCACGAAGTCCATTTTACCTGCGACCCCGGGTTCCATCTGGTGGGGCCTAGCAGTGTGGTGTGTCTTCCCAACGGCACCTGGACTGGGGAGCAGCCCCACTGCAGAGGTCGGTCCCTCCTAACGGTCCCCGGGGCTGGGCCCTGCTGGGGAGGAAGGCTCATTCCTCAGGACCCTTTCCACCTGATGCCTTCACCATTTTCAACCGCAGGAAAATGGGCACAGTGTCTGATGACTCAGCGCCACCTGTCCGAGCTCCCTAAATCCTCCCTACAATTTAGTCTTGTTTTGAATATGGGGAAATTGAGGCACAGAATGCCCAAGACCACAGCGCCGGGGGACAGGCTGAGCTGATCCACACGCAGACACTCTGACCCCAGCGTCGGTTCCTCAGCACCTCACTCTGCTCTTACCAACGGGGCCAAGACGCCTTCTGGGGGTTGTGGGGAAGGACAAGCGGGAGGCGCTGCACAGAAACGCTCCTCTTGTCTCGTTCGCTCTGGGCTGCCGTTTGCTTGTGAGGCTGCGGGTGGCCTGTGGGTTGAAGAAGTCCCTCAGGTGTCCTCTGTATCTGATGTGGGACTTGGTGTGACCGGCTCTGGGGAGACCGCTGGGTGAGAGGGAGGCATGAAAGCCTTCTCTTCTCTCTGTTGGGCTTGAAAACAGTACTTCTTTGATGCTGAGAGAAATCAGACTTGGCACGCATCACGTGTTGGCTTTTCAAAAATGTATGGCCCAGTCTTCATGCATACCAGTCATTTTCAGGGCCAGGCTCAGAGCACATCTGCCCGGGCAGAATGTCCATGATTGTAGCCCAAGAAGTGCAGGGGAAACGCAAATAGGACATGAACAAGTAGGTTTTGAAGAACAGCATCTGAACGCGTGAGTAGCTCGCAAACATACAGGAGCATCAGCAATGCACCATCTCTCCCGACGGGAGGGTTGGCCTGGGAAGCACAGGCAGCAGCGCCACACTCGCCGGTCCAGGCTTGGGTTCCCAGCTCCTGGGAAGAACGCGGTTTGTAGGGGGATTACCAGTACCAGCTCTCAGACCAATCAGCAGCTAGCCAGGAAATGCAAGGGGTGTCACAGGCAGACACACAGGGGACCTGCATCTGGATTTCCCTTGACCCTGAGAGATTTCTATCATCTCCTATAGAGACAAAGAAAAGAACAAAAGGTTTTTTCCCTGGTGATGAGCGCTCTTAGGGTTTACTCTCTTCACCACTTTCCTGTGTGTCCCACAGCCTTGCAGCTACAGCCACCAGGCTTGGCACTTACTGTAACTGGGCGTTTGCACCTTTGTCTCTGTATCCCTTATAAACCGGGAGGTAACTCCAGCGGCCTGGCCAGCTCAGGGCAGAGTTTTGTTTTGTTTGGGCCGGACAGCACTCTAGACGTCTGTTGGGGAGTCCCCATCGTGGTCCTCTACCTCCAGTGACGCTGCCCCTTGGTGACGTCGCCGTCCTCATGCAGTCATCTCCCCGTTCGGTCCCTCCTCGGGGCAATTCCCTGAGTTCTCCAACGTTCCCCAAAGGTGCAGCTTTCCATCAGGTGTCATTTCAATGGGACATAAAACACCCGTGAGATTCCTCTCCTTGAGCATCTTCATTATGTTCCTCTGTGTCTTCTGTTTTCACGATGCTGTTGTTGCCATCATGACTAAGAAATCTCTTGAACGCACAGTAGCCTGTTACTGGCCTTCCTGGGCCAGGTCCCTCGGGTATGGGCTCGTGTGTTCCAGCGGGAGTCTCTGCCTCTGGAGCAGTCTGGCCACTGGCAACGCACAAGGCGTTCCGGGACAGGCCCCGATATGGTGGAGCCTCTGCGGGAGGAGAACCCAAATGGAGCCCAACAAGGAAAATCGGTGCAGATGGAAGGGATGGTCCAGACACGAGTGGGGGGGATTGACAGGGCAGAGCTGAGCAAGTGTTCAACGCGGAAAACAACGGGCCTGTGACCTGGAGTGAGGGAGCTCGCAAAGCTCCACAGGAAAACTTACTTCCCTGAGGATGAGTCATAGGAAAGGACTTGACAAGCCCATACAAACTACGGTAGGAAAACAGAGAGTAAAGTCGACAGCCAATGGAGAAATGCCAGAAAGACATGCCCACAGAACTGATGAAAGCTGTGACTAATATTTCCGAACAAGCAGCAAGAAATTTTAAAAAGATGAAAACGGTGAAAGGACGGCATTCATTAAAAATTAGAAAACCTCAGAAACGAGGTGATGGGAGAAATGGGAAGTTTGAAACTAGATGACAGAACACAGGAAAGAATGAGAAATAAAGGGACAAGAGGTCAGATCATGCGTGTGGAACACAGGTCCAGGGACACAGTAAGTGCTCACTTCACAGTAAGTTGGGCGACAGAATCATCACAGTGCTTTTTGCTTTTTGATCCTCACCCATGGATATGTTTTTATTCATATTCGAGAGAAAGAGAGAAACATTGATGTGAGAGGGAAACATCGATCGGTTGCTTCCTGCACCCACCGTGACCGGGAATCGAACCTGCAACCTAGGTATGTGCCTTGACCTGAAATTGAACCCGCAACCCTTTGGTGAATGGGACGATGCCCAACCCACTGAGCCACGCGGCCAGGGCTTATCACAGTGCCTTTGCCTTCCCAGCCTCTCCACAGCTTCTCCAGTGCCCCCTTTGCAGCTGTGAAGTCTCCATGCACTTAACGAAGTGCCCCTGCCTGGGACAGACTCGATGTGATGACAGCGGAACTTCAGTCGGGACCTAGATGGCACGCCATGGCACGCCTCCAAGAGTGGATCAAGATAAGAGTCTGTGTGGGTCCTGTCTAGAAATGAAAACCTGGGGCACCTGGGTACAATCGCCACCCCACCTGCACCCCATTGTCCAGGTGCGACCGGGCTCGGTGCCTCCTGCTGGAGGCCTGGCTGGGGACAGGCCATGGCGCTGGTCCCGCCGGGGCCAGAATGAAAGACGCCCGTGTTCAAATCCTGGCTGTGTGCCCACAACCTCATGGCCTCAAGGTCTGCTGCTTTCAGACGTTGCTGGTGAGAACCGATGGGCTGGACAACAGGTAGAAACAGGAGCTCTGAGCCCGTGGCTTTGTGTGCAGTGTGGCTCCAGGCACATTCCTGGAAACCCCTCATCTGAAAACAGAGCCTGTGGGGGGAGGACAGCCAGGTTGAGGTCGCTGAGAAGTTGAAATGGCTCCTCCTACTATCTGGATGGTCTGGGTCCTTCTGTGATGGAGACAAACCATGTCACAGTCTATACAACACCCCAGTCACAAGGAGGCCAACCCGCCCCCAAGGCTGCAGCTCTCATCAGGAGCGAAGACCTTCCTTTCCTCTCAAAGGACACGGCAGGGAAGGATGCTCAGGTGCCCTCAGGGCGTTTCGGACCGTCCCCAGGACGCGGTGGTCAGCCCGGGAACCCCAGACCTGCCCCTGGTGCCCGAACACTACCACCAAAACTGGGCTTACAGGATTCACAACATGCAGATGGGGCCTGAGGGTTTCAAAATATCATCTCCCCCCCCCCGCCCCCCCGATTTGGAAATTTACAAATGTTCATTGTGGAAACAAAGTGTAAATAAGAAAAACTACCAGCAGAGGAAAACCTATTGCACGGTTAAACATACATCTCTCTATGGAGCTCTTCCACCAGACTGTGCGGAGATGAACAAGGAACCATTTCCTTTTCCAGCATTAAGGAGAGGTCAAGGGTCAGGAGAACTGACGGGAGGGCTTCTAGGGGGGATTGGAAGTGCATTTCCCCATTTCTGTACATTCCATGGGCCATCCCTCCCTTCCTCTTATAACCCCCCCAAACTAAGTTCCTGTCCTGAAGGTGTTCTACCTCGGAGCTGGCTGACGGGCAGCGTTGGGGGCAGTTCTACCTGGGAGCTGGCTGGCAGGGGCAGGTGACGGGCTATACCCACCAGCAGCGCTCCAGGCTGGCAGGCACGTAGCCTGCAGAGGGAGGGTGGGCTGCATCTGAGCTCCCGCAGCAGGTGGTAGCAAGGACAGAGGGGGAGGCGGAGGCCCGAGGCAAAGTGCAGCGTAAAGACGGTGCATCCATCTTGTGTTTTGTTTGTTTGTTTTTGAATCAGAACTCAGACTTGTGATTGAAAATGATTTATCTTCCTAGATATCAGCGAGTGCGCCAGCCAGCCTTGCCAGCATGGCGGGACGTGTTTAGAAGGAGTCAACCAGTACACGTGCATCTGCCCTCCAGGAAGGACCGGGAGCCGCTGCCAGCACCAGGCCCAGACTGGTACGTGGCCGTGTGGGGCTGGGCGAGGACATCTGCTGCCAGGGAACCCTGGTCAGGGGCCGCCAGACGCACCAAGGCAGGTACTAGGGACGGAGTTTAGCTCTTTTGTGTAACCAGAGTTTTGAACCCTTTTATGGAAGAAAATTCAAGTGGAAGGACCGATTCACAGCCTGAAAAGTCCCCAGGTGGGCGCTGGGCTGAGCTGTTTCCTTGCGGCCACCTTCACGTGTCAGTGTTTCCCCTGCAGACCTACAGAGTGACTTCCTGTCCCATCACACCTGCAAGTCCGCGGCTGCTGTTAGAGGCCAGGCGTCTTTAGAGCTGGGCGACTATTCATCTGAGTGGTGGGGAGGTTGTCCGCACAGAGTCCCTGCATATTCGCCAGCCAGAAGGCCTGGGAGACACACAGTGGCTGCCGTGCAGATGGCAGGAAAATGCAATACGGAACCGATAGGCGTGGATGGGGTTCCCACACTGCGGTGCAACCAAAATGGCATAAATAGGTCAGATCCTAAGTATATCCTGCTCCTTTGCCCCCAAAGCCTGGCACGTCCTGTGTGATTTCTGTGTGGCATCTCAGTGTGGGGGGAGGATCAGGCGGTTGGCACAGTATCCGGAGAGTAGGAGCTTTGTCAAGACTCAGTGTCCTTGCACTGGACTCAGTCCAAGGCCACCTGTAAGCGTTGCCCCCAGAGATTTGCTGCTTTACGTGTCCTGATTCCATCCAGCCTGCTGGGAGTTTTCTCAGGATGAGGCTGCCCTGCCAGGAGCCCTGAGCCCCTCCAGCTGGATGCCAGGAAGCTGCTCTGTCAGATGGAGGTGGGAGGCGGGCCCTTCTGGGCAGCCCCACTGCCTCTCCTTACAAACAGGACAGAAAAGGAAATGGGCCCCTCGCAACCGAAATGTGCTGGTCCCTGGAAGCTGACGGCTCCTGCCATCAGGACTCTAGGCAGCTGTTCCTCAGGCCCGGGGGCACTTCATGTATAAAGTATCCCATGATGGGGACCCCCCACCCAGGAAGGGAAGGAGGGCGTGACGGGTGCACCAAAGCCAGCCCCAGCCTCACAGCATCATGGAGCCTCTCGCAGACACCCGGAGCTTACTCGCCTGCCTGTCAGCCCCGTGGGGGGGGGTCTCCCGCTCAGCGCTTTTTCTTAAACCCAGGCACCTGCTTTTCCTGTCGTGGTGAGATGCAAACAGCATAAAGGTTGCCATGTTAAGTGCAGGGTTTGGTGGCAGGTCCAGTGGCACTAAGTGCGTTCACGTTGTCCTGCAGCCACCCAGCCCCTCAGCCTTTTCCCGTGTCAGAGCTGAGACGCTGCGCCCAGCACCTCCCCTGGCAGCCCTGCTACTTCTGGCTGAATCCGGCTCCTCTCGGGACCATTACGTGGCAGGAACCCCACAGCCTGTGTCCTGTTGTGCATCCCCTTACTCTCACCCCCATTCCTACAGCCTCCCCCAACCTTCGACAACTTCCAAAAACGAACACTTTTTTCTGATTAGAAAGTTGGTTTCTGTTCTTGGTTCAAAAACAAAAAGAAAAACGTAGAAAAGAACAAGAATACAGCACAAAAGAACCCTCCAGAAGTGGATGCGAACTGCGGTGCCCGCTGGGCTGTGGGCGCCGGGTGTGTGCCACGCCTTTCTGAAGAAGAGGCGGTTTCCTGACCTTCGCCCTCTGCCTGGCCTCGGTGCAGCGCGTGTGCCGTCCGCGGGGTGGGCCGTCTGCGGGGGTTTTGGTGACTCCCCCTCCCTCCTCCTCCCTCCGCCTGCAGAGTGAGCTCTCCTTCGAGCTCCCCGGCCTTTCCCGAGGTCCGCGGGACAGAGGGGCGGCTCTGACTGTCTTCTCCCTGCAGCCGCCCCCGAGCGCCAGGCCGACGACCCCGCCTTCAGCCGCGCGCCCCGCTGCGCGCAGGTGGAGCGGACCCGGCACTGCAGCTGCGAGGCGGGTTTCCAGCTGAGCGGCTCGGGCGGCGACAGCGTCTGCCAGGGTAGGTAGGCAGGTGCGCGGGGAGGGGACTCGAAGTGGAGGGGGACACAACGGGGTGGTGCCCACCTGCCAGACGGGCACAGCAGGGGGGACGCAGGAGGGAAGGGGCACCACCACCGCCCTCCCACCTATGGGCGCACCCAGTCCCCACCCAGAGCGCAAAGGAGGAGCGCGGCCTCAGGGATCCCAGCCCCTGTGGTTTTCGGTTCCTGCTGACCTGGTGGCTGCTGAGAAGGAGCTAACACCTAGACTTGGCGGGAGGCGAGGGCCGCCATGAGCAAGTAGCCAGGAGTCCCAGGCTCACCCCCAGGCAGAGCGTGGCCTTGAGCCCCTTGTCCCTGCATCGTGGCTGGAATCACAGGGGTAGGGGTTCGGAGCTGGGCACGTGCCCGAGGCTCCTCCCTGCCCCTCTGGGCTTAGCTGTATGGACAAGGCCACTTCTAGGGACCATCTTGCCCACCAAAGCTCCTTCTGAAAACAACTCAGGCCAGTGGTCCAGACCTGAGAATCGGTCAGTTGGTGCCAACACCCTCCTTTACTGCAGCAGAAACAAGACCCAAAGAGGGGGCCGCAAAGTAGGCCGGGAGCCTGGGGTGCAGCAGGCACTGGCTCTCTGGGCTGCCCTGGGGGCCTGCTTGGCCAGCCTCTGTGGGGTCTCCCTTTCCAGGGTCTTCAGCCTTAGATGGAGGAGCCTTGGAATCTGTCTGGTCAGCTCCCGCCCTCCTCCCTATGCCCTCTGGCCCTTGGCTCCACAGAATGGGAGTGCCCCCTGCCTCCCGCCCCCCCCCCCCGCCCCAGCCCATGCTTTCCCATGCTCTGCTGGGGAAAAGGCTGACTTCATGGCCCCCCAAGTTATCCCAGGCACTTCTGTTCCCAGATGTGAATGAGTGTGAGCTCTACGGGCAGGAGGGGCGCCCCCGGCTCTGCATGCACACCTGTGTGAACACACCTGGCTCCTACCGCTGTGCCTGCCCCAGCGGGTACCGGACCCTGCCCGACAGGAAGAGCTGTGAGGGTGAGTGGACCTGCACGAGGCAGGTGCTGCGGGGCTGAGAGGGGCTCTCCGCACCTGGTCACTGCTGCTCCTGTGACCTGCCAGGACTCCGGAATGGGATGCAGTGGATGTTCCGGGGTCAAAGTCTCAGATATACTCAGTCTTTAAAAATCCACCAACAGCCCTGACCGGTTTGGCTCAGTGGATAGAGCGTCGGCCTGCGGACTGAAGTGTCCCGGGTTCGATTCTGGTCAAGAGCATGTACCTTGGTTGTGGGCACATCCCCAGTGGGGAGTGTGCAGGAGGCAGCTGATCGATGCTTCTCTCTCATCAATGATTCTAACTCTCTATCCCTCTCCCATCCTCCCTGTAAAAAATCAATAAAAAATAAATCAAAAATAAAAATCCACCAACAGCCGGGCCGGTGTGGCTCAGTGGATAGAGCGTCGGCCTGTGGACTGAAGGGTCCTGGGTGTGATTCCAATCAAGGACACATGCACAGGTTGAAGACTCAATCACCAGTGGGGGGGGGGGGGGGAGGGGCGTGCAGGAAACAGTGATCAATGATTTTTCTCTCATCATTGATGTTTCTATCTCTCTCCCTCTCCCTTCCTCTCTGAAATCAATAAAAATATATTTTTTAAAAAAACACAACAAAACACCAACAGCCTGGCAGGTGTGGCTCAGTGGTTGAGCATCGACCCGTAAACAGTTTGATTCTCAATCAATGCACATGCCCGGGTTGCAGTTCGATCCCCAGTAGGGGGCGTGCAGGAGACAGCTGATCAGTGATTCTCTCTCATTAATGTTTCTATCTCTCCCTCTCCCTCCCTCTCTCTGAAATCAATAAACAAGAACAAAAAGACCACCAACAGAAGGACCTCTCATCAGGCTGCATTGGCATCGCCATAAATAGGAAAGCAAGTTGCTTAGCCATCCTGGCAAATAGTCTCTTCTGACCTTCTGCAAGTAACTGCTCGCAAGGTCAGGCCATGTCCTCCCCTTCACGATGCCTTTAGCCAGGGTAGGACCCAAAGGAAGAGCAGCCAGTTGGTCCCCGTGCCCTGCAATCTGGAGGAGACATGAGGCTCCGGGCGTAACTTGCCTTCTCCATGGCTGGTGCAGGCCTGCATCTCCGTCTGAAAGGGAAGCACCTTACAGCCACTATGCCGTAGTGTGATCACCCCACATCTCAGCCCTGGAACCCCGATGCTATAGCAGGTCTCTGGGTTGCAGAAAACTGGGTCTGCTAACCCAGGCCTGCCTCGCATTAGAGGAGGGACAAATCCGTGTTCCTCAGCTGTCACCCATGGAGACAGGACACAGAAGAGAACCCAGCTGGTCCTGGACTGTGGCTCTGAGCTGCTGGGGGAGAAGGAGGAGGAGAGAGGGCAGAAGGCTCCATAGGCTGTGGAAACCTAGAGGAGGTGGCTCCCCAGTGACATCCTATTGAGGTTCCACTGCAGGACTCAGAGAAATGGTAACCTGGGGTTGGTGTAGGAGAAGGTATCCAGAGAGCCATCATCTGTGCATGCACCCATCATTCCCATCTCCATCTGCCTCCTCCATCCCTCTCACCCATCTCCATCTGTCTCCTCCATCTATCCATCTCTTCTATCCATCCATCCATTCATCTTTCTCATCCATCCATCCATCCACCCATCCATCTCTCATTCATTTGTTCATCTATCTGTCCGTCCTACAGTGTTTGTGTGGGGTTAGGAAGAAACACACACTTCAGCGGGGAGACTCACCTGTGAAGGGAGCAGAGAACTCATACAGAGGAGAGTGAGGCCATCGGCTTTGGGCATGGGGTGAGGCCGAGTAGGAAGCTTTCAATGATTTGATCACACAGGGCATGATAACAGCCCTGGAGGGGAGACGGCAGGGCACCTTGGCTGAGGAGGCAGGTCTGAGAGAAGCATGGTGGCAGGAGCACTTTTTTGTGCTGTCCAGCCCCCTGTAAGCTGTCACACCCAGGAGGGAGGACAGGATCCCGGGAGGAGAGTTCCCCACTCTAAGAAATGGCATGAACGTTTGGAAAGCTTGAAACGTGTGGGACACCACACCCCAGTGGCCCTGTCAGCGATGGAGGGGGCGCCGGCGATCTCCACCCTGACTGGGTGCCCGTCTTCCAGATATCGACGAGTGCGTGAGCTCACAGCACCTGTGTCCCCGGGGGACCACATGCATCAACACGGGTGGAGGCTTCCAGTGTGTCAGCCCCGAGTGCCCGGAGGGCAGCGGCAACGTGAGCTACGTGAAGACTTCTCCCTTGTGAGTATCCCAGGTGGCCGGGCTGGGTTCTCCCAATGGTCTTGGGAGATGGTGCAGTTCATCCGAGGAAAGATGATCAGCGGGGAGCGGGGAGTCTGGGTTCTCCGAGCTCCTGTGTCCCGTTAGTGGTTGCAGAACATGCATCACTGCTCTGTGCAGTCAGAACCCAGTTTGCCCGACAGAAGTCATTTCCCAGGGCTGCCTGCGGACGCGGAGGGTGAGGGCACTTAGCCTCCTGGGGCTGCACTTCAGGGAGGGAAGGCCGCCGGGGGAAGTGTCCAGCAGGAAGTGTCCGTCACACTGATGTGGGGAAGGACCACCTTCTCGTGCTCACACAGCACATCCCGCACACTCTGCCAACCTGTCTCCCCGGCTTTTCCGTGGCGCTAGAAGGGCTCCTGGGGCCTAGCACTTTCATAGAGCTTTTTCTTTTTGGAAGACGGGAGACAGGCCTTTAAGGAGAATGACAAAGTTCGTGGATTTTCTTCTAAAAAGATCCCAAGGGCTCTAGCATTGTCTTTAGAATGAACCCAGTTCCCCAGCTTAGATCCTTGAAGAGCTTTGGGAGCTATAAGCGAATGGGAGCCCTGAGGAAGGCAGGCCCTGAGCGTGGCAGCTGTTGGTGAGAGTGAAGGGCAGAGGGACCTACACATCTTAGCCCTGGGGACATCCCCGATTAGCAGCCGGACGTAGTATTCAACCTGCATCAATTCCCAGGATGATGAGACCCACCGAATTAGCTCACCTGCGTCTGTGTTTATGTGGGAAATGTCAGCCTTCCTCCGGACCCTGGCCCCGAATGGTTAAGGCAGACAGGGTTTCCTTAGGAGTGAATAACCCTTGGAGATGTAGGAAGTCCAGCAGTGGGGAGCGCCATGTCTTAGGAGGCCGCCGGCTAGCTGCCTGGGTCCCCACCTTAGATGGAGGTCTCAGCACGTGCAGAGGGTGCCTGGTCTGAATACAGCATCACCATTGCTATTGAATCTTACCTGGCTTTATGTTTCTGGAACAGCTATAGTAATAGCATCCACGCACACCCCCCCACACACATGCACACACATGCACATGCACAGGAACACGCACATGCATACACACACAGGAACATGCACATGCATACACACAGGAACACACATGCATACACACAGGAACACGCACATGCATGCACACAGGAACATGCACGTGCACACACACAGGAACACACATGCATACACACACGCACGTATGCACACATATGCACACATGGACATGCATACACACAGGAACACACATGCATACACACGCAGGAACACACACATGCATACACACAGGAACACACACATACACACAGGAACACAAATGCGCACACAGGAATACACACAGGAACACACATGCACACACACAGGAACACACATGCATACACACAGGAACACACATGCATACACACAGGAACACACACATGCATACACAAGTGGGTTAGGGGAGTGCCTCTTCCTTGGCCACCTTGACGCCAGCCACACTCACTTGCCTGTAGCTCCAGGCACCTGTGGTGAGGGGCCCAGTGGCTGGAAGAGGTCACTCCAATGGCCTTGGCAAGAGGGCAGGCAGGGGCCAGGCCAGGCCAGGGCAGCCCCCCTGCGTCTCCCCGAGGCTGACTGCCTACATCTTGCCTCTCTGATCCAGTCAATGTGAGCGAAACCCCTGCCCCATGGACAGCAGGCCCTGCCACCACCTGCCCAAGACTATCTCCTTCCACTACCTGTCCCTGCCCTCCAACCTGACAACGCCAATCACGCTCTTCCGCATGGCCATGGCCTCGGTGCCCGGCCGACCCGGACCCAACAGCCTGCGGTTTGGCATCGTCGGTGGGAACAGCCGCGGCCACTTCGTGATGCAGCGCGCAGACCGCCAGACAGGGGAGCTGATCCTCGTCCAGCCCCTGGAGGGGCCGCAGACACTGGAGGTGGACGTTGACATGTCAGAATACCTAGACCGCTCCTTCCAGGCCAACCACGTGTCCAAGGTCACCATCTTTGTGTCCCCGTACGACTTCTAAGGGTGCTTGAGCACGGGCTGTGGAGATCTGGGCTCACGTCTCTTCAAAGCCTCGGCTGTGGGCATGACTGCGAGACACTGGCCCCACTGCCCACCTGCTCACCTGCCTATGCACCAGGTGTCCCGGGCAGTGCTGCACGCTGGCCCACAGAGTCGCACAGAAGGGCAACCACAAAACCCAAACTGCTGCCATCGCTTCTGTTTTCTGCTTTAAGGTTGTTCCCTTTGATTATTCACTAATTTTCTGAAATCTCTTTTCCAGGGGAATGGGCAGCTTTTGAAAATGCCGTGTGAATGGCACTGTGAGTCTGAACTAGCTGGGGAGGGGAGGCTCATGTCTGTCTGAGGTGGTTGCGAGTCCTGAATTATGACAGTCACGCTGAGGGTCAAACTGTGCCCTGTGTGCGTGGCACGGGGGGGGGGGGGTCCTCGGCCACCACCCAGTGTTCTGCTGTTGTCTGTGTCCCCTCTGTGACATGCCTGCCAGCTTTCTCACCAGAGAGGGATGCAGGGCCCGGGACCCCCATACTGATTCTTCTAGACCAAGAGACCACCATTAAAGAGTAGATTCTGCCTGAATTAATTCCTTTTGAGAAATCCTATCTCAAAACATAACCTGGTTTTCTAACTGAGTAAGTAAAGCCTTTTGCTTCTGCTGCTCACCTGGCCTGCCCCTGAACATGAGCTGGCCCCGTTCCTTGTAGGAGGGAACCTCTAGCTCTCTCTCTGTCCGGTCGCACCCACTAAGATGAATGACTTAGGAAGAACACACAGGTGAATGTGGGGTTGCTCCCCCAGGGGAAATCTGGCCTGGCCACGTGGGAGATGGGTCAGCAACACCTGGCTGTGGGGAGTTTAAGAAGGTGCTTGAATTCCATTGGTCCCAGGCCTTCTGCTTCTGATGGAAGAGCCAGGGGGAGATGCCCCCTCCAGTGACCGGCTAGGGGGCGGGGTGTGAGGCAGGATAGGGTGGGAGACACCATTCAGGTTAAAACTTAGAAGTTGGCTGAGCTCTGAGGAGGTTACAATATCCAAATACACGTTAATCTAGGTGAGATTTCATCACAGGTGCGTTATTCAAAAACACTTTGTATTTGCCTTGGTCTGAGATGGAGCCAGAGGACGTATGTTGCCAGGTGAGTGGTCCATCCCACATCAGGATGTTTCTGGGACACTATCCTTGTCTTCATTTGTCAGATGAAGAGTGAGTGATGTTTTTCTCCTCCCATGGGTTTAGCTGTCATCTCTGCCACAGCAGAGCCAGGGCCTGCAGATCTGCCTCCCAGGTTGTTACAAGAACTATTGAAACTGTAATCCAAGCTTTGTATTTTCCAAGTGGTGCTGTGACAGGTCAGAAGCCTGAAGGCCCCTGGGCGACACCCCAGGTGGGAGAGCCCAAGGGCCTGGCCACATTCCTGAAATTGAGGTGTCACCGCGGTGTGCTCCTGTTCCTTGCCAGGGCGGGGGTGGGTGCAGGTGAGGCGCGTGGAGGCTCCCCAGGACCGGACGCTCCTGACCTGCACTGTGTGACGATGACCTGATGACTGGGATGCCACACAGGCCGGTCTAAAGCAGTGGTTTGCATCCCGAGATCTGCCCTCGCAGAACCACATAGGTGATGGCTGCTCGGGTCCCCCTGTGGATCATGCCTGGGCCTTCTCCGGGGGTAACGCCTGACGTTCTCTCTTCTCTCTCACCTCACGTTCCCTGTGGAAGCCAACTCTCCTTTGTCCCTTCACAACCTGTGCCAGGCCAGAGTAGCTAACAGTTCCAGCATTAATTTGTACCCCTTTCCAAGAGACCTCGTTTCCTAGTATTTGGCAGTGGGGTTTTTAAACTTTGTATCATGCACAGTTGCAAATACGTACAGAAGCACGTCATGTCGTGAGCCCATGTCCGAATCACCAGCCTCAGTGATTAACACACAGTCAGTCTCTTCCATCTCTACTCTCACCCCCCCAACCCCCCAATGACGATTCTGAGGCAGACCCTGGACATCACTCGTAGCATTTCATCTGTAAGCGTTCCAGCATGTATTTCTAAACCCTACGTACTTTTAACAAAGCACAACTTCAATTCCAGTCATACCTAAAAGTTAGCAATACTTCCTTAATGCCTTCAAATATTTCTGAATGGCCCATGATTTTCTGTTTCTTTGAATTGGGTCCATGATTTATAATTTGTTGATATGCCTCCTTAGTGTCCTTTCATCTGTACATCTTAGCATATGTTTGGAGAACCTGGAGGCCTATTAGAAGACAGTGGACTGGGTCATTTGTCCTGTAGAATTTCTCACAGTCTGGGTTTTCTTGGATGCATCTCTGTTACGTCTTTTAACGTGTTCCTCTGTCCTCTCTGTTTTTTATATATCAACTAGAGGCCTGGTGCATGAATTTGTGCATGGGTTCGGTCCCTTGGCCTGGCCAGTGATTGGGACCAAGCAGGCCATGTTTCCCAGTCCAAATCAGGGCCTCGGCCGGGGGTGGGGGCAAGAGGGAGGGACCACGAGAGGTTGGCTGGCAGTGTGGGAGCACACTGACCACCAGGGGGCAGCCCCTGTGTTGAGCGTCGATGGTCGACCAGTCATGACAGTCGCTTAGGCTTTTATATATAGAGATGTTTATAGAGAGAGACTTAACCAGGGTCCTGTTAGGTTTAGTTTTGTAAGACTACTTTTTTAGTTTTGCAAGATTACTTCCAGTGGGAGCTATAGAAACTCTTGTTGACTCTTCTT
Organism: Myotis nattereri; assembly: GCF_964212035.1. Classification (NCBI taxonomy): domain Eukaryota; kingdom Metazoa; phylum Chordata; class Mammalia; order Chiroptera; family Vespertilionidae; genus Myotis; species Myotis nattereri. The sequence continues at coordinate 27,306,737 of NC_138085.1, forward strand.
TCCTGATGTTAGCAGCCATTGATGTTTATTGACAGATCCATGACTCCATTAGGCATTGCAAATAATATTCTGGTGCTGTTGCTTATTTTGTATTGCTAGCTGGCACACTTTGTAAAGAGAAACCTCTTTTCATCAATTATGTAGTTGTCCTGAGGTTTGGTCTGTATAGGAAGGGCAGGCAAATTCCTTGCCTGTTTCTTCTTGGTGAGTGTCCCAGGTGGAGAACGGGAGCAGTGTCTTGTGTGCTGAGTCGGTGATAAACTCGTGGTGTCAATGCATTGCCGTTTCAGTCTGCCTGTTGCTCAGATGGTGCTGCTCTGGCTTGGGGACTGCTTCAAGGTGGCTGATTCCTTGTGGCACGACCCTGGTGCTCTTTGATAGTTTTGTAATGATCGTGACAAGGTGTTTCAAGCTCATCTAGTCTATTCTGTGCCACAGCCCTGAAGTCATCCATCTCCCCTGGGACTCTGGTTCCTTTCAGTGGGGAATGATAATTAGAGATCAAACTCTGGTGCTAGGGGTGCTCAGTGGTAGTGGTTTGGTCATTGTTTCTTGGTTTTGTGGACAGAACTAGGAAATATGTACTCTTAGGTGTGTTTTTTAAGAGAAAAACACTACGTGAGTTTATATTGGTATTCCCAGTTCAAGTCAAGACTGTAGCGTTTTTAATGTAACTTCATTGACCTTATACCTGCTCTTTTTTCTCTCATTTAAAAAATCCTTCTCAAAATTACCAAAATAATTACACATTGTCTTAAATCCTCAGAATGACAATGCCAAAAGTATCACAAAAAATAATTACTGAAAACAGTTAAAGTCTTCTTTTGCAATTCTTATTGTCCTAGGGTCTATGCCATTAGGGATGTCCAGTCAAGTTACTGTTTTAAAGTAACTCGGAACAGTTCCTCTCTCTGTGGTTATATCCCAAATTTGAATTAGGGTTATGGTTATTCACTTGGTTTTGCTTAAATTTTTAGAGACTGCTTTTTAATTTTAATTTTTTTTTATAATTAGGTAAACTATTTACATGGTTCCAAAGTCCAATCCACAACATGTGCTGTATTCAGAGAAGTCTGTATTTTATATTCCCTCCATCCTAGTACCCTTTTCTGCCAGAGATAATCAATATCTTTTCCCATTTTACCCCTCCTCTTAAAACACTGTAAGCAGATGGTGAAGGACAGCATGCTGCTTTACACTTTCCTTGGTCCTACTCTTCCCCTCAATCGTATATATGGAGTATATTAACACCCCACAGCACCAGACAGAACGCTCTCCTATAAAGTGCTCTGTTGTAACGACAGTGTTTATCCAACCAGCCACCCTTGATTGACATTGGTGTTGTTCCCAGTCCTTTCATATTAAAAACTTTGCAGCAATATGCATTTGTCTTTCTGTATTTTTGCTTTTGTATCTGGGGCCAGTTTTCCCCCCATAAGGATTCTGTTCTACTTTCTCTCCCCAACAACAATGCATGAGAGTCATGTTCCTGAATCAAATAAGGCCCAGGGGCGCCCCTGGTTCTCACTTCTGCACAAAGCTCCCGGCATCCCCAGAAGGACAGAGGCCTGAGTGGAGGCTGCTCTACAGCCAGCCCGCCTGCCCGCTCGCACTGGGCTCCTGAGAGGCGGTCCACAGCCACCAGGAAGCAATGAGACAAGCCACGGGATCCCTGGCTCCTCAGAATGAAAAGTTAGCTAGGTTTTGGATAACTTCTAAAAATCACCTTATTTACTTGTTCTTTAAACTAAATTTTAAAAACATGTTTTTTATTGATTTTAAAGAAAGAGGGCAGGAGAGAGAGGAACATCAATCGGCTGCCTCTTGCACACCTCCTATTGGGGAGTGAGCCTGCAACCCAGGCATGTACCCTGACCAGGAATCGAACTGTAACCTTTTGGTACATGGGATGACACTCAACCCATGGAGCCACACCAGCCAGGGCAAAACAAACTCATCTTCTTTTCAAAGTGTAGCACCTCCAACACAAGCAAACAGAAAGGAAAATACATTTAAAACAAAATATCACTGCAGAGTCACAGTAAACTTGTGCGGTGACAGTTAGATCCCGGCTCCTGGTGTTTGGCTGTGGCTCAGAACGTGGAGTGTGGGAATGCAGTGGTGATATGAGGAGGCCCGGGGCAACCACAGTGGGTTCATGTGCACAAAGCAAAGGCAGCTTCATGCAGGCACAACAATGCTGACTTGGAAAAGAAGGGGAATGGGGCCCAGGGGGACCTGCAGGGACAGAGCCTCCTTTTCCGTTCGGTTATTGCTGCTGTGATGAAATATCCCCAAACTTAGCAGCTTAAAACAATTATTTTATGCTCAGGGACTCTATGCATCAGGAACTCGATGGAGCGCAGGGAGATGGTTCACACTTGCTCCACAACATCTGCTGGGAACCCTCAGAGGCGACCACTCCTGGCCGGGGGCCAGGTGACCTGAAGGGTCGTGCACGCACTTGCCTGTTGCCTGGATGGGAAACGTGCAGACAGGACTGGCAAGCAGACCCCTTTCCATGGGCTCTCCACGTGGGTTAGTTTCTTCACAGCCTGGTGGCCCAGAGGGTGGGACTTCTGACGTAGCAGCTCAGGGTTCCTAGTGTGAGTGTCCAGAAAACAAGGTAGAAGCTGCATGGCCTTATGACCACCGGGGAGTCACATAGGGTCACCTGTGCCGCACCGTGTTGGTCGAAGTCATAAACCCCACTGAGTCGAGGGAAGTGGGCGTGGGCCCGTGAGTCCTCGCTGAATTGGGTTGATTTGAATTGAGACGTTCCCAAGGGCCTTCAGGCCGTTTTTACACGGCCACTCCTGCCTTCTGTGTGGGGCCCAGTGTCCCATGAAACCTCGCTTCCCGTGGATTCCCAGAAACTCCGCGTCCTTTCCTCCGTGCTCAGCTCTATGGGTGTTCTGTCCGGGCAGACAGTCCCTGCACGGACAGGGTTTGCACTCAAGTTGGGAGATGAGATCTCCCACCTGTGCCTCAAAGGGGTACCTTTGACAACAGTGAAAACAGTCAAAGCCCAATGGGCTGTAAGCTCACCAGGGTCAGAGGTCGGGGGAAGGAGACCACTGGCAGGGTTGGCACCAATGCCTGGAGAAGTTGTCTCTTAAAGGGTTCTGATTGGAGGAAGTCTCATGGCAAAGGCCACGTCTGGGCATCCTCGCTCTCAGGAGGATTTCCAACAAAATCCAGCGCTGGCAAAGCCGCGGAGATGTCTGCTGACTTGCAGACCAGAGAGTAAGACTTGGTGGAACATGGGTTTGGGCTGAGAGAGTTTTCTGAATCTGACCACCTTTAAATGAAGCATTAGATTGTTCCCATCCAGTTCTTTATCTCCAGGAAGCTTTTTAGATAGACTTTTGAGGGGAAAACAGGCTGTACGGCATGCATACCCGGCTTACCTAGACAGGAGTACAGCGGCTGAGCAGTGGTCCTTGTATGAAAGCCAGCGCCTGCCTTTCACAGTCGGAGTCATGTTTCTGTTAAGATCTCTGCGTCGTAAACCCAGGTGTTCTCCCTGCCCATCCCCCGGGCTCCATTGCAGAAGAGAGTGTTCCTCACCTAGCCCAGCAGCAGGGGTGCCAGGTGGGGCTGGGCGCTGGGCTCTGGGCACCTGCGTCTCTCTCACTCCAGTGCTGGAGCCTGCCCAGGGGATAGGTGTCGGCGATCTTAGAGTGCAGACCGACCCCCAGAGCCCTGAGTCATCCAGCCCCAACCCACCTGGCCCACACTGAGGGCGCTGCCACTCGCGCCAGCCTCCTTTCTGCCCCTGGACTCCGCCAAGCTCATCCCACCTTGCTCAGCTCTTCCCTTGGGGTGGCTCACAGGTCCTCTTCTTGGCCCGTCCAGCCACCCTTGCCGATGCTGCTGCCCCCCTGCAGTGCCCCTGATCACCATACCCTGTTTCATTTTCTTTAAAAACACGTCTCACTCTCTGGACTGAATGTGTTTCCTTACCTGGTGCTTTCTGTCTCTCCCCAAGTCCCGGATGCTGTTGGGTCCCCATCCAGGGTCCAGGTCCTCTCCCTGCCTTCCAAAAAAGAAGGCTTTCCTCCTTGTTATGGGCTGAACGGTATCTCACCCCAAGTTCCTATGTTGAAGCCCTGACCCCAGGACCTCAGAATGTGGCTGCCCTTGGAGATGGGGCCCTTATAGACCTAAGGTTAAAGTGAGCTCATCAGGATGGGCCCATCTCCAATGTGAGTGATACCCTTATAGAGAGAGATTAGGACACAGACACACACAGAGGGAGGGCCCGTGGAGGAGGGGAGGGGAGGCCAGGCCCCTGCAAGCCAAGGAGTGAGGTCGCAGAAGAAACCCACCTGGCTGACTGCTGCCTGGACCTCAGGCTTCTGGTGAGCACAGCTCTGGAACTGTGAGGAAATAAAGGTTTGTTGCTTATGTCACCCCGTCTGTGGTACGTGGTTATGGCAGCCCCAGCAAACTCATACACTCCTCATTCCAGCTGGTGTCTCAGGAGAAGGGAACCCCCCACCCCCACCCCCCAGGCTCCAAGGCAACCACAGGGCATCATCCTGGGCCAGTGAGTGTCAGAGACCAGCCCGAGGCAGCCGTGCATGGTGCTCCCGGGGGCAGCATGTCCAGGGACATAATGAAAGCATAGTGATTAATCACAAAAACAACATGTAATTATATATGTGTTTTCCGATGGTCTTAGGCAACCCCTGTGAAAGGGTCGTTCGACCCCCAAAGGGGTTGCGACCCACAGGTTGAGAACCGCTGGTCTAGATGGAGTCTTGCTATTATAGCCCAAGCATCCTGGTCTCCCTGGCAGGAACCCAGCCCCATGAGTGCAGGCATCTCGGTTGCATGGTGGCTGATGCCACCCCGGCACCCGCCTGCCCTGGTGTGTGCTCAGGACTCCGCCATGGACTGGTGACTGAAGACCCTAACTTCATGAGAACCAACGTGAATGCCTTAGGAGGGGCCACCCGTCACTGCCACCAATTTGGCTTTAATTCCGTTTTAAGAGCAGGGCCCTGCGGCAGTTGGGGAAGGGAATATTAGAAAGACGCGTGTGAAGAAAACGGGCAAGGGCCTCCTCAATAAGCAAATGCTTCATGGGAACCATGGGCAACGCGATGGACAAGCCACAAACAAAACCTGGTGTTCCTGGCAGATGTTGGTGAATTTGGCCACATCTTTCCTATTGTCCCCACTCTGTGCCAAGGTAGGCCGGCACTCTGCCCAGTGGCTGGCCTGGTGTGCTGAGTCCTGGCTAAGACGGGGTGCAGGTCTCTCAGGGCCAGCACAGTGGGTCCTCACTACACTGTCATGCGTGCTGCAACTTTAAATGAAATGACATATAAGGAAACCAGTTTCACCACAAGCTGATGGTCATAAATGGGAGTTAAGTCCCCACAGCATCTCACCAATCTCAGGACCTGCTGTGCTGTGAGCTGTGAGGTTGGAGCCCCCCAGGTCCCGCCCCTCCAGCATGGAAGTGGCCTCCTCAGGTGAGGCTGCCCCGTCAGCTCTGGTGCCCGAGGGACACCGGGAGCTGCTGACCACGATGTGGCCAGAATGAGCAGAAATAATCCTTTGTTGTTTTAAGCCATGGAGACGTTAGGGTTGTTTGTTACTCCAGCATTACTATCCCGAGTGATTCAGGGCAGAAAGAGCAAACAATGAGAGAGACCCCCTCATCATTGGTGGTGAAGTCACGCTGTGGCCCGAGGAACAGGAGGAACTCGGCTCCCTGTGCCGGCTTTAAAACACACACGCGGGAACCAGCCAGGTGAGAAGGGTGAGGCCGCCTTCCCTCACACAGAGGGGTGTTCGGTCCTCAAGGCAAACCAAGCGCTGTCCCAACCTCCTGGCTTGGGAGCAGAATAGGCCTGGTGTTGTTGGCTGAACGGTGTCCTCCAAAAAGATACGTTTAAGTCCTAACACCTGGTGCTTGGAAATAGGTTTTTGCAGATGCAATTAGTTAGATGAAAATGAGGTCCTACTAGGTTAGGGTGGGCCTTAAGCCAATGACTGGCATCCTTAGAGGAAAAGAAAGCTGAAGACGAAGGCAGCGACTGCATTATGCTGCACAGCCGAGAAATGCCAAGGATTGCCAGGAATCACCAGAAGCCCGAAGGGGCAGGAAGGACCCTCCCACACCGTGAGCTGACTTCTGGCCTCCCGACTGTGAAAGACATTTGTGGCTTTTAGGCTCCTAATTGGTGCTACTGTGACAGCAGCCCCAGGGAACTAAGGTGCCCTGTACCCCAGCCTCCCTTCCAGAACATCTGTCGAGGGTCAGTCACCTCCATCCGGGAACATGGACAGCCAGCAGCTGCCGAGCACACACGTCGGGCCCAAAGCCCCTGCCGCTGCAGCCCTGCAGCCCGTCGTCAGCACCCTGCACTACTGTACCGGTGTGCCGGCTGCTACCTTCGTCAGGGGCACCTCCCAGGGGGTGCAGGGTCACCCGGGACACTCCGGGGGCTGATTTCCAAACATGGTGGCCATTTTTCTTTTTTGAAAGAGAAGTTGGCTACTTTTATAACAAGTGATGAGATCATTCTCCTTGTTTCAGCAGTCACTGCTGAAACAAAGGGTCAATCAGCATGTTTCATGAAGATTCCCTGACTGTGGGGATAAGGGAGGATTAGCCCGGAGGACTGGGGACAGAATGGGAGCCACTCCCCGCTCAGGCTCTGCAGGGTCCAGATTCCCGCTATCCTCCCCTCACCCTCTCTGTACAGCTTTCAGTGGCTGCCTCAGGGCTCACACACCTGTCAACTGTACCCTTCAGAGCACTGGTGTCACAAACGGCTAAACACGGACATCTGACCCCTGCTCACTCAGAAACACCAGACCACGCACCCTGCCAGTAACTCTCCAGTTGATACAACCTGACCCACCACTGCCAAGACCCTCCGTGACTTCCTCTAGTCTCAAAAGCTCCGTAATTCTTTCCCTGAGGCCCCCCCGGTGAGATGTCCCAGGACCTGGAATGCCATCTCTCTCTGGCTGCAGCAAGCGATAAACCTGGCTCTGTTGCCTGCAGGTGGGGTCCAAGGCCCAGCTCGAGCAACCAGCGGTCCCCACCATGGTCCCTGGGCCCGCTGCTGGGTGGTGGGCACTGTGAGGTGTGTGCTAGGTAGATGGAGACGGGACTTGGAAATGAGAAAGGAGGAGGGCTGGCTCGGGAGAACTGTGCGAAGCCTTGCAGGACACCTCACATTGGTGAATGTCAGAGGGAGGCGTGTACGCACCTGGCTGTGCATAGGGATCCACAGCTGCTCACTCACGTTCTCTCTCACTTCCTCTCATTCCTCTCTTTTTGTTAATCCTCACCTGAGGATATTTTTCCATGGATTTTTTTTTTTTTTTTTTTTAGAGAGAGTGGAAGGGAGGGGGAGAGACCGAGAGAGAGGAACATCAGTGTGAGAGAGACACGCCAATTGGTTGCCTCCTGCACGTGCCCTGACCTGGGGCCAGGGATTGAGCCTGTCACCGAGGGACATGCTCTTGGTCGGAATCGAACCTGAGAGCTTTCAGTCCGTGGGCCGGCGCTCTAACCACTGCACAACCGGCTAGGGCTCTCAGTTCTCTCTTACCTCCTCTCCTTTGCTTCCACCCATGTCTGGGCAATTCTTGAATTACTTGAGCAGAATGACACACAATCTGTGCTGTTTCCTTGTTTGGCCTCTACCACTGCAAGGCTTCAACGTTAAAAAGTCCTTTTCATTCTTTCACCCGAGGCCCACCATTTTCCATATGGCCGGAGGAACAGAGCAGCTCCCCTTTAATATTGAATACCTGAATGATCTCATGACAACCGAGTGAGGGCCTGCCATGTGCTCGATCCTCGCAGGGACACAGCCTTGAACGAGACAGAATATCCTTGTGCTGTTTCCAGACAGTGAGGGGGGGCAACATGAGACAGGGGCATAGGGCTGCTGAGCCCAGGAGAGGGAGGGAGAGGGTCCTTGCCTGATGTTCATGACAGCTGCCCGACAGCAGAGGACGGGGGTGAGGCCTGGAGGCCAACATGCAACTGGGCTGTGGGCCCTGCTGTCCTGAAGCCCCATTTCCCAGTCCTGTGACTTGGCCCTGCTGATCTGTGGGTGGCCCAGGAGGCCCTGTCATGGTCCTGAATGTAGCCGCACGGCCTCCTTACAGCGACAGTGTTCTTGCAGAGACATCACCGGGCACCGGCAGTGTCTTCTCGGCTGAGTATCTCCCAGGTCTCCCCATTCCTCACAGGCTCCCCGTTCCCTGTCTTGCCTTGTGGCCCCCAGATGGAGGGTCCTGCATATCCCACTTTAAATGTCCAGGTCACTTTTCCCCTCTTTCCTTTTCCTGGTACAAATCTAGCTGTAGGATGTGTCCCAAAGAACACAGGGCCTGCAGAACTGCTGGCAGCCAGAGCCACGGGCCGGGACGCAGGCCTCGGCCCCATCACCTCCCCAGCTCCTGAGAACACAGAACCCTTCACGGCAGCACAAGGACAGGCATTCAGTCCCTGAGACAATCAGGAATTCACTGGGACCAGGTTTGCCTTCGTCGTGGACTGAAATGGCTGTTTTATGTGCGTTTGGCTGAAATAAGGGGCACTTCTGTTGACTCGGGCTTACCTAACTAAGTTCAGCTGCAGGGGGAAGTTTAGGTTGGCGCCCAGTCCGCAGGCACATGGAAAGCTGAAAGGAGCTGGTGTGTCAGCAGCCGTGGGGCTGAATCACAAATTTGTTCAGGAAGTCCAAGATTAAAGTCCAGTTTATATCATTATATAACAGAGATGCCCGCCAAGCAACATATCCAGGCAAATAAATTTGAAATATTTTTTAATACAGCTGGCATACAAAACTCATTTAAGACTTAATGTGAGTGATAAATAAGGCCACTTCTGTGGAACCTCTTAAGAAGGTAGTTTAGAAGTTTGGAACTGAGTGAATGTCCCCAAACCCCGGAGCCGAGGAGCATCCTGCCAGGAGGATGAGCCCCGCCAGCCAGGCAGGCAGGCGGCTGAGAGAAAGGACCCCAGGATGGCACCCGTCCGTCTCCCTACCAGCCACAAGCGAATGTTTCCAAAGCGCGGATATAAATTTAGAAAAGAAGGTATTGTGATGTCAAACAATACCTAGAGTGCGCCAGGTTTCCGCGTCTGGGCCAGTGCCCGAGGATCTCTGAAAATGCACTTCACAAATCACGGGAGCACTCTGGCAAAACCGGCTACAGCCATTTATTTCAGAACTCTGGGAATTAAGTTCAAACAGATGAATTCAAAGAGAATTTACTCAAGAAAAACAGCTGAGTCGTAGTAAATGCCTGGTGGCCATGACTTGCCCCAATCTCACCCCCCTCCCCAGCTCACAACAACAGTAACTGTCAAAGCCAGCGCCCAGGGGTCACCAGTGAGTGGAACAGGTTTGGAGCTCCTCAAAAGCCCCCAAAAGGTTGCACTTTAAAAATTCCTCACCTGAGGGTATTTTTCCTTTGATTTTTTTTTTTTTTTTGAGAGTGGGAGGGGGAGAAACATTCATGTGAGAGAGACACATCCATTGGTTGCCTCCCACACCGGCCCCAACCAGGTCTGGGATAGAACCTGCAACCCAGGTGTGTGCCCTTGACCGGGAATCCAACTGCGTGAGCCACTCGGCCAGGGCCCAGTCACTTTTGATCTATGTGACAGCTCACAAGAAGCTATATTCTCAAGGCATCTTCATCTGAACAGACTGTCGCGATTAAAAACCTTCTGGGCTCCTTAGGGAAATGGCTGATTTGAAGGCTGAGGTGGGAATGTACGAAGTGAGCCGGAGCTCCTCAGGCAAGTCCGTCCAGCTAGCTGGCAGAATTCAGTAACATGAAGACTCAAGTTCCCAGGGCTCGCACAGCAGGGCAGCTTCCAGGCTGGCAGGCCCTCCCTCTGCTTCTCATCTTTGATTTCAGGAGGTGCCCAGTGTCTTTTAAAGGTTCATCTGATCAGTTGAGACCCACCCAGGAACATCTCCTTTTTGTTAAACTCAAAACCAACTGACCCAAGACCTTAATTAAATCAAAGGTATAACTGCTTCATCTTTATCTGTATCATAAACTAGTCCTGGGAGTGAAATCCCTCACACTCACAGAAATGCCCACTCATCGAGGGTTGGAGTCACCAGGCCAGTCTTGGGAGCCATCTGAGAATTCTGCCTTCCACAGCCTGGCTGGGTGGCTCAGCTGGTTGGGGCATCATCCTGCTACCCCAAGGTTACAGGTTTGGTCCCCAGTCAGGGCACATACAAGAATCAACCAATGAATGCATAAATAAGTGGAACAAGTCATTGGCTCTCTCTCTCTCTCTCCCGGTTTCCTCTAGCTCTCTACAAAAAAAAAAAAAAAATCTATCTATCTATCAATCAATCAATCAATCAATCAAGAACTCTGCCTGCACAAAGGGGGCAGGGGAAGTGACAGAAACCACTCTTTCATAAAAAACCTCTTTGTTTTCATAATTTATTAATCCAAAATAAATTTCATAACAAATTTTATTTCACAGTAAACTTTTGACTATATACATGTACAACTTCAGTTTAAAATTACATTCAAATCTAAACATGTCACAAACCTAACAAGAGCCATTATTCATGTACTAATAAAAATAAAGACAATTAAAACGTGACATTATACCAACTGAAAAAGACACTCCAACCTTAGAGATGTTAACTACAAACACGTACCTCAGAATTAGTGACATAGTAACCAAAAATGTTTACTTCCCCCACATTTTTAAATGATGTAAAGGAGGGTTGCACATTTCACAGGAACCAACACCACTTTGAGGTGAGCTGGGCAGCTTGTCCCTCCCTAGTCAACATGCACATTCTCTCCTCTCCTCTCAGCCCTCTAAATAGGTCCTTTCCTTGCGGATGTTGTATTTCCTCCTTTCTCACACCGGCTTCGTGCTGTGTGCTGTCAACAGGAGCCGAGGCAGTGAACGCAGCCTTCGGTGGAGAGGGGTGAGCAGAAAGGTGGACTCGGACAATGAATGTAGGTTTGATTCTTGGCTCATATTTATCACCTTGCCTTTGGCTGCAGATAACAGAGAACTCAAATCAAAATGGCTCAAACAGTAAATAATAAAAAGAAATTGTACATATATAATTTCACGTGGTATATGTAACATGCAGGCTGAAGGCCGGCTCTCTCCTAAGGCTGCTGAATTCCATGGCTCAGCTACCGAGGACCAGCTTCTTCCCAGGTTTCTCCTGTCAACCTCAGCTGGTTTGCTAGCTCCCCCTGAAGTCCTGAGACAGCTGCATCCGCTCTGGGTGTCATATTCAGACATGGCAACGTCTAGCCTCTTCCTGTGTATCTCAAGAGATGATCACTTTCCCAGCAGTGTACCAGAGGATCTGTATCCCTATTTCAAGCCTGAACCAACTGCTGGCAAAGAGTGGCACTTCTAATATTTGTTGGGGCCAGTGTTTTTCAACCTTGGCTGTGCTTCAGAATCACCTGGAAGCTACTGAAAATCTCATGTTCGCACCCCAGCCCCCAACCCCGAATCAGAATTTCCGGGAGTGGGCCCCAGGCACCCTATCTTTTACAGAGCTTCCTAGCTGATCCCAATGTGACGCCAAGGTGGAAATCACAACTCGACCCTTGTTGCTACACCCTAAGGCCGTCATACACAAAGCACAGATCAGCCATGGACAAGAAGGGACACCTCAGCGAAACTGGAATTCTGTTAGGAAGGGAAGCACACATGCATGATGTTCACAACTAAGAACAGGAACTGGGTGGCCTTCTTACAGACAGGGCTTCCTCATCTGTGAATAGCAAAGCTGGATTTCACCCCATAATCCCTGTGTGGAGCGGTGACAGGTATTAAGGAGGACTTCATGTGTATGATCCTAGCATTTCTTCAGCAGCTGCTTACCCTGAGATACTCTGATCCCACTAAACCCCAGTGTGGTGTTGGTGCTTCTAACCGGCAGTCTGAGCCCCTATTATTCAGACCAGATCACCCAATCGCAGCATTTTGACCTCTACAAGCAATTTTGTAAGAAATCCATAACCATAACCCCCTAATGGTTATGCTTATCAGAAACTAGGCAGTGAACCGAAACAACTGTGCAGGAAGTGAGGGACAAGTCACTTAACATCTCTGATCGGAATTCCTTCAGTTCTACAACTGGATCAAGTCAAAACACCAAGAAGCTACATACTTGGTTTATCTTACAAACTGACAAAAGTTGAGTTTTACTGTTGTGGCATTTAGTAAGTGACCACAAAAATTTATATGAAACCTGTCACACAGGATCTTAGAAATTAAAATGCTGTCCATTCTATTCAGTGAATTCCATAATGAAGACCTACATAAGAACTGTTTTTTATGAAATTACAATTAGGAGAGGTTTTGCATCTACCTTTCTGGTAATAAAAGATAAGTAGATAAACTACTCATCCTTTTTGTTTTGGCTCAAAAAAAAAGCAGATATAAATTTAATACAGCCATGATAACCATGCTGGCCACACACGTGTAAATCCATATACAGCTTTTCCCTTTCAGCTTTCTTACTTATATTTCCTCTGGTCCTCATTCTTTAACCAACTATGGTTTCATTATACATGGGCTTGTTTGGAGCTGCAGGGGTCGGTGAGATTTAGTTCCCAGGAGGAAACCGAGGGGGGCAGAGTGGAGCAAACGGCAGCAGGAACTAAAGCTCGGTAGGCCGAGATGGCGAGACTACAGAGAACGTAAAAGGCAGACAAGCAGCTCCCGACTCAGGGCACTCCACAGTGCAGGCAGGTGAAGCAGTGCACCGGGAAATCTGCCCTCTAAGGAAAAGAAAGTGGACATGGAGGCAGATCGGTGGAAAGGGCTGCAATAATACAGCTATAAGAAAAGCTAAGAATTATATGATGGTCAAATGAATATTAAAAATATATGCAAGAGTAAAACATATGGTGATAGATGGAGATTTGACTTTGGTGTTAAACACACAATGCAATATAAAGATGATGTATTATAGGGTTGTACACCTGAAACCTACGTAATTTTATTAACCAATGTCATTTCAATAAATTTAATTTTGAAATAAAAGTATTAGAAAAAAATTTTAAGTAAAATAAGTTTTCTGTAAAACAAACAAATAAACAAATAAATAAATGCAAACAAATTTCCAGTTGCAATGCAGAATCTGAAACCACATCAAGGAATGATCTACCCAGTGGTCGGCAAACAGCGGCTCACGAGCCACTGAGTGTGGCTCTTCCACAAAATACCAACTTCTGCGCATGGGCCACGAAGTTTCAACTGCACTCTCCATGCGCACCCGCACGTGGTATTTTGTGGAAGAGCCACACTCAAGGGGCCAAAGAGCCGCAGTTTGCCGACCACTGATCTACACTGTTACATGAAAATACATTAGTCTGTATTACAGGTTGGATGGGTGTTTTGCCCATGCATAATTTTGTGATGTCATGCATTGCTTATTTGGAAAATGTTAGTTTACTAATTTATGCAGATCTTTCAAATGTTCTACTATACAGTATTTTAAAAATCACATTCTTTAATATCAGCAACCAACTTCACCAAAAGAATGTTTAAGTACAGAAAAGCTTTCAAGCTCAGAGGCAGATAAAATGTTCTGATATTGTCCTTTGTGCTCAAAAGCCAGAATTTTACCATTGAAAACAAATATTTTCCGTTGTTTTCCTTGAAGTGACAGGGTCACTCCATTCATTTGTGGAAAAGCGCCTGCCAAACCGCCACATCTGAAGAAACGAGTTGGCCCCCAGTTGTTCTTTGAAGTAAAGAGTAATCATAAAGACACACAGCTGATTCAGCTTCAACTCAGATAATAGCACGAGTGCTCTTCCTCAAAATACCACTTAGTGTGGAAATGTAAATATGTGATAATATCTTTCCATTTTGCTAGACATGATGATGAAAGACGAGAACTCAAGAACTGAAGTTTAATAGCATGAATACTTTTTACTGCCTCATCCAGGGCATTCATAAATGAAACTGGCGCCTGATGCAGATGTTTTCAGAGAACCTTCTTCAACTTTTAGAAACTAGACAGTCCCATTGGACATTTCTAGTGGAAATGCCTCTTCTGTTTGCCCATTAAGTACAATGCTGACTTTCTTACTAAGTGTAACATTATATCATGTTAAAAAAACATCCATCCAATGATCTCATATGTAGAAAATTTACTTAAAGATTCCACAGAAAAGTTAGAATAAACAAATTCAACAAAATAGAATACACAGTCAACAAACAAATATCTGTAACATTTCTATACAATGATGGTAAACAATCTGAAAAGGAAATTAAGAAAATAATTCCATTTACTATATCTCAAAAGAATTAAAATACTTAGGAATTAACTTGACCAAAAGGGGAAAAGCTGTACAGTGAAAACTCTGAAACATTGCTGAAAGAATTTAAAGAAGAAATAAAAAATGGAAAGACCCCCAGTTCATGTGTTAAAAGACTTAATATTATTAAGTTGTCAATATTATACAGTGACCTACAGATTCAATGTAATCCCTACCAAAATCACAATGACACTTTTTTTTTGCAGAGAGAGAGAGAAATCTACCCTAAAATTTGTATGAAATCTTAAGGGGTCCCAATTAGCCAAAACAAAGTTGAAAAAGAACAAAGACGAATGGAATAGAATACAGAGCCTAGAAATAAACTCTCACATATTTCAATAAGAAGCCAAGATCATTCAATGAGGAAAGGACAGTGCTTTCAATAAATGGTGCTGGGAAAACTGGATATCCATATGCAAAACAATGAGGTTTTGGCCCTTACCTAATACCATATACAAAATTAACAAAAAATGGATCAAAGACCTAAACATAAGAGCCAGAGCTACAAAACTCTTACAAGAAAATATAGGATAAAAGCTTAATGACACTGGATTTGCAGTGATTTCTTAAATATGACACTAAAGGCACAGAAAGTAAAAACAAACAAATTTGTCTTCATAAAAATTTTTAAATCTTATGCATCAAAGGACACTATCAACAGAATGAAGAGGCAACCCAACAGAATGGGAGAAAATATTTGCAAATGATATATATCATAAGTGATTAATATCTAATATCCAGAATATAGAGAATTCCTAAAAACTTAACTATAAAAACAAACACCCAATTCAAAATTGGGCAAAGAACTTCAATAGACATTTCTCTGAAGAAGATAAACACATGGCCAATAAGCACATGAAAAGATGCTCAACATCACTGATCATTAAGGAAATGCCAATAAAAACTACAAGATACCACCTCCAAAAAACAAAAACAAAAAAACAAACAAAATAATGTTGGTGTGGATATGGAGAAATTGGAATCCTGTGTACTCCTGCTGAGAATGTGAAGTGGTACAGCTGCTGGGGAAAACAGTATGGTGGTTCCTCAAAAAATTAAAAATAGAATTACCATATGATCTAGCAATTCTACTTCTGGATATATATTCACAATTGAAAATATGGTTTCAAAAGATATTTGTATACCCATGTCTATAACAGCATCATTCACAATAGTTAAAACATGAAAGCAACTCAAGTGACCATTAACAGATGAATGAATGAGTAAAATGTGGTATATACATACAATGGAATATTATTCAGCCTTACTGTTAAATAAGTAAATGATTAGCTGCACTTCTTCCTTTCTCCCTACAGCCATAGCCACACTCTTTTTCGTGTAATATAGCAGCTCCTCCCACACAGAAAGTATAAAAAAAAAGAATGTACTTCCTACTCCTTGACTTCGGAGTTGGACATGAGACTGACTTTGGCCAACGGTTGTATGTAAATGTGATGCAAACAGGACCTCTTGAGCTGCTAGGAAAAGAACATGCCCAGCCAGCCTACTGGTCCCAGGAAGACAAATGTGGGGCAGAGCCATCCCAGTGGACCTGCTACATAAGTACAGCCAACCCAACCATCTGCAGCTGCAGGAAAAAGAAATTTTTCTTTTTACCTGGTATGGAGAGTTTGTGGTAGTTTGTTAACATCATTATTGTGGCAAATGTTAACTGATATAATTTCAGTTCAAGGAATCTATTTATATAAAAACCCTGGGTGTAACATCACGACCACGACCGAGGCTTGACCAACCGGAAGGAAGTCAGTCCTGCAGGGGTTGTCTTGGCAACGGCTGTGCCCTCCCCAAGCTGTTTCCCAGAGCTGTTTCCGGTAAGGGCGAGGTTTGAAGCAGGAACCTGCCCTCGGAGTGTGGAGGCAGATCTTTATAAAGTTTTAATACATTATATTAGAGGTCGTGGTAGTACTATTTTACCCACAGCGTCTACAGGAATTGCTGCAAGTTTACTTCTCGGTGGAAGCACCTTTCATTCCCAATATAAATTACCCATTCCACTAAATGAAACTTCAATTTCTAGACTCAATATAAACAGTGAAGTTGCTAAAACTATTAAAAAGGCCCAACTTCTCATTATTGATGAATGCACCATGGCATCCAGTCATGCTATAAATGCCACAGACAGATTACTAAGAGAAATTTGAATGTTGTATTTGATGGGAAAGTTCTCCTTCTTGGAGGGGATTTTCGACATGTCTCAGTATTGTACCGCATGCTATGCGATCGGCCATTGTACAAACGAGTTTAAAGTACTGCAATGTTTGGGGATGTTTCAGAAAGTTGCCTCTTACAACAAATATGAGATCAGAGGATTCTGCTTAAAGTGGATGGTTAGTAAAACTTGGAGATGGCAAAAACAGCAGTTTTCATTTAGGAATGGATATTATTGAAATTCCCTGTGAAATGATTTGTAATGGATCTATTATTGAAGCTACCTTTGGAAATACTATACCTATAGATAATATTAAAAATATTTAAACATGCAATTCTTTGTCCAAAAAATAAGCACGTTCAAAAAGAAAATGAAGAAATTTTGGATATACTCAATGGAGATTTTCACACATATTTGAGTGATGATTCCATTGATTCCACAGATGATGCTGAAAAAGAAAATTTTCCCATCGAATTTCTTAATAGTATTACTCCTTTGGGAATGCCATGTCATAAATTAAAATTGAAAGTGGGTGCAATCATCATGCTATTGAGAAATCTTAATAGTAAATGGGGTCTTTG
Organism: Myotis nattereri; assembly: GCF_964212035.1. Lineage (NCBI taxonomy): Eukaryota > Metazoa > Chordata > Mammalia > Chiroptera > Vespertilionidae > Myotis > Myotis nattereri. The sequence continues at coordinate 27,323,825 of NC_138085.1, forward strand.
TAATGGTACCAGATTTATTGTCAAAAGATTGCAACCTAACATTATTGAAGATGAAGTATTAACAGGATATGCAGAGGGAGAGGTTGTTCTGATTCCAAGAATTGATTTGTCCCCATCTGACACTGGCCTCCCATTTAAATTGATTCAACCAGTTTCCTGTGATGCCAGCATTTGTGATGACTATTAATAAATCACAAGGACAAACTCTAGACTGAGTAGGCATATTCCTACCTGAACCCATTTTCGCACATGGTCAGCTATATGTTGCTTTCCCTTGAGTTTGAAGAGCATGTGACGTTACAGTTAAAGTTCTAAATACTTCAGCACAAGGGAAATTAGTGAAGCACTCTGAAAGTGTTTTCACTCTTAATGTGGTGTATAGGGAGATATTAGAATAAGTTTAATCACTTTATCAGTCATTGTTTGCATCACTGTTTTTATATCATGTTTTTGTTGTTTTCATATCATGCCTTTGTTGTTGTTATATCCTTTTGTTAGTTTATTTAATAAATTTATCTATTATTTTCATATACATTTTACTAATTTCCTTTCATCTCTCACACTTATAGAGAAAGAGCAAATAGCAATATTAAAATATTTCCGCTAATTAATTCCCTTTTTTTTTTTCTTTTAAATATATTTTATTGATTTTTTACAGAGAGGAAGGGAGAGAGAGAGTTAGAAACATCGATGAGAGAGGAACATCGATCAGCTGCCTCCTGCACATCTCCCACTGGGGATGTGCCCGCAACCCAGGTACATGCCCTTGACCGGAATCGAACCTGGGACCCCTCAGTCCGCAAGCCGACGCTCTATCCACCGAGCCAAACCAGTTTCGGCTAATTAATTCCCTTTTAACGTGCACGAATTTCATGCACCGGGCTACTAGTTAAAATATAAAGGTAAAAAGTAAAACTTAAAAAAATATTAAAGTATTTTATAGCTTCATGACTGGGAAGGATTTCTTAAATAAGATATGCAACACAAAACATACCATAAGAAAAAAATTGCCAAAATAATTCTGCTCATTGAGACACCTCAAAAAAAGTGAAAAGACAGCCCACAAAATGGAAAAAAACCTGCCACACATACCTCACAAAGGATTATACGCGGAATATGTAAAACCAATTTATAGAGGACAATCAGCCCAATAAGCAAAGACATTCATGAAAATAAAGCTATGGGCCCTAGCCAGTTTAGCTCAGTGGATAGAGCATTGGCCTGCAGACTGAAGGGGCCGGGATTCAATTCTGGTCAAGGACACATGCCTGGGTGTCAGGCTCAATCCCCAGAAGGGAGCATGCAGGAGACAGCCAATCAATGATTCTCTCTCATCACTGATGTTTCTATCTTTCTCTCCCTTCCTGTCTGAAATCAATAAAAATATATTAAAAATAAGTACATAAGCCCTAACCAGTTTGGCTCAGTGGATAGAGCGTCGGCCTATGGACTGAAGGGTCCCAGGTTCGATTCCGGTCAAGGGCATGTACCTTGGTTGCGGGCACATCCCCAGTAGGAGGTGTGCAGGAGGCAGCTGACTGATGTCTCTCTCTCATCGAAGTTTCTAACTCTCTATCCCTCTCCCTTCCTCTCTGTAAAAAAATCAATAAAATATATTTTTTAAAAATAAAAATAAGTACATAAAATAAAGCTATGGACACGATTTTTCCACCTACTAAATTGGTTAAAAAAAAAATTGTTGGCAAGTGGATCAAAAGCTCTTTAACACAATTGGTGGGAGTACAAACTGTTACAAGCACTTTACAGAAGATTGGTATCATCTTAAATATTAAGATAATGCAACAACTCTATTCCTTAGTATACACCCAGGATAACTCACACACTTCTGTATCAGGAGACATGAACATGATTATTTGTAGTAATAGTGTGTATTTAAAAAACTGAAAATAACCTCAGTGTTCATCAATAAAAAAACTAAATAAACTGTAACATACTCAATTATTAAAATACTATGTAGGAGTAAAAGTGAATGAATGACAGCTGCATGCGTTTACATAAATCTTAGAAGGATAATGTTGAGTGAGAACAGCAAGTCACCAATAAATACAGAGGATGATAGTATTTAAATAAAACCCAAACACAAGCACAAATAAATATACTATTTAGTGAACTATGTACCTTTGGTAAATTTACAAAGAAACAGAGGAGGAAAATAAAAATGTAAAAGATAGTGACAAACGCAGAGGAGGAAGCAGGTCCATGGAGACCCATAATATACAGGGTAATACTCTTTAACAGCTGATTTCTATTACATTTTGAAAATAAATGTATTTCAATAAACACTGCCTTTGTAATTTTTCAAAGTGTGCAAACATTTTTTGGGACACCCTATATATCTATGCATATGTACCAAATATTTTATCATTTTTTTAGTGGGGGAGTAAAGAGAAAATTACTTCTATTTGAGAAAATGGAAAAGGTCCTGTTTCCATGCCAACTTCTAGAGATGTTTCAGGAAAAAAAAAAAATGCACTAAATCTTAATTTTACCTTATTTTTATGTTTTTGGTTTTCATGATGACTTCTTTTCAGTGTTTAAAACCTAATATGAAAAGAAACAATCATTTTATGCATATCACATATACCATAATACTCGTAATTTTTCTCATGATCCAATAATATTCATCCTAGTAATCATCTAATGTTGACTGTAAGAGAAACTGAAAAACAACTTTTATATGCCATTTTCCCATACATATTTCATACTAACAAACAAATAAATATTTGGTATGACTTCTAATTCTAGAGTAACCCTTCAGATTTTACAACCTAAAAATATCTAGAAACTAGAAGCCTGGTGCACAAAATTTGTGCGGGGGGGGGGGGGGAGGGGGGGGAAGGGTGAGGATATGGAGGGGAAGGTCCCTCAGCCTGGCCTGCGCCCTCTCCAATCCAGGATTCCTCTCATAATCTGGAACCACTGGCTCCTAACCGCTCCCCTGCCTACCTGCCTGATGCCCCTAACCGCTCCCCTGCCAGCCTGATCCCCCTAACTGCTCTCCCCTCCTGGCCTGATCCCCCTAACTGCCTATCTGCTCTCCCCTCCTGGCCTGATCCCCCGAACTGCCTATCTGCTCTCCCCTCCTGGCCTGATTCCCCTGCCTATCTGCTCTCCCTTCCTCTCCGCACCCTTTGGACCCCCAGCACAGGCATGCTGAGAGCTTTTTGCTGCGGCCCCGTCCCTGCCCCCCGTCCTGATTGGTTGTTACGTGACGGCACCCCAGCGAATTTGCATATTCATCTATTGTTAGTATAGATAAGCACCTTTGAGTTTCTAACATTTGCATGTGTTCAAAACAACTGTCACAATATGGTATGGCTTAGTTTTAAAATAATCTTTTATTTTCACTTATATGTCAATTTAATTTTTGAGACTTGCTTCAAATAACATATGGGAAATGATAGAATATAAATGACTATTACTTTTCAATTATCCTTTCTCACAGACTGAAAGAATATTTAAAGAAAAGGCTTGAAAGAGCTAGAATATTCTGCAATGTGACTCTAAAATATTTATCAACCAACCAGTGATCCTTAACTTTCCTTACCTTTCTCCTATTTGCTGTTTCCTTTTTTAGCTTAGCTATTAACATTTCTAACTACATTCAAGGTTCTAAGAATACTCAAATTAATACCAGCAACGAGTGTAAATTTTCCTTCAAGCTACAAGGAAAAATATAAAAATGAATAATAATATTCTAAGCTGAAGTAAATTCTCAGATTATCAGTCCTAATATATGCTATTTGCTAAGCTAGGAGGCATGTTCCTCCAAGAACAATAGCTTTGCAAATTGTCACCCTTAATTCAAACAAATTCTTTAAAAAATAACAACAAAAGATGACTAAAACTGTACTTACTTTAACCAAAAGTTCCTGTGTTTCAGCAGTCAGAGGAGCATGGGAAAACTTGCAGCCCTCGCCTTGATAACATTTTGCTCCTGTGTGATAAAACTTGCAAGGATATTCATGTATCCCAAATGTTAAGGAAGAGAACAATCTTAATCCAACTAAAACAATTTGTGATGACTTTGATATAAGAGGTGTGGCTCTAGCCCAGCTGTGGGCAAACTACGGCCCGCGGGCTGGATCCGGCCCGTTCGGCTGTTCTATCCGGCCCACGGAGCCGAAAGAGCGGAGGGTTCTCTTGCTCTCCCCTCCGTTCCTTCACCAGCAGCAGTGTTAACATGTATTAGTTCACACAAACACTGCATCCATGCTTTTGTTCCGGCCCTCCGGTCCAGTTTAAGAACCCATTGTGGCCCTCGAGTCAAAAAGTTTGCCCACCCCTGCTCTAGCCCGTTAGCTCAATTGGTTAGAGCAGTGGTTCTCAACCTTGGCTGCACATTAGCATTACCTGGGAATCTTTTTAAAATCCTGATGCCTGGGCCTCATCCTCCAGAAATTGTTACTAATGTTGTGGCCCCACCCCATAACAAAGAAACAGAATTTCCGGAGGATGAGGCCCAGAAATCAGCATTTTTAAAAAGATTCCCAGGTGATTCTAATGTGCAGCCAAGGTTGACAACCACTGGGTTAGAGCATCATTCTGATGCTCTAGGTTACGGGTCTGATCCCCAGTCAGAGCACATACAAGAATCAGCCAGTGAATGCATAAATAAATGGAACAACAAACTGACGTTTCTCTCTCTTCTCACTCTCTTCTTCCCTTTCTCTTTAAAATCCTACATAATAAAGAGGTAATATGCAAATTGACCATTACACCCTCACAAGATGGCTGCCTACGACCAGGCCAGCAGGGAAGTTAGTGAGGGATGACCAAACGACTGAACAAGCAGGCTGCGTGGGGTAACCAGGCTTGCGGGGGGGCCATGAGGGGCGACCAGGCCGGTGGGGGGTGGGGGTGGGGCAGTTGGGGGCAACCAGGCCAGCATGGGGTGCAGTAAGGGGTGACCAGGCCAGCAGGTAAGGGGGTAGTTAGGAGCGACCAGGGCGGCAGGGAGGGGGCAGTTGGGGGCGACCTGGCCGGCAGCAGGGGGCAGTTGGGGGCAACCAGGCAGGTGAGTGATTAGGAGCCAGCGGTCCAGGATTGTGAGAGGGATGTCCGACTGCCGGTTTAGGCCCGATCCCAAGGATCGGGCCTAAACCGGCAGTTGGACATTCCCTGAGGGGTCCCGGATTGGAGAGGGTGAAGGCTGGGCTGAGGGGGACCTCCCCCCATGCACGAATTTCATGCACTGGGCCTCAAGTCAATAAAATTTTAAAAGAAAAGAGATGTGTATTTTAAATACCCTGAGAAGTGTGATTATTTTTAAAACATTCTTTTGGGGTAGAGAAATTAAAGTCAATGACAATGTTATGTCTTAACAACTCTGAATCCTTCATGTATAAGAATCAATTTATACAATGTCAACATTGTTTCCCAGGAAAAAAAATCTCAGGTTAGAATTTGTGATTTCCTGTTCTAATGACTAAAAGTAATCAAAGGTGTTATTACCTTAAAATGTTCATGTTTTTACAACATGTCTGTACCCTATGCTCTGAAGTGAGGGTTAGCTTCAAATCAAGGTTAACTTTTGTTAACCCCTACAGAATACAAAATATACAGAAAACAAGCATTCCCAAATAATGAAGTCCTGCCTCTGTTAGATTCAGTGACTGAATGTCACAGCAGAAATTCTGACAAAGTCTTTCTGGACTTAAACAGGTCCCACAAACCTACTATACTTCATGTGAGAGACTTTCTAAGGGATCCCTCTTTTCTTACGTGAAATAAAAAATCTATATACAACTGAATCACTTCAATAGTGAGTTGGGCTTGGATAATAAAGTATGGCTTGTCTTTGCCGTAGCTAAGACACTGGTTCCATTCAAAATTGTACATATTTTAAATGTTCACATAAGTGCTTATGAAGAGTAAAGTTCTATCTTGTGATAAAGGATATTATGCAAATACAGACAGTTTTCAGCTTTGGTACAATATCCTTGTACATAAAATTTACACATTTCCTTTTTCTTCTCTATCTCTGCATCATGATCAAATTTACATTCGTCTCCCTGGGCCAAAAGATGAAACAAAAAAATTATTTTTCACAGTTAACTCATTACAATTCCTACTAAACTTTAGAAAAACAAATAATTCCAGAAAAAAAATAGTCTTAGAAGCTATATGGTTCAATTCTTAGAGTTATCATATTTATCTACTTAAAATTTTAGAGGCCTAAACATCTGTAATACAAAACATTTTTAAAAAATTATCTTTCTTAAACTTAAAAAAGTATTTTAGTAAAATTTTCTAAGTGAACATTTTCCAGGAGGAAACAGGTATGCTTTTAGAGTGTTTAATGGAAATAGGAGTCAATCTTAGTACATTTTTGCTACACCTTCCATTTTAGTATGTTTTTGCTTACACATTTTTCGTACCTTAATACATTTCCTTTCAAGGAAATATTTACAAACTTGCTTTCCCTTTCGCTCCACTGTATGTTGGTTGATGAACCCCTGACTCATTTGCACGTGCTGCTGATTCTCTTTAGGTTTATCATCCTTTGAAAACAAAAACAAAAAACTAAATGTGAGAAATGGAAAATGAAATATTTTATTTCAGTGCACAAATTATTTTAAAACACATACAAAACATTTAAAAGTAATTTTTCTAAACTGACCTTCACATATAAGATCTGGACTTTTGTACACCAGTTGAAAAGTGAATGTTTTGCCAGTTTCAACAGCATTCTATCATTGAACTTTAGTATTTATACAATTTGAATATTTTATTGTACTTTGCCCTTACTTTTTTAAATGAATAAAAAAAATAAAAGTGCTACTACTTGTGATAGAGAGCGAAATGTAAGAGCAAGTCTCTTTATTTTTATTTTTTAAAATATTTTTTATTGATTTCAGAGAGGAAGGGAGAGGGAGAAATAGAAACATCAATGATGAAAAATAATCATTGATCGGCTGCCTCCTGCACGCCCCCTACTGGGATCGAGCCCATAACCTGGGCATGTGCCCTGACCGGGAATCAAACATTGTGCTCCTGGTTCATAGATCGATGCTCAACCACTGAGCCATACCAGCCAGGCAAGAACAAGGCTCTTTAGAACAATGGAGACAAAACTGGAAATCATAAAAACTAAAAGCAGTGTAATGTTTCATGTCAATGAGATGCTCTCTGGGTGTGAGCTAAGTATACTAACCAGCTCAAATGAACAAATGTAGCCCAACCTAAGTGGATCATTTGGTTAAGTGTTGACCTGTGCACCAAAAGGTGTGAGATCAAGGCACATACCTGGGTTGAGAGTTTGATCGCCAGTCAGGGAGCATAAGAAAGGCAACCGATGGGTTGATATTTCTCTCTCTCCATTCCTCTCTAAGCATGTCCTCAGGTGAGGATAAAAAAAATAACAAAAAACAAATGTAACCAGAACTAGAACTATCCCCTCAAAGATGGTGATAAAGGTATAAAAACAAAAGGAGATCTCATAATACATTTTAGCTCTCTAGAAGCATAAACCACTGCTAGTGTGTTAACTTGTAATACAGCTTCTAGCTTCTGCACATCAAATTTCTTAATAGTTTCAGAAATACAAAGAAGGGAGGTGGCTGTATGTTTATATGTCTGCTTCATAATAATGTCAAATTTCCACTGAGCACTATCAAATAATTGTCTTATAAATACGTCAATTTAAATCTTTGGTTCTCTTATTAAATTGTAACATATATACTTAGACTTGTTTCTCATATAGAAAAGCTCTCAGCTTTGGCTGAATAACCTTTTAAGTCAAGGTAAACCAAATGACAGGAAACACTCATGGGGGTGGGGGTCAGAACACAAAGTGCCGCACTGGCCTGGCCCTGGGTGGCCATGACAGTCACCTGACACCTCAGGGCCTGAGTCCTCATTTGTAAACTATGGGGGCGGAGCAAGATTGTATATAAATATACAATTTAGTATTTCTAGTAATTTAGCACATGTCCCTTTGGACAAACCTGATAAAAATGGTTACCACCAGTTTAGAAGCCCTCAGAAAGGCCGAGTCCAGAGTCATTTATTGAACCACCCTGATTACATGTACAGAACTTTTATAAGCAAAATCAAACTAAGAGGGTAGAGGTGGGTGGCAAGGCCAATGCTCGGATATATTCTTTTTTTTTTTTCCAGAGGGAGTCTAGACCCAGTAGACCAGGGACTGCAACAGCAGAAACTCTGTAAGACTCTGTGGCCTTTGAAACATGCTCATGATTATTGTATTTTCTCCCCGTTACCCGTCTGTCAATCCATATACACTGACTGCACAACACTAAAAATCAAGTCGATGTAAACCAAATGAAGGGAATACTAGGTGCACATATGCGGGGCAACGGCGCTTAAAGGGGGTGCTGGCAGCTCCTGTGTGAGCGAGAACGGGTAGCCCATGCTGTCGGAGACTTCACTACTGATAACCCTCATTTTGTGCCTTGTCACTGAGGGTAAGGCAGACGTGGTCCTTTTACCTGTCCCTGTGAGCCACTGTTCCTCAGTGATGCACATGATCCCTTGTCTGCAGTGCCGGGCCATTTCCGCTTCATTTTCTTCTGTTTACCATTCTTATGGGCAGCTTTAAAGTTTTTGTTTTTTTGTTTAACATCTGAAAACAGAAAATTAACTTTAATGATGATATAAAAGCACAACAGCAGCACTGGCTGCGATTGTGTGGCTCAGTTGTTTGGAATGTCGCCCAGTACACCAAAGGGTCTCAGGTTTGATTCCTAGTCAGGGCACATACCTACATTGCAGGTTCGGTCCCCGGTCTAGCCACAAGCCAGATCCTTCTGAAGTGTTCAGGATATAAGGAATCTGATTAGGAACTACCATAACACTATAACAGTAAAACTTCAAATGTTTAAACTGACTGTGTAGATTACTATCAGATTTTCCACTGAAAACATTTCATACAGATTGAACTCATCTATGACCCATATTAAACAGAAAAGCATTTTAAGGGGGGAGGCAGTAAATGAGGATCAAGTATTGCATTTATACAATGATACTGTAATAACTATGTATGGGGTCAGATGGGTACTGGACGTATTTATATAACTCACCTTACAGTTATATAACTGACTAATCACTAAGCTGTACGCCTGAAACTAAGACATCTAAAAGAATACATACGTGAAATTAGTCTGACACACCACCATCCCTGACATTGAGTCAATTCATCTTCAGCTGATAGCAATACAAACAGGTATATCTTGCTCCTTTTACATGCAGAGGCTGGGATTTAGCATTCTCCCTTTCAAAGTAGCCATGGCCTTTGATAACCCTCCTGAACTCCCAGCTCCTCCTGCAAACTCAGTGAGCACTGTACACTGAGTGGCCAGGTGTTGAAGAGTGTCTCACATCTGGAGTAAAGATCCATATAAATCATGATCTTCTATATATATAAAAGGCTATTATGCAAAGTGTCCCCTCGGGAGTTCGACCAGGAGTTCGATCACTCGCTATGATGTGCGCTGACCACCAGGGTGTGGCACGGAACATGGCAGGTGACCAGCGGGCTGTGGTGACGGGGCACTGAAGGAGCAAGGGAAGGAGGAGGCTGGGAGGTTGGAGGCGGTGAGGCGGGGAATCTGATTGGTCCTGAACACCAGCCAAGACTAGGGAACCTACCCATGCATGAATTTCGTGCACTGTGCCTCTAGTCCTATATAATAAAAGAGAAACATGTAAATTGACCGTCCCTCCACTATGCTCACCAGCCAATCAGGAGTGAGTATGCAAATAAACCCAACAAAGATGGCAGGTTTATTTGCATACACAGGTGCCGGGCAGAAAGCAGAGCAGGAGAGCCGGCAGCCTGGGGGGATGTGGCTCCCTTGGTCGCCCCCCCTAGCCACTGGGCGGAGAGCAGAGTGGGAGAGCCGGCTGAGAGTAGAGCCGGCTTGGCGAACTTGGCTCTCAAGCTGCCAGGCGGAGAGCGGAGAGGGAGAGCTGGCGGATTGGAGGACTTGGCAGAGTGGGAGGCCGTGGTACAGAGACAGAGCAGGAAGGGCAAACTAAGAGCGTGGGGAGCACCAGGAATGCTGGGAATCGTAATTCTGGTGGCAGACGGATCTCCTAGACTGGTGATGGCGAACCTTTTGAGCTCGGCGTGTCAGCATTTTGAAAAACCCTAACTTAACTCTGGTGCCATGTCACATATAGAAATTTTTTTATATTTGCAACCACAGTAAAACAAAGACTTATATTTTTGATATTTATTTTTTATATTTAAATGCAATTTAACAAAGAAAAATCAACCCAAAAAATGAGTTTGCATGTCACCTCTGACACGCGTGTCATAGGTTCGCCATCACTGTCCTAGACACTAGAGCAAAGTGAGCCTGGAGCAAGTTACTGTTGTGGTGGGGGGTGGAGGGAAAGCAAAGGTGAGAGACATAAGTAAAATCAGAGTGTCTAGGAAAAATTAAAGGAAAGATATCCTAAAACTTGCAGGAAATCTCCACCAATGAAGCAAAGCAAAAAAAAAAATGCCTCTATTATTCTGTGAGCAACAAACCAAACTGGGTTGGGGGTCTCAGACAACTCACTCATATGATTACAAAGACAGACAGAAACTCCCAGATTGGCAAGGGCTCCCCTGAGGGCTCCCAGATTAGACAGGGTGCAGGTCGGGCTGAGGGCCCACTCCCAGTGCACGAATTTTTGTGCACCGGGTCCCTAGTCTTATTTTAAAATGCAGTAGAACCCCCACCCCCCAAGTCACGAACAAAGTGATTGCTCCTCTAGATAGACTTTAAATGATAAAATAGTTTTACCTTTACCTTCCTGTGTACACTTTGCTTCCTCTTTCTTCATGGATTCTTTATGAGACAATAAGGACTGAGCAGCTTTTGCCATTTCTCTGGCTTGTATATACTGTTGAAGCTCTTTAGCAAAATTATCTTCTGGTTCCTGATTGCAGACATTATCAGTGTATACATCATAGTCCTTACTTCTTGATTTTCTATATAGCAAATTCTTTGGTGATGTTGTAGAGTTTCCAAAGTGCCTAAACTAAGTAAAATTAAAATTTTAATTTAAAAAACCTAGAACGATTCAAAATTATGTGGTTATAAAGAAGAAACAATGACTAACCATAAACTGATCATTCCTGAGGTTAGGTGATGGATACATGGGAGATATACTATCCTTTCCATTCTCAGGTATTTGAAGTTTTCCAGAATTAAAAAACAAACAAAAAACAAAACAAAACCAAAAACAAAAACAAAAAGCCAGCATGACACAGCCATCCTTAAAGGTAATTTGAGGGAAGATTCTTAATTTGTATACTCTATGTACTTTGCTGAATTAAGAGAGTAAATGCCCAAATTTTAACTTTTTGACTAAAAAAAAAAAAAAAAAATTGCCCAGGTGCTGTGGCTCAGTGGTTGAGCATTGAACCAGGAGGTCATGGTTCGATTCTCAGTCAAGGCACAGGCCTGGGTTGCAGGCTCGATCCCCAGTAGGGGGCGTGCAGGAGGCAGCTGATCAATGATTCTCTCTCATCATTGATATCTCTATCTCTCTCTCTCTTCCTCTCCCTTCCTCTCTAAAATCAATAACATATTTTTTAAAAAGAAGCAGAGAATTCTTGTATTAAAAAAATTATAGTATTATAGTTCACATTTCTCCCTTCATATTGACTACACTTCCAAATGGTTTAATTCAGTAACTCATGATTTCATAAAAGTAAACTGTAATGGCCCAATTAAAAATGTACTACACTAAGATATATCATAGACACCAAGCCTATTCTTTTTCCAATTTAAAGGTCTGCCAACCGCAAGCCTAGAAAATGAATTTACTTCTGCTTGAAGAATCCAAAGAAACTGAGAAAGTTTCCTAACCTGACAAGGGCCTCGATGCACACTTTATCTTCATTACACCAGACAAGACTACCAATCAATCCAACAGTCTTCAGGCCACCAAGTTCATCTCCACATCCTCAAGAAAGAGCACCCTTTTCCAACTAACACCATACAAAAAACTTACAAACAGAACTTCTGGTCAGGAATTGGCAAACACTGGACTGGCCTCCTGTTTTTGTAAATAAAGTTCTGCTGGAACACAGGCACACCCATTCATTCATCATCTATCATCTATGGCTGCTTAGCTGTGGCAGAGACAATATGGCTCACAAAGTCAAAAAGATGCACTATCTGGTCCGTTATGAAAAAGTTGGCTGACTCTTGTAATGATTGTGTTTACCATGGTTCTGTTCTTTAATTTTTATTTAGAGAACCAAAAAATCATTTAATATGCCATAGCTCCCAAGTTTAGCTTAGTCAAACACACAGATAAAATTCCATTCAGTGTATGTGAATTAATATTACAATAATCCAAATGAGTGACTAAATGCCCCCTTTGCACAAAACATACAGGCCTACAGTACTGCAGCAAACCCCTTCTATTGCAAGTAATAACATATTTGATTTTCTTGTATTAAAGAAAAAGATGAGATGACTTAGGAATATAAATAAAACCAGGACAATGGCAATGGCCCAATTAAAAATGCACTACACTGCCCTAACGGGTTTGGCTCAGTGGATAGAGTGTCAGCCTGTGGACTGAAGGGTCCCAGGTTCGATTCTGGTCGGGGGCATGTACCTTGGTTGCCGGCACATACCCAGTAGGGGGCGTGCAGGAGGCAGCTGATCGATGTTTCTCTCTCAACGATGTTTCTAACTCTCTATCCCTCTCCCTTCCTCTCTGTAAAAAAATCAATAAAATATATTTTTAAAAATTTTTTTAAAATGCACTACACTAAGATATATCATAGCTACCAAAGCCTATCCTTTTTCCCATAATTCACAGCTTTGGTTACAGAGGAGGTGGCAGTCCTGATGACAAGAAGGAAGACCTGCCCGGTTCTCTTTAATCAGGTTAACTTTACTTTCAGGAATGCTTTTCTAACTACTGCTGGAGCTGTTCTGAAATGACAGCTGCAATGATAGGTACCCACTGTAGCAGAAGCCCAGGGCTGGCAGCTGCCCTTGGAGAGCCTGTTTTAATAATATTAGAGATGAGTATTACTAGTTGATATGATTCTTTTCAGAGGGCAATGAAATAACCCAAAATACAAATTACTGCCTTAATACTCTCCTTCACACAACTAGCTATAAACTCACTGCTTTGATGTTTGCTGTTCTCTACATAATTTAGAATGCACACAAACATGACAGTAAAACTTTGTTTTCCCCCCTTTTTGGAAAGGAGTCTAAATAAAGCAGTTTTAAGTAAAAAAATTTCCTGCTTTTGATTCAGGATGGTTTACTGAACTAGTATGGCTTCCTGACATTCCACAGAAATAAAGTACAGAAGGAGAGCATGAAGTTAATTGAAAGAATTCAACAGGTTCTTGGCAGATTTTTTATAAATGAAAAGCAGGTTTTAAGCTGGAGGCTCGGCTTAGGTGGAGTCTGAGAAATAAGGCCATAACTGAGGACAAATTAAAATTCTACATGGAAACAAACAAAGCTATTATAACAAGTTCTCTCTGCCCACCCCTCATCAGAACACAATTAAAGAGAAGTTTACCCTGGGCAAAAGAGAGGGCTGTTCTCCAAAGAAATTGAATACAATGCCTGATAAAAGCCAGGACTCCTTAGGTGGGTAATAAGACCTCAGAGTAAGTCCTCTACATTCTGGCATTTGGGAACACCTCAGTGCACCATACATTTCAGTGACAGTTATAACTTGACTAGAGGCCCGGTGCACGCAATTAGTGTACAGGGAGAGGGGCGGGCAGGGGGTCCCTCAGTCCAGCCTGCACCCTCTTGCAATCCAGGACCACTGGCTCCTAACCGCTCGCCTACCTGCCTGCCTGCCTGCCTGATCACTGCTAACCACTCTGCATGCCTGCCTGATCGCCTCTAACCACCTCTGCCTGCTTGCCTAATCCTCCCTAACCGCTCGCCTGCCTGCCTGATTGCCCTAACCGCTTGCCTGATTGCCCTAACCGCTCACCTGCCTGCCTAATCCTTCCTAACCACTCCGCTTGCCTGCCTGATCACCCCTAACTGCTTGCCTGCCTGCCTGATTGCCCCTAACTGCTCATCTGCTTGCCAGATTGCCCCTAACCATTCGCTTGCCTGCCTGATTGCCTCTAACCGCCTCTTCCTCCCTGCCTGGTCACCCCAAACCCCTCTGCCTGCCTGCCTGATCACCCCTAACTTCTCGCTTGCCTGCCTGATCACCCCTAACCACCTCTGCCTGCCTGCCTGATCGCCCTTAAATGCTACCCTGCCGGTGTGATCACACCTAAGTCCTTCCCCCTGCCAGCCTCATCATCCCTAACTGCTCTCCCCTGCCGACCTGAAAGCCCCTAACTGCTCTCCCCTGCCGGCCTGATCACCCCTAACCGCCTCTGCCTCGGCCCCTGCCACCATGGCTTTGTCCTGAAGGATGTCCAAAAGATGTCTGGTCTAATTAGCATATTACCCTTTTATTAGTATAGACCAGTGGTCAGCAAACTGTGGCTCCAGAGCCACATACGGCTCTTTGGCCCCTTGAGTGTGGCTGTTGCACAAAATACGGACTCCTGCACATGGGCCACAAAATTTCAATTGCACTGTATGTGCGTGCCTGCACATGGTATTTTGTGGAAGAGCCACACTCAAGGGGCCAAAGAGCCGCGTGTGGCTCGCGAGCCACAGTTTGCCGACCACTGGTATAGACAATTTAGTATTCCTAGTAATTTAGCACATGTCCCTGTGGACAAACCTGATAAAAATAGTTGCCGCCAGTTCAGAAGCCCTCAGAAAGGCCGAGTCCAGAGGAGTCACTTATTGTCCCACCCTGATTACATGTACAGAACTTCTACAAGCAAAATCAAACCAAGAGGAGGGCAGGGGAGGGTGGTAAGGCCAATGCTCAGATATATTCACTTTTAACTAGAGGCCCAGTGCAAGAAATTCATGTACGAATAGGGTCCCCAGGCCTGGCCAGCGAGCAGGGCCAAGTGGGGTGACAGGCAGGGTGATCAGGGGGCCCCCACTGGCACCTGCCTGGGCTGGTCTGAGGGCTGCAGGCTGGGGGCAGCTCCTGCATTGAACGCATGCCCCCGGTGGTCAGTGCACGTCATAGCGACCGGTCATTCTGCTGGTCATTGCGCCATTTGGTCAATTTACATATTAGGTTTTTATTATATAGGATTTCCAGAGGGAGTCTAGAGCAGGGGTGGGCAAACTTTTTGACTTGAGGGCCACAATGGGTTCTTAAACTGGACCGGAGGGCCGGAACAAAAGCATGGATGGAGTGTCTGTGTGAACTAACATAAATTCAAAGTAAACATCATTACATAAAAGGGTACGGTCTTTTTTCTCAATAGTTTTATTCATTTCAAACGGGCCGGATCTGGCCCGCGGGCCGTAGTTTGCCCACGGCTGGTCTAGACCCAGTAGACCAGGGACTGCAACAGCAGAAACTCTGTAAGACTCTGTGGCCTTTGAAACATGCTCATGATTATTGTATTTTCTCCCCGTTACCCGTCTGTCAATCCATATACACTGACTGCACAACACTAAAAATCAAGTCGATGTAAACCAAATGAAGGGAATACTAGGTGCATAAATGCGTGGCAACGGCGCTTAAAGGGGGTGCTGGCAGCTCCTGTGTGAGCGAGAACGGGTAGCCCATGCTGTCGGAGACTTCACTACTGATAACCCCCATTTTGTGCCTTGTCACTGAGGGTAAGGCAGACATGGTCCTTTTACCTGTCCCTGTGAGCCACTGTTCCTCAGTGATGCACATGATCCCTTGTCTGCAGTGCCGGGCCATTTCCGCTTCATTTTCTTCTGTTTACCATTCTTATGGGCAGCTTTAAAGTTTTTGTTTTTTTGTTTAACATCTGAAAACAGAAAATTAACTTTAATGATGATATAAAAGCACAACAGCAGCACTGGCTGCGATTGTGTGGCTCAGTTGTTTGGAACGTCGCCCAGTACACCAAAGGGTCTCAGGTTTGATTCCTAGTCAGGGCACATACCTACATTGCAGGTTCGGTCCCCGGTCTAGCCACAAGCCAGATCCTTCTGAAGTGTTCAGGATATGAGGAATCTGATTAGGAACTACCATAACACTATAACAGTAAAACTTCAAATGTTTAAACTGACTGTGTAGCTTACTATCAGATTTTCCACTGAAAACATTTCATACAGATTGAACTCATCTATGACCCATATTAAACAGAAAAGCATTTTAAGGGGGGAGGCAGTAAATGAGGATCAAGTATTGCATTTATACAATGGTACTGTAATAACTATGTATGGGGTCAGATGGGTACTGGACGTATTTATATAACTCACCTTACAGTTATATAACTGACTAATCACTAAGCTGTACACCTGAAACTAAGACATCTAAAAGAGTACATACGTGAAATTAGTCTGACACACCACCATCCCTGACATTGAGTCAATTCATCTTCAGCTGATAGCAATACAAACAGGTATATCTTGCTCCTTTTACATGCAGAGGCTGGGATTTAGCATTCTCCCTTTCAAAGTAGCCATGGCCTTTGATAACCCTCCTGAACTCCCAGCTCCTCCTGCAAACTCAGTGAGCACTGTACACTGAGTGGCCAGGTGTTGAAGAGTGTCTCACATCTGGAGTAAAGATCCATATAAATCATGATCTTCTATATATATAAAAGGCTATTATGCAAAGTGTCCCCTCGGGAGTTCGACCAGGAGTTCGATCACTCGCTATGATGTGCGCTGACCACCAGGGTGTGGCACGGAACATGGCAGGTGACCAGCGGGCTGTGGTGACGGGGCACTGAAGGAGCAAGGGAAGGAGGAGGCTGGGAGGTTGGAGGTGGTGAGGCGGGGAACCTGATCAGCGCTGATGGCCGGCCAGGCATAGGGAACCTACCCATACACGAATTTCATGCACTGGGCCTCTACTCTTATCATAAAATGCAGGTGAACCCCCACCCCCCAAGTCACGAACAAAGTGACTGCTCCTCTAGATAGACTTTAAATGATAAAATAGTTTTACCTTTACCTTCCTGTGTACACTTTGCTTCCTCTTTCTTCATGGATTCTTTATGAGACAGTAAG
Source organism: Myotis nattereri (assembly GCF_964212035.1). Taxonomy (NCBI): domain Eukaryota; kingdom Metazoa; phylum Chordata; class Mammalia; order Chiroptera; family Vespertilionidae; genus Myotis; species Myotis nattereri. The sequence goes on from NC_138085.1 coordinate 27,340,891, forward strand.
GACTGAGCAGCATTTGCCATTTCTCTGGCTTGTATATGCTGTTGAGGCTCTTTAGCAAAATTATCTTCTGGTTCCTGATTGCAGACATTATCAGTGTATACATCATAGTCCTTACTTCTTGATTTTCTATGTAGCAAATTCTTTGGTGATGTTGTAGAGTTTCCAAAGTGCCTAAACTAAGTAAAATTAAAATTTCAATTTAAAAAACCTAGAACAATTCAAAACTATGTGGTTATAAAGAAGAAACAATGAATAACCAGAAACTGATCATTGCTGAGATTAGGTGATGGATACATGGGGGATCATATACTATTCTTTTCATTTTCAGGTATTTGAAATTTTCCAGAAATAAAAAACAAATACAAAACAACGTAAAAACAAAAACAAAAAACCAGCATGACACAGCCATCCTTAAAGGTAATTTGAGGGAAGATTCTTAATTTGTTTACTCTATGTACTTTGCTGAATTAAGAGAGTAAATGCCCAAATTTTAACTTTTTGACTAAAAAAAAAAATCGCCCGGGGGGTTTTGGCTCAGCGGTTGAGCATTGAACTAGGAGGTCATGGTTCGATTCTCAGTCAAGGCACAGGCCTGGGTTGCAGGCTCGATCCCCAGTAGGGGGCGTACAGTAGGCAGCTGATCAATGATTCTCTCTCATCATTGATATCTCTCTCTCTCTCTCTCTCTTCCTCTCCCTTCCTCTCTGAAATCAATAATAACATATTTTTTAAAAGGAAACAGAGAATTCTTGTATTAAAAAAATTACAGTACTATAGTTCACATTTTATTTCTCCCTTCATATTGACTATACTTCCAAATGGTTTAATTCAGTAACTTATGATTTCATAAAAGTAAACTGTAATGGCCCAATTAAAAATGTACTACACTAAGATATATCATAGACACCAAAGCCTATTCTTTTTTCAATTTAAAGGTCTGCCAACTGTAAGCCTAGAAAATGAATTTGCTTCTGTTTGAAGGATCCAAACAAACTGAGAAAGTTTCCTAACCTGACAAGGGCTTCAATGCACACTTTATCTTCATTACACCAGACAAGACTACCAACCAATCCAACAGTCTTCAGGCCACCAAGTTCATCTCCACATCCTCAAGAAAGAGCACCCTTTTCCAACTAACACCATACAAAAAACTTACAAACAGAACTTCTGGTCAGGAATTGGCAAACACTGGCCTGGCCTCCTGTTTTTGTAAATAAAGTTTTGCTGGAACACAGGCACACCCATTCATTCATCATCTATAATCTATGGTTGCTTAGTTGTGGCTAAATTAGCTATCAACTATGAAGATAAATTCAAGATATTTCCTGAAAAGCTAACAAGTACTCAAAGGTTTAATCCCATACATTCCTACATATGCCAGCCAAATAAGAAACCTACATAAACCCTAGCTGGTTTGGCTCAGAGCATTGGCCTGCAGAATGAAGGATTCTGGGTTTGATTCTGGTCAAGGGCACATGCCTGGGTTGAGGGCTTGATCCCCATTAGGGGGCGTGCAGGAGGCAGCCTATCAATGATTATCATAATTGATGTTTCTATCTCTCTCTCCCTCTCCCTTCATCACTGAAATCAATAAAAATATATTTAGTTTAAAAAGAAACCAACATAAAAAAAGATGTCATTGACAACAGCCTCACCAAAGATATAGCAATAAATCTAACAAAAAAAAAGTGTAAGATGTAAGACATCTACCAAGAAAATTATAAAACACTGTTAGAGAGAAATTAAAGAGGACTCAAAGATTGAGAAACTCAATGTTCTAAAGATGTCAATTTTCCCTCAGATGATCTAGATTCAATGCATTCCCAATAAATTTCCCACCAGGATTTTCTGTGGAACTTGACAAACTGCTCCTAAAACTTATATGGAAATTTAAAAAGCTAAGAATAGCCAAGACACAAAGAAGATATACAAACTCATTATAAAGTTGTAGTAATTAACAGAGTGAGGTCTTAAGGGACAGAATAGACAATAGACAAATAAGCCAGTGGAAGAGAATAGTCCAGAAACAGACCCATCTGAACATGAGCACTTGATTTTTGACAATGGTGACACTGCAGGCCTATGGGAGCAAAGGCAGTCCTTTCTCCTCAGTGAATGATGCCAGAACAATTGCATATGATAACAAAAATAAAAAGTAAAACAAAATTTGTTGTTCTCTGCACCTATTAGTGTTCACAAAAATCAATCCTGGTGATTATAAACTTCAGTGTGAAAGGCAAAACAATAAAGACACTGTAGGAAAATATTTTTACTCAGGATATTTAAATAAAGCAGTAACTATAAAGGGAAAAATTAATAAATTTGAAAACATTAAAATTATAAGCTTTTCATCAATAGAGTCATTGAGTGGAAAGAAAATCAGAAAATGTGCAGATATCTGCAATACATAATCCACAATGAAGGGAAAAAACCCTTTATATCCAGAATAAAGAACTATAAATGAAGATATAAACATTCAGACAAACCAATTTTAAAAAGAACAAAGACTTGAATAGGCGCGCGCGCGCACACACACACACACACACAAAGGGAAATCCAAATGTACAAACATATGGAAAGATGCTCCATCTCAACAGCAATCAAGAAAATACAAAGTAAATTGCAATGAGATACCTCATCAGATGGCAAAAAATTAGAAGGATAAAAATATCAAGTGTGGCCCTGACCGGTTTGGCTCAGTGGATAGAGCGTCGGCCTGCGGACTGAGGGGTCCCGGGTTCAATTCCGGTCAAGGGCATGTACCTTGGTTGCGGGCACATCCCCAGCGGAGGGTGTGCAGGAGGCAGCTGATCGATGTTTCTCTCTCATCGATGTTTCTGACTCTCTATCCCTCTCCTTTCCTTTCTGTGGAAAATCAATAAAATATATTTAAAAATATATATATATCAAGTGTGGAGCAGTAGAAATACAGTCCCTCAAATAAAAGTCAGAACCCCTTTGGAATGCAGGTTGCCATTATGGTAAAGGTAAAGATGCTTGAAGACCCAGCAGTTCCACTCCTATGTACATGCAGAGTAGAATTGTTCCCACTTATTCATTCCAAGACCCCCACTGGATGCCCGAAACTGCGGATACTATCAAACTCCATATATACTGTTTTTCCTATACTAATACTAGTATATACATATACTAATATATACGTGTGATAATCCTAGAATGTGGTACCTGCCTATCTGGTGCTAAAGTTTAATTTATAAATTAGGCACAGTAAAATATAAACAACAATAACTGATAAAATAAACAATTGTACCAACACACTTGCTATAAAAACGTTTTATGAATGTGATCTTTCTCTCTAAATATCTTATTGTACTGTACTCATACCTTTTCACTGGAAGGAAGCACCTCCGGCTTTTCTTTGGCACATCCGAATTGCCAGCATCACTACCCTTGCACTTTGGGGCCATTATTAAGTAAAATAAAGATCACTTGAACACAAGCACTGTGATACCACAACAATCGATCTGATAACCAAAATGGCTACCAAGTAATCAACAGGCAGGAAGTGTCTACACACAGTGTGGATAAGCTGGACAAAGAGATGCTTCACATCCTGGGTAGAATGGAGCGGGATGGCCTGAGATCTCATCATGCTACTCAGAACAGCGTGCAATTTAAAACTTAAGAATTGTTTCTTTCTGGAATTTTCCATTTAATATTTTTGGACCATGGCTGACCATGGGTAACTGAAAGCAAAATTGTAGGTAAAGGGGACCATTGTACACATGCAGCAGGATAGAAGTGAAAATGTAGTAGCAGCATTGCCCATAATCTCCAAAAATGAGAATCAAACCAAAAGTCTACCAACAACAGATCTAGTATGTTCAAATAATGGAATACTATGCAGCTAAGACAGCAAGCAAACAAGTATACACCATAATATCTATGAATCATATAATGTTGAGAAAAAGAACATCCATGGCACTATCTTATTTCTATAAAGTACAAAAACGGGCAAGAACAAACTGTATTCTTATGGATGACAGCATTAGTAAAACTGTAAAGAAGAGCAAGGAAGTGATGAGCACATAAGTTAGGACTGTACCTCTAGGAAGAAATAAGGAGGGTGGCTGAGAAGGGAGGCACCAGAGGCTCTGATGGTAATGATCATTCTTGACTTCCAATGTGCTGACGTGGGTGCTCTCTTTTTGATCAGCTGGGATACATTCACATTCTTCTACACACTTGTGAGTAAAGAGCCTGGGCTAAAGCAAGCCTCCTTGGGAATAATCTAGGTGTCCATCTTTTCATAGTACTATTTCCTGGAAACCACTTAAAATAATCCTAGAATGTTGTACCTGCCTATCTCCTGTATAGTGTTATACATGGATTAGAGGACTTTAAATGGGCACAAAGTATCGGACCCAAATGACTAAAATAGTAGAAAAAAATTGTAGGCAATCCAAGCTGTAATTTCTCCCTGTCAATCTTGGCCCTCGTCTATAGCAAAGCAAAAGAAGTCACATTCTTGGGTAGCTGTGAGTCTTCCTGAGGTGCTGAAGATGCTGTACCTGCTGTATTTCCTGTCTTATATCCTTGTACAAACCTAAGTAAAGAGTATTGCAGGATAGTCTATTTGTGTCTGTGAAGTCTCCTTGCCAATTAAAACCCATTCTTTTGTAATGTGCTAAAATTAATAATTAAAAAAATAGTTCAAAAGAGAAAAAGAGGCAAAAGAAGAGCAGATATTGGCTTTGTTACTGGTTGCGTCCTCCCAAATTCTTATGTTGAATTCCTAACACTCAGTACCTTAGAATGTGACTGTTTGGAAACAGGGCATTGTATGTATAATTAAAATGAGGTATTAGGGTGGGCTATAATCCTTTAAAACCAGTGTCCTTATGAAAAGGAGAAATTTAGACACAGACATGCACACAGGGAGAACACCATTAGAACAGGAAGGTAAAGATCCAGGCGATGCTCTGGAAGCCAAGCTGGCCACCCAAAGGTGCCAGCAAACCACGAGAAGTAATGGGAAAGGCCTGGAACAGATTCCCTTTCACAGCCGACACCTTGATCTCAGACATTTAGCCTCCAGAAGCTTGAGTCAACAAATTTCTACTTTTTAAGTTACCCAGTTTGTGGTACTTTTTAAAAATTCTCACCTGAGAATTATGTTTTTCATTTATTATAGAGACAGAGGAAAGGAGAGGGAGAGAAAGAAACATCGACAGGTTGCCTCACATTCAGGCCCAGACAGGGGATTGAACCTGAACCTGAGTATGTGCACTGACTGGGATTTAAACTTGTGACCCTTCGATGCACAGGATGACGCTCTAACCATTGAGAATACCAGCCAGGTACTTTGTTATGGCAGTCCTAGCAAATGAATACAAGCTTTATGCTTTAAATCACTAAGGTTAGTTACATTAGCAATCCAATATCCTTAAAATTTAGATCTAATATGAGAAGAAAATTTTGAAATACTTTACAACCCATTTCAGAAATAGAAAAAATAAATGCAATGCACTAAAAATAGTTCATGTTAAATGACAAAGCCCTTAAAGGATAAGTTTTTTAAAAAGTGTAACTGGGTTTGATATAAGTTAACTGTGTCTCAAATGCTAACTAAAATGAGACAAACAGGGTCCCTAAAAAATTTCTCATATCCATTACAGTAAAACCTCAATATAGCAGACTAATTCAGGTGAGGGGGTGTCTGTTAAAGCTGAAAGTCTGTTATATAATAAAGTATGTTTTACTAATTCATATATTAAATAATTGACAAATTAGTTTACCTGTTTCTACTTATGTGCAATTAAACATTTGTGCAATTAAAATTAAGTATGAAAAGTTTAATTTCACAGAAAAGTATTACAGTGGGGCCTTGACTTACGAGTTTAATTCGTTCCGTGACGGAGCTCATAACTCAAATTACTTGTATGTCAAACCACTGTGACGTTCGCTGCGCCAACTAGCGGTGGCGTATCTGAAGCTGGCTCGTAACCCGAATTTTTTTGAGCTTGCAACTCAAAGCAAAAAATCGGCTGAGAGACGGCTCGTATCTCAAAAAAACTCGTTAGTCGGCACACTCGTAAGTCAAGGCCCCACTGTACTCTAATTTTAAATTTATTAAATGTATGCATTCACCAGTTACCATGAGCAAACAAATGCACATGGCTGCGCGTGGCTTAGTGCACAGGGGAACATCCCACAGCATGAGTTAATACTATGGCAGAAAGTGACACCACTCAAAAACAGAACCAATTACATGTGCAATAAGGTGTGATCACATTCTAATCATGGCCAAACATTGGCTACAAGCAGTGACTCTTGAATTTAAATATGTAAACTATAGTTGTAGATATGTAATATTTATTTATGTTGGCGAAATTACTACAGTGTTTTCCAACATATTGCCTATTTGCTAAATTTTTTTAAAAATAACAGTGAATTAATAAAAAAAATAACCAGTTAATTTAATTATAAGCAAATCTTGGTTAAAACATTTTAAAATTAACAGGATAGTAATTTTCACATGACATATGGACCAGAAATTTTGTCCATTAAATCCAAAGGCCATTAAATCAAGGTCCGCAAAATCATTTATTGTGCTGTTATTTCGATATGCCAACTTAATCTTACTTTTTTGGAAATATGCTCACACTCCACTTTTACTTTTATTTTCTCTTCTTGTGTTTCTTCAACTTCTGTATCATCTATTTCATCATCGATTCTGTAGCAAAAATATGAAATAATACAAGAGGATTTTTTTAAACCTGAAAAGGGTTCATCCCACAGCATTAAAATCCATGGCTTTGGCTTATCTTCAACTTGCCCTCAAAGAAATTCCAAATTCAAATCCTACTCCAACTACCCTTCTTTCCAGAGAATTATGTACAAAATTATGAGTAGTAAATGGCAAACATGTTTGAGTAAAAAATAAAGCTGGAATTTTAGATTACATAACCTCGAACATTAGCTCAAGTATTAGCAGGTTTTTAATTTATCCATTCATTCTCATTCAATTCATTCAACAAATGCTGAGTATCTACCACATTCAGCATACAGGCTCTGGGCCTTAAATCCTAGGATACAACAATGAGTAAAACAGACCTTGTTCCTGACTTCTGAGAACTTTCTATCTGTTTGGGAGAAAGAAGGGAAGCAATTTCAATATGGTGTGGTAAGTACAGGTATATATATATATGAAGAACATAACCTAGATTTAGGTGCCAGAGGCTTTCTGAACCTAAGACATGGAAGAGTTAGCAAACAAAGAGGAATGAGTGCAAGGGAGAAGTATTTCAGGTAGAATTCAGGGTGCCTTCTCAGGTCAGGAGAGCCCAAACTTATATTCAAGTGGAAGATGGAAAAGAGAAGTTGTTTTCATACTCAAAAGGACTGAGAAGTTGGCATGCATGCACATCATCAAGTAAAGTTAGTTGAGGGTATTTCAGCAAAACTAAAAGTGAACCCAAGAAAGATAAACACAGGAATACAAAAAACTGGTGAACAAAGAAACCAATAAAATCTACACTAATAAAAGAGAAACAAGCAAGTTAGTGTCACTCCACTACGCCCACCAGCCAATCAGGATGAGTATGCAAATCAACCCAACAAAGATGGCGGTTAATTTGCATATGCAGGCATGGAACTAAGATGGAAGGCTCCCGCCCGAGTGAAGACTGAAGATGACTGAAAAGGCTTGGCTTCTCCGCTGTAGCCGGAGCAAAGGCCTGGGTCCCGGGTGCCAGAGGAAATCTGGAGCCGACAGCCAGGGGAAGGAAGGCCTATTGCACGAATCTCTTCGTGCAACGTGCCTCTAGTTCATAAATAAACCTAAATAATAGTGGATGGTATAGATACAGGGCATTAAACACAATTTTGTCTCAGAAAGTAGTGACTACTGAATAAAGCTTCAAGTATGTGTTACATGCCAGATAAAGGCAAGGACTAGGCACCTGTACATACTCAAAGCAACATGTTACAAGAATGTGAATTGTGGCTTTGTGCTTCTTTCCAAGTTACAGGAGTTCAGGCTTCACAGCTATACCCAATCCAACAGTTTACCACTGATCTCTCCCCATTCAGAGCTTCAGAGTTACACCCATCAGATAAGTTACCATGTTTTGAGCCTTTTACAGAAACAAGAGCCAACAAACCAAATCCTGTGGATCTTTATTGCTCTACTTTTCAGTAATGAATCACGGGGAGCAGGAAGTAATCTATCCTTGGGCAGAATAATGACGACAATAGTAACTACAGCAGCAGCAAACACTTGCATTATGATTACTCTGTGCCCGGACACTGTCCCATACACATCATCGCAACAACCCTATAACATACATACTACTGCGTAAAAAGCTATTTTACAGATGAAAGAACTGAATTACAGAAAACTTACGCAACTTGTCACAAACCTAGTAAACGGTGGAGCTGAGATTGGAACGCTGGCAGGCAGAGCCAACCCCCTATTCACCATTATCTACCTGGTGTCTACTAGAGATACCCTTAGGGTAATATATTCAAAACTGAACTCCTGCTATCTTAAACTGCAACTCCAATCTTCTAATGATACCTCCCAAAAACCTTGATGTTGTCCTTGACTCCTCCCATGTCCCTCATCCAAACCATGAAGACATCCAGTTTATCTTCAACATTTTATCTGTATTTGACCACTTCTTACCACTAATACTATGATGCAAGCTCTTGTCCCCCACATTCTACTCTCTCCACAAGCAGAATGACCCTACTAAACTGTCACTCTCTGCTGAAAACCCTCCAAAGGCCTCTTACCATATTTAGGGTAGAAGCCGAAGTCCTTCTTATGGCACCTACAAGTCCCTGCATGATCTGCCTCCCCCATCCTACCCAATACCACTCAAGTCTGACTACTCTTACTCCACTCCAATTGTCATTCTGGCCACTTAGTTCCCACCACCCAATCACACCAAGCTCCTGCACTTCAGGACCTTTATGTGGAACATTCTCCAGCGAGATATCAACCTCCCTCACTTCCTTCAGGTTCCTACTCAAATGTTACTCATTAATGTTAATACATAAGGCTTCCCTTAACCACCTTCTTTAAAATATCTACATCCTTTCCATCATACATTCTCCCTTCTTATCCAACTAACCCTCTTTCATTTTTCTCTATGTAATTTATCATCACCTACAATACCATCTATCTATACTAATAAAAGGGTAATATGCTAATTAGACCGGACATCTTCTGGACAACCTTCCAAACATCCTTCTGGACAAAGCTATGGTGGCGGAGTCCAGGTAGAGGTGGTTAGGGGTGATCAGGCCAGCAGGGAAGGGCAGTTAGGGGGATCAGCCTGGCAGGGGAGAGCAGTTAGGGCGATCATGCTAGCAGGGGAGAGCAGTTAGGGGGATCAGACCAGCAGGCAGGTGAGCAGTTAGGTGCCAACGGTCCCGGATTGCGAGAGGGATGTCCGACTGCCGGTTTAGGCCCAATCCCTGGGATCGGGCCTAACCCAGCAGTCAGACATCCCGAGGGGTCCCAGATTGGAGAGGGTGCAGGCTGGGCTGAGGGGCCCCCCCTCCCGTGCACCGGGCCTCTAGTACGGTATATCATCCATAGGCTCTTGGAACTGCAGTGAAGCATATAATGTAATCAATTTTACCAAAGGCTAACTGATATACACAGGAGTTAGGTTCCTACAGCATCTCATGGACCTTAGAATGAAACAACGTTGAATGAAATGACATTACTTGAGGACTGTATATTTACATATTGCCTGTGCCCCAAGAACATAAATCTCATGAGTATGAGACTTTAAAAAAATATGTTTTATTTATTACTATGTCCCCAGGGCCTAGAATAATGTCTTGTACATAGCTGGTGCTCAATAAATGAGTAATTCCATAATAAAGTTACTAGTAAAAAAACAAAAACTCCAGAAACCATAAAAGATTGATTCATTTGACTGCTTTTGAAACAGACAAAAACCTTTATGCATAGAAAATAATGCCATAGGCAAAGTCAAAAGACATAACAAATTGGGGTAAAACATCTGCTTACTAGAGATCCTAAATTTTTAAAGGATGGGCAAAGGATATAAATGAGTAATAGTTCGCAGACACTCACCATAACCATATTGCAATACCATCTTCACCTGACATTTTGGCAAAAGTCCGTGTCATAAAAGGATGACATAAAAGTAGTTCAGTAAAATTTTCAAACTGATGGCTGCTATTGGTTTTTTACATGTTGCTACTGTCTTTTTTGTGATTATTTATCTTGCTGATTTTTCTTACGTATTTTAAGTTTATTGATTGATTCCTGTTCTTTTTCTTTGTAGATGATCCTACCATCTGCAAGTAATTAGTATCTTTTTCTCTTTTCAATATTTATAGGTCTTACTTTAGCCAATTGTGCCTTAGAAACATGGGGATGAGATCATGAGTCCTAGAGGAAAACTTATCTAAGTAACTTAATCCTACTTTTGCCACTTACACTGTGTAATCTTGGCAAGTTATTTATTCTCTCTGTGCCTCCACTTCCTCATCTACAAAAAGAAGGATATTTTAAAGGCTGTGAAGATTAAATGACATTTTATGTAAAGCACCATAGGAAAGCTCTTGATGGTAGCCTGAATTAAAACAATACAGTACTTCCAATTAAGGTATGTGAGACAGAGAGAAGTGAAAAGATTTTAGTGATATGGAGGTAAAGTCAACCATAATATGACTTATAGTTGATACGAGAAATAAAGGGATAAAGGCTGTGTTATGGTTTTGGCCTAGGGAAACTGGGGCAAAGATACAGGTTTAGAAGAAAAGGTGGGTTTTTAGCATTTCAAAGTCACAAGAAAAAGAGTCATTGAATATCTGGGTGTAAAAAAAAACTACACTAACCACGTCTCCGAGAATGAAAAGAGTTAGAGCCATTTGGCCAGCGGCCTCATTTCCCGTTTCAACATAAAGGAAATATATCCAAAAGGTCTTTGCTGCTTTATGATAGTTTTTCGGGTCTTTCGATCCTGATCAGTGGAATAAGAACAGACTATTCACTCATACTCCACCGCTTGGCGAACTAACGGTTTCATATTTTCTACCAAAAAAAAGCGCCTAGCACGTGTCGGTGAGAAATGACAGATGACCTCCGTCTTCTAGGCGCTCACACGTGCTCTAGTCCCGCTGGGAGAAGGGGGAGCTTCTCGGCGCACCCTCGCCCCGATCGAGCCCCGCACCTCCTCCTTCCACCAGCGCGCCCGCCCCGCACCATCGCACCATGTCCGAGCTTCCCGCGCGCTCCACGCCCCCCACGACCGGGCGTCCGGGACGCGAGAGGGGGCGGAACCCGCTGGGACCCCGGCGCTCGGGGCAGCAAAACACGGGCGTCACCTGTCGTCGGAATCCATGACGTCGGAGTCCGTGACCGGTTTCCTGCCCAGGGCCGGGTTGGGGGGTTTGGAGAAAAGATTCTCGAAATCCATCCTCCTGTCCAGAGTCCCGCAACTACCGAGTGACAACCACCGCGGGAGCGGAGAGAGGAGAGGAAGGAGGGGCTCCCGGGGCCCCCAGGCCGCCTACGCATGCGCCGCCCGCCCCTCTGCGCACGCGCTCCTTGCCCCAGTGCGCAGGCGCGCTCTTAACTACCTAGCTCCGCGCAGGCACCGCCCTAATCTATGCTTCTCATTTCACCTGGCGACCCGTTATCTCAAATATTTGCTATAGTGTTTAGGCTCGGTCCTTAGGGTTCTCCTCTGGATCGAAACCCCAGTGTTTCTAAAAAGAAACATTGATTTAATGCTCGCTTAGTATCAGGCATGTTTCACATTCAGCCCACTTAATGCTCACTGGAACCCAGGACGCGTCCGTACTACAGGTGCTAGTCCACATTTTCTAGATGAGGAAACAGGTGTGGACAGTTCATGTGCCTTGTAGAGTGCTGTCATCCAATGGGATTAACACAACCTTTAGGCAGGAAGTTTATTTAAAAATACCAAGAACTGCCGGGACCGGTTTGGCTCAGTGGATGGAGCGTCGGCCTGCGGGATAGAGGGTCCCGGGTTCGGTTCCGGTCGGGGGCGTGTACCTGGGTTGCGGGCATATCCCCAGTGGGGGATGTGCAGGAGGCAGCTGGTCGATGTTTCTCTCTCATCGATGTTTCTGACTCTCTGTCTCTCTCCCTTCCTCTCTGTAAAAAATCAATAAAATATATTTTTTTTAAAAAATACCAAGAACTAAGAGGATTCAGAAGAGAAGACACCCTGTGGTTGGAAAGGCTTCTTGAAAGGAGCATATTTGAGCTCGGTATTGATGTAACGTCCACAGGAAAAGATAAAGCTGGAGTATAAATGGACTCTGGAAAAAGGCAGTTTTTCAGTCCCTTTTATGCATTAGAATCACAGGAGCGATTATAAGAAAGGTGCGTGAAATCCATTGGTGGTAGAGTAAGGAGGTGAGGAAAGCAAAGCATTGAAATCATTGGATAAAAAACAAAATGGAGAGTTACATCTTTTACGTTGGTAAGTATGGGATAATTAACATTGACAGTAAATAAGTGGGCAGCAAGATAACAATGATAAGTTTCATAGTCTCCCAGGCGAGGTGTTGGAAAAGAAAATTACCCCGACCTTTCAAAGGTGGGTCACCCTCCTAGATGCATGAGAATAGGCTGGGCTGCTTCAAGGCCGAGAGTAGCGTTGCTAAGGAAGCTACCAGGCCTGGAACTTGACACCTGCCATGGCCGACCCGCCCAGTCATCAATTTGTGATCAGGCCGCCCTGGTGGTTACCCTTGGTCACCCAGCCCGCAGGACTGCAGTGGCCCCGGAGCTGGCCTGGCCCACTGTGGACCTTTTTTGTTACCACCAAGCAATGGCAAAAGAAGTCAGATATTTGGGAGGGTCAAGTCCCTAAGTCCATCATTTTAATAAAAAGCAAGGACGGTTCCTCTAGAACTAAGCCACGCTATTTTCCTCAAAACGTGATTCTGAGCACTAAACGTTATAAAAAGAGAGCTCGCTACAACCTTGAAGGAGGAAGCACATTTCTCCATCACGTAAGCAACAAAGACTTTATTTTTAAAAAAATAAAATTAAAACCTAAGAAAAATAACGCCCTATATTTAAAAAACACACCCCACGAGTGGCCTTTATTACACAGCCCCCACCGAAGGACTGCTTCAGAAGCCACTCGTTAGGGGCCCCCCACAACCCCCAGTTGGCGGCGTCCTGCAGCGCCACTGAGCCCCGAGTCACACGGGAAACTCAGCAGAGGCCGCCTCCCGGCCCTGAGCCGCCTCCGCCGCCGGGCAAGGGCTGAAGCCCCGCCCCTGCAGGTGACTGACGGCCGCGTCCTGCAATGGCCGACGCGCGATGGGCGGGGCGAGGCGGGCGCGCGGAGGGATATTGCGCCTGGAGTCCCGGGCTGGTGAGCGACGCCATCTTGTCGAACGCCGCCCCGGGGCCGCCATGTCGGTGAGGAGCAGTCACCGCCACGGCCACTGTCCAAACCCCTGCGTCGCGGCGCGCTCGCCCGCCCGCTCCCGAGCCTCGGCCGCCGGCGGCGAGTAGAGACTAGCGTGGCGGCGCCGGCCGCGGCCGCGCCCGTGTTTGCAGAGAGCCCATCTCTCTGGCGTGGTTGTTAACAGACTGGAAAGTCTGTGTCTGTGTCGCTCACTAGTAACCGTGAGTTTTTACCGCCTCGTTACGGCGGGCGGCCGGGGTCCCGCGCCCCGCAGACCGGCCCGCAGCCCCGCCCCGCTCCTGACCAAACATGACAGACTGTGAACACGCAGGGCGCGGCAGGTCGGAACCTTGTCTGTCTGTGTGTCGGAGGAGAGGGCTGGGCGGGGGCGGGCGGGCCCTGCATGACCGAGGCAGCTCCGGGCCGCCGCGCTGGACGGCGCCCCGGGAGGCCGGCGGGCGGCCGCGGGGAGGCCGGCCCCTCCCGTCCGGTCCCGTCCAGCCCGCCGCGCGGGTCCTTCCGGCCTCGCGCCCCGCCCGCCGCACGCGCGACCCCCGCCCACGGCTGGCGCTGCGGGCCCGGCCGGGCAGGGCCGGCCTCGGATTGGTAATGACTGGTGTTGGAGCGGTACCCTAGCACACTCCGAAAAATAAACATGTTTGGGGTTTTTTTTTGTTTTGTTTTGTTTTGTTTGTTTTCTTTTAGGAAATAGTTAAGCAAACCCAAAAAGGCCATGTGTCTGCAATGGCCAGTTTCAAGTTTAAAATCGTAACACAAATACTTAGGCTTGGCCACCCTTACTGTAGCGCTTCGTGGAAACGCCGTGGGTTATCCCATCTAGCCCAGTTTTTCTAAAGATGATTGGTCACCGGAACATTTAGCCGAGATGTTGATTTTTTTTTTTGATTTTTTTTAGTTTTGCTTTACCTTTAGAGGCATACTCTCAGTTCCATTTCAAGGTTTGTGTTATTTACCGATTTTAAACAGGGTGAAGAGCATATTGAACTTTTGATTGGGTTTCTGACTTAGAGTCTGCGGTGAGATGGCATTTGGGTCGACAATGGACCAGAAGTATGCCCCGGGGGTCCCGTAGGATTACGCAGTCATGGAGCCGAGAGATGCCTGCCGCCCGGTGCCGCGTGGCTGCTCTGCTCTGACATTATCCCCGTGTGGGTGGTGATGCCAAGTCTGGCACCTGTAATGACGGCCGCAGTGCCCCCTGTGAGGTTGGCACAGTGAGGAAACCTAACCGAGCCGGGAGGCATTCCCTTTGCGAAGCAGCACATGCCTGTGCGTTGACATCTCAACCGTTAGGAAAAAGGAAGAGCTTTCCTTCTCTAAAATTACTAGAATCCATTGAATGTGATTGCAAACCCCATTGCATCTGATTCTTCTTATATGTGGTATATTTAAAAATCTAGAATCTGGCAGTTCTTCGGGAATAGAAGTAATCAAAAGTACACATTTGTACATACAAATCGCTGAAGTTCTACCTATGGACTAATGTGGCCTGCTTTCGCAGCATGCCAAACGCTTCAACACACACACACAACCCAGAAGCAGACATCACAAACATCACAGAAATTTGAAAATTTAAAATATCTGAACATCTGGCAGTTTTGAGAGGGATAAAAATGATATCTTGATAACCTTGGTACTGTAATGATAAAAGTAGATTGCCAGAAAGCATTAAACGCAGTAATTTTTGGAAAGTAAACACTTAAAAGTTATCTGTACGTAAGCTTGCACTTGACATTTTTCATGATTTATTTTTACATTATCTTATTAAAATAAGAAAATTCTAGGAATGGGTTGAGAAGTTTCCCACTCAATATCTATAGACGAGCCAAAGATGAAGTTTTGCCTAGGAGCCTAAAATCATTTGTGTGTGTGTGTGGAAGAAGAAGAAAATCTGTTCTCTGTTCACAATATGTAGAGTTATGTATTCTATGTATTGAAGAAACCATGTCACCAAATTCAGGTGTCAAAATAATTTTGCTAGTAAGGAACTTTAAAAATAATGAAAATTTGAAACACTGAATCAGAAGTTAAAAATAATTTTAAAGAATTCTCCGTAAGATACATTAACAGCTTAGTAGGAACCAAAGATTAAGTAGTAAGCTTATTTTCTATTAGGACTAAGAAAATGTTTTCTAGTAATTTCTGAAACAAGGTTAGCTTATTAAGGGCCAGCATTAATCTGAGGCAAAAAAAAATGTGTTTTTCACACTTTTTTTTTTTTTTTTTTGTCAACCTACATGAGAAAACAGCTACATTAAAAAAACAAAGTGAACTAGGAGTCAGGAGAAATGGTTCCAGCTCCAGCTTTGGTACCCTTTAGCTTTGTGAACTTGAGCAAGCCTCCTTTCTTAATTGATAAGAGGGTTCTGCAAGAATGGTTCAAGTTCTCCAAGATCTGGTTCTCAGTCGTCCATGGAGAGCTTTTTCAAAGGTGTTGATGTCATGGCCATGTCTAAACCTCAGCCTGTGTTTAAGGTTTTTAAAAGCTCAAGTTATGCTAATACCTGGTAATTTTAGAACTACTCTACTAGATCAGTGTTTTCCAAACTTAGCTAATCATCCAGTCGCTTTGAGGAATAAAAATTTTTGTCCTGCTCAGAGCAATTGAATCAGAATTTCTGGGGAGAAATGTGGTAGTCTGTATTTTTAATAGGCTCCCCCTAAGTGATTCTTAAGAAATTTGGGGGGAAATGGATATTACAGTTATTTTGTACTGTAATAAAAGTTTCTGTTAATTAGGTGGTGAAGATACATGAATTCTGGTATTTGTAGCTATGCATTGTCTCAAGGATATTCTATTTCTGACATAGTGTAGGAAAAACTTAAATCTATGATTTTTATTCACAACTACTTTGATTATAAAGTTAAAATATTACGATTATACTATATATGCAAATGAGATTCTAAATCAAAATTCACATAATGCACATTTTTTTCTCTTTAAATGTTTTTTTGCACATGTTTTATATGGTGAATATTTTACACAAGATTTGTTTGCCAAATGAGTTAACTTTAAAAAAAAATACCCATTTGGTATTTCCTCTCAATATAAGATGGGATGAAAGTAGGTTTAGTGTTCATATGGAAAGTTTTATAACAAATAATAATATAAGAATAAACCCTTGCATACTCACCACTGTAAACCTACTTTTGCCCCACTCTGTATTTTCATGCCTGGGGTGAAAACACTATTTTTATAAAGTGTTAGCAATATAAAAATACTTATAAATAAACATGCAGACATATAGAATATTAATTAGTAAGTAGAGGGCTTCTACCTAGATCTTTAGAAATAAATGATAGAGGTTGGGAGAAGTCAAAGGGAGATGAAATTCTTGTTTATTTTTTCATTCATTTCTTCCTTTCAACCAAGTTCTCTTATGCACAACTCCAGCCACCTAGCTTTATATTGTAGCTAAATATTGACTCAATTAAGACAATCCATAAACAACTCCAAAAGGTTAAATACTGAGTCCTTAATTTAGACATATCTGCAGTAGAGTAGGAAAGGTAAATATATATCCAAGTAACTATTGTATAATTTCCTGAAATTTTACAGGGCCGTCACTGGGGAAAAAGTTTAACATGAGCAGTTTATATAGAGCTTATGATTCTGTCTTTCATTGGTAAGGAGGTATGTTTAATCCTTTGTTTTGGGAAGAAGTTATTTGCTCGTTATGAACAACTTTCCTACCTTTTTTCCTCTTCTCCCACCTCTTCCTTGTGTAAAACAAGAACAGAACTCCACCTAGTCCCTCACCCCCACAGAATGATGGGAACCTTGCTGAGAGACTTGGAGAATCTGGAGAAGTGAGGTTGGAGAAGATGATTACACATTCCATTTGTAATAAGGCTTTCGTTTGATTCTCCCGTTAATCCCAGTAGGTAGTATAGCATTACAGTGTGTCATATTTGTTTGATATCTCACAGGTAGAGCCTAGATAACCCAGTTATGCAAACTCCTACCTGAAGTATTAATGCATTACACGCTAATCTTCACTTATTGAATTGTTTGGGATTGTAATGTGCTAGTATTGTGTGTGTGTGTGTGCGCGCGCGCCCACTACTATTTTAAGAGAGCCCTTTCATTCTTAATAAAACCTGGGTTCTGATCTTAGTTTTTTTCCTCTAACTTGGTTAATGCTTTTTTCTTTTCCATGATTTTTCTTATTTCTAAAATCATCTAGTTTTAATAAGTCACTAATTTTAATTAAATTACAGATGCAACTTCGTACATCAGAGTTCACTCAATGCTCCATACAATATCTGGTTTATAAATTAGTACTGAAGTAAACGTCTTCCCTCCTTAGGCCATTAGTCAATTAATTGTATTCTTAAGTGTACAATTCAGTGTTATTAAGTGCATTCATATTATTGTGCATCCCATCCCCAGAACTATTCATCTTGCAAAAGTGAAACTATCATTAATTTATTTTTTATTCCTGAATCTGCTAATTCAACTATTATTCAAACTATCAGGGTGAGTTTTTCTTTAGCCAAAAAACCACAGACATCATGTACAGGTTTGATGTAGGTAAGCACTTTGTTAAGAAGACATTTTTCTTTTCCTAGCCCCTTAAAAACAAGTTATTGCATTCATTAAATTTTTTTATTTTATTTATTTTACTTTGAAATATATTTTTATTGATTCAGAGAGGAAGGGAAAGGAGAAAGAGATAGAAACATCAATAATGAGAGAGAATCATTGATCCGCTGCCTCCTGCATGTCCCCTATGAGGGATCCAGCCTGCAGCCCAGGCATTTGCCCTGACCAGGAATTGACCCGTGACTGGGAATATAACCATGACCTTCTGGATCATAGGTTGAAGCTTAACCACTGAGCCACGGTGGCTGGCCTAAATTTTTATTTACCAGAAATTTCTGTGCCAAGTATAGTGATAAGCAGTGGGGAAACAATCTGAATACAGCATCACTGAACTTGCTCTCCAGGATCTTATGACCCAGTAGGTGAGAAACAGATTGGTAAATACATAGTGATAGCACCGTGTATAATGGAGGTATGAACTGAATGCAGTGGTGGCACAGATGGGAGCATCTGGGAGGCATCACCGAATAGCCAGGTCTGGAGGGTGATTAAGTTTTGGCCAAGCAGAGGCAGAAGTATACGAAAAGCATGAAGAAATGAAATGGTAGATTCAGGGATGGAAAGAGTGTTAGTATGTGGAGCGTGTACAACATATTTTGGGCAATGAGGAAACGGCTTAAATGAATAAAGATCTTGTCAAAAGTTTTTTCAGCAGGAGAGTGATCAGATACACTTCTAATATCTTGGGGGCTAAGAGACAGTAGACTACTGAAAGGGAGATCAGAAGGCAAGTTAGGGAGATTTCAGTCACTTTCATTAAATGCTAAGCACCTAATATTTAGTATGTAGTGTTCTATGCTGAGGGAAGATAGCAGTGAAGAAACGAATCCTTTACCTAATGGATCTTACATTTTCTTTGGAGACAAGAAACATGAAAAACAAATGTGTTAGGTGATAAAGTAGGTAAAGGAAAGTAAAAGTGTACTAAATTAGGACATTTAAAAACTTGAATAAAAGAGTGTTGCGGGATTTGCAAACAGGTGGGTTTCAGGCCTAAAATCTGCCCACAATGTGGTTTTCCTGACATGAATGCTTCAAAATATTTGTGTTTGAATGCCATCAGGCTTGACTTGTGTTCTCCAACCTCCACAGTACTATCACTCACACTTTCTCTACAAACTCAGCACCTGAGCAAGGTCGGCTTCGCTCATTAGATGACCTTATTGACCACTTGTTACACAGTGACGTTTTCACCTGGACAGACTGGCAATCTAGCTAGCTACCTGAAAACCCTCACAGAGATGGTGACTTTGAATTCACCAGGTCAAGCCTCCACTCTAAGGCTTCCAGCATATTCTTTTGTTCATAGGTATCCCCTGGATTTGTACAACGTAGTGGTCCTGTGTTAGTTTTTCAGATTCAGAAATTGATCAGTCTCATAGCTTATCAGACTTGGGGATGTTAATTCATCCTGAAAAATAATAACAATGACTAACATTTACTTGGTGCTAAAGTGTATGACAGGTTCTAAGTGCTTTACATGAATTATTTAATCTTCACAACAACCCAAGGAAGTAGTCTCCATCTTTGCAAATGAAGAAACAGACTAAGAGGTTGCTAAATTTTCCAGGGGCACAGAGTAAATCAGTGGGAACTCAGTCTAACTCCAGAGCTCAAGCTTGCCTAATAAACAAGAGCATGGGATTAGAACAAGGCAGTTGGTTATAAATGACTGATTTTTAATGGCATTAGGCTCAGATAAAGTGGTATTTCCATCTCATATCTGCCAAGTAGATTCTTGTTCCCATGTGCCTTGTAGGATATCTTCACTCCTAGGCAGTGCTTCCCTGGGCACTGGCCACATTTGTCTTCCTTTTCATCACTTTCATTACTAACCAGTCCTCGTTTCTGACAGGTAAATTTCTTTTCATTTGCATGTTAATACCTTAAATTTTAGGTAGTCATCTTTTTACTTGGTCCTCTGTGTCTGACTTCCTAATCTCTATTCTGGTTTATCTTGTTTTGGTTTATGGTTGAACTTTCTGAGGGCATTTTAAAAAATACTTTTATTGATTTTTAGAGAAAGAGGAAGGAAGGGGGAGAGAGAAACATTGATGTGAGAGCATTGATCGGCTGCCTCCTGCACACCCCCTACTGGGGATGGAGCCTACAACCCAGGCATGTGCTCTGACTGGGAATTGAATCAGCAATCTTGAGCTGCACACTGGCCAGAGCCTGAGGGCATTCTTATTTCCAATCTTTTTTGCAGTGTTTGTGTCCTGGAAGATATACTTGACTGCTGATGTCCAGACAGTAGTCATATTGGATGACATCAGCAAAAGCAATTTCAATAGATTATTATTACTCTTGCACAGAGCAACCTTTCTCTGTTATAAAATTATATATGTTACTTTTCTTTGTTTATAATGTCAGTTCATGGCTTAACACTTTAAATGAACTGTTTTAATACTTAAACTTTCACAAGTCATAGCCACATTCTTGAGTGGCAAATAAATGACCAAAACAAATTCCATGGAGCTTTTAAAAGGAGTCCTAAGTTAATTATCATTTAAATTATACATAAAACCATTATGAAAATCAATAATCTATTATAAAAGTGATAGAAAATTTTAAAGCCTAGGTTTAGAACTCATGATACTCAGTGTTTTACATACATTGTTGTTTATAACTCACATACTTTAATTCATTTGGTCCATATGACAAAATAAATATTAATGTGTTCATTTTATAGTTTAGGAAACAGATTCAGAGGGTAAATAACTTGTCCAAGGTGACTGAACAGCTGAGTGAGAAATACAGTCTGTGTCTGTGGCATTCGGTTTCAGTCCTCTCTGTTGATCCCATTGCCTCCTGATGATAGTAAATCTGCTATCAGATGCTGGGTTGGGTTTTGGACACTTAAGTGGTTTGGGTTTTTTGTGGTTTTTTTTTTTTTTTGAGGTATTATTTGATCACAGATAATTTCATCCTAGTCATTAAAATTCATCTTATATGACAGCATTTTTCTGAATCTAAAGCATTAAAAATTGAATTTATAAAGAATATGGATTTTTCATATAATTCAAGAGAATATGGAATAAATTTAACTTACGTCTGCAAATTTTTAGCTATAAAAAACACAAGTTTCAGTCTGTTAAGGGAATTCATTGAAAATGCATAGAGATCAGAAGAACTGACAATAAATTATTGTTAGATCACTGGTACATGTGTGGGGTTGAGTTCTTTATAACTTCTATACTAGCCCATAAAGAAGGTTGTGGGTTGATGTCTACCCTTGGAGAACATAGGAGTCTGTTTAAAAATTATAGTTTCGGTAAGCAAATAAAAATGAAAATGAATAAGTAAGAAATACCTACCTCTTTTAACTGTATAAATATATTGCACCGAATATACATTTTTTAAATGCCTAATGTCCAAGTGTGAAAGCCAGTATTTGACCAAAGCTGGGGCTGAAGCTAGCATCATATATTAAATTTCTGGAATACGTTGATAAACCTTAAATATTCTTTAAATTATAATTTATTACTATAAAAGTTGTGGTCTAATTTTAAAAATAGGGCATGACAGTAGAGTAATAATAATTTTCAACACTGCCTATTGTTAGGTTGCTTCTGTGATTGCTGTAAGTGCACACAATAGGTCCTGAATAGATTCTTATCATTGATGTTCCTATTTCTCTCTCCCTCACCCTCTCTGAGAGCAATAAAAATCTATTAAAAAAAAAAAAAACTATGGCAAGTGAGTTCACAGTTTTGAGTCATGTAATTGTCTCTGCTTATGGCATAAAGGCTGTTTGAGGAATGGAATGCTTTTCCTTCATAATGTCAGATATACAAGTTTAAGGCTATATTTTAAAATTCTTAATTTTTCTTCTGGCATTGAGTGGGGGTTGGGAATTAACATTTTATCAGCAGCCAATTTTGTAAATATTTTCAAAGGAACTCTTTGTAAATAAAATACTTGGTGTGCTTTCCTATCTTACTAAATAGTTACTGATTTATCATTTTCTAAGTTACTTTGGGTCATCATGAATATCTGTTGTCACCATAGCCACTCTGAACACTAGGTGCTACATTCCGTCTTGTATTTTGTTACATTAAGGAGACTGGAAATATGGGAGCTTTGACACACGCTGTAGGAAAAGCAGAAATGCCCTCATGAACAGACTTGGTGCACTCCAGCTTCCGTTCTGCTTTTTCTTGTTTTGGTAATTTATTCTCTGGGCAATTTCTCCTTAGAATCCCTGCCTCTTGGATTTATAACCTTCCTCAATTTCAGTGAAAGTAACTGTAGTCTAGCATGCCCATTTTATTCAAATGCTTCTATTTCAAGTAAATCACAAGAGGAAAGGAAATTTTAGTTGAGGACTGTCTGCTAGGTATAGTGATAAGTGGTTTATCCTAACTATCTTTATCCTTAACTCTGCAATGGTAAATTGGTTAATCCCATTTTATAGATGAGGAACCTGAGTATTTGAGTGTGAGATAATTTGTTCAAGTTCATATAAGAACTTGTGAGATAATTCGTTCAAGTTCAAGGTAGTATAAGACTTGGGAAACAAGACTTGAACCCAGATCTTTCCAGCTCTAGAGCTTCTGTTCTACCCTACTATGAATGTCTTAAGTATTCAGTTTTAACATGCCATGAATTTAAAACATTAATTAGTCCTTTTAAGAAATCTATTGTTGGTTATTGTTCTTGTTTAACATTCCTACTTTAATTTCCAGTTACAGGTGACTTCACTTTGCCAGAACCCTGAGCCCTCATTAAAGGGTTTGTTTGGGGTGGTTTTTGGTGGTGGTGGTGGTGGTGATGATTGTGTGTGTGTGTGTTATTTTTTTGGTTTGAGTCTTTAACTGCAGGTGAAAATTGCTATTCTGGCAGTCTCATTATTATTCCACTCTTATCTGGATATGGTGCTTAGCCTAATTTTGTTTTAATTAAATAGCAAATCTTAGTAAAAACAGCATTTTTATTTCTTCCAGCATTCCCCTCTTTTCTTTCCCTCTTCTGTTTTGGATGTGGAGGCTTTCACCTAATAGGCTGTTACCTACCCTGCACCACTCTCTATCAACTTGTCTGAGATCTGAAATGAAGTAGGGAGACCCATTTTCCATCTCTGCATCATTTAAGTATTTTTATCTCTTTTTAAAAAAATCTGTATAATAAAAATTTTGACAGTCTAACAGGCCTAGTCTGGTAGCTACTATTTCCTGACAGTCATTAAAATAACTCGTGTGGAATTGAATTAATTCACATTTACTTTTGCATATTAGAAATGCAGCTTTCAGATTTTTTTTTTGCAGCTTTCAGATTTTAACAGTTCTTTGTATCATCTCTTAAAATACCACCTAAATGTTGCATCAATGAAATTTCCTTTTCCCGATATTTTATTATGAAAAATTTTAACATAAAAATGTGGAAAAATTTTTACTGTAAACAGCCCCATATTCTGCCTACCAGTTGGTGAGGTTCTTAAATCTTTATATCAGCTGAGAAGTGTTTGGGCTATTTGCAAGTTCTTCCTAAGAACAAACACGTGTGTAGCTGTTATAGCAACATGGCTAAGATGATGGGTCTGGAAATCGAGTGCCTGGGTTTGGTTTCTAGCTTTGCCATCTGCTAGCAATTAGTTCAGCTCTTTGTCTCCTTTATGTGCCTCATTAATTGAGATAATAGTATTTCATAGATTGCACATGACGATGAAATAAACTGATCCAACATACCTGGCAGCATAGTAAGTGCTCAATAATTGTTAATTATCACACTAGTTTGGTTTTTTACTGCAAATTTTGAATCAAGATGTAACTTTAGAATTATTTTATTATGAACACATTAGCTGGAATCAAAGATAGTGAATAGACTAAAAATTATTGAACATTGTTTTTAAATTATTTGTTAAAGTCATGGATCAATAATCCTCCAACAACCCAAGTTTTTTAAAGGTTCTGTTCCAGGCAGTATTTGGCCTTTGTGGGGAAAACAGCAAAGTTAACTTGTCCTCTTTTAAAGACAGCATCATTTACATTTCTTTTGTTCATGTCTATATTAGAGTGACCACAGGACTATTGAGGCCAACTGATAGTGAGAGGTGGATGGTTCTGCCTCTAAAAAATATCCTGAAGCTTTATTTACATCCACTATTTTTTTATCTTTATTTTGTTGATTTTTGCCCTTATATTATTTTTATTCTTCTTGTTCTTTTGGTTTTGCCCATTTTCAAGGTCTTCATTTGAATGTATGTATAGCTCATTTGTTCTTAATCATTTTTATTTTCTGAAAATGTGTTTAAATAAAAGCATAAATCTCCCTCTGAGGACTCCTTTTCTTTGTTTAGAGGTCTTTTATGACTTCATGGTGTACTCTGTACCAAATTTATACTTGTAAGTTAGTTCATTAGGGGGTTACATTGCTTGAATTTAGATGTCTCATTAGTACATTACTGATATATTCATTACCTCCAGCAGGTGATACACACACACACACACACACACACACACACACACACACTTTGACATTTCCGAGACTGAAATGATCGGGATTATGTACTGCTAAGATATAGAAAATAAACTCACTGTTCATTCATAGCCTATTTTTAAGGAAAATCTTGACCCTATTAAAAGGAATGGCCTCAGTAGAAATAATGAAGTAACATTTTAAAAGTATAAATTATGGGAATGTTTGAAATATTCATGGAGGATTGTCTGAATGATAATAGCCTATTGATTTCTCAGTATTAGTTGTTTTCAGCTAATTTTTTTCTACCTCAACACTCTTGGGGAAAAAGCGTTCTCATTAGTGACAGTGGGTGTGGCTGGCATCAGAATCTCCGTGTACATTCCATTGTGGGCTTTCACTGGATTGCTGTAGCGTGTCCAAACTGCTTCCCTCCACCTGTTTGTTTTCTCTAGGTCTGTTTTTCACTTTCAGTCACAATGGAAGCCTAATTACATCACCTTCTTTCCTGAAAACTCTTCGGTGCTTCCTCCTTTTTCTCAGGATGCTCAAAGCTCTGTGTGATCCAGTGCCACCTGTCACTCCAGCATACTTTTGAACCAGCCTCCCCCCTTTTCTTTATGAGCCAGTGATACTGGCCTTGTCTCAGTTCCTGTCGCAGTTCTACATAGAAATTTTGCTCATCCTATTTCCTGTTTGCCTGAGGCCCACCCTTACCTCTCAGGCTAACTCTTCATCTCAGTTCATTCATGACTTCCTCAGGGAGAGCCTTCCAGACTTTCCCCGACTGTGTGTGCTCATATCACTATTTACCTTTTTCATATACTCATATGGTTGTTACTTTATTTTTGTGACTCTTTGATGTCTGTCTGTCACCTCCACCACTAGATTGAAAACTTTATGAGAGAAAACCATGTCTCTTTCTTGTTTGCCATTGTATTCCCACTGAGAAGGTGATGAATAAATATTTTCTAAATGAATTCATGGCTTTTTTTTTCTGACAGAAAATTCTTATATACATTGTTTTTGAGAATCACTTCTCTAGATGTGGATTTCATCTCTGGATTAAATCAGAACATGGGGCACTGTGTACTTCAGTGATGGCAAACCTTTCGAGCTCGGCGTGTCAGCATTTTGAAAAACCCTAACTTAACTCTGGTGCCGTGTCACATATAGACATTTTTTGATATTTGCAACCATAGTAAAACAAAGACATTTTTGATATTAATTTCATATATTTAAATGCCATTTAACAAAGAAAAATCAACCAAAAAAATGAGTTTGTGTGTCACCTCTGACACGCGTGTCATAGGTTTGCCATCACTGGTGTACTTGAACAATATTTGTTTCTTTAATTAATTGCTTTTTCTCGATTGAACTGTGGCAGCATGTTCTTCACATTGGAGTATGCTGTAAGTCATAAGCTATTGAATTGATTATATGGACACTATCGATAGTATCCATTGTGCCAGATAATAGTGTCTTCATGAGGACTCAGGACAAATATATCTCTGATCTCCCACAAAAAATATGTGATTCTCTTGAGTAAGCGGGTTTTTTTTTTTTTTTGGTTTTTTGTCCCGGAAGCACTTTTGTCTTACACCTAATCCTTCTTGAAATGCAGAGCCAAGTTTGCAGCTCACATCTAAGAATTAGTCCAAGGTTTCTGGCATGCCCCTCTGAAAACTAATCTTAATCTTTAGAATTTTAACTGTGATATTTACATATTTCATAGTTTGTTCAATAAAAGGCTCTATAATTAGCTTTCAAGAAAGAATGAAACTCCACCAGAGCTTGCTTTTTTTCTTCTTTTTTTTCTGTTTGCTGGGTAAGAAATGAGTTCAGTGTGTTTCTATGTGCTGAAAGGGGAGAGAATAACAGAATGAAGTGTATTACATATTGGGAGGAATTCTAGATGTTAAGTTATTACTGGTTCATTTAGGAACTAGAAATTCTTCCCTTTTTTTCTGCTTATGTCACAAAAGCACAGGCATTGCTTTATAGATAGCTGAGGTATATGAGAGTTGTCTGTTAGGCTCAGGGATCTATAGTTAACACTTTTGTGTGCACATGCTGGGGAACTAGACAGAGTTTTATTTTAACTGCCCTCTCCCCCACCCCTTAGTCCTACCCACACAGAGCAGCAGTTAGAGGTTCACTGCTGTGTGGGTTATGAGCTCTGTGGAAGTTCTGATCAGAGACCTTGCTTGGTATTTAGCTTGATTAAATATCAGAATCCCTTTGTTTTCCTTGTGTTGCAAGATAAAATTTTGTGCCATTTGATGAAATGACAGTTGTGCAGTAGCGTATCTGACTCTGGAGACCAGGCATTGCAGAAGTAAGAGCAGCCACAACTATTATAAGGAAAGCTGGAAGGCATTTCAGAGTGATAACTGAAGAATCCCTCACTTTGACCAGATCTTAAGACTCCTTCAGAGTCCATTTTTGATGGCCCTGTTCTCTCTTCATTTAGTTTGAGTATAGATTGGTCAGCTTTCCCTGTGGCATTCATTACTCTGTGGGCAGCAGGATCTAGGGCTATGCTGTTACCCACAACTACTTGGAGCAATGACTTTAGTTGTACTGCTAGGCTTTACAGTATTATTTACCTTTACAGTCAGTGTTAGTAACATTTTTTTTGGACTACGTAAGCCAGTAACATAGTTATTTATTATCATTAGCCATTTATTATCTCTATTTGTACAGAATTATATGTTCCATGCTTTTATTTTTATTTTATTTTTTAATTTTTTATTGTTTAAAGTATTTACATCTGTCCCCTTTCCCCCTATTGACTTGTCCCAGCCTGTCCCCACCCCCCAGCCCAGATCATCAATGTTAGTAACACATTTTTATAAATTTCCAAGTTATATGACTCCCATAGTTGAAAATAGAGCCCTCATGATTCTAACCTAAAGGGAATAACAAGCCCTGACCGGTGTGGCTCAGTGGATAGAACGTCAGCCTGTGGACTGAGGGGTCCCGGGTTCGATTTCGGTCAAGAGCATGTATCTTGGTTGCGGGCACATTCCCAGTAGGGGGCGTGCAGGAGGCGGCTGGTCGATGTTTCTAACTCTATCTCTCTCCCCCTCCTCTCTGTAAAAAAATCAATAAAATATATATTTTTTTAAAAAAAGTGGGAATAACAGTTTTTTCTCCAGAGCAATCACTATCTTTTTAGATACTCCCAGAGAAGCATGGCTTCCTGAAGGACATGGGAAAGAAATATCTATAAATGTCTAATTATTACATGTTACATAGAAGTGTTATTTGTATATGCAAGTTAGATTTTGATGACGCAAGTATGAGTAAGCATGTCGATTCAGGAAATGAAGACTAGAAGAGCCACATTCAGTTGTAAAAACAAAAAGGAATTACTTGTACCAAGTCCCATTCCTGAAAGAATTTGTATTTGGGTTGAGGCTTTGACAAATTCTAAGATTGGCTCAAGGAGTAAAACAAGCCAAGTAAAAATTGCTAATGCTGTAGATTGTAAAAGGATAAGCGGAGTTTCAGCCAACCAGATACATTCCAGGTGTCAAAATGTGTTGGATAAATGATAAAGGCAAAAATGCTTTGGAGGCTGTAGATATCCAGATTTTACCACTGGTGGTTTGTAAAGGGAAACGTTTTCTGAAACAAATACAATAAGCCATCTAGGACATAAATGTTCAAGGGCCAGTTGAGGATAAACATAAAATCACAAAGACATATGAGCTCTTTCATGGCCCCGGTATGACCAGCCATTACTTGCCTTAAAGGGAAGTACCTAGTTTGGTAGAAAGTTGGGTCAGTGCTTAATCAAGAGGGTCCCATGTAAGCTATACAGGTTGAGGGAGAAGATTGGGGAAGGTGCAGGCAAAGCCTAGGAAACTCAAGCGAGTTTTCTGTGAAGACTGCTGACAGGTTCAGCCAGTTCATTACTTACATAGGCATTCTCAATCAGCATTTTTAGCTCCGCATGTCCCTCAACTAGCAGGAGAACACTGACCCCTAAGAGGCCAGATGGTCATAGGTAATACAAGGAACAGTTTCCATACTGTAGCTCAGCAGTTTTTTAGCCTGAGGGGTGGCGTAAGGAGCTGGCAAGGTGGGTGAGAACCTGCCTCACAGCAGCCTCCATGAAGCAGGGAGGAGGATACGAGTCTTGTAGAGGCACCTCCAGGACCTCCTACCTTCCATACCTGGAAGATCACAGGTGCTCCGCCAAGGCTCAGGTCACCTGTGGTTGGGCCTGCCTGTATAGCAATGTGGAGGCATGAAGATTGCGGGGTGCCGGTCAAGAGCAGTTCACCTACCTATCATATGTGGGAAGGGAGAGAGGACGTTGGATCAGGGCATAGTTTCAAGCACTTAGGAAATTTGTGTTCTATTGGTCTTAGGATAAGCAGTCTATTCTAATGTCTGCTCCCGGACTGTGAAGAAGTCCTGGATATCCTCTCACAGTCGCTCGGGACATTCTGGAAGATGTCCTTCTTAGGATCATACAGCTTATCCCAAGAAGCTCATATTCATGAGTAGTGTCTGTGTAGTATCATCTGTCAGGAGTACTAGTATCGCCTTTCAGTGAGAATTTTGTATTTCTTCCAAATACACAGCTTCTGACCGGTAGTTTGTAACAGGAGCCTTTAGGCAACATGAAGAAGCAGAAACTGCCTGTGGAGGTAACACCGAATGGTTCTAGTTCATTTATTTTACAAGCCAACAAAACCAGAATGGAAAAAGGTAGATTCCTCTATTGAGGCAACATCGGTTTATGAGGACTTAGTGAATAATGACCTCAAAATAGGAACATATCAGGGGCAGTAAGGACATTGACTAATTCCAGTCTTTAATTTACTAGTATACCACAGTGTGTTATGATTTTTTCCAGTTGTCTCCAATCTACATATTTAAATCAAGAGATAAAACCTTTTTTAATTTATTACAATTTTTTTAAATGACAGCTTTATTGAGACAAAATTCACCCATTTAAAGTATGCAGTTCACTGGTTTTTAGGATATTCACAGAGTTGTATAACCATTACCACTGTCTTAAATTTAGAACATTTTTATCACTCAAAAAACGAACGCAATCACTCTGAATTCTTCCCTCTAATCTACCTGGCAGCCCCTAATCTACTTTCTGTCTATGGATTTGTCTAAAAGATAAATTCTTTTAAAAATAGTTTTGTGCCCAGCTGGCGTGACTCAGTGGTTGAGCACCGACCTATGAGCCAGGAGATCATGGTTCGATTCTTGGTCAGGACACATGCCCAGTTGTGGGCTCGATCCCCAGAGGGGAGTGTACAGAGGCAGCTGATGGATGATGTTTCTCATGATGTTTCTATCTCTCTATCCCTCTCCCTCTCTCTCTCTAAAAAACCAATAAAAACGTTTTTTTATATTTTTATTGATTTCAGAGAGGAAGGGGGAGAGAGAAAGAGAGAGAGAGAAACATGAATGATTAAAGAGAATCATTGATCAGCTGCCTCTTTCATGCCCCCCACTGGGGATCGAGCCTGCACCCAGGCATGTGTCCTGACTGAATTTAACTGTGACCTCCTGGTTCATAGGTCGATGCTCAACCACTGAGTTATGCTAGCCAGACTAAAAACATTTTTTAAAAAAAGTAATTTTGTTTAATAACTGGACAGTTATTTGCATGTCTGTAAATGGAATATGACTATTAAAAGGACATAATCACTATTTTACATTCATAAAAGTCATCCATATGTAATTGACCTAGGAACTCCTCTTTCTGATTTATTAAAGTTTAAAAATTATCTTGGGTTTAGTAAACAAAACAGCTTTCGTGATAGTGTTGAGATAAATCAAACTTTAGAGAATGCTAGCACCCTTGGTTATTTTGTTATGTCTTCTATTAATTTTTTGCAGAGCTGGATTAATGTCTGGTACATCAGTAGGTGCCAATTAAGGAAGCTTTATTTTACTCTGGTGACAGAGCTAGAATTAGAATTCAGCTTCCCTCCCATTAAGTCTCGCCACACATGTTTTCCAGATGTGCCCAAAGCTGTTGTTTTTTTTTAAAAAAACAACAAAAACATTTGGAAGCATTCCATAGAAGTGTGGATCATTGTTCTTTATTTCCGTGTTCTATCCTATTTTTTGTTACTAAGCATAAAATCACAAGTTTAAACTTGTTATTGTTTGAATGCTGAAATGACAAATAGGCTAAGGGAGAAGTAAGAAAAAAAATTTCCATGTTTTGCCCTGGCAGATTGTTCAGTGGTTAGAGCAGGGGTGGGCAAACTTTTTGACTTGAGGGCCACAATGGGTTCTTAAACTGGACCGGAGGGCCGGAACAAAAGCATGGATGGAGTGTTTGTGTGAACTAATATAAATTAAAGCAAACATCATTACATAAAAGGGTACGGTCTTTTTTTTCTTTTAGTTTTATTCATTTCAAACGGGCCGGATCCGGCCCGCGGGCCGTAGTTTGCCCACGGCTGGGTTAGAGTGTTGGCCCACTGACTTAAGGGGCATGGGTTTGATTCTGGTCAAGAGCACATACCTCAGTTACAGGCTCAATCCGAGGCGTCAGTTGGGGTGGGTGTGGGAGGCAACCAATTGACATTTCTCTCTGTATGTCTCTCCCCCTCCCTTCCACTGTCTCTAAAAATCAATAGAAAAAAATATCCTCAGATGAGAATTAACAACAATGAAAATTTCGGTGTTTTATGTCTAATAAGTATGCATGTCCCATATTTCACAGTAAAAGAATTTATGTAAAGCAGGAGGACTTACTAGTAAATTCTGTGCAGCATTTTCAGCTTGAATACTTTATGTATTTAAATAGCTCTAGTCAAAATGCTGAATATGAATCAATGGTTTTATGAATATGAATCAAGTAGGAGGAGACAATGACCACCTATAAGACTTTTTGTTGTTTGTATTTTAAATGTTATGGTGTAAATACAGACAGCAAAGCTCAGGATTCTTTTAATTTTTATTTATTGATTTGAGAGAAAGGGGGAGAGAGAGAAACATGGGTTTGTTGTTCCACCCATCTGTGCATCCATTGGTTGCTTCTTATATGTGCTCTGACTGGGGATCAAACCCACAACTTTGGCATATCATTACACTGCTCCAACCAACTGAACTTCCTAGGATAAGCACACGGTTCTTAAATGTACAACTTGAAGTTTTACACATGTATATGTGTATATAATATCATCACACAGATAGTATAAATAATATCTCAACACCCAGAAGGCTCCTTAGTACCTGGTATTTGTCAGTTACAACCTTCCTCGAGGTTATCACTATTCTGACCTATAAGCATGGATTCATGATGCATGTTAATAGCATCAAATGAGTCTCTTGTGTCTGGCTTCTCATAATTACAAGATTCATTCATATTGTGTATAGACATAGTTAATTTTTTTCTTAATAGTATCATACAAGTATGGCACAATTTATGTATGTATTCACATGTTCATGGATATTTAGGATGTTTATAATTTTTTTTCATTATTATGCCTGAAGCTGCTAAGAACATCCTAATACTTGTCTTTTTGTGAATATATGCACTCATTTTTCTGGGGCCATATGGTTTTAGTGTATTATAAACATTCCAAATTTTTAAATTAAAACAGCCAAAATGTCAGGTCTTCTTCACAAGAAATTTTGAAGTTCACCTGATTGGATATATACCTCTTTGCTTCTATAATAGAAACTGGGGGCTAATAACATTGATTTCACAGTCATTTTGGGGTAATATCATGGGCCTATTCTACAATGGCAAGGGTTAGGAATGTTATATATTTGGTTATTCTGTAAATAGCATGCACTATGCTAGAAATTAGAGCTACAGCTTTGGAAGACATATACCCTGCTTCTACCAACCAGTGAACAACTCATTCAAACATAATGTGTAGAGTGCAGTGATTCAGAAATGAGAGTTATTGGGGGAATACTTAGGATGGAGCATCTCACTTAAACCTGTGTAGTCAGTGGAGACATCTTGGAGGAAGTGATATCTAAACTGGGTCCTAAAGATTGAATTGGAATTGGCCAGGTGGAGGAGTGAGGGGGTGGATGTTGAGAGGAGCAGGGCAATGGGAGTCTCTAAAGCAGTGGTTCCCAACCTTCCTAATGCCGCGACCCTTTAATACAGTTCCTCATGTTGTGGTGATCCCCAATTTCATTGTTACAAATGGAACATAATTAAAGCATAGTGATTAATCACAAAAACACTATGTAAATATATATGTGTTTCCCGGTGGTCTTAGGTGACCCCTGTGAAAGGGTCATTCGACCCCCAAAGGGGTCGCGACCCACAGGTTGAGAACCGCTGCTCTAAAGCAATGTTTCAGGCTTGGAAGAAATTGAAAGTAGCCAAGTAAGCAGAGACTCAGTGATAAAGAGCCTTTGGGCAATATCGAGTTTTGACATCCTCAGATCATTGATAACACTTTTTTTTTTATCATGGAAGACGTCAATCCTAACATGATAATAGTAGAATGAACCCTCATATACAAATACCACTGTCCAGCAACTCCAGCTAATGGCCAGTCTTGTTGAGAATACCTTTTCTATCCCCAGTGGATTGTTTTGAAGCATCATGAGCCATCATGTCATCACTGAGGATTTTTAGCAATACTGTGACATGATCATTTTGTATTTTAGAAATCACACATTTCTAGGAATTTCAAAGTATCTTTTAAATGCATACGCCATGGTTTGGGTGCTTCTCATGTGCTTTCAGTAACACAAAGACATCCGTCTCTATGCACTAGCATCTACTATTGGTAGTAGTTCGCATTTTTTTTCAAACTATGGAAGCAGGATTAAATGTTAAAATGATGTATTTATCTTCCCATGTCGGTTAATTTGCACTTAAAATACTATTAATGAACATTTTGGCTTCTATAACTAGGAGAATGTCATAATCGATATAAAAGTTTGTTTCTAGGATTCAGCCTCCATAATAGCAAAGATAACTAGTATTTGGAAAGTAGAATTAGATTTATAGTATTACTCTGAATATTTTCTATAAATTCAAGTTGAGGAATTTACTATTCTTCTTTTATGGCAAAGGTTTTGTTACTTATCTACCTGTTGCAATTTGCTTGTTGATTCTGATGGCAAGAATTAATATAGATTAATTCTCACTTTTATTTTAAAACTATTTTTAGCTGTCTAAGGTCCCTAAGTTAAAAACCCCTTCCTGGAGTTATTTTAGGTATTTTTGTGGATTTGGTAACTATTGTAATACTTTGGGATGGTACTGCATTTATTTTGTGAGAATAATCTTAATCTAAATCAGAGGTTGGCAAACTGGCTGCTGAGACTGGTTCTTACATTTTTGAAGAGTTATTAAAATACCAGGAAAACTTTGCAACAGAAACCATATGTTGCCTGCAATTTTAAAATATTTACTATCTGGTCCTTTACAGAAAAAGTTTGCCAACCCTGATCTAACTTAATATAACTTAAATTCTGTTCACCTGCTTGTTTTCTTTGGGAAATGTTCCTGTAAGATTTGTTTAGAATGGACATTTGAAAATTTTCATTGTCTTCTACAGAGAAGATGGTGAATTAGAAGACGGTGAAATTGATGATGCAGGATTTGAAGAAACACAAGAACAGGAAGAGGATGAGAAGCAGAAAAATGAGAAAGCCTACAGAAAATCAAGAAAAAAACACAAGAAAGAAAGAGAAAAGAAAAAATCCAAAAGGAGAAAACGTGAGAAACATAAGGTCAGTTAGGATCTACTTTTTATTTTCAGTAAATTTTTATGAAATATAAAATACTGAAAATTAGAAAGTATAAATCATTGCTTATTTTCTTATAAAACATGGATTATATCTTTTATGTGATTAATATATTTTTAACATGAATATTATATGAATTAAAGATTTAAAAAATAAGGTAGCTTTTAATGCAAATTAAAATAAATCTTTTTAGTTGATGGAAGTTTGTAGAATGCTGAAGCTTAGGGAATGAAAGTTTCATTCTCTGCAGATACAGATTAGCAGCATTGGCATTGTCCATCCATTTATTGATTTTTTTACAGGCATCACGTGCTTGCTGTGGAAGTCTCCGTGTTGTGTGCTGGGGGTTATGGTAACAAGTGAAGAGGCCTATGTTCTTATAGAGATTACCTTGAAAAGGGAACGAGAGGCAGTAAACCCATGATAAACAGATGCTATCAAGAAAACAGTAGAGCGCTGAATAGATAATGTGAGTTGGGGTGGAGTAGAAAGGAAAACTATGCTGACAGAGAACCCAGGTAGTTTTTGAAACTCTGAATTTTCCCCATAAAAACAAAGCAATTAGGATATTGTCAAAACCAAAAAGTTACAATATCTACAAAAAATGAAGTAACAAGCTATCCCCACAAATGTCAAAAATACAAATGGATAAGACTAAACCACAAATAGCAACTGTATAATGAAGCAGAGGGAAGGTAAAAGGAACTTCCAGAAAACAGACTGGCAACAGGTGTTTTTCTCAAATGGCAGAGTCCCGAGTGAAGCTGGTTGAGGGCATCAGTTCTATTCCAGCTATTTTAATGTAGCATTTTAAATAGCATTTCCAGCTATTTTAATGTAGACCAATTGCTAATTCCAGGTTAATGATTACTTCTTAGTATATATGTGAGCCCATAAGGTTCTCCCTTAAGCAGAACTTCTATTCTCTGATAGTTCTTCCTGAAGCAGTCTTCATTTAAGCTATTACTTTCTTAAGTTATCTTCTTTAAGTGAAAAGTTTTCCTTTGAGCTGGAGCTGACTTCTGTTAGCGACTGAACAAATTTGGCTTTTAAATGGACAATATTTATTTCAAACCCTTACCAACAAAGATTAGGTAGTTAAGCATGAAACATTTCATAGCATAATTGTAAAAAGGTTTCTTCATATCACTTATTGAGTCAATAAAAACAGAACTAACAGCACCATAAAACTAAACCCCAGAACATTTGGAGAACAAAGTAGAGGAAAACAGATTGTGTTCCTTAAAAAGCATTTAAGAATGTAGTAGAGGAGCCCGGCCAGTATGGTTCAGTGATTGAGCATCGACCAATGAACCAGGAGGTCACGGTTCATTCCCAGTCAGGGCACATGCCCAGGTTGCTGACTTGACTCCCAGAAGGGGGCATGCAGGAGGCAGCTGATCCATGATTCTCTCTCATCATTGATGTTTCTCTCTCTCCCATTCCCTTCCTCTCTCTGAAATCAATAAAAACATTTTTTTTAAAAAAAGAATGTAGTAGAGGAAAACAGATCTACTCTAAAAGCATCGGAGTTTAATTAACTCAGCCAAATTTTAACTGAGTTTGCTCTAGGTCTAGATACTGGGAATGCAATAAGGATAAAATACAGAGGCAGTTCTTCACTGATAAGACCTTTAGGAATTCTTTAAAGAATGCTCAACCTGGGAACATAATTATTTTGACTAGATGGAGGAGATTTGGTGACTTCTTTTTTTTTTTTTAGAACTTGTACTTATACTTGAAGAATGATATTTGTCACTTTATCAATTACTGGTGGTTTCTGTTTTACTTTTGTTCAGTTTTATGGGTTGGATTTATTTTATAATTTAGAATGTTTTAATATCTTTTAGCTTTAGGGAACTTATATAATAGAATAAGAACTCTAAAGCCATTTTAGGTAAAAGTAAATTAATTCATACTCTACGCATGTTCTAGAATCATTTTTGGTGACGAGGAACCAACTTTATTTCCTTTAAAATTAACTTATATCTAAGGTTTCTTTAGAGCATAGAGATTTAGTATTTCCTGTTTGAAGTCCTTGAGCCAAAAGTATGATGAGGAAAATGCTGTCATGAAACCCTGAGATGAGGGGAAGATATGCTTTCCCTCAGAAAATTTTAGAGAATTTTTTTGGGGTGTGGCCTTTGGAGCAAGAAATTTTTTTTTAATATATTTTATTGATTTTTTACAGAGCAGAAGGGAGAGGGACAGAGAGTTAGAAACATCCATGAGAGAAAAACATTGATCAGCTGCCTCCTGCACACCCCCCACTAGGGATGTGCCCGCAACCAAGGTACATGCCCTTGACCGGAATCGAACCCGGGACCCTTCAGTCCGCAGGCCAATGCTCTATCCACTGAGCCAAACCAGTCAGGGTTGGAACAAGAAATTTTTAATAAACACTTTAGAACCTACTAGGCTAATGTAATCTATTGATTAGCCCCTCTGGCTGAAATAAGCTTATCTAGTTACTAGTTAAATATTCTTTTCTTTGCAAAGTAACATATTTGTTTTTTCCTTCTTTTAGCATAATTCTCCATCTAGTGATGACAGTTCAGACTACAGCCTTGATTCAGATGTCGGACATACAGAAAGTTCCCACAAAAAAAGAACTGGTTTCTACAGGGATTATGACATTCCATTTCCTCAGGTATTGTCTTTTTTTTTTATTGTAATAAAATACACATAACATAAAATTTACAGTTTTAACCATGTAAACATGTACAGTTCAGTAGTGTTAAGCATATTCACAATAATCCATTTTGAGAACTTTTTCATCATCCCAAACAGAAACTGTGTTTCTATCTACATATGTATAAAAGCCTAAGCGACCATTGCACTGTTTGACCATTCAACTGGTAGCTGTGACGCACACTGACCACCGGGGGCAGATGCTCTGACCAATAGGTTGCTGCTGGGGTCCAGCCAATGGGGAATGGGTGAGGCGGACCAGACATGCCCTGGAGCCCTTCTGTGGTCTCTCCCCAGCCCTGATCGTGCACGGGTAGGGTCCCTCAACCTGGCCTGCACCCTCTCGCAATCCGAAACCCCTTGGGGCATGTCAGAGAGCTCCAGGCCAGGCCGAGGGACCCCACCCGTGCACAAGTCTGTGCACTGGGCCTCTAATTAAGCAATAAAACCTCATTAGTTCCCCCCCTAGCTCCTGGTAACCACTGTTCTGTCTCTATGAATTTGCCCACTCTAGGTACCCTATATAGGTGGACTCATACAATATTTGTTTTTTTGTTATTAACTTACAAATTTTTCATGGTTCATCCATGATGCAAACACATGTGTCAGAATTTCATTCCTTTCTAAGGCTGAATAATATTCCATTACATGCATATACCACACTTTGTGTATTAATTCCTCTGTTGATGGCCGCTTGGATTGTTTCGACTTTTTGTTGTAAATAATACTGCTACGAACATAGGTGCTACTCATAGGAATGGAGTTTCTGATCGTATGCTAATTCTGTGTTTAATTTTCTGAGGAACCACCATCCTGTCTCCCACAAAGGCTGCATCGTGTTACATTCCCACCAACAATACATGAGGTTTTCTGATTTCTGCACATCCTTGTCAAACTTGTTATTTTCTGTGGGGTTTTTTTTTTTAATAATAGCCTTCCTAATGGGTACGAAATGGTATTCATTGTGGTTTTGAGGTATTGCTTCTTAAAAAAGGAAAAATTAACCTTCAATTTTATTCTTTGCTTTCTGATCTTTTGCAAAGATATTTTACAAGATATATGCTTTAAAATACACCATGAATTGCTGTGCTTAGGCTGCCGTAAGAAAATACTACAGACCAGGCAGATTAAACAACAGAAGTTTATTTTCTCTCAGACTGGGGGCTGGAAGTCTAAGATCCAGGTGCTGGCAGGGTGGTTCCCTCTGAGGAAGAGGGAAGGATTTGTTTAGGCCTTTCTCCTTGGCTTGTCAGTGGCCACCTTCTTGCTACTGTGTCCTCACATGGTCATCCCTCTGTGCATCACTCAACCCTGGTGTCTCTCTGTGTCTCTAAATTTCTTCTCATAAGGGCACCAGTCATAGTGGATCAGGGCCCATCCTAACAGCCTTATCACCACTTCAAAGGCCTGATCTCCAAATACAGTCACATTGTGAGGTACTGGGGTTAGAACTTCAACATACAAATTTTGTGACATCTACCTCTTTAAATGGAAAAATTATTTGAAGTGTTTTAAACAAATATTTTAAGACATCATAATAAACTTTATATATATATATATAAATATATATATATAATATATATATATCTTAAATATGTTGCACTGTCTCAACAAAGTCTTCAGTATAAAAACTATTTTGTGCTAGAAAGATCAGGGCTCTCAGGAGCATTGGAGAGTGTTCACATCAGTGTGCTCCTATCTGAAAAGCCCCAGACTTTCTGAGGCCCAGTTTCTGCCAGTCTGGCTTGTCTGCAAGTGCTATATTCTTTCACCTAATTTGGTTTTTCTCAGAGCATTTGAACAACTAACTATTCATTAGAATTATTTTTACTACTAATAACAGAATTTCTAAATTAGTTCTATTTTAGCAAACATTGATGTGGTACCTAAATTTCACCACTTGCAGTTAGATTTATTTTTTAGAAATAGTCAAAAGTCATTTGGATACTCTTCCAATGAATGAAGAAATGCTCAAGATGGGCATTGCTATTTCAGAAAATATCGGATTGAGATTTATAAACTGTTGATTCATAGGCTGTCACTAAAAGTAATTCCAAAAGAAGAGATGCAGAATATTTTAAATAGTGGCAGAAGTACTATAATAAGTTTATACATATCTTAAATATATATAAACTTATTTGGGGGCCACTGTGAAGGACAGGATCAGTTTATATGTACAAACAATAGCACATTTGTTTTAAACGACTAATTTTCTTAAACAATATAGTTATTGTCATTATATCAACTATTGTATATCCCTAGAGATGCAAGAATTTTTGTTTCAAGAACTCAAAGAAATTAAGTAAAACGATATAACATCTACAAAATTACAGGCCAAAAGTAGAATATATATGAACACCAGAGGACTTAATATACCTTCCCTTTTCCTCACCTTTGTCCAGGGCCTTCTGGTCCCTTATTTTCATGTTGACAGAGATTGCCGAGGGGCCAGCTCCCGTTTGGCAGAAACAAGACATTCTAGCAGTGTAGATGGCCTACTAACCAGCCAGCACAGTGGTCAGAGAAACTGTATCCTGTGATAGAATTGATAGTTTTTCTCATTTCTTTTATTTTTTTTCAGTTGGGCTTTGAAAAACACTTGCTAGATCCTTGCTGGTGTGTTTTGTTCATTCAGACGATGAACATGTGCAGCCTAAGGAGACGTTTTCCTAGAGCATGAAAGGGGCTGCTTGTGGCCAGCCTGGCCCTGACCCTCAGGGAGCCAGAGACTTCCACTGGGAAAGGAGCCCTGAGACAGGATGTTTGCCATTGTGAAAACTAGGGAGAAGATAAAGTGAAAGCTAGGGATAATTCTTTTAAAAACTAGGAGTATGAAGATTATTTTTGTGAAGGCCATGACAAATCAGAGAATTGAATTAAATTAAGACTTAAAAGCTTTTATGATAAACATTTAATCTCTAGAGAAAAATTCCTACTCACCTATTAAGAGTAGTTTTTAGTCATAAAGCATTGGATATATTATTGAGGCAGTGTTACTATATTTTTATTTTAAAAAGTAGATACCATTCAACTAATTAACTTAATTTAAACAATTATTTTCTGTTTTGTTTCATTGGCTTAAAAAAAATCAGAAACTATGCCTTTTGACTACCATTTTGATTTCTTTTCTGAATTTCTGAAGTGCTAGACTTGAGAATAGTTTATAAATTTTAAAAATACTGCTTAAAACAAATGAAAAATCTAATACAATGTCTTCAGTATTTGAAATTTATGAGCTAATTGATTTTATTGATTGTGTTAATTACATATTTTCTCTAATTTCTAATTACTGAAAAGAACTTAATATTTCGCTGCATTTTATTAAAAACTCATAGTCGCATGTTGGTATTCTGACAGGGGCAGTATTTTTATATCACAGTTAAAATGTATAAACTGGGTTTGTCTGGATTCTCAAGTTGTAATTACAATCTTTTTTGCTTTCTTATAATAAAAAAATTGACAGAAGATATGATAGACCTAATAAAGTGAATAGAGATAGGCCTGAATACTGTCATTAAATAAATTTCTAGGACTAAAAAGTGTGTTGTTTTCACATGCTTTAGTAAAGAAGCAGTAAAGTTAATAAAGTATATTGTCATAAATAATTCTTAATGAATAGTTTATTAGATATCTTTTATTTCTAGGGAAATTATCTATTTTTCAATATTAGACCTCAGATACAAATATTTTCTTAGAAAAATGTCTAAACATATCATTTTTTATTAAATATAATATGCTTAAACATGTAATTTTGGAACTTTTCAACGTTAGAACAATATATATGTTTTTCTACCCCTCCCCCAAGCTATTTTACTATCCTTTCCTTATTTTCAAAAAGACTTTTTCTGTTTTTTGGAGAAGGAATTCATGTTGACAGGAATTCACATAAGTATCCTGTATGTACAAATGTTGAGACATGGGACATGGAAAGCAAAAAGTGAATAAAACATCCCAGCAAGGATCTTTGAACATTATGAAATTTAATGATATCAGAGTAGCATTTACTTTTTAACTTATTTTCAAATGGTGTCCTAGATCAGTACTAATCAAAGGGCAGAACTAATAACTATCTCCTTTCTTCCAACTTTCGGGGGGAGAAAAGAGGCCTTATGGTACTCTCAATTCCTGTATGTAACTGAAAAATCCTAACAGTGGGTTGTCCGTTTCCACTTAGCATGGGCACATATCAGGAAGCTACGTGACATCAAGGAGGAGTCAATATAACAAAAAATTTAAAAGTAAAGAATATGGTGAGTACAGTACCTACAGTGATGACAACCTCGGTAACTACAGTGATGACAACTTCGGTAACTACAGTCAGGAAACAGAAGAAGATTTTGACAGTCAGCTCAAACATTACAGACAAGCTAAAGAACCCTCCAGTATTGCTTTAGGATCATCATTTTTTAAAGAACCAGGGAAAAAACAAAGAATGAAAGGAATTCAGCAAGGTAAGTTTTAAATTGTCAATCTGTTTTTGAATATAAGAACCTTATTAAAATGGGTAGTGATGGAGTAAAATCTTACAGTTCTTAGCCCCTTTTCAAGATCAGTTTATTCATTTTTGTTTATTTTGTAGTCCTTGAGGACAAAAATCTATAAATATTTCAATCTGTATGAAATCTTAATATTTGAATTATAAAGATACCCTAATATTTTAAAAGTATGTAAAAGTATAAAACAATTTTCCTCTTATATTTTTCCCTGAAATATACTACTAATAAAAAATAACCTACCTTTTTCCATTCTCTCTGATGCTCTAAGTACATATATACTTTAGACCAGTAAAGACAGAGTTCTGGGAAGCTATTCTTTCTTTGTTTATCCTCACCTGAGAATATTTTTTCCATTGATTTTTTTAGAGAAGAGTGTAAGGGAGTGGAGGGGGAGAGAGAGAAACATCAATGTGAGAGAGACACATCGATTGCTTGCCTCCCGAGTGCGCCCCAACCAGGCCAGGAATTGAACCTGCAAATGAGGTATGTGCCCTTGACTGGAATTGAACCCACGATCCTACGCTTAACCACAGAGCCAAACTGGCTAGGGCTGGGAAGCTATTCTTTTGTTAGGCTTTAAAATGTGGTTACCTTTACTATGCGTGTGTACTTAGGACTATGGACATATATCAAGATTGGAAATAACCTAATCTAAAGAAATTTCTACAGTCATCACCTATTCATCTGCTATATTGAGACACATGGTCCCTGGGAAGGTCAGGGCAAGTTACCATAGAAAGACATGGTGGGCCCCATAAAGGTCGAAGCAAGCTTAAGAAATGTTCAGTCAATGTGCTCGACTCAAGAAAACTGGAGCAAGATGAGGCTGAGGTTAAACAGTGGGCACCCAAACTCTGTGAATCTATCCTTTAATTGTTGTTGAGAAAAGCAGTTAGTGACAAGTAAATTTGGTTATTTCAATGGCTTTTTTTATTTCTTAGCAAAATTTAATTGAAAAATATGAAACTAGGCTTTGCTGAACTAAGGAAAAGAAATTTGACTATGCATCTGCTACTGTAATTATAGTCCAACAGTGGTGTGGAGATAACTCCACATGGGAATACCCGAATGTGGAGGCCTCTTCATCCCTTCCCGCTGAGGTTTTCCATCAGGCGCTTTCTGTTTGTGCTGTTAATGAACTGAGTGATACATTTATTTTTGACATTTGTTTTCTCCTGGATTATGGAAGGAATATATGGCCAAATGCAGAAAACTTTTCCTATATGTAGACAAGATAATCCAGCAAAGATCAAAGATAAAATAATTTTAATCCCTACTTCCAGAGATAATTACTTGAACATTTTTGGTTTACTATCCATTCTTTTAGAATTTTTCTGACAATTATTTTTAACAAAAACTATTTATACTGTGGTAATTTATTCCCCACCCCCCCTTAACTTCTAATGTTATAAGTAGCTTTAAATGCCTGCATTCTAGTAAAAGTAAATATACCATAATTTGTCTAACAAATTGTTATGTTTGTTTGATGTAATTGTTTTAGATTTAAGTTGCACCCAGTTTTTTAAAATTCTGTGATTAATCTTGCATATTTATACATATATCAGAAAACACCTTGGCAAACGTATTTCTTAGGATAAATTCTGAAATGTAGAATTGAGTCAAAAGACATAGCCACACATTTGAAGATTTTTGATTCATATAGCAAGGTGATATCCAAAAAAGTGATGTGCCTGTTTAAAAAAGTGATGATCCCTGCTAGTGTGTGAAATGCCAAACTCTCCAAGTCCCTACACACAGTATTCTTTGAGGTGAAAATTGGTATGTTATTTTAATTTTAATTTCTTTTAATGAGATAAAACTTTTTATTCGCATATTTACTGGCTATTTTGTAGGTTTAAGGTCATTAGAAAATGTATTAGTTCAATATGACTTTGGTAAAATAAGAAATCATTTTGTATTTTAACTTCCTACCCTAATAAATACTTTCGTTATTTGGCTATCTTTTTAGATGCTTTTAAATAGCAAGTTTTTCAAAAGTAAAAGACAAGTCGCCCAGCTGGCGTGGCTCAGTGGTTGAGTGTCAACCTATGAACCAGGAG
Source organism: Myotis nattereri (assembly GCF_964212035.1). Lineage (NCBI taxonomy): Eukaryota > Metazoa > Chordata > Mammalia > Chiroptera > Vespertilionidae > Myotis > Myotis nattereri. The sequence goes on from NC_138085.1 coordinate 27,384,308, forward strand.
GTCACAATTCGAATCCAGGTCAGGGCATATGCCCAGGTTGTGGGCTCAATCCCTAGTGTGGGGTGTGTAGGAGGTCATCGCTCAGTGATTCTCTCTCATCATTGATGTTTCTATCTCTCTCTCCCTCTCCCTTCCTCTCTGAAATCAATAAAAAAAATATATTTTTTTAAAAAGTAAAAGACAGATATACGTTTTACTTGGAAATATATGTGCTATGTACTCAAAATTATCAAAAGAAACTCAATTCACTATAAATTAACCACTAATACCTACAGTGTCTTCCATAGAGATGAATATAATATTTAATTCTCTGAAAAACTGAAAGCCTTGTTAATTGCTTTTTCTAAAGAAAATTGAAAAGAATGAAGCTGGATTTGTCTTCTCCATCCATGTACATCCTTGTTCCTTGTCTTCCTTAATGTTGTTAACATCCCTTAAGAAACAAAAGAGCCCTGGCATGGTGGTTGAGTTTGTTGGAGCATCATCCTGTATAAAAAAAGGTTGGGGTTCAATCCCATACAGGTCAGGGCCTGTATGGGAGGCAACTGACCAATGTTTCTCACATCGAAGTTTCTCTCTCTTCCTTTCTCTGTCTAAAAAATCAATGAAAACATATTCTTGGGTGAGGATTAAAAACCAAAATAAAAGTATAGGAAGCAATGCCCAGAAAGTTTTAACATGTAAAGATTGAAATAATTTTTTTCATTGAATTTAGAGGAGAAAGATGCACTGTACATTATAGACTGTTAAAAAATAAGGTGTTGCCCTGGCCGGTAAGTTTAGTGGTTAGAGCAGGCGTGGGCAAACTACGGCCCGCGGGCCGGATCCGGCCCGTTTGAAATGAATAAAACTATTCAAAAAAAAAAGACCGTACCCTTTTATGTAATGATGTTTACTTTGAATTTATATTAGTTCACACAAACACTCCATCCATGCTTTTGTTCCGGCCCTCCGGTCCAGTTTAAGAACCCATTGTGGCCCTCGAGTCAAAAAAGTTTGCCCACCCCTGGGTTAGAGCATCAGCCACACACTGAAGGGTCTTGGGTTTGATTCCTGGTCAAGGGCAGGTATCTGGGTTGCAGGTTCGATCCCGTGCCCTGACCAGGGTACGTGCTGGAGGCAACCAAGGGATGTGTCTCTTTCACGTCAGTTGCTATCTCTCTCTCCCTCTCTCTCTCTCTCCCTCTCTCTCTCTCTCCCTCTCCCTCTCCCTCTCCCTCTCTCCCTCTCCCACCTTCCCTCCCTCCCTCCCTCCCTCCTTTCTTCCTTTCCTACCACTCTCTCTAAAAGCACTGGAAAAAAAATATCCTCAGGTGAGGATTAACCAAAAACAAACAAACAAACAGCTGTTTCCAATAAACTAATATATTGACAGGTGTACTGTTTTTCTATAGTATTTGAAGTACATTTTAACTTTTTTAGGTACTGAACAGAGGCTTAAAAGTTTTAATGTTGGTCGTGGACGAGGTTTGCTGAAGAAAATCAAACGCAAAGACCGTGGGGGAAGAGTCAGTAAAGGGCCCAGTATGTTTTCAGGAATGGATGACTTTCAAGAGGTACTGAGTTTATACATAATGAGGAGATTAGCTTCTCCATCATTTAACCTATTTGGCTACAAATAAAGCATTCGATTTTAATGCTACTTTTCTAGTAAAATGAATCGTTCTTAGTTCAGATCAAATTAATATAAATAAATTCCAAAAAGTAATTGTTTATTAGTCATGATTATAATATAGAGATGCAAATTTAGGTGACTTTGAAATAATACTGATATGTTTGAAAGCAGTTCAAAATAACAGTGGTATATTGGAAAGCAAAAACATGTTCTGTTAGTTCTCTGTTGGGCTTTTCTTTCCTAGGAGTTGTCTTTGCCAGATGCAGATGGCAATAAAATGGTAATAGCTCAATATGTAGCAGGCCAAGAAGAGAGACAGTAGTAAATTAGCTAACTGAAGTTGAAAGCATTAAAAGAGAAGAAAAGGAAATATAAATGGTTGGAAAGATGAATTTATGAACTACCCATATGGTAGATAGCAAATAAATATATGTTAACTTGAACTCAGATGTGTACATTTCAACTGTGTAGCTTCTTTCTATAGTCTGTATTCTGCCCACAGATGCAGTGAGGTCTGACTGAATTCACAGATAAGGGTGGGTTATAAAGCTGCAACCTTAGTTGAGAGCAAGGGGATAGCAATCGATTGTAATTTAAAATGCTTGGTTTTCTGATCTCTGGGCTTAAAGATAATGGGTAAAGATTTCTTAATATGTACTCCTTAAGATACTACTTAGGGAAATGTTAGTAAGTGTGACCTAAAAAAGGAAGTTGAGGCCCAGATAAATTTGTGAAACTCTACACATACCACTCTTCCCTTAGGATTCTCAGTCATCATTGACATATTAAGGGCTCTGCGCAGATTAGGCACAAATAAGCCTGTTCATGTTCTGTGGAATAGTAATAACTTTGAACATTATAGACTGTTAAAAATCTTTTTGGGTGATTCTAACCTGCCTGTCCATCTTCTGTACCAGTTGACCTCCAGAATGTGCTGCACTCCCTAGACCAAATTAGTATGAATACTTTCTAAGTAAGCCTTCTTTTACATGCATTACCTACCCTATACCTGGGGGAAAATAGCTTCCAAGAAAGCATGGCTTCAAGCAAGTTTCTGCCTGTCTCTGTGAGCTTCAGTTTGCTAAAATGAGAATACATACAGTATTAAATTAACTGTAAGGGCCCCTTCAAGCTAACATTTTAGATGTTTACAGATCTGGCCTACAACTAAAAGATGCTTTGTCATGTAATAGAAAATCAGAATAAATTCTTTTTCAGTCATCAGATTTAGACACTTTTTTTATTTATCGAGATTAAAATATGTCATCGACTGTCCATTTATTGGTTGTCATGAGAGATTTCTTTTTGTGATCTTGGAAACAAGGGTGAGAGTGCTTATGTTCAGACCCATCCAGGGTTGGGTGGACATGCTGAGTGGCTGGCATAGATCCACTTCCATCCTAGTCTTTTGAGGAAGTATAAGAGCCCCAGAGGCCAGATAAGTTCGGGAATACCTGCACATCTACACTAATTTCTTGAAAACTCAAGGGTACAGAACAAGCAAACTTTTCCTGGATTTTAAAGACTTATTATTTATTCTGTTGGCCATAAAATTCTTTAAATAGTTTAGTCTTTATGGTAGCTATTAAATTTTCTATAAATATGTGTTCTTTTCCTGGTAGATCCTTCCATTTCCCCTTCCTCATATACTTTTAAAAATCTTTTATGCTTTTGTTTGTTGTACCAATATAATACATGCTTTAGAGTAAATTTAGAAGACCCAGTAGTGGGTTGGGTTTTCTTCTCTCCCTTCACCCTTCCCATCTCTCCCTCTTTCTTAAGTTTGTGTTTTCTTAAGAGATGTATGAGTTACTGCAGAGCTGCTACTGTGCCATGTGACTTTTGGTAAATCACTAACTTCTCTAATCTGCAGTTGTCATAATCTGTCCAGTGAGGGTGATAAACCGGTGACTTCTGCCGTCCTTTCAGCTTTTACTTAATAAGAGGACATTTGTGGTCCTTCTGTAGGATCAAACTTAAAAGATCAGATCTTCTGGGCACTTGATTTTGTTCTAAAATTGTATTTGTTAAAGTTGCTTAGGTTTTCTAGAATACCTTGATTATAGTTAGAGTTCTCATAGTTATGTATACTGAGATATATTCTACTCATTTAAGCAGAACTAAACTGGAAAACAAAACAAAAACTACAATCCTCTATTAAAACACCGAGGCACATCATTAGAAAGCAACATAGACTGACAGAAAGAGACAAAATGAGAGTACATACAGTGTTAAATTATTAAAGCCTAAGTACTACTTGGTGCATTTTTAGGGGGTTCTTTGATGATAATCACTAGATATTTTTACTGTTTAATTTCAGAGTATATTTCTCAGGTTGGCTCACTGGCTTTGCATAATGAATTCTCTTCAGCTGTCTATTTCATTATAGCCACAATTCTTTATACAGATGGCATATGTGAGCTGGTCATTTATATTTACTTTTTCTAAGTGAGCCAGAAATAGAAAATGTTTGTAAGTCAAATTTACGTAGATTTAAGATATTTTCAGTGATATGTAAGAGTAAAATATACACAATTTTATTCTCTCCTGGGGCAATTTAGGTATACTTATATTTTTAAAAAGAACCTCAAGGATTATGTTTTCTTGGTATTGTGCTTTTTAAAAGAATTCTTAGAGTAAAATGGATACTTCTGCCCTGAGCATTGAGGATCAGGTGTAAATCTGGCCATCTGTTGCTCAAAGTGTTTGCTTTGAGGCAATTTCCTATTTCAGTAGATTGTGCAATATTGTTCTCTGTCTTCTAGTAAATTGAGGGAAAAGGGAAACTGGAATCATATCAGGAGAGCAAATAGTCACTGCACTTCTACGGTGCGCCAGGCACACACATGAGGGGCGCTCAGAGAACAGTGCTGCTTCATGGCCACGTGAATGGCAGTCCTTAGCACGGCCAAGCCCCATCCCCTGTCGTGACTCAGTCCTCCTATACGCACAGAAGTCAAGTTGGCACCTGAGGAGAACAAAGGAAAACATAGGGCTGTGAGATTTGCCATCATACACTTTTTTCTTTAATTTTTTAAAATTTATAAATTAAAGGTAATACATCCTCACTGAGGATTTTTTTCTCTAAAGAAAGTACAAAATAATCTAATTTTTAAGAGAATCATCTAGAGACATACACTATTCAATGTGGGGGTATATTTTTTTGTTTTTTATTTTTATTATAAAATTGGGATTCATTTTGGATGTGTAGAATGTTTCTAGGGTTTTTGTTTGTTTGGTGTGGTGGTTTTTATATATTTTTTTTTTTACTATGTAAGTAATTCTGCCGTTGTTATATTTATGAATAAATCTTTGTGTGCCTTCCTGATAATTCCTTTAGAATAATCCTATAAAGTACAAATTCTGTGTCAAACAATATGGAAATTTTAAGTCTTTTATAACATACCTATCAACACTATATTTTATTGTTTCTTTGCCAAAATGGGGTATTATTGTTAATTTTCAAGCTTTTCATAATTTTATGCTTTAAAATTTTATGCTTTAAAATAGAAATAGGGTTCTTTGCAACCACTAGTAGCATACGCTGTTCACTAGAAGCATATCTCTCTCCAAATAAATGAGTAACCTCAGAATGTCCCATCTTGCCCACTTTTAATAATGAATTTGAACTGCATTCCAGATTCATTTGACTGTACATTTTAATATCTATTTAATATATGTTGCACTTAAATAAAAAATTTTTCTTGCAGTATAATAAACCAGGGAAAAAATGGAAGGTGATGACTCAGGAATTTATTAATCAGCACACAGTGGAACACAAAGGAAAACAAATCTGTAAATACTTTCTGGAAGGGAGATGTATTAAGGTAAATTCACAGGGGTATCATAAATCATTTCACTTCCAAAATGCTCTTTAAAATTTAAACCTTTTTGGGTTTGTTTTTGTTTTTTTTCATTTCTCATTTAGTTGTAATAAAACTGGTTCTTCACAATGTATCTAATGGAAATACTATACATCAGAACTCATTTAATTATATTTTGGGATATTGATGTAATTTGTTGAAATTAGATTTTATTTAATAAACACACTGCTGACTGTGTGGCAAGTCCTGTTCAAAGTGGATTACTAATATTAAATGTTTGAATCTTTATAGTAACCCTAGAAAGTGGTTACTATTACTGACCCATTGTAAACACGGCTACACCAGATGGTTAAATTAGTCCCCATAGTAGCTCAGCTAGACATGGTGATTGGGCAGATGCCCCTGAGCCTGCACTGTGCTGCCTTTGCACATACTAGTAGCCACACCCACCATCTTGGGCAAAAACTCTTAAGGAATTGTTTGAATTATTAGCTCATTATTTAAAGACAAGATATAACCATAGTTCCACTGTGAAATGCCATGGAGAAAATTCAATTCAGTTGTTTCTTTTTTTCTCTTTGTTTCCTCCTTTCTTTTCTTTTTGGAACAGGGAGATCAATGTAAATTTGATCATGATGCAGAGTTGGAGAAGAGGAAAGAGATCTGCAGATTTTATTTACAAGGATATTGTACGAAAGGGGAGAACTGCATTTACATGCATAATATCCTTTACTGAGAATATGTTAGCCAAAATATTGAGGTTTGAAAAAATCATTGAGGGTTTGAAAAATCCTAAGTACAACCTAGAAAGCTTAGTTTGATTTTAAATTTAAAACAACACATTACACAAACTAAGTCTAGTTAGCCTTTGTACTTTAGAAGGGCAAACTGAGTTTTTTTCTTTAGGGAAATGAAATAAATAACATCCCTGTGGAGAAAAATCTGTGAAATAAAGGTACTTTGTATTTAATATACACTTATATGTATTTCAATAGCATGGGTTCCTGAAAGAGTTGGCAAAATACAGGGTGTCCCTAAAAAATGTATACATGCTTTAACAGCTGATAGCTCAATTTTGAAAATGAAATGTATTTTAATAAATACTGTCTTTATAATTATTCAGAGTGTGTGTCTACATTTTTGGGGATACCCTGTATTTATGTTATGACTTTATTATTTTTACTTAGGTTCATAAGTAATAAATTATCATTGTTAAACATTATAAAATCAGAGTCTCATCAAATCTTACCCCTAATTATCACTGTATATTCTTCCTCAGTTCTTTCTTTAGAAATCTATACATCTAAATTGTACACCTGCCCCCATTCAAATTGGTATTTCACTATATGTTTATAGTTTAAAATATATATGTGTGTGTGTGTGTGTGTGTGTGTGTGTGTGTATAGAGAGAGAGCGTGCAAGAGAGAGAGAAGCTGGTTTTTCACTGCCTTTGATGACTAATGGAGCCTTTCTCCCTCAAACTGAAACTCCATCTTTATTATGATGAAATGTTATGTGTATGGTTTTGTTCTAGAGTTTCTGTTTGGCCCCATGGTCTGTTCGTCTTCCTATCTCTGCTGCTTTGATGAGATTATTTCTGCCTCATCAGTACACTTGATATTTGGTAGATTCTCATGTTTATTTTTCCAGATACAATTTAAAATAGTCTTGTTTAGTTCAAAAATAATGTAAAAGAAGAAAGTAAAAAATTCCTGATATCATTGATCTAAATGTAAAGATAAAGTCATACAAATACCAGAGGAGTGTGTGGATGGGTTCCTTTATACTCCAGAACAGAAGTATGACTTAAAATCCAGAAGCAATGAGAGAAAAGACTGAAAAATTGACAGTATAAAAATTTTTAATTTTACATACAAATATCTGACATAAGCAAAGTAAAAGATAAATAATAAAATGGGAAAAGTTGTTTGCATCTTATATCACAAAAAGTTTGATATATGAGCTTCTAAAAATTGAGAAGAAAAATGGGCTAAGACATACAGATAATTCATAGAGAGAAATGCAAATGATCCAAAACATGAAAAGATGCTCAATCCTATCTATATAAAAGGCTAATATGCCAAGTGTCCCCTCAGGAGTTCGACTGGGAAACTGGGAGTTGGATCACTCGCTGTGACATGTGCTAACCACCAGGGGGGGGGCGTGGAAAGAAGGGAGGCCCCAGCCAGCAGCCACTAAGGACCATACCTGTGCACGAATTTCATGCACTGGACCTCTAGTTCATAGTAGGAGAAATGCAATTTATCTATGCCCAAGATACCATTTGCAGTTACCGGATTTGCAAAAATCCTTCCTCCCCCCACCCTCAAAAAGGGACAGCAAAGATTGTTAGCAAGGCTGTGATAAAATAGACACCCTCAGACTTTGTTGGCAGGAATTCGAAATGGGGCCACCCTTGTGGAGAAGAGCAGGGCTGTGTTGGCACAATTACACACGACTTCACCCTGACATAGATCCTACCATTTTGCATATTTTGGTGAATTAATAGATTTGGGCAATGATTACTGATGGCTATTAAAACCATTAGATGAAAAGTTGATGAGAAGTTTTGTAATTGATGAATGGGACTGACAACACCTGCTCCAACCCATCAGCCTTAACATTAAAAAGAAACAGCTGGACATTAAATGCCTCTTGATGCAATCGGGAGTACTTATTTTAACATCAATGACAAATATTAAAATTAACAAATAAATTATCCTATCTAATAAAGAGGAAATATGCTAATTGACCCTCACACCATCGCAAAGATGGCAGTGCCCTCAGCCAATTAGGAGGGAATATGTTAATTGACTGCCACGCCCTCAAAGATGGTGGCACCCACAGCCAATAAGGAGGGAATATGCTAATTGACTGCCACGCCCTCAAAGATGGCGACGCCCAGTCCCCTCAACCCCACCACTCAGGGCTGGCCTGAGGCACAAGCAAGCCTCAGATCGTGGCTGCCCAGCTACCCAGGGCCAGCCCGAGGCACAGGTAACCAGGGCTGGCCGAGGCTTGCACTGCCAGCAGTGGCAACAGCAGAGTTGTGATGGGGGCGTAGCCTTCCCCTGATCGCTGGATCACCTCCCACCCCTGAGGGCTCCCGGACTGTGAAAGGGATCAGGCTGGGCTGAGGGACCCCTCCACCCAGTGCATGAATTTCATGCACCGAGCCTCTAGTATAAAAATAAAAGGGGAGGGGAACTGCTATAGATCAATTAAAGAACTTGAGATATATGTTAACCAGATGCAATTTGTGGACCATGTTTGGATCTTAATCTAAACAAAGCAATTATAAAAAGAGCTTTTTTTGAAACAGTCTAAAATATTTGTATATTGACAGGGTAGTAGATAAAATTAAAGTATTAATTTTTCATATTAATGATAGGTTGTGATTATTAAGAAAAATATTCCTTATCTGTTTGACATAAACATGGAAATATCCACAGATTATATGTGTTTGGAATATGCTTTGAATACTCCAGTGTTTTTTGATGGAGAGGTCTGAGGAGAGTATAGGGGTGGCATAGATCTCACAAAATTACCAGGTGATGAAATTGAACTTACACGGGCAGTCTGAGGGAGCTAATTGTATTATTTGCTTTCCTTTGGTATATGTTTGATAATTTTCAAGTTAACTTTTTAAAAAATTCCAAATAATCTAATTCTTCAGGAATAATTATGCTAACAATATGACATAAAGTCTTGGATTTTTTTCTAAAACTGGATGTATGCATTTGTGAATGGATAGATGTATACATTTAAACATAATTTTTCTAAAAATGTGATTGAGCTATGATTGTGAAGGTTGTATCTTTAGCATTTACTTCATATGGATTCTATTTTGATATATGATGTGCATTAAGGACCTAATTTTTTCCAAATCGTTAACTCATTGTCTCATCTTCAGTGAATTAAAATGGCACCTTTACCAGAGCCTAAATTTCCCTGTATGCACAGTTCAGCTTCTATACTACTATTTGACCAGACCCCTCTATAAGAGTATGGTTAATAATTAGTAGGGCAAACAATCTTCCTTTCCTGATTAAAGTGTTCTAATAAATATGTTTTATTCAAGAAAAAGAAAACAGCCTGGTCAGGTGGCTCAATGGTTGAGCATCAACCCAGGAACCAAGAGGCTGCTGGTTCAATTCCCCGTCAGGGCACATGCCTGGGTTGCAGGCTCAATCCTCAGTACAGTGTGTGCAGGAGCAGTCAGTCAGTGATTCTCTCTCATCATTGATGTTTCTCTCTCTCCCTCTCTCCCTCTCCCCCCCCCTCCCTCCCTCCCTCCCTCCCTCTCTCCCTCTCCCTCTCCCTTTAATAAAAATATATTTTAAAAAAAGAAAACATTTTTTCAGATCTAACATATTTCTTTAGAAACCAGACACCTTATTTCTCTGTTTCTAAATGCTTTCAGTCTATCCTTACAGTTTTCCCCACAGTCATACCATCTGTAAATATGATAATTTATATCTCCTGTTTTAATTGTATTGGCTACATGTCCAGAATAATGTTAAATAGTGATGATTATGGCAGACATAGTACACAATTTTAATGATAATGTCCTTTTGCTTTAGCTTGTGGCTATGGTTTTAAGATAGATTCTTTTAAAAATCAAGTTAAGTGTATTCTTACTTTACTAAGAGTTTTTTAAATCAAATGAGGACTCTGAATTGTATTAGTCGCCATTTGCACTTGCTAAGATAATCGTGTAATTTTTTCTTTTGAACTTATCAGTGTGATGATTATAGTAATACATTTCCTAAAACCATCCAGGAATTCTCTCTGAACATATGCCATGTGAAAATGATATATTTTTCACCATACTTCAGGAGTTAATATTTTTTTTAGAATTTTGTCTCCAAAACCTTAGGTGACTGCCCTTTAAGTCAGGCTAGCCTGTAGCTCTCATTGTTGGGTGAACTTTAACTTGACATATCAAGCCCATTATTCTTCATAGGTATGAGTTCTTGCTATAAAATGTATTTGCTCTGCATAATACTTTATTGTGGAAAGTAACAGGGCTTGCATAAACATTATAAATACTATAACCATTATATTTCTTTTAAAATTGTTTTCTAGTTTTAATAGAGTAAGAGAGATTTTAAATTCTTTGAATATTTTGCAGCATAACTAAAATATTTCATCTTAAATTATCTGATGTGCTTATAGAAAATTCAGTATAATACAGTGGGGCCTTGACTTACGAGTTTAATTCGTTCCGAGACCGAGCTCGTTAAGGAGTTCGTTAAGGAGCTCGTTAACTCAAATTACTCTGTCAACTCAATGCAAAAAATCAGCCGAGAGAAAGCTGGTATCTCAAAAAACTCATTAGTCAGGACACTCGTAAGTCAAGGCCCCACTGTATATAATTATGGAGTCTTATTGATTCAGCACAGTTATGTTTTTTGGCTTAAAAATATTAGAATTTTATTTTATTTGGTCTGTTCCTTAATATTTTTATTTACATGAATTTCCATGCAAGTTCTATCATAGTGGAGCAAAATGTTACCAAGGAGACAAGTGTAAATTTTCACATGATGATTTGACAAAAGAAACGAGGAAACTTTTGGACAAAGTAAGTAATGTTTTTGTTCCTTGATTGTTAAGTCTCTCTACAGATTCATTTGACTTGAATCGTGTTTTATAAAACTGCTCATAAGTCAGGGATTTGTTATTTCATGTTTCATTAATACAGTGTTTTAGAAAAGCAGAATATTGGGCTAGGAATTAAGAATCTTTTATTCTCATCCTTGTTTTGCTGTTAAAAAGCTAATTTACTTTGAGAAATATCCTTTACCTCTTTGAACTTCATTCTCTTTATGAAAATGAGTTTGTGTGTGACCCATGCAGCTTAATGTTATATTTTCCTATTAATAGAACTAATTTACTGAACTCTTTATACAATGTTAAATGTGAGGAAGATAGTTTGTTTTCATGTGGTAATCTTTGCCAATTATTTTCAGGTGTTGAACACTGAAGAGGACCCCACAAATGAGGATGAAAGAGAGTTAGAGGAACTTAGGAAGCGTGGCATAACCCCTCTTCCCAAACCACCTCCAGGAGTGGGGCTCCTGCCAACCCCAGCAGAGCACTTTCCCTTTTCTGATCCTGAAGATGACTTTCAGACAGATCTCTCTGATGATTTCAAGAAAATCCCATCTCTTTTTGAAATAGTTGTAAAACCTACTGTGGACTTAGCACATAAGATTGGGAAGAAGTAAGTTAACGTTTTCAAAAACGGTGGCATTTTCTCCCTAGAAATACTTATTAAGAAACTAACTTGTGTCCATGTTAATCGTGTGCGTAAGCTCAGGTAGAGATAGCAGCTGTCCTAGCACGCACCTGATTGCTTCTTCCCACATCCTCCTGCCCGTCCTCTGCTGCCTCCTCTTAGCTTTCTCTATAGAATCCTGAGCCAGCTTCAGAACCTACTCACAGTGATGAGGACTAGAAGAGAACTAGTCAAAACATTTATCCCTGGGTGATGGGATTAGGGGTGTTTCTTATTTGTCTTTGTACTTTCTGCATTTTTCAAAAGCAGTAATGAATACGATTTTAGAACAACAGTTAGTAAGCAGCAACTTAGAAAACTATGGGCTAAAACACAGGCAGGATGCACATGTTGGTCCTTCCAGTTACTATAGGTAATATGAAATAAATGCCTTCTTAGAAGCAGACTATTCTCCTCTGATATAGAAAACACATGTAACCATTTAAAAATGTGACATTCTTGTTTGTCTCTTTTCTTTGAACTAAGAAATATTATTCTTTCTGTCTACAGACCACCAGCATTTTATAGTAGTGACTCGCCACCAGGACCACAATATCAGGAAAGCAGCCCACATCCTCAGCATATCTACAGTTCTGGGTCAAGTCCAGGTCCTGAACCTAATATGTCTCAGGGACACAGTATTCCTGTGATGCACTCAGGCTCCCCTAGACATCATCCATGTGCAGGACCTCCTGGCCTACCAGTGCCACAGAGCCCACCTTTGCCACCCGGTCCACATGGAGCTGGAGTAATTGTTCAACCAGATGCATCTTTGTCAGTACCAAGTATGAGTGGTGCTTACCATTGTCCGGGCTTTCCAGAACACATGATGAAAGTACCCAGAGAGAATCACGGTTCTCCAGGCTCATCACACCTGCAAGGTTCTGGTGAAATGCAGCTCAACACCAGTTATGAGTCCCTACAAAACCCCGCTGAGTTTTATGAGAATTACTATTCTCAGCATGGTGCACCTAATTTTCAGCCACCCACTAACTCTAGTGGTAAGTGTACCTTTCAGAATCAAGCTAAATATTTGGAGTCCTATCTTTCATTAAAAGGATAATAAGTATGTTTTAAATAAAGCTACATGAAAACAAATAAATAAATCTAAATGTGATGAAATTGAGACCTTAAATATGTTTTAACTTTCTTTTGTTAATTCCCACCCGAAGATATTTTTTCCACTGATTTTTAGAAAGTGGAAAAGGGAAAGGGAGGTAGAAAGAGAAAAACATCAATGTGAGAGAGACACATTGATTGGTTGTCTTCCAACCAGGGTCAGGATCAAACATGCAACCCATGCACATGCCCTTGACCAATAATGAAACCCGAGACCCTTCAGATCATGGACCCATGCTCTAACCACCACGCAACACCAGGGAAGGCTTCAAATTTAACCAAACATTTTTAATAATAGAACTTTAGATAACTTCAAAAATATTTATAATCACATAATAGTTTTCTAATCAAATGTGATTATTAGTAGGGCTTCAATTTCTTATAACTCACAGGGGTACTCTCTCGTGGAATACTGTACTTTAATCAATGTCTGTTTCTTTATTATGTGCAGATGGGATGTGGCATGACGAGTTTGCTCAGCATCAGCCTCCCATTGTTCAAGACTCACCTAACCGTGGGAGTGGGTGTGATGGCAGCGGCAGCATGACAGGCCATGACGCCCTGCCTGCACCAGGCCTCCTCCCTGCAGTGCAGAGAGCTCTTTTTGTCAGACTTACTCAGAAATACCAAGACGACGAAGAACCAAGCAGCACGCACCCTCACAGGGCATCCAGCAAAGAAGAAGGTCTGTCATGTTATTTTTTCATAATGCTGCAAAGAATATTGTCATACAAGCGTCTGAGTCCATGTTGTTGTGGGTTTTTTAAAATATATTTTTATTGATTTTTTACAGAGAGGAAGGGAGAGGGATAGAGAGGTAGAAACATCGATGAGAGAGAAACATCGATGAGCTGCCTCCTGCACACCCCTTACTGGGAATGTGCCTGCAACCAAGGTACATGCCCCTGACCGGAATCGAACCTGGGACCTTTCAGTCCACAGGCCGATGCTCTATCCACTGAGCCAAACTAGTTAGGCTGAGTCCATGTTTTTAATTCTTTTGGAATATACCGAGGAGTGGTCTTGCTGGGTCATTTGATAACTATATGTTTAACTTTTTGAAGAACCACCAGATTTTTCCACAGTGGCTGCATCATTTTACATTCCCACCAGCAATGTAGGAGGGTTGCAATTTCACTATATTCTCACCTATACTTACTATTTTCTCTTTTTGAAATTATTATTTTAGCCATCCGTGTAGGTGTGAAGTGATACCTCATTATGATTTTGATTTGCATTTCCCTAGTGGATATGTCACATGTTATGATACAGCATCTCACAACTTGTTTGGGTCACAGTTCCTAAAATGGTCTTAAATAGGTTAAAGTTTGAAAAAATGAGTTTCTCTGAACTGCCTCTCATGTTTCCAGCTTACTTCATAGCTCCTTTCTTGGGGATTGTTTGTGGTTTCCATGCCATTGGTATATTAGCAATTAATTGCAAGGGGGTTGACTTGAACCAGTGATTAGATCTGAAATTAGAGTGCAAGGCCTAAGTGAGCAGACTTGCTATTTATTGGGCCTTTTTATTTTGGAAGACAATAAATAGAAAAGGAACAAGACACCTTTCAATTCAGGAATTTGGACTTCTAGACCAAGCTCAAAACAATTCAGTTATTAGAGGAATGTTTATGGGCATAGACTATACACTTCAGATTCTGCTATATTATTTATATATACTAGAGGCCCGGTGTACGACATTCGTGCATTGGGGGTTGTGGGGGTTCCTCAGCGTGACCTGCACCCTCTCCAATCTGGGAGCCCTCAGGAGAGCCCTCTCCAATCCAGGAGTTTCTGTCTGTTTGTGCAATCATATGAGCGAATTGTCTGAGACCCCAACTCAGTTTGGTTTGTTGCTCACAGAATAATAGAGGCATATTTTTTTCCTTTGCTTCATTGGTGGAGATTTCCTGGAAGTTTTAGGATATCTTCCCTTTAATTTTTCCTAGACACTCTGATTTTACTTATGTCTCTGACCTTTGCTTTCCCTCCATCCCCCACCGCAACAGTAACTTGCTCCAGGCTCACTTTGCTCTGCAGTGTTCTCAACCTTCCTAATGTCACGACCCTTTAATGCAGGTCCTCATGTTGTGGTGACTCCCAACCATAAAATTATTTTCATTGCTACTTTATAACTGTAATTTTGCTACTGTTATGAATCGTAATGTAAGTATCTGATATGCAGGATATATTTTCATTGTTCGCAACCCAAAGGTTGAGAACCGCTGCTAGTGTCTAAGAGATCCGTCTGCCACCAGAACTATGATTCCCAGCATTCCTGATGCTCCCCGTGCTCTTGGTTTTCCCTTCCTGCTCTGTCTCTGTTCCATGGCCTCCTACTCTGCCAAGTCCTCCAAGCTGCCAGCTCTCCATCTCTGCTCTCTGTCTGGCGGCTTGGGGAGCCAATTTCCCCAAGCTGCTCCACTCTCCGCTGGCTCACCCATTCTGCTCTCCACCCAGCGCCTGTGTATGCAAATTAACCCACCATCTTTGTCAGGTTAATTTGAATACTCCTGATTGGCTGGTGTGCGTAGCGGAAGGATGGTCAATTTACATGTTTCTCTTTTATTATATAGAATAAAAGCCTAAGCGACCATTATGAATGGAACAACTGGTCAACCAGTTACTATGACGCACATTGACCACCAGGGGGCAGATGCTCAATGCAGGAGCTGCCCTCTGGAGGTCAGTGTGCTCCCACAGCCAACCTCCCACAGTCCTTCTCCACAGCCAGCTGGCGCCCCCCCCCCCCCCAATGGCCCCAATCACCAGCCAGGCCAAGGGACTCCACCTGTGCACGAATTCATGCACTGGGCCTCTAGTTAGGGAATGTTATTCTATATAATAAAAGCATAATATGCTAAGTGTTCAGTTGTCCGGTCACCCATTCAACCAATCAAAGCATAATATGCTAATGATATGCTAAGGCTACTCAACCACTTGCTATGATGTGCACTGACCACCAGGGGGCAGACACTCCGACTGGTAGGTTAGCTTGCTGCTGGGGTCTGGCCAATCGGGACTCACTGAGAGGAGCTGAATACACCCTGGAGCCCTCCTGTGGTCCCTCTGCTGGACAACCTCCCTCATCCCTCCCCAGCCCTGATTCTGCACTGGTGGGGTCCCTCGGCCTGGCCTGCAGCCTCTCACAATCTGGGACCCCTTGGGAGATATTGGAGAGCTGACAGCCTGATCCCGCAGGCCAGGCTGAGGGACCCCACTGGTGCATGAATTCGTGCACTGGGCCTCTATTTTTCAATATAAAAGATAATATGGAGACACTAAATTTACCTTAGTGTTTTCAATGTTGATAAGTGTATAGCATCTAGTTAATTAAGGAGAGAAAAGTTTAAGGCATCCAGTTCTTACAAATTAGAAAATCTTAAACATAAAATTTATTAATAACTATCTAAAACTATGACAGGTAGCTACAAGCTATTACATAAATATTCATTATATTTTCAAATACGGTAACATTAATTCTTCATTTACTTAACATCACAGGGAAATGAGAGATACCTAATAACTTAATTTCCTGTACAATTTATATTTATTCCTTTAAGTGCTAAAACTTTCATTTAAAAAACAACAACCATTTATCAGTCAACTTTTTAGTCTTACAGAGCTTTATGTTTACATAAGCAAGAAAATAACTTTTCTAGCCGTAACTGGTTTGGCTCAGTGGATAGAGCGTCAGCCTGCGGACTGAAAGGTCCCAGGTTCGATTCTGGTTAAGGGCATGTACCTGGGTTGCGGGTACATCCCCGGTGCGGGATGTGCAGGAGGCAGCTGATCGATATTTCTCTCTCATCGATGTTTCTGACTTTCTATCTCTCTCCCTTCCTCTCTGTAAAAAATCAATAAAATATATTTTAAAAAAAAAGAAAATAACTTTTCTAGATGATAAAAAATCCTATATAATAAAAAGATAACATGCAAATTGACCATTATGCCCTCGCACAAGATGGCTGCCCCCATGTGGTCAAAGATGGCCGGCAGGGGAGAGCAGTGAGGATGATGAGGCCAGCAGGGGAGGGCAGTTGGGGGGGGGGGCAGGCCTGCAGGGGAGGGCAATTAGGGGGGACCAGGCTGGCAGGGGAGAGCAATTGAAGACGACCAGGCATGCAGGGGAGAGTAGTTGGGGGGGACCAGGCCGGCAGGGGAGGGCAGTTAGGGGTGACCAGGCTGTCAGGGGAGGGCAGTTATGGGGGGACCAGGCCAGCAGGAGAGGGCAGTTAGGGGTGACCAGGCTGTCAGGGGAGGGCAGTTATGGGGGGACCAGGCCTGCAGGGGAGGGCAGTTGAGGGCAACCAGGCTGGCAGGGGAGGGCAGTTAGGGGCAATCAGGCCAGCAGGGGAGCAGTTAGGCGTTGTTGATCAGGCTGGCAAGGGAGTGGTTAGGGTGTGATCAGGCTGGCAGGCAGAGTGGTTAGGGGCAATCAGGTAGGCAGACGAGTGGTTGGGAGCCAGTAGTTCCAGATTGTGAGAGGGATGTGCAACTGCCAGATGTCCGACTAAACCGGCAGTCGGACATCCCAGATTGGAGAAGGTACAGGCTGGGCTGAGGAACAACCCCCCCCCCCCCCCAGTGCACTAATTTCTTGCACTGGGCCTCTAGTTTTATAATATTATACAACTGGTGATGTTTTATAAAGGTTGTTTTCTCTATATACAGAAAAAGTCTTGACCAGCTAGGATTTTTGTGTATTTGTTGTTATATTCATAAAATTTTAATGCCTTTAAATTGTATCTGTCCCTTGATAAAAAGTTGTTACTCATCATTTCCTGTCTAATATTTGCTGCCTGTTGTCCTCTGCTGTTCTACTTTCCTTCTGTTCTATATTCATTCTCATTCCAAAAGGGATTTGACTGCTTATTAAATATGTTCATATGAAAGTGAGACTAAAATAGCATCTTCCCTCTTTGGGTCAGGTAACAACTTCTGTGAGGAGCAAAGTTACTCTACAGAAACATTGAAAATGAATTGCAAGCCCAGCTCTAGGCCTCCTGGAGGTCCAAGAAAAGAAGGAAAGAGACCTAGAATCTAAACTTTGTTTTCCATACCCTGAGACCCAAAAAAACCTTTTGCTATAGTGACATAGTGTATTCTATATTAAGACACATCCCCACCCTAAACACCATTGCTTATTTTGTGAGCACTGCTCTGTTCAAACTAAGAGGGTAACACTAAAGTTCCATGAGGTAGAAACACATTAGTAAGCAGTGCAAGGAGGTAAAAGAAGAATATCTGCAATGGTCTATTGGTCTGGGATATTCTAGGGCAGTGGTTCTCAACCTTCTGGCCCTTTAAATACAGTTCCTCATGTTGTGACCCAACCATAAAATTACTTTCGTTGCTACTTCATAACTGTAATGTTGCTACTGTTATGAATCATAATGTAAATATCTGATATGCAGGATGGTCTTAGGTGACCCCTGTGAAAGGGTCTTTTGACCACTAAAGGGGTTGCGACCCACAGGTTGAGAACCGCTGTTCTAGGGTGTGTGTGTGTGTGTGTGTGTGTGTGTGTGTGTGTGTGTCCAACTTAGTGTCGAACTGTATGTGTGTGAATTGAGAGGAAGGACACTCGCCCTATCATACCTTCTACTCATTGTGTGCAACACATGAGGGATAAAAAGACTTTAGGAGTAAGGCCCAAAGTGTTCTCATAAAGGTCAAGTATATAAACTTGAGGGTGTTAGTTTTGTTTGATATTTTTAATTTAGTGCTGGAATAGCTAATATAGTCACATCGGTCAAATATCTAAAATGTAAAATACAAATGAAGAGTCTGCACCTCACCCCTCATTTGCTCAGTTCCCATGGCTTCCTTAACTGTCATTATTAGTGCTCTGTTGTCTTTCCAAACATATTTTTATATCTCTCCCTTGCTATCAAAATAAATGAAGAGCTTAAGGATTACTTGAATTAAGGAGACCCAAAACCTTTCATCTTCTGCCCCCAGAAGGTTTTGCCTTCTCCCTGAAGCCTGTTACACCACACAGGCTCTAAGTTCCCTTGGCCAGTTGGCAGGAAAGGCCCGGCTTCCTCTGGCTGGAAGGACTTGCACATGTCCCAGTATCCCAGCTGTCTTCCAGAGTGTGACAACCAAATTGATGGTCATCATACCATATCCTGCCTTGTTCCGGTGTTGAAACCCTAGCATTTCTATGATGACATTGTCTTTCTGGCACATGGGGCAATGCCCAACCAACTGAGCCACACTGGCCAGGGACGATGATGCATTGTCTTGAAGTTAGACTTCAGAAATAGCATGTGCTTTTTTATCTTAATTCAGGCTGAATCTGCATGCTTCATTCTTTATAATAAGTCTTTGTCTGCATTTAGATGATCCTGTTAACTGGTATTCCAGTAGTGAAGAGGATGAAGGGAGCAGTGTCAAGGCAATCCTGAAAACGTTACAGAAACAAACAGAAACTTTAAGGAGTCAGCAGCAGTCTTCCTTGGAACTCGGCACTCCTACTGATCCAAGACTTGCTAAAGAGAAGAGTAAAGGTAACCAGGTGTCTGACCCTCGACTTAGGACCATCCCAAGACAAGACATTAGAAAGTCTTCTGAGTCTCCCGCACAGGGTCTCAGACTCGTGTGGGATCCCAGGAAACCAAGAGGAAACGGAAGTGGGCAGGTGAGCTCCTCTGCTGGCGCAGCAAAGTGCGATTTACATCATGCACATTCTGGCGCTAACATCAAACACAAGAGAGGAGATGATGAGGAAGAGGACACAGAACGAGAACTGAGAGAAAAGGCTTCCTTAATACCCCTGGACTCTCCCCCCGGGGCAGTGCTCCAGGACCCACGGTCGCAGCTGAGGCAGTTCAGTCACATTAAAATGGATATCATACTCACCAAGCCCAATTTCGCAAAGCACATCGTGTGGGCTCCAGAGGACTTACTTCCAGTCCCTTTACCAAAACCGGACCCCGTCTCTTCAATCAGCTTACCTCTGCCCCCTCTTATAGCTGACCAGAGGCTATGGAATTTGAAAAGTGATCTCCATCAAAGCACAGCTCCCCTGGATTCAAAATTGGCAGTCAAAGCCAAAATTAACACAACAAGCAGAGAAGGCTACCTGGAACCATTTGGGGACTTGCACAGCTCAGCAAGTAAATTGGGAGACCCCAGGCTACAAAAAAAATGTGATCCTAGACTTCACAGACTGCACAATACAGTGTCTCAGCAAGCAGTTACGAAGGAGTCACATACACCAAAGTGTGCCCCTCACTTGGCCAGGTCAAGCCCTGGTGCATCGCAGCCCTCGGCGGCAGTAACCAGCAACTCTGGGCCTGGGGTTTTGCCTCCCTACACTCCTAAACTGTCGCCTTCAGCTGGTGTTCCACTGGGGACTCCAAGTTCAGTTCTCAGTGGTATTAGTTTGTATGACCCTAGGGAGCCTGGCTCATCATCTGCACCAGAGCCAGCAATGGAAAATGCAGAGAACCAGAAAAAAAGTGGTGGTTTAAAAGGCAGTGACAAAAATGAGCATGCTCCTGGAGAAGCAGCCCTGCCACAGAAAACCACTGCCGACGTGGAGGCCACTGTCCATGGGCCAGCCGACGCACCGGCCCATGTCCCCAGCAGCTCCTGTGCAGGCCAGGTCCCCGCAGTGCACAGCCTTCCTGTGCAGGCGTTAACAGGCTTAATGAGACCCCAGTACAGCGATCCCAGGCAGTCCAGGCAGCTGGGACAGCTGAGCCCCACCCCAGAGGATAACCCCAGTGGGGAAACAGATGACAAATCTCTGAAAGAGGTTTTTAAAACTTTCGATCCAACTGCTTCACCATTTTGCTAGCTACTGTGTAATTAAGCAGTTCTTTTCAGTCTCGTGACCATCGCAGTCCTCGCTGTTTTGTAACTGGTTTACCTCTATAGTTTATTTATTTTTAAATTATGAACACTTTTCAGCTGCTAGTATCAGAACCACATGAAGTTATATCCTCTAAAGGCTGTGGTATTTTATATAATATTTTTATAAATTTAAGAGACTGTAGCAAGTGACATAGAAACCTATATATCATGTTAGCTTCAGTAAAAATACTTTTTTTGTAAATAAACCATCATGAACTGGACACTCTGCCTGAATATATGCCAGTTGTCTTTCTTAATCAATGTTTAGATAAATGATTACCACTTTTATATGGTTGTTCATTTCAAGCAATATAATGTATATTACTTTTGGGAAACAGTATTTTGACTAGGATCCTTTCTGTCAACACATAACTGCTAACAAAAATGTAAAATGAAATAAAACATTTTAAATCATAGCAGAACAGTTCATATTTAAGGGCATCACTTTTATTAATGTGGGCAATATTACTTGTGTAAATGAAGCATTTGAATGTCATATCTTTTAAAAAATATTTTATTGTATCATAGAAGTTAGAGATATATAAGTAGGTTGTTTTGCTGAAGTGAAAATTCGCAAGTTCTCTGACATACCTTTTTACAATTAATTTTCATATTAAATAGTTATGAGTTACTGCTGTCACCTGGTGATGTTTATGTGTGCTCATGTGTTTTGTCTTTAGCAGCATAATTTATATTACTTTTTCAAATGATGTAGCTACAATAATTGTATTCATCATGACCTTGGCAATTTTTACAAACTCTTAAAGATTCAGTGAAAGTCTATCGTGATTATTGCATTGATAATGTTTTAAGTGTCCAGGTTCCATATTTTTTTAAATAGCAAGAAAACTCAGAGATATTGTAGTCAACTGTGTGGCTACCAATAAAAAAACTTTCAGATCTCACATGACTGGCGTTCTATAACAGAGTTTGGAAATCCCCTAAATTGGTTAGAAATTGCATTTTTATGAAAAATAACATATTCATTCTTGTGTATTTATTGCCGTCTAAAATAATAGCAGCCTTACCAGTTTTATGCATTTATTATTTATAATGGAATCAGTTTACACTGATACTGATGTCTTGAACTGAAAGATTATGACAGTGTTTGCTGGTAACAATATCAGCAACTTGAACAAAGGAACATTTCCTCACAAAAGATAATGAAAGTGATGGATATCAGTCCTTGGGTGAACAGCTATCCTTGAGAAGTGATGTAAAAATATACAGCAAAATATTTCTCTAGGAACCTACGGTTTAATGTTAAAGCCTGCCCTGTATGTTCACTTCCTAACCCTTTACCTTTTGCTTGGATCCTGCATTCCCAAAGGGTTAAGTGAACAGAACTCTGCCAACCTAAGAAGCTCACTTTGTTCAAGGAAACGTGAATTTCTGCTATTTATACTTCGTCTACATTGTTGTCTAAAATGGCTCTGGATAATATTTTTAGGTTAAAAATGCAGTTTAAAGCCACCATAGAAAATATTTTCTGTTCAAACAAACTTTATTATTAATTGAAAAGTCACTGAAATGAATAAAACTGACAGAAAACAAGATTTTATATATATGTATAATCATATATATTAGTAGTTATATATTATACATATATATGATTATATATCTTTGCTATTATGTATAGATTATATATATCTTTGTTAAAGACTAAAATGTAATCCAAATCCTTAACAGAAGATATTTTTTACTACTAAAATAGATGTTAAAAAGTTAATTAAAAAGTAAAGTTTAAAAACCATTAATGCAAATAATAATTTTCATTTACTCAGTATCCTTGAATCCATATTATATCAGCTAATGTCCTAGAACAGCGGTTCTCAACCTGTGGGTCTTGACCCCTTTGGGGGTCGAACGACCCTTTCACAGGGGTCACCTAAGACCATTGGAAAAGACATATGTAATTACATATTGTTTTTGTGATTAATCACTATGCTTTAATTATATTCAATTTGTAACAATGAAACTACATCCTGCATATCTGATATTTACATTACGATTCATAACAGTAGCAAAATTACAGTTATGAAGTAGCAACGAAAATAATTTTATGGTTGGGGGTCACCACAACATGAGGAGCTGTATTAAAGGGTCGTGGCATTAGGAAGGTTGAGAACCACTGTCCTAGAAGCTATTTTACAAGAAAGTTTGGACTTACTTTCAAATTTAACAATATATTTTATATGAAAATGTGCTGTTTGTGTTTAAAATAATGATTTCTATCTGTGATGCTTTTTAAATTGTAGTAACAATAGCTTAGGAGATATTGTTACATCCTATCAACTGTGGTTATTTTTTAAAAGATTTTTTATTGATTTTTAGAGAGAGAGGAAGGGAGAGGGAGAAAGAAAGAGAAACATTGATGTGAGGGAGAAACATTGATCAGCTGCCTTTTGCACTCCTCCTCGTGAGGATTGTGCCCACAACCCAGGCATGTGCCCTGACCAGGAATCAAACCAGCCACCTTTCGTTCCATGGGACGACGCCGAACCTGAGCCACACCAGCCAGGGCCAAACTGGATTATTTTTATGTTTCTTTTTTCCTATTTTCTCACCAAGTTAATAGTAGCCATTTTCCCCAAAGAATAAGCTCCTCTTTAAGGAGAATTGTGATTTTAAAATCCATGGAATTTGATTTATACTATAGTATGCTGAGGAGTATGTTATGTCCCTATTCTTAGAAGCCAAACATTTATAGATAACAGAAGTAACTTGCATCTTACAAGAGTCTGGATTGGATTCATTGGTTGGGATGTGACTTAACCATTCATACTGGTTTGTGACAGAAGTTTTATGCCTGTTCACTTTGATGTTGAATAGAGGATATTCAGGATGTTGATTTTTGATTCCCAGAGCAAATGTTTTCCCATTACTTCTTTAGTTTTGCTCCAAACTCCTGTCTCTGGAGCCTTCCCAGTTAGGACCTCATTCTGAACCTTGAAGATGAGCCAAGTATTAGAGTGATTTCAAACTCTGTTTCCATGGGACCACTGTGACCCCGCCCTTGAGCCACACCCCAGTGTTAGGCTGCAACCAAAGCAGTCTACATTTGAAATGATGTTGGGTTAGGTTTCTGTCTGTCTGTAGACCTGTTTGGACTTCAAATGGTAGTTTTTATTCCTGGTCCCCCTTATTTTAAGACTGGAAGAATGGTTGTTTAGTAAATAAATCCTGGATGGGCATTCATATAAGGCTTATATGAGCTTATTATAAGCCACTTTGCTGAATTAATTTGAAGGGAGAGGGAGGAAAGGAGAACTTATGAGGGCTGGAGGTTCAAAGCCCATGAATTCATATTCTTGTTCTGATATGATAAGCATTTCATCTCATGTGTAGTTTCTTCTCTGTGAAATGGGGATAATTTTTACTGCTCACAAGTTAGACTTAAGGAGGAAATGAATTATTAAGTATTTATAAATATAAAATTGCTTCATAACTTTCACAAACATAATACACTCCCACTAGAATAGCAAAGCCCAAATTAACCTGCCTCTTTTAGAAAGAATATGGGTCTAAGAAAGGACATTAGGTTAACATCAATATAATATTTAGAATATATAATTTTTAAATGAAAACCACATTTTAAGCTGTAACTTATGCTTTTGAAAACAGGACCCATATGTGTCTCTGTACTTTTCTGTTTTCCCATAGCAACAAGCCTAGCTCTAGGCACACAGTGGGTGCTTTGTTAACTGCTTCTTGAATGCTTCTCACAATCCATCCAGGCTTAGATTTTTCAGGTGCTATCAACTATTAGGGCAGATACGGCAAAGCCATTCTGCGATTGCATTAGAAATACAGTTCATAACTTATACCTCTTTAGGTAGACACTGGGCACATAGCTTCTCCCCTCTCCCCCATCAACTGAACAATGTGAAGGTAGGGCTGCAGCAGCTCTGCTTGGAGTTAAATGTTTCTAGAATAATTCATAAATCTTAAGAATCCTCCAGACTTTACTTAATGTAACTTAATGGTGGAGGTTTGAATAGATCAATAATTTATTCCTATAGATCTACAAAGGATTATTTCTGTAACCAGAAGGAATTGCATAACTATAGAGTCTTATGTTTTTATTTTAAATGTCTTTCTCTAGTTTCTCCCTTTCGGTTATCTTCAAAATACATCAACCAAAATTATGAAGATATGCCTAACCTAATGAATTTCCAATAGCACTGAAATGTGTTTCTCCTAACACCATGAACAGTAATTCACCTTTTCAGTCATGAATTGCACTCTAGTTAAACACCCTCGTTACCCTTTGGAACAGAACAGTCATGCTACAGTTGACAAAACTGTTGTGTGCACAATGAAACTCTTCAAACGAGACTGTGAGTCCTTGCAATAGTATCTTACAGTTCTGTTCAACCTTGAATCTCTTGTTTTTTTTAAACTTAGAATTTATTTTTTATTAATATGCAGATAATTATAGCATTTTAGAAGAAAATCAGCTCTGTGAATTATCGGGCCCATGCTTCTTGCCTCACTACTCTGCGTGTCACATACTGTTGTCTCAGCGACCCCACGAATGAGCGATGTCCTCCGTGTCCTGGCCTCAGCAGCCCCGCCCAGCAGCTGTGGACTCACGCCTATGGCTTTGTTAACGGAGTCTATCCTTCTAGTATTTGGCCTTCCCCTCCTCCTGCTGCCTTCTGTTTTTCCCAGTATTCTTGTCTTTTCCAAAGAGCCTGCCTTCAGATGTGCCTGAAGTAGGACAGCTTCAGTTTTGTCATACTTGCCTCCAGCAATGTTTTAGGCTTAATTTGCTCTAGGCCCCGCTTGTCTGTTTGGTGGCCTGAGTTATTCGTAAAGCAATCCTCCAACACCATGTTTCAAATGAATCAATTGTTTTCTATCAGCCTTCTTCCCTGTCCAGCTTTTGCATACGAGGGTGTGGGTAGCCTCGGCCCTGGTCTCTAACGACACATCTTTGCTTTTGGTGAGCTTTTCTAATTTTCTCATGGCTGTCCTTCCTAGTCTAAGCCTTCCCTTGATTTCGTGGCTGCAGTCTCCATTTGAATCGATGCCTGATTGCATCAGCTAATATTATTTTATTTTATCAGGGGTCTGATGTATAGTTTATTTAAAGGAATTAAATAAAGGACCAACTTTTTTTAAAAAAATTGTTCCAGACCTCCATTATGAGCAATAGCTCGGGATTAGTTGTCAGTGACAGGTTATATATTTTATATGCTTTTTAAAATAGAGAAGGTGAAAAATAACCATTACTGCAAGCAAGAGGTTTTAGTCCACTTCTGTGTTATAGGAGTTTGCCCTCCAAATGTCTGAGAGGCAAGTTGAATAAGGAGATTCAGTTTCCAAGAAGTAGGGTGATATTTCCTTATAAAAGTGACAATCAAGCCAGTTGTTTGTATACGTAACTTGCCAAAGTTTTAAAAAACCTTCAATCTTTGCCCTAAATCCATGCTCCCCTACCCATGACTAGAAAGAGCATGGCTGCTGGGTGCCAGGGCCCAGGTCACTTTGCTTTTAGTCCAGGGCTTCTGTGCCTGCCCGTGGCAAGGGTGCTGGTGGCAGTGTGTCCTAAGATGCAGTGTGTGTGTGTGTGTGTGTGTGTGTGTGTAGGGGGGAGCTGTGTCCAGACTTAGCATGGCCTGTTTTCTTTCAGATCCTCAAGCACCAGCTATGGGCTGAAATCCAGGTGAAACCCATTCAGTATGAAGCGGGTGTTTGTTTTTCACTTCCTAGCATTATTCCAGTTCCCCAAGTTCTATCTTTCCCCAAGTTATAAATGTCGGGGAAGTGCTGCCAAAATTGTTTCATCTGGAAGGTTTTCGTAAATACCAGTTTATTGGCTTCACTCAATTTTTAATCTCCTTTCTGTTCAAGAGATACCAGCAATGAGAGGATTTTGCTGAATTGATAAATTATTCTGCTTAAGGGTGAGCAAGTCACTTGGTAAAATCAGGAATATCTATTATTTCTTCTCAGTAATAACTCTTGCAAGGTTACAGTCTGTTCCAAGTTTCTGTAATTTTTTTCTGTGGCACCTTTCTATTGTCTGACTTTAAATAAAATGTTTCTAATAGTAACTGTCTGGCAGTGCATTGCTTTGCTTTAATACATTCATCTTTAAAGATAGAGTGTAGTGGTGCCGTGTACTCACATAAGAGCTGGTAAAGGGAGCCCCTCCTGCCTTCCTGAAAGGAGAAGGGGTGGGCTGGTCCCCCAGTGTATCCAGCAGGAGGCTGCACGCCCCACAGCGACTAGCAGCACGCAGGCCCTGTGTCCCGATGCTGTGTGTGTTCTGGGAAGTCTCTCACATCAGCAAAACTAGTTTTCTGTTGGAGGATCTGAATGAGAGGTTGCTAGCAAATGGGTTGCTTAGAGCAGAGCGGGAACTCCAGGGTCAAAGTCAGATCTCCTGGCGGGAAAGGCTCTCAGAGAGCCTGGTCACTCTCCCCGTCATGATCAGAGCAACGACAAGGTGACGATGCTTCCCTCAGAGGTCGGAAACCTGTTAGCAAATGTCCCGTGGCTTCTCCTGTACGTTCAGTCAGAACGAGGGAGCCCTGGATTAATGGCCGAGCGGCTCTGACCGTGGCCACTTCTCCCCGGAGCGGAGCGGAGCGAGCACAGTCCGCCCTGCGCGAGGCCGCAGTGGACCAGTCAGGACTGGGCATCGCTTCCTCATGGACGAAGCGAGGACTCGTCCCTGATTTCAGAGCCGGCGTTTGAGTGCTCATCTGTGCCAGTGGGGGCTGAGTACTGAGAGGGGAAAGAGGGCTGTTTCCCAACGACACTGCAAAGTGAGTCTGAAGTCTCCCTGCTTTGTGGCGAGTGTCAAACGATCAAGCACACAGGCTACATTTTAGAAGCCGTGAGGAACAAATGGTGCATAGTGTTACTTAAGCTTTCCACTCTCACCGTGCGCCTCTCCAACACCCTCACGTGGAGGTGGTTCTGCCCTGGACCACCCTCCGCAATGGCACGTCCCTGCCCAGCAGTTATGATAATGGCAGTAACCCTCCATGCTGGTCGGGTGATGGCCGTGAGCCGGGGATCTACATGCATCACCTCACAGCCCACTAGTGAGCACGTGAGTCCACTGACCTGACAGGCGTGCAGCACAGCAGGTCTCTGAGGGCCGCTGAGTGCCTTAATTATCCCTGGGACCACTTCTCCCAAAAGTGAGGGAAGGAAGCCGCTCGACCTCCCGAGGTTCATCCCCTTCCTCGAAGTAGCATCAGAAAGAGGCATTAAAGGGGTGCTATTTTGAAGGTTACTAATGGACTTTCTCTTTAGTCTTTCCAGGTTTGCAAACCATTGCCTCGTTGGCTTGTGACATCCATCCACCTGGGACAGTACAGAGGAGAGAGAGAGACTCTTGCAGTTTGTTACAGGGACGCTAAGAGAATGAAGGTAATATTCAGCTTTGACGCACAAAGATGAGACTTTGCAGCAGTGCCATAACCTCATTTGAAATGATGTCCAGGTCTCTCTATTCTTCCTCCAGCGTATCAGTGAGCAGTGCCCAAAGGAGGGCCAAGCAGAAGGGGCGGGGTGAGGGGTGGAGGGGGAAGGAGGCCCGTTTCTCTCCTCCCTGGGGATCCCGAACAGAAGGAGGAGAGCAGGTGGATCAGATGTGTGTGGGCTGTTTCCGTGCGCGCAGTGGACGATGAGCTCGCTGGTGCCGTGGCTGAGGTTCTGGGAGGAGGCCGGAGCAGAGCCCTGTCGCTGGTGAGTGTATTTCCTGTGTCCTGATTGTCCTGGGCTCTCAGTGTCTGTGCGGCATGGATGCCCTCTGACAACTGGAGGTGCCCACCCTTCAGAAGCCAGGGAAGGGCCCCCACGGTCTTGAGCCCCAAGAACTGAGGCGGGCAAAGTCCTGAGGGAGGTTGGTTGGTGCTCCCCGGGAGCACTTCTCAACCAAAAGGCCCCGGGCACCCAGGTACACACAGCGGGAGAGGCCAGAGGGTTGTCGTTGGAATGGTGACCAGCCAGTGGTCACCCCAGGGCCAGCACAGTGCTACAGGGCTCCCTGTCCTCTCCCAGTGCATAGAGGTACCACTCCTTTCCACGTCTGCGGTGTGGGAGCCAACCTCTGCAGCCCCGCGGACACTTGCCGAAGAGCAGCCTCCCTCCCGTCAAGCAGCGGGGTTTTCGGAGCCCAGCGCTCACTGCGGCCCACTGGGCAGTTTGCTCCGAGGCCTGGGCTACTGTTTCATTTGATCACTGGCTCAGAGAGTCCCCAGATCCCCACGGGCGCGCAGCCCTCACCCAGAGCCAGGGCGCATTGAGGAGATACTTCATGAGATGTTCCAGGAGGCGGGCGTGGCCATCCACTCGCAGGAGGCAGACACTGACAATGTGGTGACGTATCGCTCAAAGGTCTCCAGTACTGAGAGAGGAATCTGGGCACCAGCGAGGCTGAGCAAACGTGGCTGCGAGACAGGTTAGACAGAAAATAATTCCAGCCAGCACCCACCCAACCCACTGTCACCGCCTGTCCCCACAGGCTGGTTCCCATGGCGACCAGCGCCTCAGGGCCAGTGTCAGCACTACCAGAGCCTGGGAGACGTTTCTCAGCTTTCATAATGCTCCGGCGCCAGGGCTGCGAGCGTTGGGGGGGCTCTGGTGCTGGCTTTCCGCAGGCCCAGCTCATCGCAGTCCTGGTCGGAGGTCTCCTGGAGCCGGTGCCACAGCAGTTTCTGTCTCCACTGCATGCAGAAGGCGGCAACTTCCAGCTCCTCCGCATCCGAGGACAGCGGCCTCAAACCCTGGCGGAGAGAGAGACAGGTGAGCCCCGGGGACACTGCACACTCTCCCAGCGTCTGCTGACTGGAGCTCTCGGGGATGCCTCTGAGAGGCTGGGCTGGTTTCCTGCTGGTCTAGCTTTGCTTTCACAGAGACCAAGGAACGGTGTTCGGAGGGTTCCTCTGGGTGGGCACCCACTCATTCTGAAAGGAGATGCGCAACAGCGCAGAGGGCCTTACATTCGTCAACACAAGATGTTCTGAGAATGTAATTGTTAAAACTCTCTCTTTCCCCTAAATTCTGCCTCCTCTGGATTGCGCCTTGTTCATTTTGCTTTATGCAAACGCTCCAAGGGTCTGGCCAGCGGCTTGAGCAGAGCCAGGACACAGGGGTACACTCGGCTTCACTGTCAGGTTCACTTACACTCAGACGGCCTGGAGATGGGGCCATGTGGACTGGCTGGCCTAGGCTGGTGCTGCAGGACCAGCAGGAGGCTGTGGGCGTGGCTGCAGGACCAGTGGGAGGCCATGGGCGTGGTTGTGCTGGAGGGAGGGACACTATTCCTTAATGGCCAGGCCTGAGCTTTTCTCTCAAGGTCTGGGATAAAATCAAGTTGAATTTTTTTTTAAGAGAGAGAAGCATTGATCTGTTGTTCCACTTATTTATGCATTCATTGGTGGATGCGTGCATGCGCCCTGACTGGGGATCGAACCTGCAACCTTGGCGTATTGGGATGACACTCTAATCAAATGAGCTACCTGGCCAGGTGAATTTAACAACTAAGAAGAAGGTAGCGTTTCCTCATGCATGTATGCAGTACATCATGTTCCTGTCCCTGTCGGGCTGTGACCCAACTCACAGCCCCGCACACTGCTTCACGCCAGCACCTGCTCTGGGATCAGCACTTACCCTGAGACTCGCAGCCTCTGCGGCCCTCACGGTCTTGGAGACGGCCCGGAGGAGCTGCTGTGCATTTCCCAGCAGGAGCTCCTCAGAGGACTTGCTTCTGGCTAGGGAGGCCTTGACACTGGGGGTTACAAGAGGAAAGCAGCTGGCGTCACACTGGGTGGGAGGTGAATCTCAGACAGCTCAATGCCAGAACGTTCGCAATGTGAGCCTTTGTGGGCACGGCTCAGAGAAAGAATGTTCTAATGATCTAATTTGTCATTTTAAAATAAAAATGTACATCTGGATACGAAGAAAGTATGACTCATATAGTATCTATAAATTAACAAGAAGTGTTTTTAATGAAAATAACTGAAGAGATGTACTTAAGTAATGAACTTTGGTAAAATCTCAGACCTGAGAGCTCGACAAATCCACCTTATGAATCAGGCCTTACCTTTGTGGTCTGAGCACTGACGTCTTAGGGCCCTGCTCACCTCGGAAAGGCTGCTCCTCCCAAGGGCAGCCAACTCCTGGAGGTAGTGAATGATCACCTGCAAGTGCATCTTCCATATGCAAACTAACCAACCCAAACCCCGCCCACCTCCTCCCCATGGAGCTTTCCACTCCAGGCCACTGTTCCCTGCACAGATCACACTAGGGCCGGGCACCAGACAAGGAGGGGCAGCCTCTGTACTGCAGAGCCCGAGGAAATTAGTCAAATCAGCTGATCCTAAACCCCTGTAACTCGCTCACCCCCTCTTGCCTATTCCTTCCCATGGCAACCATAGTAAGTCTCTGGCCTGTTTCCCCTCACTCCTGCTTCTGACGGACCCTGGCTGGCCCCGCATGGCCCCATGTAGCTCTGCTCCGAGGCCCTGTGAGGGTCCTCTCTGACAGTCATTTCCCTGCGAGTGCGTCCTGCCATACTTGATTTAAACAAACCCCGAGCACCCTTACAATACCTGGATTTGAAGTGCTAATTCATTGCAGTGCCTATAGTTTAAGTAGAGAAATTTGAGTAGCTAATCTTGAGATGATTATGTGCCTGAAATATTTCCTAGATGTGATTTTCCACATTTTTCATGCCATAGCACACAGAAACTAATTACTAAAATTCTGCTGCACACCAAAAACAAGCAAACAAAAAAAGCACACTTGTTTTTGCTGACCTGACCCAAAAAAATAGGTATAATTTTGATTTATTCACACCAGATGGCTAATGTTGTACTGGCTGTTGTCATTATTTTATTTGACAATCTAAGGGAAAAGAAGTCAGTGCCCCTGACTCTTGTAACACAACTAGTTGAAAATCGCTGTCCTAGATAAAAGTAACCAGGTTTTATTTCTATACAATTTATATACCTTGATCTTGGCAATGTTATTTTTATAACTCACAATAATTGATACCAGTTTTAGCTAGCAGCTTTCCATAACATCAGAATATTACAAACTAGAGGCCTGGTCCATGAATTCGTGCACAGGTGGGATCCCTCAGCCTGGCCAGCAATTGGGCTGATTGGGACCGCAGGAGGTTGGCTGGGGGGAGGAGCCCCAGGAGGTTGGCTGTGGGAGCGCACTGACCACCAGGGGGCAGCTCCCGCATTGACCATCTGCTCCCTGGTGGTCAGTGAGCACCATATCCGGTCATTCAGTTGTTCGGTCATTCGGTTGCTAAGGCTTTTATATATATAGATATATATCTGTTACTGATGAATGTGCAGTGCAGCTTTAAGGCACTGGGGTTGAAATAAAACTGGTCCATACTTATGACATTGTATATTGTCAACACGAAAGCTGTGGTAAGGAACAGCATGGCTCAGTGGTTGAGTTCAACCTATGAACCAGGAGGTCACTGTTTGATTCCCAGTCAGGGCACATGCCTGAGTTGCAGGCTCAATCCACAGTGTGAGGCATGCAGGAGGCAGCCAAACAATGATTCTCTCTCATCATTGATATTACTATTTCTCTTTCCCTCTCCCTTCCCCTCTGAAATCAATAAAAATATATTTAAAAAACAAAAATCAAAAAAAATCCTGCTCACCTCCAGAGTTCAGGCACATTAAATTAATTCATCTTAACATAAGTTATGAGCTAGCATAGTCCTTCCTGGTCAGGTAACTCTGAAAATACTTCCACTTTGCAATTATTTTTAGAAATAACTGGCTTTTTTGGTTATATTATTAGTATAAAAACGAAGCGATAACTAATGGTAAAATGTTAAACATAATTATAAAGCACAGACTTGTTTTGCAGGTG
Organism: Myotis nattereri; assembly: GCF_964212035.1. NCBI lineage: Eukaryota > Metazoa > Chordata > Mammalia > Chiroptera > Vespertilionidae > Myotis > Myotis nattereri. The sequence continues at coordinate 27,416,882 of NC_138085.1, forward strand.
GAGCCTGATGTGCAAACACCAGCATGCGTGTGTGATGTTGCCAAGGGAGGCGGGAAGCGTCGATGCCGGTGTATTTGATTCCTGAAAATCCTATGGTTACTCTATGTTCACACCTACTCAGGAACAGGTTCTCCATGTTAAGTCTTATTTTTCTTTCTTACGTATATCACCCGATATATTTGTGATAAAATGAGAAACAACAGTGGCTTCAGTGCATTTCTGGTCCTCTGTATTAATTTGAAATTCCCGGAACTAATGTGGGCTCTTGGAGGATGAAACGTTAAAAGGAGTATATAAAGAAAGGAGTTTCCTCCCCACCCAGCCCTCCAGAGCCTGAGACAGAAGAGCACACTGTCCACCCCCCCCCCCACCCCCGCCCCCAGCCGGTCCCACCACGCGCTTCTACCTGGAGATGATGCGGAGCTGGTTGCTCATGGTCTGGATCTGCTCCACGACACACAGGAGCTCCTGCGAACACCTGGGGTCTATGCAGTTCTTAGCAATGATGTGGATAAGCCTGGCCAAGTTTTGTCCAGAAGTCGCAACTTTCCTGGCAGAGGCAATGAGCTGCTCTTTGGTCTGTATCCAAAGAAATGCAAAGAAGTGGGTGAGCAATGCTGTCGCCGTTTCCCCTAAGAAATTGGTGGCACAGTGTGCCCGGCACAACCTACTTCGGCCCCAGAGGGAACACAGTTAAATGTCTCCAGTGAAGGAGCGGGGCTCGACTGAAGAGGTCAAGCTGAGTATCCATAACCTTCGAGTCATGGAAGGTCATAACCCAGGACTCTAAGGTGCCAGAGAAAACTCAGACCACAAGAGAGTAGTCTGGTGTAGATCTCTGCCAAGAAAGGAGGTGCTGCCCTGGCCAGGTGGCTCAGTTGGTTGGAGCGACGTCCTGTACACCAAAAGGTTGCGGGTTCGATTCCTGGTCAGGGCACATACTTAGGTTGTGGGTTTGATCCTCAGTCAAAGAGAGTGAGGGAGGCAACCAGTGTCTCTCTCTCTCTCTCTCTCTCTCTCTCTCTCTCTCTCTCTCCCCCTCCTCCCTTCTGCTCTCCCTAAAAATCAATGAACATATCCTCAGATAAGGACTAAAATTAAAAAGGAGACCCCTCGATCTTCCTGCCGTCCTCCAGCTGCACCCAGCCTCAGCGCTGGAGAGGTCTAACGCCCTTCCCCAGGGTCACAGACTCTCCCAGCTCCTGTCAGGTCCCTGGGTCCCCCACCCTGTGTGGCCTGTGGCCCTCTAACTGCCATTTCAAACTCTTTTCCGTTTTACTCCAGAGCACCAAGCATTTCGGTGCTTGAAATCGGGTTGGTAAGAAGATGGGAATTGGAGAATTGGAGGAGAATTCTTCACGTTCCTCCATCTCACCAGGCACGAGCCTCACTATTAAAATTATCCTCTGGGCTCAGCCCGAGTGGACCAGTTGGTGAGCATCATCCCATGCACTAGGAGGTCGCTGGTTTGATTCCCGGTCAGGGCAGGCTCGAGCCCCGCTGGGGGAGAGGGGACATGCAGGAGGCAGGCAATCGATGTTTCTCTCTCATGAATGTTTCTATTTCTCTTTCCCTCTCCCTTCCTCTCTCTCAAACCAATAAAAACATTTTTTTCTTTTTTTAAAATATATTTTTTATTGATCTAAGAAAGGAAGGGAAAGGGAGAGAGAGAAACATCAATGATAAGAGAGAATCATTGACCGGCTGCACCCTGCACGCCCCACACTGGGGATCGAGCCTGCAACCCGGACATATGCCCTTGACCAGAATCAAACCCGGGATCCTTCATTCCGCAGGCCGACACTCTATCCACCGAGCCAAATCAGCGAGGGCAAAACATAGTTTTAAACAACGTATCCTTTGGTTTTTCTTTAGGTGCCATTTCCCAGGGAGCCCCATGGGGCACAGGATTTGCATATTCCTGGCCCCCTTGACCACACACCATGGCCAACACCCAAGTCTGTATGAATTAGGATATCAGAGGTGTTTAGAAAGGGAATGGGAGTCAGCAAAAAGAAGTGACCACTGCCAGGTCTGACCTAATGACCTTGGGGCCACAGTCCAATGAGAAACTGGCTGTTTGAAGTGGGCAGGGTTGGGAGGAGGGATGGGACAATGGCAGGTCCTACTGGAAGTGGCCAGGGGGCTGCTAGGTTTGGCTTGTAGTCACCTGGTCGGGGGCACCCTGACATCCAACCTTCTTACCTGGACTCCCTTTCCACCCAGAATGAGAAATGGGGCCCCACGCAGCCTGGCCGTGGTTTGGGGAGCCATTTTTCCCCGGCAGACCAACACGGAAGGAGTTTTCCAAACAGCTTTGGAGCCATTCTAGCTCTCCGTTCTGGCCCCCACTCGGTAAATGAACCCTTTTACTTTCTCGGTGTTGGTAAACGTTGCTCAACTAAACTGAATCCAGACGAGGGCCGGAGAGAGTGAGGATAGGGCCAGGGTGGAAGCAGGCACCACCCCCCAGCCCCCCCCCGCCCCCCCCCCCCCCCCCGCCCAGGCCATGCTGGCCCTGAACCGGGTCCTGTGGAGGCTGCTGCCCTGTTACCTCCATTTGGGGCAAATTTAGAGGATGTAAATGGCCCCTTAGCCATCCTTCTGGGATACAAATGAGTCCTTGAGTTCACTAAACTGCAGCTTCTGACCATTTATCTTTCTGGTGACTAAGACAAAACTGTAGTCATTAAGCCCAAAAGAGGAGGGGAGAGAGGTGACGTGACATTTATGATACAGTAGACAGAGACAGGAGGGAGCGTGCAAGAATGCTAAGTGCTGAGCAGCCGAGTAGGAGTGTGGCCCAACTGTGCAGGGAGCCCCAGGCCTGGAGGGCAGCGCCCAGCACCCGTTTCCCCCCCACGGTGACCAGTCCTCCCACCACCGAAGTCCCCAAAGGCCACGTACCAGGAGGCGTCCTCTGCTCCGTAGACTCTGAGCCATCAGGAGCACCTCCTCAGCCATGTCCTGGGTCAGCTGGGTGATTCTGTTCCCACCGTCCGTGCTGCGGTCCTGCGGGGGCTGCTCCGGCTCTGCCCTCGGCCAGGCCGGGCTGCCAGGGGCACAGGGGGCGCCGCTGTGGGGCTGCCGCTGTAGGAGGAAGACAAAGCCGGTGAGACGCCTGCCGCTCGGACCTTCCAACCGCCAGGGGCGGTTCACGGCCGTGTCATCATGTAACCGAGGGAACCGGGAGGGCTTCCGACTGCCCACGTGCCAGCTGCCCTTAGCATCTCTCCAAACCCACAGGAAAACAGCCAGAAGAGGGAACAGCGGGTCTCTGTCCCTTGGGGCCATTCACCAGAATTTGCATAAACTGGAACCTGGCTTTGTCCGATCCCAGGATCGTTACAATATCAGTGTCTTTCCCTCGGTGACTTTTCGGGCCTCACCTGGGAGAAGGGGGAATCTATAGGTTCTTGAAGAAATTCAGGAACCCCTGAATGTTCCCACTTTGGGAACCCAAATACTGGCACATAGGGAGATGATTCACAAAATCATAACCTTTCTTGAACCCACTAGGGAGCTGAGGTTGAAGGACATCAACTAGCCTGAAATCTAAGACAGACCTTCACAGCTCCTCTGTAAGTGGTGATGCTCCCCCCGCCCACTGCCTTGTTGTTTCCTAGTGAGGAAGCAGCGGGACACTCCCAGCTGGGCCCTGAGCGGAGCCTCCCAGGCCCTGAGCCACACAAGTTGCTCTGCACTTAGCAGTGAATCCAGTGACCACGTTCAAGAGTGGCCTGCCTCGCCAGCCAGTCTCAAGCTCCTCAGGGCAGGGCCTGGGCCCCGGTTCGAGCGGGCAGGAGGGGAGCCGCCTCCAGGCCCACCCGCCCCCACGTCTCCCCCGGGACCCCTCCTAGCACATTAAGGCCTCAGAAGGGATATGACTGAGCTGTTGGAAAAGCCTGAGGCCGCAGACCTGATGGTAAATTCCACCTAAACTGGGAGCTTTAAGTTCATGGTCCCCTTTGGTCTGAGGCTGTGAATGTAGCAGATCCTCCACCAAGAGAGGAATGGGGTCACAGGGGCGCGCAGGGCTGTGGACAGGCCACATGTGGCCACCATGTGTGGCCTGTGGTCTTCCGCCCCTGCCCGGCTGGCGGGCTGGGTCCAGTGTTGGTCACGCTCCCCTCACACGGGAAGGCTCTGCCGCTACCATGTGGCGTCAGGAGACCAGTCACCAAGGAAGGGTGGGTGGACCGTACCCTAGAGCTGTGGGTGCAGGCGGGTGTTTCAGTGAGCAGTATGTGAGTGTGGGGCCAGGAGACGGCAGAGGCCGGGATCCAGGTGAGCCACCCTGCGGTGTGGGCTCATATGAGTGCGCTTGGCCCTGAACTGGCCCAGGAGCAAGCAGGCTTGTGGGAAGAGCCCTGACAGCTGAGATCAACTCAGAAGCTGTCCAGATGTCAGAGCAGCAGCCAGCAGGTGGGGGTGGGGCAGGATGTGCCTGGCCTGGCCTGACTGCAGCTGCTCTCCCCTCCCACCCAGAACACCTACTCCCCCCTCCCCCCACCCCCATCATTCTGCCCCAAATCCAAACCTCTCCTGCACCTCTGGGCTGTCTTTCACATCCTAGCAAGCAATCAAAGCCACTTACTGTGCACCTGCGATGCCCAGACACTGAGCTTGGCACGAAGGATCTAACGACGGGGAAGACGGGGTCCCTGAACTCCACCGCTGACAGTGCAGTCTTTCTAAACGAGTGCACACGGGAAGTCACGGGCTTTGCTATCATCTTTCTGTGTTGGCGTCTTCAATTAAATCACCCCCCACCTCCTGGAGCCTGTTTGCTGGCCTTGCTCCCGACAGGCCCGGGGGAAGCCTTGGAGAGGGGGCCAATGACACCGAGGGCCCGCGGGACCCCGATGGGCCCGAGGACTCATCTGGGACTACGACTCAACTGCAGTGACCGAAAACAGGGAGAAAATGGCAAACGCGTGATTTGATGGCTCTTGAGCTAAGGGTTAGGAAAGTTGGGAATATTCTTTTCAGCTCGTGTCTCACATGGAGCTGTCAGGGACCCTCCACTTCCAAAGCTAGAAAGGTCCCAGGCTCCTCCGCGATGAGGGGGGCCACGTTGGAGGCCCCGTAGCTGCTCTGACTGCGCATTCAAAACAGAGGATGTCCAGGCGGTGACGTACGAGTGCCCTGACACCCACCAACCCCTTTCCAAACCATGTCGGCCTCAGCAGGCTCTGGCAGGTGCTCACGGTTGGGGGTGCTGTTCTGGGCTGTGTGGAGGGGTATCTCTGCCCTCGGGAGCCCCAGTTAGCGGGAGAGCAGGGCAGACGCAGCATGGGGGCTGGTTCCCCTCTCCCTGGCCTGGTGCCCCCACACAAGGCGCCCCGGGCACAGCCCTCGTCCCTGTGGTTGTGGAACAGGCGCCATTGTGGAGGAGGAGTGCCTGGAACAGAAACCCTGAGGTGGGGCCTGTCCACCCAGAGGCCCCCAGCTGCGCAGGAGAGAGGACACCCTTTGTGGGCAGGAGGGGGCTGAACGAGCGTGCTGTGGTCTCCGCTGCGCTGGGCGCCAGCAGGTGTGTGAGGCGCTCCTGTCTGCAGGTTCTGATGAGAAGGGGATGTGTCGGGTGAGCTGAGAGACACGGAATGTGCCAGGCAGTGGCATTAAGTGTCAGGAAGACCAGCGGGAAAACAGAAAAGGAGGAGCCCACAGGCTATCTGAGCGGAGGGGCCAGGAGCCATGGAGGCTGGAGAGCCTGGAAGGCGGCTGGGAAAGGGACCTGCCTGCCCGCCCAGCTACTTTGGGAACAGGGCCCCTTCTCAAGGTAATTCCCTTTTTTTAAATCCTCACCCGAGGAGTGAGGATATTTTTCCCATTGATTTTTAGAGAAAGTGGAAGGAAGGGGGGAGGGAAGAGAGAGACAGGAGAGAGAGAAATATGGATGTGAGACACACTGATTGGTTGCCTCCTCCATAGGCCTCGTAGGCCCTGGCAGGATCGAACCTACCACCCAGGTATGTGCCCTTGACCAGGAATCGAGCCCGTGACCCTCTGGTGCACCTGCCGGCTCTCTAACCACTGAGACACTGGCCAGGGCTCAAGGTAATTATGAGAAACGGGAAGTGCAGAGATAAAGAGAAATGGGGTGAAGAAACAGGTGATCTGGTCAACTTCATCTCGGGTGAGGATCCGGGGCAGGGTTTGGAGGCTCTGGGCTTCCTAGCACAAGGTTGCAAAGGGGACAGAGCAGGTTTGCTAAAATGCTGGCTGCGCCCTCTGCTAGGAGCTTCCCGGGCCCCGCCAACCCTCTGTCTCTCCCACTGGCTTTGATCACAGTTGGTCTAAGAAAATCAAGTGTTTGGGATCCATCATGCCCGACTGTGCTATCTGTTGCCCTGGGAAGAAATGACAGTGCTAGAGGGTATCCCAGACCCAGCACCCTCCCAACAAGGCCTTCTTTTGCCTACGCTGACTCAGCTTGGGTCCTTGCCACTTGCAAACAAAAGAACCCTAATGGGAGCAGGGCAGTAAAGGTGGCACAAGGAGCCAGGGCCATGGAGGATAGCTGTCAGTCACAGCAAGGGGACTCGCTGCAGCTGGGCAACTCGGCAAACGTCCTGGAGGCCAGTCATTATGGCCACTCCGCACAACACCCCTACTATGTGCAAGTATTTCATGTGGATGCTTCATGAACCCTCTGCCCAGAAGGTATCAATGCTCCCATTCTCCAGATTAGAATCTTGAGCCCAAAATAGCTAAAAGCTTCTCTGTGGACTCAGGGCTGGGAAATGGCAGAGGCAGGTGCAGCCCAGGCCATCTGCTTCCCGACCCTGGGCTCTCAGAGGCTGCCTGTGCTGCCTGCCAGGGGGGAGTTATCCACGTGGGCACCGACTGGGACAGCTTTTTCTGGAACACGGCAGCAGCTTCGGTTCCTAGAAAGTGGGCTGAGGAGGGGGAGGAGGAAAGGTGCTGCTCTCCTACCGTGTCCAGGTCCGCTGCGATGGTCCCGGTGATGGCTGGACCGGCCGTGCAGGTCCCTGCTGAGCTCCCTGGGGTCTCTCTTGGGGCAGCACCCGGAGAATCCACACTGCCTGCTGCAGCAGCCCCTGAGGCACCCTCCTGGAGGTGGAGCTGGGGCTGGGCAGGGTCCTGTTCATCACTGGGCTTCAAGCACCTCTCCAGGAGTCTGCAGGCCTTGCTGTGACCACCTTTCCAGGCCTGGAGCTGGGCCACGGCGTGGTGGGCCTTGGCCGCCCACTCCCACTGAAGCCAGTCCAGGCTGTGCACTCCCCCCGCCTCTGGGTGTTCTTGGAGCACAGGGACCCTCTGGGCCACCTCCTTGGTGAGGGCGAGAATGCTCTCCAGAGCCACTAGAAGGCCTTCCTGACAGGGCCCGGCCTCCTGGCCTCCCGCCACGATGGTCTGCACAGCTTGGATGCCAGATACCATCCTTTCCAGGGAGCTGTCTGGCCTGCAGGGTCTGAGGCCCGGGGTCTGGGGGTCTTGGCAGACAGACAGCCTTGGGCAGAAGGCATCTTGGAGGGCCTGTGCATAGTCAGCATTGATGCTGCTGAGGTGGCCAGTCAGGGCCTTGGCTCTGAGGGTGAGCTCCAGGCAGAGAAGTTCAAAGCGTGTGGACAGGCTGGGAGATGGTCTGGGGGAGGAGGCCAAGATCTGCGCCACGTCCAGCAGAGCGTCTGTGAGCACATGAACTTCCCTGCACAGAAAGGCGACCTCGCCCTTTACCCGCTCGTCCCCACACAGGAGCCTGGACAGCCTGGCAGCCTCCTGTAGCCTCTGAGAAACATCTGCTGCCTGAGCCAACCCTTCCTGCAGCCCCTGCTGGTCCTTCACCGCCTGTCGCAGGGGCAGGAGGAACAGTCCTTGTCTCCCGCTGAGCCTGTCCATGCACTGGAGCAGGTCTTGGACAGCCACTGACCACAGCAGGCACCTGTCCTCAAGGCTCTCCTCCCACAATCCGGCGGCTTGGCGACCATCAGAGGCCAGAACCTTGTCCAGCAGCTGTTGAGCCTGGGCCTCCGCCTCCTCCAATCTGTCCTGCATTTGTAAAAGTGCTTCTGGATGCCCCACTGCGTCAGGGTCCTTCTTACCCAAACCCATGGGCCCACCTTTGGCCGCTAGTTGAGCCATGGAAACTAAATTCTGCTGAAGCTCCGTGAACACTGCTGTGCTCCCCGGAAGATCAGCTGCTGGGTTGTGACGAAACAGCTGTTGACACAGAGGGTACCAGTCACCAGCCATAGCTACCAAGTCCTGCCTGCTGTCCCTGCCTCTCCGAGAGGGCTGGGGAGACGCTTCCAGAAGCCTGCTGGTTCCAGCAGCTGTGCCACGTGCTCTCTTCCCCGCCGGATCAGTAGCAGAAGGTGCCAGCGCTAGGATCTCTTGGAGTCCATTCATCCTCCCTGACCCCAGTGGTCCCTCCCCAGCCAGGGGCTCTTGAGCTGCAGCCACAGCTACACCCGGCTGCTGAGGGGTGGTGCCGGCTGAGGACACGGGCTGGTGGCTACAGCTCTCTGCAGCAAGAGGGAGTTTGCTGACGGTGGGGAGTGGAGGGCCCCTACTCTGTGTACAGGTGTTGGGACTCAAGGGCCTGGAAAGATGGTCCCTGGGTGGGTAGGAGGTGCCTGGGTCACTTTTCCCAAACCCTGGCCCCAGCTGGTGCGTCAGCGCCGGAGCTGGGGCGTCCCAGAGGCTGGGGAGAACATGAGGTTGTCTCTTTGCCACGTCAACCCTCTGGACTTGGCCCCGAAGGGGGCTGAGGATATCGGGGTGGTTCGTGCCATCCAGCCCCTCCCGGAGGCTCTGAGCGGCACAGATGAGACGTTTTGCCAAGATCAGAAACGCATCTGTGTCCTGAGAGCTGTGCCCACCTGAACAGCGCTCAGCAGCCGCACCCAGGACCAGGGAGGATTGCTCCAGCTGCCGGATCAAGACTCTCAGGCCGTTCCGGAAGATGGGGTCTCGATCTTGGTCCACGTATCTGTTCATCACCTGCACGATGTGTGTGGCGCGGCCCTGTAGGTATGCCACCAGCCTGGGAAACTCGCGGGAGTCTCCACTCCTCCAAGCCCAGGTGAAGAAGTCCAAGTGCTTGCCCATTTCCTGAATGGATACACTCAGGAACTCAGGAATACTGAGAACCTCATCAAAACATGCCAACAGGCGCCCAGAGGCCCCGGCCCAGGCCTGGAGCAGGGCCTGCAGGGCGGAGGGGCTCCAGTCTGGGCCGGGCGCCTGCGGGCCTTGGGAGAAAAGCTGCTGCACTGTGACCACAAGCCCCCAGAGGCCTGCCATGGTGACCTCCAAGTCTCCGCCGGTTTGTTGTCCGGGACAGCAAACCAACGCCAAGTGGCCCACCCGCAGCATCTGCTGCGCCTGCTCCCGGAACGCGGCCAGCAGAAGCTGGAGGCTCTCGGGCCCGGCCTCGCTGCCGGGCGGGGCGCGAACCGGTGCTGCCGCCAAGGCGGCGCGGACCAGCCTTTGCAGAGGACCCTGCGTGTCGGTGAACGTGCCCAGGATCTGGCGCAGCAGCCCGGCGCGCACGCCCTGGGAGAGCGCCTCGGTGGCGGCCCTCAGCGCCGCGCGCTCCTCCGGGGGCTCCAGGCGCCGCAGCTCCAGCAGCCGGCGGCAGGGGGCCACCAGGCGCAGCCTCTCGGGCGGCGCGGCGCCGGCAGCCAGGCGCATGCAGGGCCCCAGCACGGCGGCCAGCAGTGCGTCCAGCCCGCCCCGCAGGCCCTCGGGCCCGGGCGCCGCCAGCAGGGAGCGCAGCTGCCGCAGGTGCCGGGGGAGCGCGCCACGCGCACAGGCCGGGGTCGCCTGGACGCCAGGCTCCAGCTGCTCCAGCAGCTCGCCCAGCGCCTCCCGGGCCAGAGCGAACAGGCGGCGCCGGGCGGCCAGCGGCGGGCGCGGGGGTTGGGCGCGGGCGGCGGCGAGCAGCGCGGGGACCCGGCTCCTCAGCAGGCGTCCCCCGGGCCAGCGCGCACCCAGGCGGCCCAGGCTCAGCAGCGCGCCGGCCAGGTCCATCCAGGGTCCCCGGGGCGAGCCCGTGCCTGCCGCCTCCAGTGCGTCCAGGCAAGCCAGGCACTGGCCGGCAGCCCGGGCTGCGGTCCGAGCCGCCGCCGCGTCTTCCAGGAGCAGCACCTGTTGGGCAGAGCGGAGAAGGGAGCTTGAACGGCCTGCACGTTTCTGGAGCGACTGCGAGCTTCCCTGACCCCACACCGGTTTACAAATAAGCGTCCAGACGTCCCACAGTAATGGGAACGGAATTTCAGCCCCTCCGCCCCGCCCAGAACAAGTCACCAGGAGTGACACTTAGAGAAAACGCTTGTGTAACTGAAAGTGTAAACCTCCTGAATCTGAATTACATCTCATTGAGGGGTCCCGCCTGGGTTTGAGCGCCTCTCTCCAGGTTAGAGGAAGCCATCACCCGCCCACCTGGCAGCCAACATAACCAAGGAAAGAGCGTGTCGGAGGGACTGGCTGCTTGGATGAGGTGATGGGGGCTGGGGAGATAGATGCCTGTCCGGGAAGCACCCTGAGACTCCCGGCCTGACCGCCCCTGCCCAGCTCTCTACCTCCCCTTCCACAGAGAAGGTGCCCAGTCCCTCCTCCACTCCCCTCCCTACACCTGGTGCCCAAGCCCTCTGGTTCTCACCTTCTCATTTCCACCTCACTTTAATGAGGTTCCGTTAAATTACAAATTTGCCCCACAGTAACCCACACTACTAAAGTTTTAATGATGAACATTACTAATATTTGATCATATTTGTGGCAAACACATTCCAACGGGGAGCATGTGCCAACCAAGAAGAGTTGTGCCAGGTAGTGGCACGTCAGGCTGCAGCTTGGGGAGCATTTGGAGGCTGAGGGGCTGTCCTAGCCCTGAGGTCCTCCCAGCTGTAGGCCAATAAGCAGAACTTGCGTTTTGGAGGCCCATTTGCCAAGCAGGCTGAGAGCTGCAGAGGTTTCTGTAGCTCCTCCACGTAGCTTCTGGCCAAGGGTAGGGTGGGAATGAAGCTCTCAGTGACACCTTTCATTCGGGGTTGTGGACAAGTGTGGGGGTGCGCAGGCTGCACATAGGTTTGAGATCATAGAGCCCAGCTCAGGATGTCTACTTACCTCCCTGTGGCAGCTTCCACACTTGGCATTCATTCAATTGGTAATGAACTCTGTGCCTGTGACCTTGGTAGGAACGTGGGCAGGTCTCTCTCCTGGGAGGGTGTCCACTGTGGGAGCAGCATGCCCCATCCAGGCCTCCCAGCCATGAGCTCTCTGCCCAGGCCAGCCCGCCAGCCAGCTCTGGCATCAGCCTCACCTTCGTGGTGTCCAGCAGGACCTGCTGAGCTGTGTTCACTAGCTCCTCCCGGTGGCTCTGACATTCTGGCTGAACTCGGAGCTTCTGAGCCACCAGCATGATGTTCCTCCCAGACATGATGAGAGAGTCGGCGGCAGGGCCCATTTCCTCCCGGAGCCACTCCTCCTCGGAGTCCCCGGCCAGCCTGCAGACATGTTCTCACTCAGCATTTACCAACGTGCAACGGGACAACAAAGAAACATACCCACCAGGAAATTACAATACATAGAAGTGACAGAGCACCATGAAGCCATTAAAATGGTGATGGAGAGCTAACCCTTCACCCTAAGACAAGTCACAGGATATAAGGTAGAGCACAGGGAACATAGTTAATATTATCATGAAAATGTACAGTGGCAGATGGCACCAGACCTATCGTGGTGACCACTTCCTAAGGTATATAAACACTGGATCACTATAGTGTACACCTGAAACTAATATAATATTGTATGTCAACTATGATTTGAAATAGATAAATTTTTTTAATTTAAATATTTATTAATTAAACTGATTGGGGTGACATTGGTCAACATGAACGTCTAGGTTTCAGGTGTCGGTTTCTATGTTACAAGATCTGTATATTGCACAGTGTGTTCACCATCTAAAGTCAAATCTCCTGTCACCTTAGGAGCCCCTTCTCCTAATAAATTAATTTTTTAAGGTGATGTAGGCCTATTTTTATGATAATAGAGCCTCTCCCGAATGGAGTGTTACGTAAATAAAATCAAATTATATGCTAGCATCTATGGCAAGATCTCACTGTTTTCAATCAGATCTATGCAGATCTACATAGAGAATCACATGTCCAGAAGAATAAACCTCCAGCTGCAGCTCTATCTTGGTGTTTTAAAATATGCTCTGTTCCTTTTGCATTGCTCCCATCTTCTGTAATGACCACCTATAATTACTACAAAACACAAGAAGCCTCTTTTTGTAGGGAAAAAATGTGCAGACTCTCATTTCCATCGTGTTATCAAGAGGAGAGGTTTTCTGTTACAAAAATTCATTTCCATGAACACAGATGTCCACAGCAACTGTTCTGTTCATGTGATTGCAAACATTCATCCACCAATAATCATCCCTCATCACACAGAACAAAACAAGAGGAGTTTCCCCCCTCCGTCCTCCATCCTGATAGTGGTTATTCCTTGTGAACAAGGCTGAGAGCTGTGCCTTTGGAGGTGAAGGCTGGGAAGACTCGCAAATGCCAGCTCAAGGTTACTGAGCAGCTCCTCTCAGCTTGTGGTCCCTTATGAGTGATAGCCAATTTCAACGCCCCGCCCCCTCCTGCCCCAGACATCCCAACTTCACTCATGTGAAATGTCCCCTGACTCCCGTGTGCAGTGTCACTTCAACCCAAACAGCCCAGCATGGCAAACCGTTGAAACCTTGGGAGAGAAAAACAGAGGGAAGGACGCATGACAGCTGTCTCTTCCCTTTATTCTACTTTGACCCCTTGTGGAGCATTTGCTCACCAGCACAGCTGGCATTCAGGTCACTCAGCCTATAAATATGACAGCGCCACATCCTGACAGCTGCTCTTCACAGAGTGGGGCCTTCATCCACGCAGCCTCCTTTCCTGGGTTTTCTCATTTCTCGGAATTAAAAAGAGGAGGGAGAAACACAGCTATGAAGCATCAGGGCTCTACTGCGAAGTGGGGTTGTATTGTCCAGTGCTCAGGCCATTTAAGACTATGTCCTAGTATGACCTCGAGTACAAGGTACTTCACACAGAGAGATAACCCTCTGATGACCTGCTGAGCTTCCCCATTCTCCTCTCCCTTCCCTCACTCCGATTGCCACTTTGAGATTTGGCTGAGCTGGTTTAATGTTTTTAACTTGAAACAACTATTCGAGTTTCCCTTAACCTTCTCTTTCAAGGACACATATAGCATTGTCCTTTCCAAAGTTCTTTCCTTCTTCATCTTTCCTTCTCTTGAGGTCTCTGGTTTCTGCTTGTGGGTTAGAGTTGTCCATCAATATTCCTCTTGAGTTTCTTGAGTTGGGGTGCGAGGAGAGATAGTCACTAAGTCCTTGCACATCTGCATTCATGTTCTCCCAGTGGTCCGCTGAATGATAAGCTGTCTGGATGGTGCATTCTTGGTGGTAGGCCTGTCCCCTCACAGTTCACAGATTTGATTCCAGCATCTTCTGGCCGCCAGTTATGGGTGCAAACTCTGAGGACAGTCTATCTGATACCAGGCTAATTAAACTTCCTTTGTAAGTAGTTTGCTCTCTCTTGTCTGAAAGCACTGAGAGTTCGGGAATTTACCCATGTATGCTTTATGCACATCTTTCCTCCACAATCTCGCCTAGAACCCAGGAAGCAGTTATTATGTACAGATTTTGGGTCATTAACTGGCTCAAGAGATATTTTCTTCTATTATTTGTTTAGTTATTGCCTCTCCTCAATGTCTTCATTTTTCTACTTCTGGAAGTCCCATTATTTGCAAATTGGATCTGTCTTCCATGTCTACCTTTTTTTTTTCATGTATGATTTCTATACCTTCCTGCTTTTAATCTATGGTTTGAATGAAACTATTGGCTTGATCTTTAAAATCACTGGAATCATAGTATTAAGCAGTCTTAAATTTCCACTTCAAGCCATGAGCCTTGAAGTGGAAATTTGAGACCAAACTTTCCACCAACAACACTTATAAAAGACAGATAAAATGCTAAAAAAAAAAAATTTCAGATATTTTAAGGGTCTAGAGAAAAAACAAGGCAGTGGGACTTCATCCTGAGTAACACCGGCCAAGAGGCAGAAAAGCCATGTAAAAAGGGGCAGCTATGCTGTGACCTCAGAGGTCTCACGATGCTGAGAAAACAAGAATTAGGGTCTGGGTCTTGTGAATGTGGACAGAACCTGATGATCATCCCAGGATTTCAGCTGAGTCCCCAAAGACTACACCTTAGGAGTGAGAACAACCTGGAAACAGGCATTTCCTTAGAACAGCGGTTCTCAACCTGTGGGTTGTGAACAATGAAAATACATCCTGCGTATCAGATATTTACATTACGATTCATAACAGTAGCAAAAATTACAGTTATAAAGTAGCAATGAAAATAATTTTATGGTTGGGGGTCACCACAACACGAGGAACTGTATTAAAGGGTCGCGGCATTAGGAAGGTTGAGAACCACTGGCTTAGAAAGACTGAAACTGGTCTTGAATCATCTCAAGACTTTGATTGGATAAGAATGGCCTCTTCCTACTTTAACTGCCACCAGAATAAAATTAAATTCTCTATAGGAGACAATTCCATCTAGAAGCACTATAATTTTATATACGTACATAATGTACTGTACTCAGTGTTTTAAAATTACCCCACATGAAAAGATAAAGGTGGCATCTTGAATTACTTGGGTAAAAAAGATAGAACTTGGAACAAATAGTGTTGGGGCAACTGAGTAGAGTAGCCATCTGGAAAAATATAAAGTGAGTTCCCTATCTCAGTCCATATACAAGTTTGAACTTCGAAAGGATTAACAATTCTAAATGTAAAATCAAAACCATACGAGAAAAGACGAGTGAATTCCTCTTTAATGTTGGTATGAAGAAATCTTTGTAACTACAACTCAAAGTCCTAAGGCAATAAAAGAATTAAGTAAATAAATTTAATTCCATAAAAATTTTAAAAGTTTAAATGACAAAAAAAAAACATTTAAAAAATCAGAAGACAGATGGTAAACTGGGAGAAGATATCTGCGATATATATGACAGACAATGGGCTCAAACCTTAATGCATAATACATTTCCATATTTATAAACCTGATACTATAACTATCCATGTACACTTTGTTTTATCGTTTAATATACTTGTGTGTTGGGTTAATAATATAACCCAATAAATAATACAAAGGACTAATAACTTAATACATATTTAATATATATTTTAACCCAGAAATCTCCCTACTAGGACTCTACCATCCCCAACAACTTGAAAGTACACACGCACAGCATTATTTGCTGCAGTATTGTTTATAATGTCAAATCCTGGAAACAGTCTAGATGCCCATTGGTGGGAGAGTAGTTGAATAAATTGTTGTGCCTTCATACACATAATGGCATATTATGAAATTGTTTAAAAATTAAGGATATTTTTGTAAAATTATATGTGCTATTTCCAGCATATGTTGTTAAGTTAAAAAAAAATAAATAAATAAAAGTGCACAATAATATCTATAGTCGACTATCCTAGGGAAGAAAGAATATATCAGAAAATACACCTAGAATGGAAGGAAACCCCAGAATGAATTATGAAAAGTAAGAAATTAACTAGTTATGATAGATGGTAGAATTCTAAGATGGCTCCCAAGGTTCCATCCCCTGGGTGCACGCCCTGTTCAATGGCCTCTCCCGGTCTGTGGGTGAGACCTGTGAATCGGATGGGATGTCACTCGTTGATTATGTTTAGTTATATGAAAAAAGGAATGTTTTTCCAAATGTAATTAAGGTCCCTAATCAGTTGTCTTGAGTTAATCAAAAGATTATCATGGTGGGCCTGGCCAAATCAGATGAGCCCTTAACAGAGGGAGTGGATCCTTATTGAAGAGACACTCAATTTTTGGCCTTGAAGGAGTAGATTGTCACATTGTAGAGGGGGCCACATGTCAGGGCCTCGGTTCTGCAGCCCCAAGGAGTTGAATTCTGCCAACAGCCAGGGAGCCTGATGGATTCCCGAGCCTCAGGTGAGATTGCAGCCCAGTTAACACTTGGATCACCAGGTCACCCAGCCTGGTGAGCCAGCAAACCAGCTTCCCCAGACCCAGACTCCTGACCACAGACACTGTGAGATAATAAATGGGTATTGCTTTAAGTTGCTAAATTTGTGGTAATTTATGATGCAGCAATATAAAATGAGTACAAGTACAAATGAATAACATTAAAATACTTTGGGCAAGAAAAGAACTAACCTAAGTAACTTTGGAGAACAGCATTTTTTCCAGGATAGAGTCAGGCTAAAAACAACAAGAACTGCATACAAACTGCCCTCTAGCTAGTCCATCTCTGGCTCAGGGGGTTACGGGTGAACTCTGCAACTTCAAGTGTATGTGAGGGTTGAACAGGTAAATGGATCCGTTGTGGATCATGAGCGTGAGGATTTCCACTGCTGGAGAAAGAAGCTGCAGATAAGGAGAGGGGTTGATGCGGGATTGAAATGGGAGGTGTTTGGGTTGATTATATGTGTATGAGTATTACGTATGAATATGTGTTCAGACACAGAGAAGTAAGTATGGAGGAGTGTGCATCCGTGAATTGGCATCCACGCATATAATCTTAGCTCTGTCTGCTGATGCCCGAGGAGCAACAACATCTGTGGTCATGAGCACATTTAGAGCCCACATCTTGGTTTCCAAACACTATTCTTCAGTAAATAACCCAGGGCTCTTGGGGAAGATCCCAGGGCTGGGGCTGAAAAAGTACAAGATGAGCCCGGAAAATAAGGAAGTGCTTTAAAACAATGGCTTTCTCCAAAGCTTTAAGTGCTTTAA
Organism: Myotis nattereri; assembly: GCF_964212035.1. Taxonomy (NCBI): domain Eukaryota; kingdom Metazoa; phylum Chordata; class Mammalia; order Chiroptera; family Vespertilionidae; genus Myotis; species Myotis nattereri. The sequence goes on from NC_138085.1 coordinate 27,433,713, forward strand.
AACATTGGCTTTCATCCACAATGGATGTCTCCAAAGAGCAGCGGAGCCTACCGGAGGAGCCCCCAGTGACCAAAGCAGGAATGAACTGAACGATAAAATAAATGATGACAGTATTGGATTAAAACCCACAAAATCAAATCAATATCCATGATTCTATAATGTATAATTAAATAAATAAATGTAATTGAATAAATGAATGGGAAAGAAAGGATAACCTTTCTATACAGAAGAATTTCAATTAGTACATGTGAGACATGAAAAAATTATCTCTAGGCAAACATCACAGTATCAGTTTTTGCAGGCAAGATACAACGATGGGCATGGCTCAGTGGTTGAGGGTTGACCTATGAACCAGGAGGTCAGGGTTCAATTCCCAGTCTAGGACACATGCCCTGGTTGCTGGCTTGATCCCCAATAGGGGGCGTGCAGGAAGCAGCCAATCAAGGATTTTCTTTCATTGATGTTTCTATCTCTCTGTCGCTTCCTCTCTGAAATCAGTAAAAATATGTAGATATTTTTAAAAGATACAACAATGAACGCTAGAGTCAATGCATGAAGGTCTGAAGAGAAACTGCAAGATACCAGTCACAAAGGGAAAACAGGGGAGTGTCTATTAGACAGCAGCTTAACCTAATGATAACGTGTAAGACAGATTAACATCTGATAGAATGCCTGACAAGAGACACAGCATCCCTTCTGTGGTGTCCTTGCCACAAATGTACAATCTCAATCTAATCAACAAAAAGAAATGGCAAACCCAAATTGATAGCTATTCTACAAAATAACTGACCGGGCCCTAACCGGTTTGGCTCAGTGGATAGAGCATCGGCCTGAGGACTGAAGGGTCCCAGGTTCGATTCTGGTCAAGGGCATGTACCTTGGTTGCAGGCACATCCCCAGTAGGGGGTGTGCAGGAGGCAGCTGATCAATGTTTCTCTCTCATCGTTTCTAACTCTCTATCCCTCTCCCTTCTCTGTAAAAAATCAATAAAATATATTTTAAAAAATAAATAAAATAACTGACCGGTACTTATCACAGTGCCAGGGTCATGAAAGACAAAGAAAGAATAAGGAACCGTCACAAACTAGAAAAGCTTAAGGAGAGACAATTAAATGCAATCACAGTGAGAGGTTTTTATCACACTTTTCTCAGAGAAAGGAAGGAAGAAAGGAAGGAAGGAAAGAAGGAAGGAAGGAAGGAAGGAGGGAAGGAAGGGAGGGAGGAAGAAAGAGAAAGATGGGGACAGCAGATCTGAACATATAAATTTGACTTAGATGACCTATATACCCAGTAATAGAATACATGTTTAGTTGAGAGCACAGGGCACATTTACAAATATAGACTAAATGCTGGGCTACAAAACATGGCTCAAAAGTCATACAGAGGCCTGGCCAGTGGGCTCAGTGGGTGAGTGTCAACCCACAAATCAGGAGGTCAGGGTTTGATTCCCTGGTCAGGGCACATGCCTGGGTTTCGGGCTCAATCCCCAGTAGAGGCATGCAGGAGGCAGCCAATCCATGATTATCTCTCATCATTGATGTTTCTCTCTCCCTCTCCCTTTCTCTGAAATCAATAAAAATATATATTTTTTAAATCACACAAAGGATTTGCTAAACCACAGTGCAGTTATACTAGAAATCAGAACAAAAAGATAACTAGAAACCCCCAACCTCAAGGTCCAGGAGAGACTGATGCTGAAGTGGGGGCAGGAGATGTTTAGCACCGTCTCTCCCAGAGCTGCTGCCAGGACGCTCACGCTGACTGCGCAGGGCACACCTCAAAGGCCCTGCTCCGTCCCCAGACTCTGGAGCAAGTGGTACCAGGGGCCGGCCCTGTTTACCAATCAGTGTGACTGATTTTACATATCCATATCCATGCTTGTGTATATATGAGGCCCATTTACATATCCATATCCATGGATACATATGTGTATATGTGGATATGAATACACATAGGTACACAGTTCTTTATATACATTTTTTTTAAAGGAAAAGGAGGGATGGGAAGAAAAGAGGATGGGAATGGGAAGTGGGAAAGAGGGAGAGAAAGAGGAAATGTCTGGAATAAAATACACCCCAGTGTTCCTTGTGGTTATCTCCGGGACGTAGGCTTATGTGTAATTCCTTTCTTCCTCGTTTCATTCACATTTTCTAAATATTCATCGTAGGATATATTTTGAAGCAAAAGGAAGCATACACTGTGCTGGTCTCCCCTTGTGGGGTCTTCCTGGCACCCTGCCTGCTGCCAGCTCTGCTCTGCTGACGTGGTGGCTTCTTTCTGGCTCCTGAGAGCAGACCCGGCAGAAGCACTGGAACTCACCAGCCAACGCGTGGCCTGCTCTGAGGCCTCCACTGCCTTTCCCAGCAGCTGCCTGACAGCCGAGGGAGCCCAGCCCGAGCCAGAATATGCATTATTTGCAGTATTGCCCTGACGGATGGGCTGGACCATCTCCCATGGTCATGAGCACGGATAATTCACTTTATAAATAATTCACCTGCCCATATCAGACACCAAAAGGACATTTAACGTCTCTCAAATTTAACGTACCTTTTTTTGTGTGTAATTACAAAATGCATTGCATTAGAAAACTGAGAATGTACAAAAGAGTATAAAATTGGTATACAATCACTATGTTCTCAAACTCCTAAGTAAATTAATATCTTGGCAATTTTTTCATGATTTTTTAAAAATATATTTTATTGATTTTTCATGGAGAGGAAAAGAGAGAGACAGAGAGTTAGAAATATCGATGAGAGAGAAACATCGATCAGCTGCCTCCTGCACACCCCCCACCGGGAATGTGCCCGCAACCAAGGTACATGCCCTTGACCGGAATTGAACCTGGGACCTTTTAGTCCGCAGGCTGACGCTCTATCCACTGAGCCAAACCGGTTAGGGCTCATGATTTTTTTTCATTTTACATAAACACAGAACAATCTTCAAAATCAGGAAATTAAATATTGACACAATGCTTTTGGCGGTTGTGAATCATGCTGCTATAAACATGGGTGTGCAGATACCTGTTCGAGTCCCTGCTTTCACTCCTTTTAGGTATAAGCCCAAAAGTGGTGTTGTTGAACCATGTGGTGATCCTATTCTCAATTTTTTGACGACTCATACACAGTTTTGAATCCTCTTTATTTCCAAGTCACTTAACTTTTGAGCATGATTATCTTCAACAATATTTTGTCACTTTTTATTTTTATATAATTTCAAACTTTCCAAAAAGTTGCAAAAATAATGTAACAAACTCTGACATATCCTTCAGCCAGATTCACCATTTGTTCTCATTTTGCCATATTTGTTATTCTCTCTTTCTCTCTATGCATGTGTATGGATGTGTGTGTGCATGTGTGGATGTATGTACATGTGTCAGTGTGTGTGTCCATGTATACATGTGTATGTGTAGAAAGTCCCAGATATGATGCTTCTTTACCCCCAAATAATTCAACATGGGCTGCCTGTGGAAAGGACGTTCATTTTCATAAACACAGAACAATCATCAAAATCAGGAAATTAAATATTGACAAAATGCTATTATATAACTCAAAGTCAATATTCAAATTTTGTTCATTGTCTACCCTGGCTGGTACACTCAGTGGTTAGAACACCAGCCCCATATTCCAAAGGGTCCCGGGTTCTATTCCCAGTCAAGGGCATGTCCCTGAGTTGCAGGTTCAATCCCTGGCCCCAGTCAGGGCCCATGCAGGTGGCAACGAATTGATGTGTCTCTCAAATCAATGGTTCCTCTCTCTCTCTCTCTATCTCTCCCTCTCTCCTCCTCCCTTCCACTCTCTATAAAAATCAATGGGAAAAATACCCTTGGGTGAGGATTAACCAAAAAAAAATTTTGTTAATTGTCCCCAATCTGAGAACATGCATTAAATTTGTGTTGTTTTTTTATTTGTTAATCCTCACCAAGGGATATTTTTCCCATTTTTAGAGAGAATGGAAGGGAGGGAGAGAGAGACGAACATTGATGTAAGAGACACATTGATTGGGTGCCTCATGCACTCACCCTGACTGGGGCCAGGGATTGAATCTGCAGCCTAGGTCTGTGCCCTTGGCTGGGAATCAAATCCTCCACTCTTTGGAGTGTGGGACCGATGCTCTAACCACTGAGCACTCCAAACGGGGGAAATTTAATGGCTAAGTTCTGTGGTGGACAGTTCTAAAGATGCCCCAACTAGAAATCTCCGCCTCCTGGTTAGTCAATCAAATCTTAATCTGGTCCTGCTGGGAAGGGGCTTTGCCAATGGAATTAGGGTGATAATTAGCTGACCTTAAAATAGAGAGATGACCCTGGACTAGCCAGGTGGGTCCAATGTCATCACACGAGCCCTTGAAAGCAGAGGAGGAAGGCAGAAGCAGACGTCAGAGAGAGAGGTTTGAAGCATGAGAGGAGCTTGACCTGACATCGCTGGGGGGGCCGTCTAGAATGCAGGCTGCCTTGGCGAGCAAAGACCAGCCTGTGTCTCACGGCCTTAAGAAAGGGATTCCTCAGACCCATGACCACAAGGAACTTGGTTTGGCCAACCCGAAAGAACCTAGAAGCAAATTCTTCCCAGGACCTCTGTGTAAAGAGTCAGGCCCGCCAATACCTTGATTCTGGCCTGTGAAACCCAAAACAGAGAAACCAGTCAGGCCCACCGACTTCTAACCTACACACCTGTGAGGGAATGAATTTGTGTTGTTCCGAGTTCCTCACTTTGTGATAACCTGTTACAGCAGCGATGCGTATTTGGCTTTTCCCTTTTGATAGTTACATGCTTTCTCCTCTGTTTGCTCCCCTGCTCCTGCGGGCAGGGCCTGTGAAGGTCTTACTCTGCATTTTAGCACCATGCATTGTGCCTGACATCTTAGCAGGCGGTCAGTGCAGGCTGCTGGATGAAAGGGGAAGACTTAGGGACTCTTTCTATTTGACAGATAGATCTGAAGCAGTTGTTCATTGCTGCCACGCTCTGGGCACGATGACTTTCTCATGCCCTCATGACAGTCCTGTGAGGGAGGTTTGGTTATCATGTCTACCTTGACAGATGAGGCACAGACAGGTTTCAGAACTTAGCCAGACAATGAGTAAGTGTTCAGGTGGACTCAAACACAGGAATCTAGCTGCAGCATCTACAGTTTGGTTGGGGCAGTAAAAGTGTAACACTTTTGTTACAACATGTAAGTTGTAATCAACGTTCATTTATAGAGTTCAGTTTTGTTGCTATAACTAGGTCCTTTTCTATTAAACCTGGGATTGGAATTTAATATGGAAATAATTTGCATGCAGGTTTACTAAAAGGACCAGGCCTCATGCACTGAATGGAAGACATGCAAATGGTGTTTAGACAACTCTGAGAATTCTTCTCTCTATAATAAAAACAATCTGTGAAATAGGAATGAATCTGGAAACCTTATGATGGGACATACAACTGCTTCTTAATGCAAAACCCGGCCAACTAATTCTGAAATGTTTTCATATTGAAAGTACATCCCAACTAATAACATATTAAGCAAGTTTACTTTATATTTTTTAAAATAGGTTTTTATTGATATTTTTGGAGAGAAAGAGGAAGGGAGTGGGATAGAGAGATAGAAATATCGATGTGAGAGAAACATGAATCAGCTGCCTCCTGCATGCCTCCCTGCTAGGGACTGAGCCCAAATTCAGGGCATGTGCCCCGACAGAGAATCGAACCAGTGACCTCTTGGTTCATGGGGTCAATGCTCAACCACTGAGCCACACCGGCAGGGCTTCTTTATGTATTATCAATTCATTTTTCACACCTGACTTGACTCAAATAAGGCTCTATTACTCTCCTTCTGCAGACGTGTCAGTGTAAAGGGCTCACATTCTCTGAAATCATTACCTTTTAGCGATTTGCACGAACTCCTCACTCGCCTGAGCCAATTCCTCTGCGGTCTTCTCCAGAGAGGCGAAGGCCTCGCTCTCCGCGCCGTTCCTCTCCGTGCACAAGATCAGATGGCACAGCTGAACCGTCATCGGCAAGACGAGTCTCTTGATGGCCTCATTCGGAATCATGGAGCCAATGTCATCGAAGACAAAATACTCCATCTCTTCCTGTCTGTGAACGGAAGTGGCAGGGTCACAGCCCGGGCTGACGGGCACGCAAGGTGCTTCTCTCGGACGTGATGCTCACCTAATCTTTTCTCTACAATGGGAAAGAAATCTATGAATTACTAAAAGGACGAATGGGGTAACTGTCAGGACCTCACAAGTGTAGAGTAGGTTGTGGCTTAGCAGCAGGTGAAAAGCGTGATTCAGACAATGAGATCGGCTCAGAGAAAATGGAAAGCGGACCTACAAGCTGCATCGGCTTAAGGAATGGTTAATGACGGAACACGACTGAGGTCCTTGTTATTTGCACATGTAGAACGAACATATTTTGCCCAACTTTCACTCTGTGACGCTCCTCAGAACGAGGGTGAAAGCCACGTGGCAGGAGAAGGTCCTCCGGGAGCCTGAATGGGCATCTGAAGACGAAGTTCTCACAGATGCTAGGAGCACTGTTGCCTGGGGGTTAGTCAACGGCCTTCCCCAGGCAGGTGGTTTGCAAAGAGGGATGACTACTCAAAGGGTGTTATATAGGAAGGTCAAGCCCTGTGTTGGTGGCAGACAGATTTCCAATGCTGAAATGCTGGGACTTGTTCGGTTTTAGGCTCTCATTCAAAATTCCTCTCAACTAGAGATGAAAAGAGGGACCTCAGACTTGCCCTTCTCCTTAGGATAAAATAGATTACCACAGGTCAAAGGTCCCTGTGTCAGATGAATTATACACATTCTATTCCAAAACGCAGATCGCTGTGGAAGCAAGGATGGTGATCTGGCCTGGAATTCCAGAGGGGAGGCTCTTGGAGACCTTAGTTTATCTTCTCAGGGGCATTTGACAATCTGGGCACAGGCGGAGGAATAGGGCCTGGACTAATCAGCAGTCCTGTGCTGGGGAAACATTTCAAACACATTTTCTAATAAAACAACCCCACCCCTAGAAACACCACATAGTCCCACTGCTAAAAATTGAACACACAAAAAAATCTTAAAGCATCCAGAGAAAAAAGGGGTGCTGTCTTTAGAGGAGCAGAACTGAGTTATCTACATATTTCCGTGTCCGTACAACCTTATGTCAAAACCTCACGGAAGCCCTGACCAGTTTGGCTCAGTGGATTGAGTGTCGGCCTGCGGACTGAAAGGTCCCAGGTTCGATTCCGGTCAAGGGCATGTACCTGGGTTGCGGGCACATCCCCATTAGGAGATGTGCAGGAGGCAACTGATTGATGTTTCTCTCTCATGGATGTTTCTAACTCTCTATCCCTCTCCCTTCCTCTCTGTAAAAAAAATCAATAAAATATATTAAAAAAAAAAAAACTCAGGAAAATCAAAAGGCCAGAGGCTTATTCAGTCACACAAAGGTCCCTTTAAACAGTGAAGGGGTCCCTCTTGGCTCCTCGCTGTGAACCAGCAAGGCCTTGGGAAGCGGCAGAGCTCCTCTCCGCAGGAGCTCAGGATACTGAAGGCTTATCTCTGAAGGACCACGGCTCTAGCACCCGGCCCTGCGCTGGTCATGTCTGTGGACGCAGCTGCGAGAGAGGGTCTCTCCGTCATGCAGGAGGCCCCGGACCCTTACCCTTGGCTGTAATTGGGATGTGATTGCTCTGAGACAGTCTCGTTGTCTCTTCAATAATCAAAGATACTCAATAGCATCAAACAAGCCTACTGCCCCTTAGTTACTATTACTTCCCCTGCATCTCTAAAAACCAACAGTGCTGCATGAGGAAGTGCCTCCCTGTGGCTGTTTCTTCTTTCAGTTCACCACAGGTAAACGTTTTTGTAATTGAGCAGCTAAATTATGGCCATTTTGTGTGGTGTCAGATGGGTACTAGACTTAACAGGGTGATCACTGCATAAGTTATATACATGTCTAGTCACTGTGCTGTACACCTGCTATGAATATAATATTATATGTCAACTGTAATTGAAAATTATGGCAATTTTATCAGCACATTGCCAGCTGGCTGGTGAGTGGCCCAGCTCTAGAGTCTGTCCTCAGCGTCGGCTTCCCAGGACCTTTCCCAGGATGACTTTCTCAGGCTGGACTCCCTGAAACAGGTGTGTCATGATACAGGGGTCTGGGTGACACGAGTCACTGAGGGAGTGAAGCAGGATAGTGCTGTGGTCTGCACGGTGTGTCCCCCAAAATTCATATGCTGAAACCTAACCCCCATGTAATGTTAATAAAGGTGGGACATTTGGGGAGTGATTAGGTCATGGGGGATAGAGCCCTAGCGTGTGGGATTTGTGTCCTTATTTCAGACCCAGAGAGCTCTGTGGCCCCTTCCACCCTGTGAGGACACCAGGGCAAAACAGCCCCCTAAGATGCAGCCTATGATCCAGGAATCAGGCCCTCGCCAGACACTGGATCTGCCAGTGCTTGATCTTGGACTTCCAGCCTCCACAACAGTGAGAAATAAAGTTCTGTTGTTCATAAGCCACCCAGTCTGTTGTATTCTGATAGAGCAGCAGGAAGGGACTAAGTCAATAGGAAATGGGACAGAGACAAGCAGTGTCTTGGCCTGATATATGGGGGAGCTCTAGAGCATAAACCATATTGCAGAGTTGCTCCCTTTAAGGCAAGGGGCCAGCATTTGGTACCCCATGTCTTAGTTCAGCTGCTATAGTAAACAAGAAACCCTTAATTCCCACAGCTCTAGAGGCTGGAAGTCTGAGATCAAGGTGCCAGCAGACTCAGTGTCTGGTGAGGACTCTCTTCCTGGTTTGCAGATGGCAGCCTTCTTGTTGTGTCCTCACATAGCAGAGACAGATATCGTGTCTGCTCCTGTTTTTAGCAGACACTAACCCCATCATGAGGGTCCCACTTTCATGACCCAATCTAACCCAAATTGCCTCCCAAAGTCCCCACCTCCAAATACCATCACACTGGGGCTTCAACATACAAATTTGGTGGGGGACACAAACCTTATTCACATCATTTTCACTTGTTAATGTGGGCGGCCTCCCAGATCCCCTCCCCAAGGCCAGGCACAGTGTTGAGGGAACATCTACACTGTGAGTCAGGTGAGGTGATTCCTGAGCTGAGGGCAATTCTTTAGAGAAGGGATGAGCCGTGGATCAGCAGCCAGAGGTGGATGCATTGACCTGGCGAAGGAAGCCCACCTCAGGGAAGGATATACTGATAGACCAGGTACAGTGGGGCCTTGACTTATGAGTTTAATTTGTTCTGAGACCAAGCTCGTTAAGGAGCTCGTTAACTCAAATTACTCTGTCAACTCAATGCAAAAAATCGGCTGAGAGTCAGCTGGTATCTCAAAAAACTCATTAGTCGGGACACTCCTAAGTCAAGTCCCCACTGTACAACTCATGTGCCCACCCTTACAGCCAGTGCTGGGATTGGCCCCACAGACCTCATGGACTAAAGGTGGGGGAGGAGGATTCTATATGCAAAACCAGTTCCTGTGGTCAGAGGAAGGATACCAAGCAGAAAAACAACAGGAAGCACTACCTTAAAATGTTAGATACCAAAGAATATAATATAGTATATTTGAGATGATACACAAAAACAAAGTGATCAACCTACTATCTAAAGTAATTTTGCTAAATGTGTAACTCTCTAATTGTATTACCCAGAACACATTGATTAAAAAATTATTTAAGTAAGCAACATCATCAGTGACTTCATGTCTCAGAAGCATCGCAAACAAGGGAACTGCTCTCCAAAAAGTAGGGGATAATCAGTCTCACACGTCACTAGCTGAAGTGAGCACAGACTCAGGGCCGCGTCATTAAGTCTGTGCCAAACTCCCAAGGCAAAGAGTGGCTCTCAGAAGGTCAGCTTCCAACCCTACAGCTCCAGCCACACCCTCAGCCCAGTGCAATCCCCCTTCTCCTGGACCATCAATGCCCACACATAAGCCCTCTCTCAGGCCATTGATGAGCTCCTGTGACAGGATGGTTTTCCATCCTTTAAAATGTGCTGCTCCCAAACGGTAGACTCCACTGATAGCAGGACTAGTGGTGGAGATAGGAGTGGCCTTTCTCGCTGTCCTACTGGGGGGATTTGTGCTATAAGTCTGGAAACCCTGGTCCCCAAAGCAGGATGTACCCACAGGAAAAGTCCCACTAAACGGTAAGTAGTGGGTGCCGCGGGGCCCATGGAGACTCCACCAGCCAGAGCACCTGGTACTCTGACTTGGCCACTGATGGCTCACAGCTGCCCCCTCCCATGCGATTGCTCTGAGCTGGCAGACCTATTTTCCCTGGGGAGTAATTCCTTCCCCAGGGTGACCCTAACCAATGACTAAATGGTACGGAGTGTAAATGGTCAGGCCTCCGTGCCTCCAGGGAAATATCCTGTGGGTCAGCACAGGTCAGACTTGACCCGAGACCACATTCTTCCCTCCCTCCTCTACTGGCTTTTCCTGAAGGGAGTGTCTTCCATCACGTGCCTCCAAACCAGTCTGTCCAGTTAGCGCTGAGCCCCACGCCTGTGGAGAGCCAGGCTCTGTGCTGGGCGACGGCAATGGGGGTCTGTCTGTGTATATAGCCATCCAAGGGATGGAGACGGTGTGACCAAGTCCTGAAGATGTTGCTAAACCCTTGGATTCAGGCAAAAAGTTGTCCTCCAACAACTCTTTTTTGTTTTTGCTAAAACCACTTTGATTGGGTTAATGAGGCCCAGCACGTACACCTGGGAACCCTGGAGGGATGGGGACCTTCCAGGCTGTACAGCTACAGGTGGCCCACGGCTCTGCTTACAGGGGTGGAGGGAGGAGCTGCAGAAAACTGGCCGACTATCTGAATTATAAAAAAATACATAAGAACGAAGTTGCTGTATCTAGTATTATTTTTTTGCTTTAGTGGATCTTGTCTTCTCATTTTTAAATGGATAACTCACATGATGTATTTAATATGAACTCAGTTAATGGAACATTTGAACACAAAAATGTGTTATAAAATGAACCATTCCAGATAACAAAGAGTTTAACACATAAGGAAAGGGGGATGTGATTACCCCTGCTTTTGAGTATGCCAAAAATCAGCCAACCCCATCTACACCAAGAACGTGAGTTGATAAGAACACATATGTAATAACTTAATCAATAAAAAAAAAAGAAGAACATGAGTTGACTGTCAGTCCTGAGAGTTCAGCGCCCAGAGAATCAACAAGGGAGAGCACAGCCTTTTGCTTACCTCGATGGGAAGACACTGTCCACCCAGAAGCGCAGGAGCAGATGACAGGATTTACTCCGAATGTCAGAAATCCACTGCTGTTTCTAACCAGCAACAGGAATCTATTTACATCCACACTGCAGGTCAAGAAGCGGCCTCTCCAACACCTGTCAGCCGACGCTGCTGCTGACGTCACAGGTGGCATTGGTAACAAGCAAACTTCATAACTTATGCATGGGCCTCCGGAGGGCCTGCCGTCTGCACCCCTGGAAGTCCTGCTTGTGTACAGGAATCAGAACTAGATCCGCGCATGAGAAAGAAGCTCAGTGTTTTCATCCATCCAGTCATAAAAATGAGACTCAACTACGGGTCTTCAAAAAGTTCTGTTGTGGAGGATTGAGAGGAAATTCGGCACTGGGGCTAATGAAGACCAGAGGATGAATAACTAAGCAGTTTCACTCACCTGGCTTCTTTCTAGGTCCCTTGTATGATTTTCACAAGGATTGGGTTTGTGAGTGACTATTCAGGCCGCTGTCTCTTGGGACAATAAAAGGAATGGGGGCTTACACTGGATGGGAAATAGACGCAAAGATGGATTCGATATGGGCTGTGTCCCAGGTTTTTTCCTCACATCATCTCACTTATTCCAGAGAGCAATCAGGTATTTATAGCTTCCTTTGGCAATTGAGGAAACCAGAGCTGGGGGTGTATAAGTGGTGCCAAACCTCTGAGAATTACTTCCTCTTCTAATGATCATCCATTCCTTGACTCGCAATAAGTTCCCAAAGACTACAGTGTTTGAGGTGTGTCTGCTCAGGAAGACAGAAGCCACGAGGTGCCGAAAAAGGGGACTTGATTCAAGGAATTAATGACAAAAGTGTTGGGAGGGATGGTAGTTCAGGCAGGACTGGGTTGATCTGAAGGAGACCCAGCCCCTGTCGCAAAGAATTGCTTGGTGGGGAACACCTCCCAATGCCTAGTGTTGAGGTTTCTGCTGGGCAGTGGAGACAGGCTCAGAAGAGAATGAAACAGGAGGGAAAATCGGTTTTTCAACTCAGCCCCAAATCCACGTGGTGGAATAATGAGCAGCTCTGGGCTGTGCAAACTGGACGGGAAGAGCTCCTGGAGACACATCGTCTGAAAAAGACCTACATGGTCCATAAACGTTTGTACGGCATGACATGCAGGAGGAGCCGCTGAAACCCGGGTCAGGGACAGGCAGCGGAACATTTCACTTACACTCTTCCTTTCCACGGAGCTTTTCATTTTATTGCTTAACTTCCTGGTTGTAAAAAACAAAACAAAACAAACACATTTCTTATCACTGCTCACAGAACCTTTAAAAACTTTCTTTAAAAAAAAGTTTTTATTAAGTTTTCTTTCTTCAAAATGTCCTACCTAAAGAACAGGCCTTCGTGAGCGGCTGGAATGTAGAGCTGACAGGCAAAGGGTGCCCACCCGGGGCCTGGTGGCAGCCTGTGGCTTGAGCTTGAGCTGCAGGCTGCATGTCCCCAGGCCACACTTGAGCCCTCACACTGCGGGATGGAGTCAGGGGGAGGACAGGAGGCGTGAGCCTGAGCAGAGTCCGGGGCCCTGCCTGCCAGCATTCCCAGGTTCTGGCGTGGACTTCCTAGGAGTCTGAGGATTCTAAAGACCCTGGTCTTCCCCGTCGTCCGTATAAACGTGTATTTGTAAGGTAGGAAGGCAGACATTTATTTAGCAGCCTATCGGCTCCTTATAACTTTTAAAACCTAGACACCTGGACAGACATTGCCCTACAGCTATTCAATGTGGGCCCGCTCTGTCGCGTTCCTTACTTAGTTTCTCAGCCTGATTCTTCACATCTTCTCTGCTGAGGATTTACCTCTTGGGTTGTCCCTTGAAGTATCCAATTCGGGGTTTCTTTTGTGTCTGTTTTTTGCCCCCACCCCCTCAGCCCCGAGACGTCCGCCCGCCACAGGCACACAAGTCCACGCACCCAGCTGCGGATCCAGGGCGCCTGCGTCTCAAGTGCCTCGGACCTGCCATGCCCGCCCTCTGCCTGCTGTTCTTCCAAACTCCCTCCAAGGGCGTGGCCCGGCCTCTGACCTCCTCCCCTTGGCTGTGCGGAGGGAACCCCCCAGCTACTCTGCGGAAGGGCCCTGATGGGGCGCCCCCCAAACCCGCTTCCAATCGGGAAAGGAGTCTCCTGCCTGACCGCCTTCCAGAGGGCACCCCTCGATTGGAGGGGGTTGTCTCTTAACCCCCCTCCCCCGCACGCCAGGGTGAAAGCCCCAAGCGCCCCTCTGGGAACCCGGCTCCCCTGGCTCCCCTGAAACAGGAGGAAAGAGAACAAATCCCGCTGCTGCGCAGGGGGGTACCCACCCTCAACCTGCAAAGGGAATCCCATGCGCCAGTGGGAAGCCACAGTGGGAGGGAGAGCACGAGCTCAGGCGCTGCCAAGGGCTGAGGGTCCTGCAGGCCAGGCCCCGGCTCTTAGGGCTCCTGGAGGCGGCTGTCAGCAGCCAGGGCCGCACCACCCTGAACTCGCCTGATCTTGTCTGATCTCAGAAGCTAAGCAGGATTGGGCCTGGTTAGCACTTGGGTGGGAGGCCACTTGGGAATACCTGGTGCTGTAGGTTTTTTTGGCCCCCAGACCCCGCCACAGGCACACAAGCCCACAGGCCTAGCCCAATTCAGTTCTTTTGTCAACTGGCTTGCCAGTCTCTTTATGACTAGTTTGTAATTCCTTGTGCACAACACACACCTCAAACATCACATTCTGCTCTGAGTTTCCTTTTTATTCTCTTGACTAGAGTCCCAGTGCATGAAATTTGTGCAGGGGGAGGGGGACCTAGGCGGGGGGGAGGGTCCCTCAGCCTGGCCTGTGTCCTCTCGTAATCCGGGACCCTATGGGGAATATTGGTCCTAAACCGGCAGTCGGACATCCCTCTCACAATCCAGGATGCTGCATGCACCAGTGACCATACTTTTCATACAGGGGAAAGGCATCTTGCTGTTGTATGGGCAGCTACATGTTTTTGCCCTGATTATGAAAACAGTACATAACATGATCCTTCTGAGGCAGTAGTACCATTTTCCCCATCTTATGGGTGGAAAAACTGAAGCAGAGAGATGTTAAGTAATGGACTTTGTCACACAGTTATAAGTGTCAGAATCAGGGCTGACCACAAAACGTGCAAGCCAGAGTCCATGCATGTCATTGCTGCAGCATCCTGTTTTTTCAGTGTTAGAGTAGCTTTGCCAGGCTTTAATTTTTAAATCTATGAGACTGTTCCCAATATATAGGGTAGGGTCCCTAGGCCTGGCTGGCAATCAGGGCCATCTGTGGGGCAACCGGCAGGGGGGGGCAATTGGGGGCCCCCTGCTGGCAGCTGCTTTGGTTGGCGACCTGGCACCACCTGCTGGCTGTCCCCCACCCCCCGTCCCCCTCCCCCTATCGCTGCTGCCAGTTGCCTCCCTCTGGTGGGGGGGCGGTGTCTGCCCCCTGGTGGTCAGTGCACGTCATAGCAACCAGTCATTCCGCCATTCAGTTGATTTGTATATTAGGGTTCTATTATATAGGCTGGTGTCTTTTAATGAGTGAAAGCTTTTAATTTCAAAGTTGCCTATTTATCAGTTTTTCTTATTCCTAGAGACTTCTGTGGTATTTTTTAACAAATATTTTCCTAGTGTAAGATCACAAAGGTTTTTCTGCTGCTTTTTTGGTTTTGTTTTTTAATCTTAAAAGCATTATTGCTTTACCTTTCAAATTTAGAGGCATTAGATTGCATGAATCTGCCACTGATTTTGTGTGGTAGAGCTTGAGATTAATTTTGTCTTCCAATGGATATGCAGTGACCTAGCTCCATTTACCAAAAAGACCATCCTTTCTCCCACTGGTGTCACCTCTATCATGAACCAAGTGACTGTATATATGTGGGTTGCTTTCCATTGGTCTGCCTCTCCCTGTGCCAAAACCGTACTTTCTCAATTCCTACAGCTTTGTAGTTAAATACTATGTTTCACAGTCCTTTTTATTGCATGCCCTGACCGGGAATCGAACCGTGGTTCATAGGTTGACGCTCAGCTACTGAGCCATGCTGGCCGGGCTCACAGGTCTTGGTATCTGATACTGTGAGTCCTCCAACTTTCTTCTTCAAGATTGCCTTTGCTATTCTTGGTCCTCTGCATTTCTGGATAAATTTTGAATTGCCTTGTCCGCTTCCATACAGAGTTCTGTAGCCGTTTTGTTTGGGATTGCACTGGACCTACAGGTCACTTTTTGGCAACAATCAACAGCTTAACAATTCTGAGTCTCCCCATTTTGAACATGGTATATTCTTCCACTTATTTTGTGCTTTAAAATTTACATTTTATCATGTTCAGTGTAGGGACTGCCGTTTTCATTAGTCAATCATTATGTTGTACACCTAAAACAAAGAGAATGAAATGTCAAGTATGTCTCAATTTTTAAAAGTGTATTACTTAATTTCCAAGCAGCTTAGCTCCACCAAAGTCATAGAAAATGTTCAAAATTCTTTGGATCCTTTGAAATTTGTTAAGGTTTGCTTTGTGAACCAGCAAACAATGAGTCTTGGTAAATTTCTTACACCTTTGGTTCCTCTATTGTTATTGATTGTACGTTCTGCCTCCAGGTGAGGAAGAAGGCCTGCTCAAATTCTAAGATCCAGACTAGGAAAAGGGGTACATCACTGTTTGCATTCCCTTGGCAAGAAGATAATGGCCACGTTGCCAGGCCTAATGCACAGGGATGGTAAGCTGAATTCTCACAAGGTCCTCCCTCTGTAGGATGTCAGGAGAGCTGCAGGGTGTCCCCCACAATCTTCCCACTACGCAACTCCAGTTGAGAGGTGGGGAGTCTCTCTCCACAGCTCTGGTAGAAAAATTCCAAAGAAAATCAGATTGGCCAGATTTGAGTCAGTTTTCTATGTTAAACCAATCACCATGGCAAAGAGAGGCAATGGTCCTGTTGGGCGAGTCTGGTTCCCACAGACCCATGGAGGGGTGAGGAAGCTGAGGCCATATCCCTGCAGGATAGAGGGCCCAGGCTGGGAGCCTGTAAGCACTCCTGCATTTTGGAGTCGGTCCCAGAGCAAGCTTCCCACAGCAGGTGAATGCCTTCAGGTGGTGGCAGAGGTGGGGGTCCCTACGCCAAACAGACATGTTCCCACCCCAGGGAACACAGGCAGAAATGGGAGAGAGAAGGGTGCCTTTACAATACTCGAGGTAGATACCTGCACACGGGAGCTCACGACGCAGAGATGACGCGGAGTGTTGTTTTTTTTTTAATATATTTTTATTGATATCAGAGAGGAAGGGAGAGGGAGAGAGAGATAGAAACATCAATATGAGAGAGAATCATTGATCGGCTGCCTCCTGCACACCCCCTACTGAGGATCAAGCCCGCAACCCAGGCATGTGTCCTTGACCAGAATCAAACCTGGGGCCCTTCAGTCCGCAGGCCTACGTTCTATCCACTGAGCCAAACCGGCTAGTGCGAATGTCCTTTATGTAAAGAAGCATAAAAATGTGAGGCACATGGCTGATGTAGATAATTTATGAGAGAGACTGAAAGTTTCTTTGTCCCTCAAATGCACCAAGAGTTGAAGGGACTTTAAAGACTTACCCACTCAGAAGAGGAAATCTGGGTCCGGAGAAGGGAAAGCAAGGACCCAGTGCCTGTCAGTGTGGAGGCGGGCAGCGGTCCGGGTTCCTGGGGCCTGTGCAGGATCCAGTCCCCAGAGAGACCTAAAGTCCCCACGCTGAGCGACACCCAGGGGGTCTCAGCAGGTGAATGAAGCCTCAACCCCAAAGAACCACAGCCACCAAACACTCTGGGTTCTCCGTGGTCCTAAAGCAGGAAAAGAAAGGACACACATCTTGGACACAGCTTAAAGAGACATTTTAAGGATAAAAACACTTCTGAGGCCCCAACCATCCTCAAAATGGAAAGGGAACCCACTGTATGGGAAAGCATATTCACCAATGATACATCTGATAGAGGTTAATTTCCAAAATATATGAAGAACTCATACAACTCAACAGAAGGTAGACAAACAATCCAATTAAAAAGTGGGCAAAGTACCTGAATAGACACTTCTCCAAAGTGTCTACTCAGATGGCCAAGAGACATATGAAAACATGCTCAAAGTCACTGATCATCAGAGAGATGCAAATTAAAACAATAATGAGGTATCACTTCACACCTGCCAGAATGGCTATCATCAATAAATCAACAAACAACAAGTGCTGGCAAGGTGGGGGAAAAGGAACCCTTGTGCACTGCTGGTGGGAATGCAGACTTGGTGCAGCCACTGTGGAGAACAGTATGGAGTTTCCTCAAAAAATTAAAAATGGAACTGCCTTTAACCCAAAGATCTCACTTCTGGGAATATATCCTAAGAATCCCAAAACACCAATTCGAACGAATGCACTCCTATGTTCATAGCAGCGCAATTTACAATAGCTAAGATCTGGAAACAGTCCAAGTGCCCACCAGCAGATGATTGGATAGAAAAGCTGTGGCACATCTACACAATGAAATACTACGCAGCTGTAAAAAGAAGGATCTCTTACCTTTTGAGACAACATGGAGGGACCTGGAGAGTATTATGCTAAGTGAAATAAGCCAGTCAGAGGAAGACAAATATCACATGATCTCACTATATGTGGAATGTAATGAACAAAATAAATTGAGGAACAAAAATAGGTCCAAAGACATGGATGCATGGAACAGACTGACAGATTTTAGGAGGGTGGGGGGGGGGGGCGGAGGGAGGATGGGAAGAGATTAACCAAAGATGCATACAGAGTGTCCCCCCCAGATGCACACACACTTTAACAACTGATAGCTCAATTTTGAAAATGAAATGCATTTTAATAAACACTACTTTTATAACTATTCAAAGTGTGTATACATGGTTTTGGGACACCCTTTACATGCATAACCCATGGACACAGCCAATAGTACTGTGAAGGCCTGGGGTGGAGGCAGGAGGGCAAAAGAGGGGAGATGGGGAACATCTGTAATACTGCAAACAATAAAAACAAATTTAAAAAATAAAATAAAATAGTAGTGGAGAATCCCTCTTCTGCAAGCACCGCCCCCAGCTGTGACCCTGGGCTGCGGAGGACGCGACCCTGTCCGGGTTCCTCTCCAACGCACCTCCCCACGCCCCTTGCAGGCCCCGCGCGGGCACACAACGCCCTGCCCCTCCAGCCGCCCAGCCGGATCCCGGGGTGAGGGCGGGACCGCGCGGGGCGGGACCGCGCGGGGCGGGGACCCCAGATACGCAAGGGGCGGGACCAGTCACGGGGCGGGGACTCTGGTGCTGGGGACCCACCGGGGCGGAGCGCGGCGGAGTGTGGGGGCCTGTGCGCCGGGCCGGGGGCCTGTTCGCTGGGCGGGAACGCGGGAGCTGGGGCCTGTGCGCCCGGCCCGGGGAAGCGGGGCCGGGGCGTGGCCGGAGCTGTGAGTCTCGGCGCCCGGGCGGGGCGGGGCGGGCGAGGCTGCGGCGCCGGGGCCTGCGCGCGGGGCGGGGACCCTGGTGCCGGGCGTGGACGCGGAGACCCGGGCCTGGGCTCGGTGCGGCGGGTTCCACGCGGAGCCGCTGGTCCCCGCGCCCTGCGCCGGCGGCCTCGCCATGTTCACCTTCGTGGTTCGCGACGAGAACAGCAGCGTCTACGCCGAGGTCTCCCGGCTGCTGGTCGCCTCCGGCCACTGGAAGAGGCTGCGGCGGGACAACCCCAGGTTCAATCTGATGCTGGGCGAGCGGAACCGGCTGCCCTTCGGGAGACTGGGTGAGCGTCCCCGCGCCCCCCGCGCCCCCGCCCCGCCCCGGCCGGCCCGCTGGAGCCGGCGCTTTTGTGCTGAGGCCACAGATCTCCCCCGTCTCTCACCCGGCAGAGGAGACGCGGACCCTGCGGGTCTGCACCATCCTTCCTGAGAGTCCCCGCGCGGACCCCTGACAATGGCCCGTCCCGCACATCCCTCGTCAGGTGGGACCCCCGCCCATCTCCCGCCAGACGCCCCCCTATCCCGGGCCGCGCGCCCCCTCTTCTCATCCCCACTCCTGATGCGGGCTGAGCGCGGGGCGGGAGCTCCTCGGAGCCGGTGACATCTGCTGGGAATTGCTCCGGCCTGAGGGCGTGGGAGGGGCACTGTGCGCGGTGACCACCCCAAGGATTCCGCTCCCCGGGGCTCAGATGACCCGCCAGGGGGCTGGGGAAAGACCTGAACTCCCAAAGCAGGAGCTTCGGAAGGGAGCCAGGGAGGGGCGAGAGGTGCGATTTCAGCCGGTCCTTTAGCTTCACCAAAGAACGCGTGCTCACAAGTGTGGGTCACAGCGGGCGTTGCACGCAGGCTTTACACGGCCGGGTTCTCCCCGTGCGCTGCTTCATGCGCACGGTGGGAGCTGGCTTGGCACCATGGCACCACCAGGTGCACTTTGCCCGCTGCGGAGGCGGTGGGGGGCGTGGACCACCCCCCTCCTCTTTAGATGACGTCATCCAGAAGTTGTGCAGGGACTTCAGCTTCTATCCCACTGACCTGCGTGTAGCCTCACGGCCTCTCCTCCATGCGCCATCACCAGGAATTGCAGCCGCTAGCAGCCACGCTCCCTGCCAAAATCCCCTGGGGGTGGGGTGGGGGCCAGATCATAGGCCAGAAACCCACGCAGAGACTGGAGAATGAAGACAAGCCATCTCTGCTTTGGAGGGAACCAGGCAGAGCATATTTTGTGTCCATGAGAGGAAGCAGTTTCTAGAAATAGGTGTGGTCAGGATGGGGAGGTTGCAGGGACAGAGACTGAATCGGGCCTTCAGAGACCAGCTGGCTGCCGGAGGCATGGGACCCTGTGCAGCCTGTGGCTCCGGGAATGAAGGGTGTGGCAGCACAGCCTGGACTGAAGTTTCTTTCTTTGGAATGGACCATGAGCCACTTCTTTATTTCCCCCACCCTCACCCCACCCCCACTTTTTAATGACTGTACAAGTTTTTGATGCAGGGAAGGGTTGGTTCTAACCCCCAGAAATCTTGGAATATGGGGAATTTGCCTGGTGATGAACTGTCTCCCCCAGAAGCCCCTGCACAGGGTAAACCTCCCCTGGAAGGAGAAGAAACTGCTTACAGTCGGGAATGCTCATTTCCTCCTTGCGCCGTCCACTTCCCGCCTGCCCCACTTCCTTCCTGTCCGCGGTGCCTGCTGTCAGGGCTTAGCTGGGATCCTAGCGTCAAAAGCACCCCTGGTTCTGCCGGGGCTGAAGCGGGCGATGGCCCTGCTGTCGTGCTCGGGTCTAGGGAGAAGGAGCAGAAACCACCCAGCAGGCCCACCAGGTCGGCAGGTGAGCAGGAAACGTCTGGCGTTGATGGAAAAGGAAGCAGCATCCCACAACCAAAATGCTTTATGCCTTCACTGTAGGCATATTTTCCTTTTGCTTAAAGTGCACCACACAAACCCCCAGGAAAAATCAGGTAAAGGCTCAAGATGCCTGGGCCGCGGGGTGAGAGGGGAGGCAGCCCAGGTGTGATCAGGGAGCTGGTGACAGCCAGGCCGTGCCAGACTGTATTTAGTTGTCTACTGTTCTCAGATCAATTATTCATACTTCTGGCAGCGTCAGCTCAGACTCCCTTTCTTCGGTTTTACTTTTGTTTTTGTTGCTGGAAATTCAGTGCATTTGGTTAGGATTTTAAACTAAACCAAGGCTTTTGTTTTTATTTGTATCCTTTCTGCTCTAATTGAGGGAGGAGGGGACTTGCCATAAGATCTATTGAAAATGTGTTTCCCTGTCGGGTGATGTACAGAGGAGAGTCCTCAGGCTTTAGAGTTTGTGGATGTGGCCTTCCCACTGCCCGCCCCCCCCCCCCCCCACCACCACCTTCTGGTGGTTTTCTTAGGAGCCCGAAGAAGCAGGTGCGCTGGAGGCAGGAGCGTCCATTCTGCTGCCGCCCTTGATGGCTATGGGGAGAAGGCTGGGAGGTCAGGAGTGTGACTCCGCTGCCGTCCTTCTGTACAGATAACTTACCAGTCCGTGTGTTAAGCCAGGGAGGGGATCGGGAGAGGGGGAATAGAAGGACAAACAGGCGGCAGTGGTCTCGGGCAGCTCTGGGATGTTGATATAATCTCCCCCACGGGGAGGCTGAGCGGGCCAGTGGGATGCTGAGGCAGGGCAGTGCCGGTGCCGGGCAGCAGAATCGTTCCTGTCCAACCCCCAGTCCTGGAAGGGAGAACACGCTGGGCATGACACAGCTGTTCCCGCTCCTGAGCCGGGTGCCTCCCGGGCCTGGACCCCTCTGAGCCTCCCTTTCCTCCACAGGTCACGAGCCTGGGCTGGTGCAGTTGGTGAACTACTACCGGGGGGCGGACAAACTGTGTCGCAAAGCTTCTCTAGTGAAGTAAGTGTTCCTTAAAACCTTGATTTTTTTTTACGTAAATGTTCGCTTTCATCACAAAGCACTTAAGGAAGAAATGTGGGGTTATTTTTAAAGGGCAAAATACTTGTATTTAAAAAGCCAACACATACCCGTTCTGGAGCTTCCTCTAAGCTACTTGGATTGCAACCCAGAATTCTGCCATCTAGCACTTGACAGAGCCTGTCTGTCTGTCTGTCTGTTTGTCTCTGAGGTGAGGCTCCCAAAAGCAGATCCTGGGGTGGGTTTATGGTGTAAGTGATGGATTGGGATGTATTTTGTACTCCAGCATCGGTCAGCCATTGGCTGTGGGGAGAAGTGGGGCATTTCTGGGCACAGCCTGTCCCTGGAGAAGGGGCATGCACACGACCTTGGCAGCCGCTCTCACGGGAGCCAGGGTCCCCTTAGGAAGGACACCTGGAGGGCATACCTGCATCTGCTGCACCGCCCCTCTCAGCGAAGTTGGGTTTGGCAGGTGTCATAAGAACAGTATCTTAAGGCAGAGGAAGCGATATTATCTGCTGATCTTGTGATCCCAGCTTCCCCTCTGATTAGCTGAGGCAAATGTCCTTATCCCTCTAAGTCCCACTATGTCCCTCCTAGGCGGTTGTGAGGGTGGATAAAGGTGATGTGTGTAAAGTGTGGGGCACAGGGGTTTATAGGGAGCATTTGGCTCTGTGCCTCAGTTTCCTTCTCTGTAAATTAGGGACAATAATAGGAACTGCCTGGGGTTTTTGTCTGGATTGAGTTAATGTATGTAAAAGCTTTGAATAATGCCTGCCTCAAAATAAATAAAAATATATTTTTTAAAAAATAAAGGTGCAGTCTTCATAGGAATGTGTCCCCTTTTTGTTCAGACTCACTGGCCCCAGTGACTTAGTATCCACTTCTCTCAGTGAAGAGTCTTCCTGATTTGTTGGCTACTCCTAAGGGAGACACGCTTTCTGAAGTCTTCTTCTTTTTTTTAAATATTTTTTTTATTGATTTCAGAGAGGAAGGGAGAGGGAGAGAGAGAGAGAGAGAAACATCAATGATGAGAGAGAATCATTGATTGGCTACCTCCTGCATGCCCTCTACTGGGAATTGAGCCTGCAACCCAGGCATGAGCCTTTGATCGGAATCAAACCCAAAACCCTTCAGCCCACAGGCTGACGCTCTATCCACTGAGCCAAACTGGCTAGAGCTGAAGTCTTCTGATTACACATTTATTACATATTAGATGGAAAAGATTCTTTAACTAGAACTAGAAGTGAGACATGATTGTCCAGATTATCCCTTTAGAAATTAATATAAAATGTTTATTTAGTATTTTTTCTACTATAATTTTTTCCTATAAAGATAAAGGTAGAATTTTGCTTTTATGAGTGAGAACAGAGGATGCTGTAGGAAACTATTCTGGGTATTTGCATATTCAGCAACTATACTGAGGTGGAGTGAGAAGTACAGGAACGCACGACCAGGTGTGAGTAGGTGTCTGTTCTCTGGGACCTTGGACAGCGCCAGGCTGACTCCCAGCGCCCCATCTGTAAAAGGGGGCTGATGGTGATCACACCTGCTCTTTGCCCCTGGTGGCATGTGACATAGTCTGTGACATCTTGACTTATGCAGACTGGGGTTGCCCTCATCTCCACAAGTGTCCTTTATTCTCTCGGGACTGTAGTCATTCCAGGAGGTGATGGTTCCCTTTATCATTTTGTCTCTTTCCCATGATTTTGAAAGGGCTTGAAAGGGCTCGGAGAGTTTAAAAAAAAAAAAAAGGCATCCTGGATCGAAGCTCACAGAGGACAGCTGGATTGTGCAGGGCCGTCGCAGCTGAGCCAGGATGATGCCAGCCTGTACCCAGAGGACCAGGGGCAGTGCCACAGGGCAGCCCCCGGAGGGTTTCCACTAGGATCCTGCCCTGGGCCCTGGACTGCAGGCACCTTCCTGCATCACGACAGGGAGTGTCAGAAATTCATCGCGGCCCAAGGCCATAGACTCAGAGCCCTGAGGGGCTTTTCTTCTGGCTCAGGTTTCGGACTCTCTTTCCCTCTTGTGAGCATTTCTCCCCTGGAGATGTAACTAAGCCTCCAGGCATGATTTCTTTCCAAATGGGTTTATGAGGAAATGGGACAAATGCAAAGAACTTCCTGCAGAAACTGGTCTTGGTTTTCTACAGGAAATGAAGGTGACCCTGTGGGCCAGCGCTGTCCAACCCCAATAGAATGCTAGCCACGTGTGACTTCAAATTTCCTAGTAGCCACGTTAAAACTAGTACAAAGACACAGGTGCAATTTATCTTAATCATATATTTTATTTAATTAAAGAATCCAAAATTTCATTCTGATATGTAATTAATAGAAAAAAATGAGTGATGTATTTCAGATTTTGTTTTTATACCGAGTCTTCAAAATCTAGTGTGTATTTTACATTCCCAGCACATCTTAATTCAGGCACTAAATTTTTATTGCAAACCCCTTGTTCTGTATTTAGATTTCATAAAAATTTATGCTTAAAAAAAGATTTATGGACCCAATTTGCTCCACCTATGTAAAAATTTTTCAATAACTGAATCAGATACCAAGTAAACATTTTCCTTTAATATGCATGCACAATGACAAAACAGGGTCATCTTATTAGAAGAACTAACTTGGGTTTAAAACAAAGGTATATTTTCAAACCTATGTCCAAGTTAAATAAATCCACCAACTCTTGTGTTAACTCAGTAGTGTACTATCAAATTCAAAAGAGTACTGGATAAATTGAAAAGAACTCTAAATGTATTAACTTCAACCAAATGTTTTTCAAAATTTCCCTTAGTTTTGCAGCTACTTTGCTGTCTGTTACAATTAAAAATCTTCTGCATATGAAGTCATGGTATAAAAATATGTAAAACCATTATTTTTGACTTGTATTCTAAAGTCCCAACATAAATACTCATACTTATTTGGCTGGGTCATAAATAAAGTTTTCTTTTCCCTTCTTTTGAACTTTAAAATTAGCTTGTTTATAGCAGTGTGAGAATCACACTGCCATTTTTAATCTTTTGGTTATTGGGTGAAATAATGAAATATTGAAAATATAATCATTAAAATGATTTAGCCCTAGTCGGTTTGGCTCAGTGGAGAGAGCATCGGCTTGCAGACTGAAGGGTCCTGGGTTCGATTCCAGTCAAGGGCACATGCCTGAGTTGCAGGCTTGACCCCCAGTAGGGGGCGTGCAGGAGGCAACCAATCAATGATTCTCTCTCACCACTGATGTTTCTCTCTCTCTCCCCCCTTCCTCTCTGAAATCAATAAAAATATATTTTTAAAAAAGTGATTTAGCAAGCATTCCTTTTATTTCAAGAACTTCCTTTTATTTAGTGTTTTAACGTTACAAAACTCTTTCCTCTGACTATCCTTGGCAGAGAACACAGCATCATTAAACACCGCCTTCTGTTTCGTGCGACAGGTCTCTACTGGTGAGTCATGGTAGCGTTGGCAAGCACACACTGAAACAGTGTCGGCGTTGTATCCGTGGTACCTTAAAGGGAGTGGGCTTCGGAAACTGAGTGCAGATGTTTCCAACATGTATCAGACAGTAGGATGCAGTAATACGGGAAATATCAGTCTTAAAATCCCAGGAAATCCAAATTTTAACTCAACCCAGCTGGAGCATGTCTGTCGTGACAGACACGGGTTTTTTGCTTGTAGGTGGAACTCGCCTTTGACAGATGTAAGTGATGAAAAATGAGCCACATGGCAAGCTTGATATTTTTAGGCTTCAATTTGACAATGTTTTCTCATATATTTGTAAATCCTTTGAGGGAACAGACCCAAAGTGTTAATTAGGCAGTCTTTTATGTCACACCACTTATTTAAAAAATTTTTTTTTTAATTTTCAAGTTTTGAATCAATCGTTATTGTTAAAACTGTTTTATACTCTGTAGGCAGTTACTTAACTGGCTTGACTAAAAATTGTTCACTTTCTGTAAAATATGTTTTTTATTCTTATTTCCTCAAAATAATTTCTATTACCACATTTTTATCTAAAGTGCTTTTCTTTTTTGTGTAGAATCCAAGTCATTTTATAGCTGACCGAAGCTACAAGCACAGATCCTATTAAACATTTGTTTCCATTGTTTTGTTGAATATTTAATTTGAATTTCAGCCACTAATTTCATTGATTCTTTTTGACTGTTGAGAGGAAGATCAACTTCATTATGTATTTGCTAAAAATGTCTCATGTACACTCTGCCACAACAAATTGCCATTGTTTGTCATTCGTTGTAAAATTTGTGTCATACCTTCTGCAACTGCTTTCTTCCCCGCCCCTCCCTCCCCCCGCCCCCTCCCCTCCCCCCCCTGTCCCCCCTCCCCCGCCCTTACTGTTCTGGTTGTAGTTCTAGCTTCTGTGTCTCTGTTCAGTTCTGTTGCATCTGAAGTTTACCTTTATTTTAAATTTTAAAATTGTCCGTATTTATTTTTTTAACTAGACAAATTTTACTTTAGTTGCCAATTATGATTTATCTAGCTGTCCCTGTAACTCATGCTGTCTGCATAATAAACACATCGCAGTGTCTCATTATCGCCTGGAAAGAGCCCACATGGACCGAGTCAGCCCATTGTCCCCGAGTGGAACAGTGGTGTGTTTATGGTGATGCAGCAGTGCGCCTGGCAGTGCGCGCCGCGACACAGCACGTCAGGCCCTGCAGTGGTTAAAGGGAAATGTCCTCCTGCCCAAACAATGAAGTTGTGCTTAATGGACAAACGTTTTGCAAGGCTTTAGGTTTTAAGTTAAAAACTAAGCTAAATGTAAAATTCGGTTCCTCTGAGCACTTGAAATGTGTCACCCTGGCCACATTTCTAGGGTTCAGAAGCCACATGTGGCTAGTGGCCACCCTATTGGACAGTGCAGAGAGAGTTGAACTTTCAGTGAGTTAGAAATGCATTTGTCCCTTTAAGTTTAAGTAACTCAAATCCTGTTGTCTTCAACTTTAAAATAACTTTATTTTAAATCTCAGTTTTAAATGTTCTTTCATTATTTCTGCCATTTGCGCACAGACTGGGTTTTGCGGGTGAATTTAACAGAAGCTTAATTTTCGCAGTTCTGCAGAAGATGAGCCCAGCTTAGGGAAGGCCCGTGATTGGCTCTTGGCTGGCTCTGACCCGGGGGAGGGTGGGCCAGGCAGAGTTAGGACTTGGGAGTTAGGGACTTGCATTGTGCCTGTGTCTTACGACCTGAGTGATGCTGGGAAATGTACTCACTTTTGTGTGGCCCAGTGTCTGATCTATGAACTGGGATGCTGGTGCCTCCCCAAGGGACCGACTGGAGAGTAGATGTGGTGGGAAGCCCTTCGCAAGCCCTGCTGCTTATTAAGGGCCTCGCCCAGAGCCTGACTTTACCTTCTGTTGCGTCATGTTATTTGGGGGCAGGAGGTACATTTAGTTATGACCACCGGCGTCCAGTGTCCCTTTAGAAAGATTCCTCCTTTAGTCTGTCTTGAAGCCAGGAACGTGTTGGCTCAGGATTATTTCAAGTTAAGTTTCCTTGGAGATGATACACACACACACACACACACACACACACACACACACTCTAGAGGCCTGGTGTATGAAATTTGTGCACCGGGGTGGGGGGTGGTCCCTCAGCCTGGCCTGTGCCCTCTCGCAATCTGGGACCCCTTGGGGGATGTCCTCCTGCCGGCTTAGGCCCGATTCCCCCTGCCTAAGCCAGCAGTCAGACATCCTTCTTTTAGTCCGGGGCTCTCGCAGTCCAGGACCCCTTGCTCGTTACTGCCCACCTGCAGCAGAGGCAGGAGAGGCTCCCGCCATGGCTGCTGCGCTCACCAGCTGTGAGCCTGGCTTCTGGCTGAGTGGTGCTCCCCTGTGGGAGCACACTGACCACCAGGGGGCAGCTCCTGCGTTGAGCGTCTGCCCCCTGGTGGTCAGTACACGTCATAGCGACTGGTCGTTCTGCTGGTTGTTCTGCCGTTCAGTTGATTTGCATATTAGGGTTTTACTATATTGGTTTACATATTAGGGTTTTACTATGAAAAGATATATATATTTCAGAGAGGGAGGGAGAGGGGAGAGAGATAGAAACATCAATGATGAGAGAGAATCATTGATTGGTTGCCTCCTGCACGTCCCGCACTGGGGATCGAGCCCACAACCCCAGCATGTGCCCTTGACCGGAATTGAACCCGGGACCCTTTCAATCCACAGGCCAATGCTCTACTCATTGAGCCCAACTAGCTAGGGCTGGAGATACATTTTAAAAAGAGCCGAGGTTCTGGACATTGGGTCCCTTTTTGACCCAGCTGACACATCCCTTTAAGGTTGCATGGATAGCTGTGTGCAATCTGTAGGGCATTACAGATTGGTCCAGGGAGGGAAGAGCAACGACTGGGACAAGGAGACCAGGTCCCAGGCCCTGGTTACACGCTGCCTCCTTGACGAGCTCTGGAGGTAGCACTGGCTTTTCTGAAGAGTGACCGATGACTGACCCTCTGTCGTCTGCCAGGCTCATCAAGACGAGCCCAGAGCTGGCCGAGTCCTGCACATGGTTCCCCGAGTCGTATGTGATCTACCCCACTAATCTCAAGACCCCGGCTGCGCCTGCGCCGAACGGAATCCACCCACCGATCCCTAGCTCGAGGACGGACGAAAGGGAATTCTTCCTGGCTTCTTATCACAAAAAGAAGGAAGACGGAGAGGGCAATGTTTGGATTGCAAAGTCATCCTCCGGTGCCAAAGGTGAGTTGGCATTGCCGTCCCTTAGGTTCCCAGGGCTCTGTGCAGCCGTACGCTAGACGTTCACGATGTATTTGGATGAGTGACTCTTCTCATCTGAACCCTGAGGGTAGATAGCACAGTTAGTTACATTTCCTTAAATGTTAATCTATGTGCTGGAGACTTCTGCATGTCCATCTCCACACAGGTACTCTGCAGCTAGGTCCTTTCCTGTGAGCTCCGGATCCACTTGCACGCTCTTGGGCATTTGTCCCAGAGAAAAGAAAACATGGCCACGTAAACCCTGTATGTGATGGTTCACAGAAGCTTTATTCATAATAGCCCCAACTGGAAGCAACTCAGATTCCTTCAGCAGGTGAAGGATTAAGCAAACTCTGGTGAATCGACCTCACAGGATACTACTCGGCAATAGAAGGGAATGATCTATTGCTGAAATCAGCAACTTGTTGAATCTGCAGGGAATGATGCTGTGTGAAAAAAGCAACACCGATTCCCAAAGGTCGCATAGTGTATGATTCTATTTATATAACATTTCTGGAATGACAAAGCTGTAGAAATGGAGACCAGATTAGTGGTTGTCTGGAGGGTGCTATGGGGAGGGAAGCAGTTGTGGTTCTAGAAGAGAAAATTGCGGGGTCCATGCAATAATGAAACTGTTTAGAATGGACAAAGATACTTGCAAATCATGTCTCTTATGAGGCGTCTGCATCCAGAATGTATAAAGAACTCATATAGCCGAAACCGGTTTGGCTCAGTGGATGGAGCGTTGGCCTGCGGACTGAAGGGTCCCGGGTTTGATTCCGGTCGGGGGCATGTGCCTGGGTTGCGGGCATATCCCCAGTGGGGGATGTGCAGGGGGCAGCTGATCGATGTTTCTCTCTCATCGATGTTTCTGACTCTCTATCTCTCTCCCTTCCTCTCTGTAAAAAATCAATAAAATATATTTAAAAAAAAAGAACTCATATAGCGCAATAATAAAAAGACAAATAACCCAATTAAGAAGTGAGCAAAGAATCTAAATAGAAATTTCTCCAAAGAAGACATACAGATAAGAGTAAGTACATGAAAACATGCTCGACATTATTAAGCATTAAGAAAATGAAAATCAAACCACAATGAGATACCACTTCACACCCACTAAACTGGCTATAATTATGAAGACAGATGACAGCAAGTGTTGGTAAAAATGTGAAAAAATTGGAACTCTCATATATTGGGGGAATGTAAAATGGTACATCAATTTTGAAAAGCAGTTTGGTAGTTTCTAAAAAGTTAAACATAAAATTACTATATTATTCCACTCCTAGGTATATTCCCCAAAGAATTGAAAATATATGTCCACACAAAACTTCTTTGCAGATTTTCCTAGCAGCATTATTCGTAAGGGCCAAACAACAGTAGAAACAACTCAGATATCCATCGACTGGTGAATGAATGAGCAAAATGTGATATATCCATACAATGGAATGTTATTCTGTCATAGAGAGGAATGAAACACTGCCACATGCTACCACATGGATGAACCTTAAAAACATGATGCTCTGCCTGGGTTGTGGGCTCAATCTCCAATGGGGGAGGGGGGCATGCAGGAGGCAGCCGATCAATGATTCTCTCTCATTGTTGATGTTTCTGTCTCCCTTTCCCTCTCCCTTCCTCTCTGAAATCAATAAAATATATATTAAAAAATAAAACATGATGCTCAATTTTAAAAAGCCAGACACAAAAAAAGGCTCCATACTGGATGATTCCATTTATATGAAGCATCTAGAACAGGCAAATCTATAGTAGGTTAGTGTTTATCAGGGGCTGGGGCGAGGAAGGAATGGAGGACTGCTGATGGATGTAGAGTTTTCAGGAGGTGATGAAAATGTTCTAAAATAAGGTTGTAATGATAATTACTGGAATATACTAAAAACCATTGAATTGTACTCTGTAAAAGGGTGGGTTTTATGGCAGGTAAATTATATCAGGGAGGCTGTTAAAAAGGATATTGTATCATTTATGTAATGTTGATGGACACTTTGAATGTAGCCAGTATTTTTCTGTTACCAAACTGCAGGGGATCCACTTGCACTTTTGTATCTATGCCCTAACCTTCCTGGTGTTTCCATAAGATAGGGTGTTAGATGTGGTCACAGCGCCTTTATCACAGCAGGCCGTGATCCACAGGAGAGCGGCGTTTATTTAGGGCGCCTAGACCTTTACAGTGTCTTTAGAAATGAAACTTCATGGTCGCAGCTGGCCAAGACAGTGTTTACAACCCTATATGGAGGAAAAATTGAATGGCCCTGGAGCTTTGGTGGGCGGAGGGGAGAGTGTGAGAGATTGGACCAGGGAAGGGTGGAGAAAGGAGAGTGAGTAGGCCGACCAGAGCCTCCTGTCTGTGTTTTACTGCTGTCAGCGTTTCCTCCCGGGCTTTGCAGGGAGCGGTTCCTCTTGGGACGGACTGCACTAATTTTCGTTTTAATTTTACTGGTCAGGTGAAGGCATCCTCATCTCCTTGGACGCTGCCGAACTTCTGGATTTCATAGACAACCAGGGCCAGGTGCACGTGATCCAGAAATACCTCGAGCGCCCTCTGCTGCTGGAGCCGGGGCATCGCAAGTTCGACATTAGGTAACGCGTCCATGCAGTGATGTGAGGGAGGAGGGCGAGGTGCAATGTGAGGAAGTGTTTGACTGTGTTTAATACGTTACCAACACTGAGCACAGCCGAAGGGAACTGAGCTTCTGTATCTAATTCTCTATTTTTCCTTCAATATTTTTCTTTCTAAAATATGTTACTAAGATTATGGGGGTTTTTTGTTTGTTCGTTTACTTTTTTTTTTTTTTTAATGAAAATGACTTGTGGATCCAAAGGGAAGGGCATAAACATATGGACCTTGCGCCTGGTATGGCTCAGTTGGTTGGAGCGTCCTCCCTTACACTGAAAGGTTGAGGGTTCGATTCCCGGTCAGGGCACATGCCTAGGTTGCAGGTTCTGTCCCTGGTTGGGGTACCAATTGATGTTTCCCTCTCACATTGATGTTTCTCTTTTTCTCTCTCTCCCTTCCTCTCTCTAAAATCAATAAACATGTCCCCAGGTGAGGATTAAAAAATAATACATACATACATACATGCATACATACATACATAAATGGGCCTTACAATGGGAGAGAGGTACACGGAACATGTAATTCAGACACAACAGATCATGTGACCCCCAGACAAATAATATGTCCTGACCTTATTTATGTCCTACTTTTTGAGGATTTCATGAACACATCTCAGGTTTGTGGACTTTATTTTCTGAGCAAAGAGCCTGGCAAGAAGAGGTGAGGGGCTTTCTACACCTGCATGACCCTCTCAGCCCAGCCTGCTTGTGGCCTGGCTGTTGGCTCTTCAGAAAGGATTTGGCCTCAGCTGCCTTTATGTCAGGTCAGCTTTAGGATGACAATCTTCCTCTTAAAATTATTTAAAATTACCAAACATGGCAAATGGAGGTTTCATAGATTAACCTTTGAAGTAAGCCCATCAGATCTCTTTAAAATGCTGGCTCTCGAATGGATCAGAGTCCCCTTGTCATTGGTGGTGACATGTTTGGTTTGGTCATTACAATGCTAGTCCACTGTCTCAGCTACTTGTTGTGGCCTGCCTGCATAATTTAGAACCTACCTTCTTCCTCTACTTCCCGCCAAGAAAACCAGGGGATGATAGAGACACCTGATGTGAAGGAACTTTGGAGGACGTGAGTAACTGTTTTTGTTGACTTGCAGAAGCTGGGTCTTGGTGGATCACCAGTACAATATCTACCTCTATCGAGAGGGCGTGCTGCGGACTGCGTCAGAACCGTATCATGTTGATAATTTTCAAGACAAAACCTGCCACTTGACCAATCACTGCATTCAAAAGGAATATTCAAAGAACTATGGGAAGTATGAAGAAGGGAATGAAATGTTCTTTGAAGAGTTCAATCAGTACCTGAGCAGTGCTTTGAACATTACCCTGGAGAATGCTATCTTAGTACAAATCAAACATATCATAAGGTAACATAATTGTATCTTTTTAGTTATATGTGTCTTGGAGAAGCTTTGGGAGTTTGTGCCTTTCAAGGAATTATTCCATTTAAGTTGTCTAATTTGAAGACAAAAATTTTTGGGTAATATTTCTTTTTTTTTTTAATTAAATCTTTATTGTTCAGATTATTACAGTTTTCCTCCTTTTCCCTCCCCATAGCTCCCCTCCACCCGGTTCCCACCCCACCCTCTGCCATTAACCACCCCCCCCTCCACTGTCCTCATCCATAGGTGCACGATTTTTGTCCAGTCTCTTCCCGCATCCCCCACACCCCTTTCCCCCCGAAGAATAGTCAGTCCACTCCCTTTCTATGCCCCTGATTCTGTTATATTCACCAGTTTATTCTGTTCATCAGATATTTTATTCACTTGATTTTTAGATTCACTTGTTGATAGATGTGTATTTGTTGTTCATAATTTGTATCTTTACCTTTTTCTTCTTCTTCCTCTTCTTAAAGGATACCTTTCAGCATTTCATATAATCCTGGTTTGGTGGTGATGAACTCCTTTAGCTTTTCCTTATCTGTGAAGCTCTTTATCTGACCTTCAATTCTGAATGATAGCTTTGCTGGATAAAGTAATCTTGGTTGTAGGTTCTTGGTATTCATCACTTTGAATATTTCTTGCCACTCCCTTCTGGCCTGCAAAGTTTCTGTTGAGAAATCAGCTGACAGTCGTATGGGTACTCCCTTGTAGGTAACTGAGTTTCTTTCTCTTGCTGCTTTTAAGATTCTCTCTTTGTTTTTTGCCCTTGGCATTTTAATTATGATGTGTCTTGGTGTGGTTCTCTTTGGATTCCTTTTGTTTGGGGTTCTCTGCGCTTCCTGGACTTGTAAGTCTATTTCTTTCACCAGGTAGGGGAAGTTTTCTGTCATTATTTCTTCAAATAGGTTTTCAATATCTTGGTCTCTCTCTTCTTCTGGCACCCCTATAATTCGGATGTTGGTATGCTTGAAGTTGTCCCAGAGGCTCCTTACACTATCTTCATATTTTTGGATTCTTTTTTCTTTTTGCTTTTCCGGTTGGGTGTTTTTTGCTTCTTCATATTTCAAATCTTTGACTTGATACTTGCGATCCTCTAGTCTGCTGTTGGAACTCTATATAATATTCTTTATTTCAATCAGTGTATGCTTAATTTCTAGTTGGTCCTTTTTCATAACCTCAAGGGTCTTACTAGATTTCTTGAGGGTCTGAATAAGTTTATCGGTGGTTTCTAGAAAATTCTTGAAAAACCTTAAAAGTTTGGTTTTGAACTCTATATCCAGTCATTTGCTTTCCTCCATTTCTGTCATTTCTGACCTGTTTCTTTGTCTCCGCATTTTTTATGTTTCCCTGTGTTGGTAGAGTGGCTTTGTGTGCTAGGTGTCCTATAGGGCCCAGTGGCTCAGCCTCCCCAATTACCTGAGGTGGACACTCTTGGTTCACCCCTTTGTGGGCTTTGTGCACAGTCTTGTTGTAGTTAAGCCTTGATTGTTGTAGTTATCACTGGGAGGAATTGACCTTCAGGCCAATTGGCTGTGAGAATCAGCTGTGTCTACAGTGGGACTACTTCTGTGCTGGAGACACCCTTACGGGCAAGACTTGCTTCAGTGGGGCTTTCGTGCTCACTGAGTCTGTGCCCTGAGTGTGTCCCTTATGGATCTGAGGAGTTGTAATCTGGATGGTCCCACTCTGACCACTGGGTACACTGGCTCTTGGATCTCTAAGAAGGTGCTAATTTAGCCTCTGCCTGAGGCTACCCAGCAGGAACCCAGCTGTCAAGCAGTGCAAGCTGCTGTGGGGCCTTGGTCCTTCTTTTGGATGTTCTGGGTCTCTCTGACCCAGCTGCAGTTTGTTAGGTAATTTTCAGATTGCAAAGGGCCAGGCCTTTCATATGCAAAAGCCTCTGTGCACAGTTTGGGTGGGACGGGGTCTCAGGGGATCAACAGGACGGAGCAAGCAGCTATGGTTGCTCCTCAATCCTGCCCTAAGAGGCCCCGCTTCTCAGTGTCCCGGTAATTGCTGCAAGCACCTCTGAGAGAAAGCCGCCCTCGAGTTCCAACCGATGCCAGACAGTCCAGTTTCTCCCATATGAGTCTGGGTCCCCAGAGACTCGCCCGGAACTGGAATTCAGAGCAGTCGGGAGCTTGAGACTCCCTCCCAATTGAAAAAGACAGCTGCGTCCTCAGTTGCCAGCCCTTTCCGCGTGCGCCTCTGTACCTCTGCACTTTACTTCCGCACCTCCTCTGAGTCTCAGTGTGCTTTTCTCTTTCCTTCTAGTTGTAGAATTTCCACTCAGCCAGCCTTCCTGTGGTTCTGGATGATGTCTGTTTTGTCTTTTAGTTGTATTTTTGAAGTGGTTTGAGAGGCAGCAATTTCTGGTGTTTACCTATGCTGCCATCTTCAGTAATATTTCTTTATTATTCTTTTAATATTTGTGGGATCTCTAATGATGTCACTGCTTTCATTCCTTATATTGGTAGTTTATATCTTATCTCTATAATTCTTGGATTCATTGGATTGGCTAAAGGCTTATCAGTTTTATTAATCTTCTCAAAAAGTCAGTTTTTTGCTTGACTAAGTATCTCTATTGTTTTTGGTTTTGTTTTCTTTGATTTGTGCTATTTATTATTTCCTTCTGCTTTTGGGAGGTATTTAATTTTTTTCTAGTTTCTTTGTGAAAGGTTAGACCATTTATTTGAGAGACTTCATTTTTTAAAAATATAAGCATTTGCCCTAGCTGGTATCTTTTTAGTTATATCCACTCAGCGGATTGAGTGTCGGCCTTCGGACAGAAGGGTCCCAGGTTCAATTCTAGTCAAGGCACATGCCCAGGTGGCATGCTTGATCCCCAGTAGTAGGCATGCAGGAGAAAGCCAATCAATGATTCTCTCTTATCATTGATCTTTCTATCTCTCTTCTTTCCTCTCTGAAATCAATAAAGATATGCTTTATTAAAAATAATAAAAATTAAAATATAAGCATTTAATGCTATCAGTTTCCCTCGAAGTACTCATTAGCCATACCTCATATTTTGCTATGTTGTGTGTTTTTTTTCATTCCATTAAAATAATTTCTAGTTTCTCTTGTGACTTCATATTTGACTCATGTGTTATTAGAAACTTTGGCTTACTTTCCAAATATAAGGGGATCTTTCCAGATATCTTTCTGTTACTGATTTCTACTATAATCCCATTGTCATCAGAGAATAGTTTGTATGGTTTGTGTCTTTAAAATGTGTTAGTTTCGTGTCCTAGAATATGGTCCATCTTTGTGAATGTTCCGTGTGCACTAAGAATAACATGTACTCGCTCTGCTTAGGCTTGTTCTATTAATGCGACTTCAGTGAAGGTAGTTGCTAGTGCTGTTCACGTCTTTTATATCCTTGCCGTTTTCCTGTTCCACTGTTTATTGTTGAGAGAGAAAAAAATCGAAGTCTCCAAGTGTTTGGATTTTTCTATGTCTCTTTTTAGTTTTACCAGTTTTTGTTTTATATAGTTATGAGTTGAAGATCTATTATGAGGTGCATATACATTGAGAATTGTTGTCTCTTTTGGGAAAATTGATTACTTTATTATTGTGTAGTATCTGTCATTATTTCTGTAATATTTCTTATTTTAAAGTTGATTTTTTGTTAATACAGTCACTCCAGCTTTCTTTTGATTAGTGGTATTTTCTTTCCATTCTTTTACTTCTATTCTATTCAACTGGACTCTGGTAGACAACATAGAGTTGGGTTTTTTGTTTTTTATTTTGTTTTGAATCCAATATAATAATCTGTCTTTTAATTGGTGTGTTTACACCGTTTAAATTTAATGCAATGATTGGCTTGGTTGGATTTATGTCTACCATTTTATTATTTGGTCGATTCGTTCCCTCTTTCTTTGTTTTTATTTGCTTTCATGTCTCCATTTCCTGATCTCTTTAGAATTATTTGAATATTTTTAGAGTTCTATTTTAATTTTCCTGTTGAATATTTGGCACTATCTGTCTGTCTATATTTTAGTGGTGATTCTAGGGATTAAAAAATATATGTATCTCATGTTTCAGTCTTCTTAGAATTAATAATTCACCACTTCACATAAAATCCAGACATAACATTCTACTTTACTTGACTCTCCCTTTCTGTGTTATAGTTGCCATTTGTATTACATCCACATACATTGAAATCTCTACCACATAATGTTATAATTTTTGGTATTAACCATTATATACATTTTGTTATGTAGATAGTCAAGTTTGGTTTTTAAAAAATATAAGGCCAAACTGAATAATGTCTATAAGAAACACATTTAAGTATAAAATAAGAAAAAACATTTTTATTTACCCATATATTTGCTTTTTTTTTTCTCTTTTCCTTTAGTCCCGAGGTTCCAGATTTCTCTCTGGTATCGTTTCCCTTCAGACATTGTCATTTCTTTTAGAGCCGTTCTGCTGGTAATAAGTACTCTTAATTTTCCATCATCTGAAAAAGTCTTTATTTCTCTTATTCCTGAAGGGTGTTTTCACTGGAATTACACAAACATAATGTCAATCACAAAAATAAAAAAATAATAGCTGTATACAAGATGCATACAGATTGATTCTATTCATATAAACTGAAAAACAAGCAAAGTTTAGTAAATACATTATTTAGAGGAAGGTACATATGTGGTAAAAATAAAGAGAGAAGCAAAAAATTCAAAGTAGTGATTTTCTCTGGAGAAAAAGCAGGAGGGACCCAAGGAGGAGGCCTGAAAGTACGGATATGGGTACATGGATGGTCGTTAATGCTCCATGTATTTTAGACTCATTTTTATTTTTAGACTCATTTTTATTTTTTTTATTTTTTTATTTTTTTTAATTAAATCTTTATTGTTCAGATTATTACATTTGTTCCTCTTTTTCCCCCACATAACTCCTCTCCTCCCAGTTCCCGCCCCACCCTCCGCCCTCACTCCCCACCCACTGTCCTCATCCATAGGTGCACGATTTTTGTCCAGTCTCTTCCCGCATCTCCCACACCCCTTTGCCCCCCAAGAATAGTCAGTCCATTCCCTTTCTATGTCCCTGATTCTATTATAATCACCAGTTCATTCTGTACATCAGATTATTTATTCACTTGATTCTTAGATTCACTTGTTGATAGATGCATATTTGTTGTTCATAATTTGTATCTTTACCTTTTTCTTCTTCTTCCTCTTCTTAAAGGATACCTTTCAGCATTTCATATAATCCTGGTTTGGTGGTGATGAACTCCTTTAGCTTTTCCTTATCTGTGAAGCTCTTTATCTGACCTTCAATTCTGAATGATAGCTTTGCTGGATAAAGTAATCTTGGTTGTAGGTTCTTGGTATTCATCACTTTGAATATTTCTTGCCACTCCCTTCTGGCCTGCAAAGTTTCTGTTGAGAAATCAGCAGAAACAAGGGTACTCCCTTGTAGGTAACTGAGTTTCTTTCTCTTGCTGCTTTTAAGATTCTCTCTTTATCTTTTGCTCTTGGCATTTTAATTATGATGTGTCTTGGTGTGGTCCTCTTTGGATTCCTTGTGTTTGGGGTTCTCCGCGCTTCTTGGACCTGTAAGTCCATTTCTTTCACCAGGTGGGGGAAGTTTTCTGTCATTATTTCTTCAAATAGGTTTTCAATATCTTGCTCTCTCTCATCTTCTGGCACCCCTATAATTCTGATGTTGGTACGCTTGAAGTTGTCCCAGAGGCTCCTTACACTATCCTCGCATTTTTGGATTCTTTTTTCATTTTGCTTTTCCGGTTGGGTGTTTTTTGCTTCCTCGCATTTCAAATTATTGACTTGATTCTTGCGCTCCTCTGGTCTGCTGTCGGGAGTCTGTATAATATTCATTATTTCAGTCCGTGTATGCTTAATTTCTAGTTGGTTCCCCAATATAGCATCGAGGGTCTCATTAGTTTTCTTGTAGATCTCATTAAGTTTATTGGCGGCTTCTAAACAGTTATTGAGAGACCTTAAAAGTGTGGTTCTGAACTCTAGATCTTCCATTGACAATTTTGTCCTGTTTCTTTGTCTCCGCATTTTGTTATGCTTCCTTGGTGCACCCCCTAGTGGTCTTTGTTCACAGTCTTATAGTTAAATCTTGATTGTTGTAGCTAATTCCAGGGAGGGTTTGACCTCCAGGCCAAGTGGCTATGAGAATCAGCTGTGTCAGCAGTGAGAGAACTTCTGTCCTCTAGGGAGGTGCTAATCTAGCCTTTGCCTGAGGCTATCTGGCAAATGACTCTGTGCAGGGCTTGGGCGGGGCGGTCGCACAGGATCAACAGGGTGGGCCGGAGAGAGCAGTTATGGCGGCTCTCAGTCCTGTCCCCAGGGGCTCTGCCTCTCTGAGTCCCAGCAATGGCTGCAAAGCTCGGAGAGAAAGCTGCACTCGCTCTGACCGAAGCCAGACAGTCCCGCTTCTCCCGTTTGAGTTAGGGTCCCTAAAGACTCGCCCGTATCTGGAGCTCAGAGTCTGCGACTCCCTCCCGATTGAAAACGCCAACCGCGCCCTCCGCCGCCAGCCCGCTCCGCGCACTCCGCACCTCAGAATTTGACTTCAGCACTGCGCCTCCTCTGAGTGTCTGTATGCGTTTCTCTTTCCTCCTAGTTGTAGGACTTCCACTCAGCCAGCGTTCCTGTGGTTCTGGGTGATGTCCCTTCCGTCTTTTAGTTTCACTTTTGAAGTAGTTGTTCAAGGCAGCAAACTCCGGCGTTAACCTATGCCGCCATCTTGGTTCCTCTCCCTCATTTTTATTAGCATATTTATTTTGTCTTCATTTTTAAAGGACATTTGCTCTGGAAACAGATTTCTAGGTCAGCAGTTAACATTTTTTTGGAACTTTAAGGTGGCACCATTATCTCTGGCTTCCATTTTTTCTGCTGAGATGTCAGTTGAAATCTTAGTATTGCTTTAAATGATTTTTAAATCTGTTTTTAAGGTTAATTTTTGTTTATTTTATAAATTTTACTATGAGATGTGTATAGTGTATAGTTTTCTTTGTACACACTTTTTTATACACATTCATAGTGCTTCTTGAATCTTGGAATATTCATGGTCATTATCTTGTCAATTATGGCTTTTGTCCCAGGGAAGCCTCCATAGTTTCCCTTCTAACTGTACGGTTGAGTATAAGGACAGCTATCTGTGGTCATCTTAGAGTCATTATAACATATTTTATTACTAAGACTGGAGGCCCAATGCACGAAATTCTGCAAAGGGCTCGGCCCTCGCAGCCCCGGCTTCATCTGGAAGGTCGTCTGGAAGGACATCTGGAAGGTCATTTGGCTGTCCAGTCTAATTAGCATATTATGCTTTTATTATTATAGATAGGGATTTGCCGCAACTTTCGGTTAGGGGAAAATCAGAGAAGATCTTCATAAAGCAGAAAAGGCCTACGTATTCTGGGATGGCTGTATTAGAAGACAGTGGCTTATTATTCGTAAGCTCCTTATGTAATTACCTCATTGGACCATCTCAGCACCAGGAGTAGGTATTATTTTACCTCCTACTTTATAGAAATCAAAGCTTGGCTCCAAGAGGTTAAAACATTGTCCAAAATTCTGGCCTCGGCAGCCTGACCTCTGACCTCACTTACTTATTCACTATGTTTCTGAGATTCACTTTTAACCTTTATATTTTTTTCAAATGTTTATGTTTTTAGTGCATATTCCATGTTTCTGTTTTTCCAATTTTGGGAAACAGTAGTTGATGCTAGTAACTATTCTGTTTCAACATTTAGTTTCAATATATGTAGCTCTTCAGTCTTTTAATGAGTAACAGTTTGGCCACAGGACTGGGACAAGCAAAAGAAATGAACCAGGCCAATAGTCTTTGTGCCAATTCTCCCCTCACTGGTTGACCATTGGTCCACTTCCCTTCTATGGAAAACGTACATGAAAGTGTTTTATTTATTATAAACAACATGTGGCAGCCGCTGTCCTGTGGGAGGGACCCGCCTTTCCGGGGCCGGGTGACAGCTCGGAGCTGGGAAAGCAGCCTGTATTTGTAAAGACATGCGTGGTTACAGGTCTTCTCACAAGTTGCTGGGTAAATATCATTGTCTTGAATAATCTGTCGGCAACAACTTTAAAGGAGAGAGGACGCCAAAGCCGATTTATGGCAGCACCTTTCATGGGCAGTCCTCTGGCCCATCTCCGGCCCCTTCGCCCTCGCCCCCTCTCAGCCAGCTCTCCCTCTGCCCACAGGAGCTGCCTCCTGAGCGTGGAGCCCGCCATCAGCACCCGGCACCTCCCTTACCAGAGCTTCCAGCTGTTTGGCTTCGACTTCATGGTGGACGAGGAGCTGAAGGTCTGGCTCATCGAGGTCAACGGCGCCCCTGCTTGTGCTCAGTAAGCCTCACACCGCGGGGCTGTAGCAGGTGGAGGCTGGGAGGCCTGTCTCAGCAAGGCCGTGCGCTCCGTGGCCCTGGGCCGCTGTCAGGGAGGAAGAGGCAGGACAGGAGGCCCCGGGGTCCAAGCTGGCAGGGGCTTTGCAGAGGCGTTTCCTCTCCCGTTTCCCCATGTGTGTGGAGCGGTTCGACTGCTCAGGCGGGTGGTCGCTGCTGGGAGAGTTTCAAACACGGCTAGAGACTGCGGGAGGAGGTGAGCGGGCAGGGTCCTGGAGCGGAGACGGTGACACGACCAAGAAGGTCGGGCTCCTCGGGCAGGGAAATGCCCTGGAGCTGGGACTGAGGTGTGGCGTGTGCCCAGGAGGAGGGAGCGCTTTCAGAAAGGGGCACGCACCAGGCACCAGCGGAGCCTTGCTCATTGCCAGGCTCTGGGCGGAGCGCAGTGGGCGGAACCTGCGGGAGGGGGGCGCGGGTAAGCTCCCATTCCTTTGGGGGAAGAGGCTGCAGGTGGCATCATGTTGTGCCGTGAGGAATGATGGAGGGGACGCTGCACATGTGAGGGAGAGTCGTTGGGACTCGATCCTTAAAGGCTCTGTCTTTCCGAGATCCACGGTCATCTTCTCCTCCATGTCCACATCCTGGAGAAACAGATCTTCCGAAGGGTCAGCGGGAAGTCCCGCAGAGATGAGTGTGCTCAGGGCGGTCCGCTGCAGGAGAGAGACGGGCAGACACTGCCCGAGTGATTACTGTGGGAATCATATTGTTACACGTCCGCAATCGACAATCAATAGGTTCTGTGGTTTAGGTGCATGACTCTGAGAGGGGAGGACTTCTGGACTGGGGGTGGGGCTTACAGTAAGGCGGCCTGGAAGCCACGAGGGACCCTGAGAGGCCAGGGGCAGGGGATGGGCCAAGCCCCCATTTTAGTAACAACCATCAGGCCTCACACGCCTCCTGTCACTGTTCCTTAGAGGCGGGCGGCTGCGTGGTTTGCGACATAGAACCTCAGGGCAGTGAGAAGGAATGGGGTGCGGGGAGAAGGCCCTGCGACGGGGAGGGTGGCGGCAGGGACGCCATTGCCTGGGAGGGGGAACCGGATGGTGAGGATTTCTCCTGGTGGGAATCGGGAAGCAGGACGATAAAGGCCTGTGTTTTCCTAGGCCGGGTGGCCCGGAGCATAATCAGAAGTGAGTTTCTCTCGGGACCACACGTTTCTGGTTTTACCCCGCGTTAGAGCCAGTCCTGAGGGATAGTCAGCCCCATGAGCGGCCCCATGAGGCGGGCAGACATCCTAGGGAGTAGGCAGGGGTGGGGGCCTCATCGCTATTCTGAAGTTTTCCTCCTCAGCTTTTCTGCTTTGGTGCTTCCATTGTCTGGATTAAGTCCAGAGCCCGGACGTGGCCTCTGGGCCGATGTGGCCGGGCCAGTGCCTTGTCTGCAGCACCAACCTGCACTGATCCACCTCCCCGAACCCCTGGCTCTCTCTCCTCCCTGCTTCTCCTTTCATTGCGCTGCCCTCTCCTCCCCACCCAGCTCACTCTCTCTCTCTCTCTCCCTCCTCCGTTGTCTTTGTCCCTGTCTTTGCCCTCCTCCATCCTCTTTTCTACCCTGTACCCATCCTCTGACCTCACTCATTCCCCTGGCCTCAGCTCAGCTGACACTCATGGGGAGTCTTTCCTAACGTCCCCTCAACCGCAAGGAGTGGGTGCTTTGCGTGGGGAGGCCTGCCCTCCGTGTCCCCCGCACAGGCAGCAGGAGGGCCCTGCACGCTACTGGAATTGCCGTCTTCCCTGCGGCTCACGTCAGCGTGGGATTCTCTGTCCGTGCACCTGCGAGGCCTTCCAGACGCGTCGTCTTCCCACGGCGCCTCCCGCCGTGTTTGTGTGGACGGCGGAGGCCAGCTGTATCACTGTGGTCAGGGGGTGGAATTTCCAGGGCAGATCCTGGTGAGAAAAATTTTGGTTTCTCGCTTGCACGTTGGTGAACTTCCTCAGTAACATACTTTTGAACACGTTTCAGGAAGCTCTATGCAGAACTGTGCCAGGGCATCGTGGACATAGCCATATCCAGCGTCTTCCCGCCCCCCGATGCCGAGCAGCAGCAGAGCCAGCCGGCCGCGTTCATCAGGCTGTGACCGGAGACGTGCGGGTCCTGCTCCAGGAGAGACGCCCCATGGCTCCACACGAAGCCACAGTGAGAAAGAGGCAGCTCGCAAGGCTGTGATGGAGGAGGGAGTGCGAGAGCGAAGGTGCCCCCAAGGGGCTCCGGGTGGAGCTCTCTGCACTGCTACCCAGACTTGAAAACTGCAACGAATTTCCCCGAGGGGAGAGCAAGACGTTCTTCTAAGGGGAAAACACGGGGATTCGGTTGTCGTCCTTGAAAGCAGCAGATTTCTATGCTAAGGCCGTCCTTGAAAGCAGCGCCTCTCCTCCCGGGGCCACTGGACCTGTGCGTGCTCTCCATCTGCTGCAGCCCTCGTGCCTTAGCTCGGTGCCCAGCTGCAACCTCTGTCCCGCGGGGACTGATGCTAGAGCGTTTGGGAGGTCGCCCTGTGTCCCTGCTCGTCCCCCGTGACACTCTGCCTGTGAGACAGCGGCCCTCGGTTCCCTGCTGTGCGCTGCCTGGAAGGGCAGGGCGTTGTCCTCATCCCGTACCTGAAGGCGCTGGGTCAGTCTCCGGTCGGGGTGGGTGTGGGCTGGGCACCAATACAGCAAACGCTGCTGTCAGTCTGCTCTCTGCATGTTTTAGAAACCGAGCAGCAAGTTTGCCACAAGCCTGCAGGCATCAAAAAGCATGAGAGAAAAAAGACAATGCCTTGCTTTGCTTCGTAGTTGGGTGTCCTTGAAATATGATGGGTCTGTTATCTTCGTTTGAACCAGAATTCATGCACTTTTGCAAAGTTCCTGGGGGTCAGGAGAAGGTAGAATTCCCCTCCCCCAGGTGGCCCTGCCCCTGACACAGGGAGCTCCCACCATCTCCTTCTCTCCCAGCACCTGCTGTGGGAGCTGGAGGGGATGGTGTTCCAGGAGGAGGCTCTGCCTCGGGGAGAGGCTCTCAGTGAGTGTCTGTCTGCCTGAATGGGAGCATCTCCCAAAATGAGAAAGATGAGGTTTTAGAGCTTCACACAGCGTCCTGTAGGTCAACAGTTGTGTCCTGTTAGGGGTGGTGTGGTTTTCCCTGGCTGGATCGGGGAGCATTCTGCAGGCTTTTCAGGAGGCCATGTTACTAGCAGTGGGAAGAACAAGATGCCATGTGTGTTTGCTGAGCTGAGTGAAGGGGCCCTTCTTAGAGCGCCAGGATCCCAGTAGACCCATGGGCAAGGCCCCTGCTCCTCGGAACGTGTTGTGTGCTGCCTTCGTGTGTATGTGTACTCCGTTACTCGTCCTCCTTGCACACAAAAAAAGCAGTTCTGCAGTCAGGAAGACTTTGTAAAAATACTTCTTATTTCAGAGAGGAAGGGAGAGGGAGAGAGAAAAACATCAGTGATGAAAGAGAATCGTTGATCGGCTGCCTCCTGCACATCCCCCACTGGGGATCGAGCCCACAACCCAGGCATGTGCCCTTGACCAGAA
This sequence comes from Myotis nattereri, assembly GCF_964212035.1. Taxonomy (NCBI): domain Eukaryota; kingdom Metazoa; phylum Chordata; class Mammalia; order Chiroptera; family Vespertilionidae; genus Myotis; species Myotis nattereri. The sequence goes on from NC_138085.1 coordinate 27,477,976, forward strand.
TCAAACCGGGTCCCTTCAGTTCGCAGGCCGATGCTCTATCCACTGAGCCAAACCGGCTAGGTTGGGAAGACATTGTTAAAAAGAGAAGAAAAAGCAACTGTTCCTAAAATTGGATGAGATGTGGGAGCTTACATGTGGGCAGAGGATGTGAAGGTGTGATGCTGGGGGGAGAGGAGAAAGACCCGGCTGGGTGGGCTTGCATGGGGAATTGGAACTATAATGCCGTGGTTGCTCGCTCAGAGGACAGATCGTGAAGTTTGCATGCAGAGCACAGTGAAACTGTCAGTGGTTAAAGTCGCTCCTGGAGGCCCCTGGCGTGGCTGCTGGGTTGGGGTTGGGGACTTAGAGCGTGGCCAGGTGCACCCACTTAGAGAGTGTGGGGTGCTGGCTTCTGCGAGCTCGTAATGGGGAAAGCGTGGAAGACTTGTGGGGCTGTCCCACGGGAACACGGATGTGTAATGACCTTTTGGACCTAAGTTACAGGAATATTTGAGAGCTTTCCAGCGGCTACAGCGCCGGAGCTAAGAATGCAGATGTTAAGAAGTCTGTGGCTCTCGATGGATTTTCTCAGAAACCTGGTTCAGTAGCACATGTATGAGGGAAGTGAGGCTCTAAAAAGAAAATGATACCTCATTCCTCACGTGTTTTCAAATACATGTCTATTTATCTTTACTTCTGATCAGGGGGTGGTTGGCTCGGAACCGTCGCATCCCCTCCACGCTGTCCTGGCACAGGTGGTCCTGCCTCGCTGCCCAGTCAGTCTTCCTGTGCGTGTCCCTGTCCGCGTCACTAGTTGCTGGGGAGGGAGGCGCTATTCATTGGCGATGTCGGTTCCAGTCTTGGCCCTGCCATTGGCTGCTCAGTGTTGGATGAGCCGTGACCTCTCTGTGCCTTAGTTTCTTGTCTCACAGAAGAGATTGTTGCCAGAGCCGGGACTACCTCACAGGCTTTAGTGAGGACAAGTGAGATTAGGAAGACTCGGGAGCCTTCCGTACCAAGACTCCTAGTGCTGGCTGTGTGCCGGAACCACACTGTGCCCCTCTCCCCACCCCGGCGACTGAATCAGAACCTCGGGCAGCAGTGCGCACCACGCTGCTGGAGAAGGAAGGGAAAACACATTCTTATTACCTGAGAGGAATCCCGTAGGGCCCAGGGCTTTTAAAAGTTCCTTTTGGAAGAATGACCAGGTGTTGACATGTGTGTTCATGCGACAAGTGCCGTCTAAGCCGTTCTCTCTTTGCTTCTTGTCAAACATGCCTTCATCTACTGAAACAGTCTGTGAAGACTTGGCAGCGAATGTAAACAGACAGGAATCTATAAATCTGCTGAATAGGCATTAAGGCCATTAATTATTGAGAGAAAAGCCCCTTTCCTCACAAGTAACTCCTGTGGTGTTTAGAGCTCAGTTTTACCCAGAACATTCGAGTGCCTCGGTGTCTGTGTGGTGCAGTGGAGCAGGTGCGGGCACACTTGCCGCGGACACGCTGTTCCCCAGCGCCTTGGATGTTTCTCACGGGCTTGGAGTGAGCGGTAGTGCTGGGAAGGTACGGGATCCGCAGCACCCACAGGGGAGTGAAGCTACAGTGTGTTTAACTGTTGAGGTTGTCAGGCTGCGGTGCATGTGGGGGGGTGGGGGCGGGGGCTCTACTGGAGAAGACAAGGCCCCTGAGTGGCCCCACAGCATGTGGGAGCCGTGAAGAAAAGTCAGTGATACACGGACTCTGTACCTAAGAGGAAATGACTTCTGAAACAAGGTGATGTGATGAATGTTTAAAATGCCTGGAGCATTAAAGTGAAGTAATAACATCTCAAGTGTCCTTGTTCCCTGTGGTTCTGTCATCTCGTTGTTGGAGTTGACTGTTTCGGGTGCCATCGGTTGTCTGAGTCCGTGACTCTGTCAGGCAGCCTTTCTGTAAAGTGCCAGATAGTAAGTATTCAGGCTCTGCAAGCCACGCAGGGTCTCTGATGCATTTTCTTCTTTGCCTTTTCCCCGACTCTTAGGAAATATATAAAGCATTCTTAGCTCAAAGGCCATACAAATTAAACCAGGTGTGGCCATCGTTGGCTTAACCCAGCATGTCGTTTAATACATAACCCAAAAGATTGTCCCTCGTAATTGAGATGCACATAGGTTTTGAAAACCTTCAATATAGTTCTAAGAGTATAGAAGGCCACAATAGACACAGACATTGTAGTGAAGGCCTGGGCAATGGGGGGGGAGGGGAGCGGTTATAGGGTGGAGAGAGTCATTGGGAGGGGGAAGGGGGGGACATTGTAATACTTTCAACAATAAAGATAAAATTTTTAAAAATGAACATAGAAGGCCACACATGTGTAGGGCTGTGTGTGTGCCCAGGGGAGACCTGAATTCCCTCAGCTTTCACCTCTCTCTCACTTCACAAGCAAGAAGTGATGACTAAGGCAGAGCTGTAACCTCCTTTTTGAGCATGAAGGCACCACACACACACACACACACACACACACACACACACACAGTCCCTGGGCAAAGACTAGGAGACTTACTTGTTCCAGACATTCAGGAACTCTCTATGCGATCAATTGACCACTAAGGTAACTGAGCAGAGACTTCGGTGGCCACGCATAACAAAGAATACAGGTTTTACAGAATTAGCTCAGGAGAGTCACTAAATAAAGAGCTACAACAATAAACTCTGGAGTGGGGGGAGTATCTGGTTTCCAAAGTTGGCCCATTATATCCTTAAAATCTTCCAATTTTCAACACAAATTATGGGATATGCAAAGAAAAAAGAAAGTCTGGCCCATAGAGGTAAAAGGCAGTCAATAGAAATGTCCCTGAGAAAGCCCAGGTATTGAACTTACAGAACTAAATGAGACAAGAATGGCATTGGAAAGTATAACCATACAAATAAAAAATTCATTACAGGTGTTCAAAAGCAGGTTTGAGCTGGAAAAAGAAGGAATCAGTGAATATGAGGTCAGTTGAGATTATTCAGGCTTCAGAACAAAAAAAAGAAGAAGGAAAATGAACAGCGCTCCAAAGATCTGTCCAGAGACACGCATGTATACCAACATATTCATATCATGGGCCCTAGAAAAGAAAGGGGAAGAAAACAGTGGAAAAAGTAGTGGCCGAAAACTTTTCACTTTGGTGAAAAACATCAAAATGCATGTGAGAAATTCAACAAGCTTCAAGTAGGATAGACTCAAAGAGATCCACATCAATACACATTATTCACTAAGAAAATAACTTTAATTATAGTAAAAAAAGAGGAACTAAAATGTTACACTAGAAAATAACTAACAAAAGTGAAGGCAGAAATGAAGGAATGAGGGTAGGTATAAGGCAAACAGAAAACATAGCAAAATGGCAGACATAATCCTACCTTATCAGAAGTTTCATTAAATGTAAATGGATTAAACACTTCAAACAAAAGGCACAGATGGCAAATTGGATTAAAAAAGAAACCAAAACTACCATGATCCACCTCTGCAATCTACTAAAGACACAAATAGGTGAGAGTAAAAGGATAAAAAAAGATATACTGTGTAAATAGTAATTCAAAGAGAGTTTGAGTGGCCATACAATATTAGCCAAAATAGGCTTTAAGAAACAAAGTTGTCACTATAGGCAAAGGACATTTTTTAATGATAAAGGGAGTGATTCATCAGGAAGATACAATCTATATCTATAAAAGGCTAATATGCTAAGTGTCCCTCCAACCATCCGACCAGTTGCTATGACATACACTGACCACCAGGGGGAAGACGCTCAATGCAGAAGTTGCCGTGATGCACACTAGCCATTTACAAAAAATGGCACCATGGACCTGGCACCAACAAACCAACAGTCAGCTTCCCCCACCCCAGACACAAGCCCCACCACCACCCCAGAGCGACACCCCACCAAATTACAGCCAATGCTGCCAAAACCCCATGGCGCAAAATGCAGCCCATAGCCCAGCCCAGCCCAGCCCAGCCCAGAAACGATCACTGTGGGTACAGGGTAATGATGTCATGTAGCAACGCCTGTCTTCCTCTCCCTTGTGACTAACCTCCTTGGAGTTTCTTCAGCACAGGAACACGACTTGCTTTATAGCCAGGTGCAAGTATTTTACACTTTAACCAAATGTCTGTGAAGCATTTTCCCCTGCCTCATCTCATTTGATCCTCACAGAAGTCCTGGAGTAGGAAATAGGAGACTCAGTAAAATCCTATTTTCTTTTCATTAGCTGGAAAATGGAGATTTAGAAAGTTTAGAAACTTGACCCGACTGAAAAGAAGTAAGAAATGGTGGACCTTGAAAATGACGTCAGGTTTTCTCACTGCACAGAATATAGTCAAACACTGCTGCAGTTTTACCCTTTGTTCTCCCTGCATGATCTACAATAATAATCTCTTCATGTTGATATTTACTACTGTGTTGCTGACAATTACCTGAAAGAGAAGTTGGGGTGCTTCACTGGGCTGGAAACAGTTTAGCTACATCAGAAAGCAGGTCTAAGTAAGCAAATTTATTCTATATCTATAAAAGGCTAAGTTGACTCGCACATGTGTGATAAATATAAAGCTCTTGCTGGTGCCAATTGCATGCGTGTGTTTCGATCTGTCATTGTCGATCATGAGTTTGGTTGACACTTCTATTATAAAGAAAGGGCGAATAGTGATATTTAAATATCTCTTCTAATTAATTTCCTTTCAATGAATCCATGCACCGGACCACTAGTTATAACATAATGCACCTAGCAACAGAGCCCAAAGACACAGAAAGCAAAAGCTGGCAGAACAGAAGAGAGAAATAGACAATTCAACAATATTAGTTGGAACTTCAATCCTCCATTTTCAAAAATGGATAAAACACCTAGTCAGAATATCAACAAGAAAATAGCAAACGCTATAAACAACTAGATCTGACAAATATCTATAGAACTCTCCACCTAACAATATACATTTTTCTCAAGTGCACATGGAACATTCCCTGGAATGAACCATATGCCAAACCACACACAAGCCTCAGTAAATTTAAAATGATCAAAATCATACTACACCTGTTATCTGACCACAATGGAATAAGTTAGAAATCATTAACAGAAATTTGGGAAAATCATAAATATTTGGAAAATAAAAATACAGCCCTAAAAAAAATCAATGGATCAAATAAATAAATCACTAGGGAAATTAGAAAGTACTTTGAGATAAATGAAAATGAAAACATACCAAAATTTATGGAATGCAGTTAAGCTCTGTCTAAAGGGAAATTTATATGTTTGAATGGCTACATTAAAAATCTCAAATCAATAGCCATTAGGTTTTTTTCCACCTTAAGAAACTTTCCACCTTAGAAAAGGAAGTGTAAATCCCCAAAAAGTAGAAGAAGAAAAAAAGATTAGAATGGAAATGAACGAAATTGAAAATAGAAAAACAATAGAGCAAATCAACATGACCAAAAGTTGGTGCTTTGAAACGATCTTCAAAATAGACAAAACTTTACCTAGACTGACCAAGAAAAAAAAAACATAGACAACTCAAATTACGAGGATTATAGAGGAATCCTATGAACAATTCTATGCCAACAAATTAGATAATTTATATGAAATGGGCACATTCCTAGACAGACACAAACTGGCGACACTGACACAGGCCTCTAGGGAGTATATATACATGCCAAAGCTTACCAACGGGTAGAATTTAAGAGTGTGTGACTTATTGCCTGTTGATTTTACCCAAGTACCAAATGCAGCTGTTCAACACACACGAAGTTGAGGCACCTGAAGGTGCTGCTGAGCCCCCATTCAGAGAAAGTGCTTCCTAGGACTCAGACTAAAGGATCTTAAGACTGGGGGGGCCCTTGGACGCTGCCATCCCCCACCTCCAGGACCCAGCCCACAGGAGGAGGGGAGCAGGCAGCGAGGCAGACCACTTCTTGAAATAGAGTGGAGCCTTCACAACTCAAATCGGTCAGAGAGCGATTTACTCCCTCGAAGCCTCAGCAACAGCAACGATCCGAAAGCGGTCACGGGAAGTAAGGGAACTTTTGAAGATTGCTCTCCTCGGGCCCTGGAGCGAAGGAGAACCCGAGGACAAAGCTGAGTTGGGCAGGGCGCATTCCGGCTCGGTACAGTTTCAGGCCGGCCCGTTCACGCCAGGGTTTCTTTTCCAAGTCGACCCTATAAAACGACGGACCGAGACCCGGTGGAAGTAGAGGAGCTGCATTTCCTAGCGGACCGTGGGCGCTGCGCCTTTTTCCGGCACTGCAGAGGCGTGCTTGGAGCCGGCGTGCGGCGTTGCATGGATCCCGGCGGCCGGTGGCGGGGCTTGCCCGGCGGGCCCAGCCTCAAGCACCTGACGGATCCCGCTTACGGGGTCCCCCGGGAGCAGCAGAAGCCGGCGCTACAGGAGCTGACGCAGGCGCACGTGGAGTCCTTCAACTACGCGGTGCGCGAGGGGCTCAGCCACGCGGTGCAGGTGAGTGCGGCTCCTCCGGGCTCCCTGCAGCCCGGCGCTCGCTGGCGCTGCTAGGTCGGGCGGAGGAGAGGGGCCCCGTGGGGCTGGAGGCGGGCGGCAGGTGGGAGACGGGGGATGGGGAGACCCAGGAGGCGGGGTGAGCGGGGCACTGGCCGGGGACAGGGTCCCAGATAGAGGGGGTGGCTTGAGGTCACAGTAGAACCCCAAATAGTTGTGCTTCTTGATTGTGGCAGCCGCAGCTCGGGGCTTGAGCTCAAGCCGACCGGGGGAAGATGTGTCTGTGGTTCCTGGATTTTTATGGGATTGGGAGCCGCAGTGCTTTGTAGGACAGTAGGTGCTGGAGGGTGAGGAAGTGGCCCGCGTGGGCTGAGCTTCCAACCATAACCCATTGTTCCTAGTTAACACGAGGAGAGCTCCGTGGAACAGCAGAGCTCTTCCCGGGGAGGAGGGCGGGTACCGAAAAGCAGATGCGGTGAAAGGGGGGTGAGGAGGGGCAGGGAACCTGGTGGTACCACCTTTCCTTTGGCATGTATGAGACCACGTGGAATGAAATGCACAACTGTCAGCCTAAAGAATGACATTAGAGTGTCCGGTGCTGAGTCAGGAGGTGCTTCCATAACTTTGCTCTGTCAGCAGTCCTGTCTTACTACCCGTGGAGAAGCTACAAGGTAAGGAGAGAGCGGGCAGGCTCTTGGTTCAGAGGACAGCTCTGTTCTGCACACAGTGGTCTCAACCTAGAGCAGTGGTTCTCAACCTTCTAATGCTGCGACCCTTTAATACAGTTCCTCATGTTGTGGTGACCCCCAATTTCATTGTTACAAATTGAACATAATTAAGCATAGTGATTAATCACAAAAACAATATGTAATTATATATGTGTTTTCCAATGGTCTTAGGCGACCCCCAAAGGGGTCGCGACCCACAGGTTGAGAACCGCTGCCCTAGAGCCTGCTGCAGAAGCTGACACACGGTAGACGTTCAGATGTCCGAGTTAACGCCGGATGCTTTTTGGTACATAGTGATGGTGTGAGTAGACAGGATGTAGCTTTAGCTGTCGTTTTAATGCCACATTAACATGAGAGGCAACAGTGTGTGTAGGAAATTCATGGGCTTTGGAAGAGTCTCAGTGAAGGGGTACCTGGGACATGCAAGCAGTTAATAATGTGAATTGTATTTCAGGCTATACCTCCCTTTGAATTTGCTTTCAAAGATGAGCGGATCTCTCTCACTATTGTGGATGCCGTCATCAGCCCCCCCACGGTTCCCAAAGGGAGCATCTGCAAGGAGCTCAATGTTTATCCTGCAGAATGCCGGGGCAGGAGGAGCACCTACCGGGGAAAGTTGACAGTGAGTACAAGTGACAGTACGCGACTCAAACGCTGGACATGTCTGCGAATACTGGTGTCCAATAAAATGTAACCAGAATTCTGCTTTGTGCTGTCACCCAAGAGATCTCTCCTTTTAAGTCTGAAGCATAAAATCATCTAGTATATGGTCTTTTTCCTCTTTTAAAATACTCATTTGTTCTTGTAGATCCAAATACTTTGTTTTTTTCGTAACTAATTTTTTCATTTAGGCTGATATCAGCTGGGCTGTAAACGGAATCTCAAAAGGAACCATTAAGCAGTTTCTTGGCTATGTTCCCATCATGGTGAAGTCCAGGCTTTGCAACTTATACAACCTTCCTCCAAAAGCCCTCATTGAGCACCATGAGGAACCAGAGGTAATTTCAGGGGTGCAGGGCACTGACTGGGCAGGCGACAATAGGAAGGGCCCGAGTTGGGCTTGAGAGGATATGAAGCTTGCTAGAGGGAGTCAGTGTTTCTCTGCCTCTAATTTTGGATAGATAACATGGAGCATTGATCTCTTGTCTGTGTACTGTGCGCGGCTCATAATGAGTCTCAAATGAAGCAATGTATGAAAAACTGGCTGTGCAATTAGGATATTATTATTATGATGGGGAAATAATTGGTAAGTTTTTCCCTAATTTTCTGAATGGTGTATATTTAGAGATATTTCTGTTTTTAAAGCCATCTTAAACGACAAAACTGTTTTCTAAGATCTCTGCTTTACCGAACAGTAAGATTCTGTGAGGATATAAAGTGCCTTATATGCTTTCCCTTTGGCATTTCTTTTTAGCTGTGTCAGGTGGCTTTGCAGCATTGAGTTGAAGTAATCAAGATTACAGACGGTCTGTAATAGAGACTGTTACCTGGAGGGACGAGGTTTTGGTGTCAGATCTGGGTTTGACATTCAGCTGCTGTCTTACCGGTTGTATGGCTTTGGGAAGTTTAATCTCCCTGAACCTGTTTCCTCTGCTAAAAATGGGCACAATAGCTGTCTTACTCATTGTTATGAGGACTAGATGTTAGGATAATATAGAGCACCTGGTATGTTATGCCTACTTAATAGTAGCTCTTTATTACAGAAATGATATTGACGAGCAATTAAAATAATTTTCCTATTAATTTTAATATCTGATTTCAAGAGATTTCATATGGTCATCGGTTGTTTTTTTTTAACGCATTTGGGAAATCATACTTGTCTGGAGGCAAAATGTTTGCTGTTTTCATTTGCAGACTTTTCTTTGGAATAAGGTGTTTGTTTAATGTCATTTGAAGCCTAAGGTCATTTGGAGGACAGAAAGACAAATTAGATCAAAGCTGTCTGATAGAGAAAGTACCGACTTCCTCCCATACTTCCAGGTCCCTAAACCTTTTTCATGTGCTTGAGAAGACTTAACTTACTGACAGCTTCCCGGGGATCCATGGCCCCCTTCACCTGCACTTTCCTCTCTTCTGCACTTAGAACAGGGTCTGCTAGGAGGTTAATTTTCGCAGTTAGTCAGTTTTCATATTCACAGTTACTTATCTTTGTTTAACAAATTATAATTCATCTCTTTGGCAGGAAATGGGAGGCTATTTCATAATCAATGGCATTGAAAAGGTCATCCGAATGTTGATTATGCCTCGGAGAAATTTCCCTATTGCAATGATAAGACCAAAATGGAAAGCTAGAGGGCCTGGCTACACTCAATATGGTAAGCTCTAGTGATTTTTAGAATGTTGTCTTAGAAAAGTTTTTTTTTGGTTTTTTTTTAATTTATTGATTTTTTACAGAGAGGAAAGGAGAGGGATAGAGAGTTAGAAACATCGATGAGAGAGAAACATCGATCAGCTGCCTCCTGCACACCCCCTACTGGGGATGTGCCCGCAACCCAGGTACATGCCCTTGACCGGAATCGAACCTGGGACCTTTCAGTCCGCAGGCTGACACTCTATCTACTGAGCCAAACCGGTTTCGGCCTTAGAAACATTTTAAGCCATTTTTTAAAAAAGGAGCTGCATCTAAATAGAGTCTTTGACATTTTTCTCTCGTATGTATATAAAATTTTATTTTTCTGTTAAGCATTTCTGTGTTAGGATTTCATAGTAGCAGACCTACTTTCTGATATCTTTCAAACTGAAAGAACGTGTGTGTGTGTGTATGTTAGTCTGAGGCTGGAGGCCGGCCTGACTTTGCCAGAGGTGGGTGTGGGCCCCAGAAGTCTTCTGGTTCAGGTACCATGGCACTCCCCTCAGGGTTGCGGGCTGGCAGCCACCTGGCCTTTGTTTGGGGGAGATTTTGCACCTTGGGGGAAATTTGACAAGGTCTGGAGACGTTTTTGGTTGCCAATCTCGGCTAAACTTAGTGTTATGGCTCTTAAATATCTCTAAGAAGGTAAAAATAGTTCAGAATGAAATGATTGAAGCAGTTATAGTGTCACTGAGTTTCCGGCTTTTTGTTCTGTTTCGACAGGAGTGTCAATGCACTGTGTGAGGGAAGAACACTCTGCTGTCAATATGAACCTTCACTACTTGGAAAATGGCACAGTTATGTTGAACTTTATTTACCAGAAAGAACTGTTTTTTCTTCCGTTGGGATTCGCACTTAAGGTGTGCCTTGCTGAGTATATTTCTTTTGTTATGAAGGGAGTCATTGGAAGCATGTCCTATGCAGAATGAATAGGTTCTCCTTATCAGAGATCATGCTGCACTTGTTACCTACTGCTCCATAACACATTACCTCGGAATTCAGCGGCTTAAAACACATCAGTGAACGCTTCTCCCTCACAGGTTCTGTGGGCAGGAATGTGGGCAGCTCTGGCTGGGGTCTCAGAGGTTGCAGAGCGATGTCGCAGGGGCTGAGCTGTGTAGAAGGCTTGACCAGGGTGGAGGATCCCTTCCAAGGTGGTTCCTCCAGGCTGGCAAGTCAGTGCAGGCTGTTGGCAGGAGGTCTCAGTTCCTCTCCAGTGACCTCTCCATAGGCTGCTTGGGGCGGCCGTCTTCCCCAGAGCGTTAGCCCAGTGAAGGGAGAGAAGCTGCAGTGCCCCTGGTAGCCTAGCCTTGAGAGCTGGGTGTCGCCTTTTCCGCCATATTCTCTTGTCAGAAGGGCTCTGATTTGGTGTGGGAGGAGGTGATGCAGGCTTGTGAATCCCAGGAGGCGAGGATCATTGGGGCCATCTTGGTGCCTATCTTCCAAGTGCCCTTACTTTGGAGAATTCACTTCAGTTTAACAATAGTGGAATGCTAGTGTTTCTCGGGTATTAAATAGAAAAGGAGAGACTTGTTCCTGAATGAATTGGATGGTTTTGTTATTAATAGCAATGACAAAGGAAAATCTCTTTTCTATTCTAGGCACTTGTCAGCTTTTCCGATTACCAGATTTTTCAGGAGCTCATCAAAGGCAAAGAGGACAACTCTTTCTTTAGGAACTCTGTTACTCAGATGTTAAGGATGGTGATGGATGAAGGTTGTTCCACACAGAAGCAGGTCCTTACCTATCTAGGTGAACGCTTCAGAGTAAAGCTCAGTCTCCCTGACTGGTATTCAGATGAACACGCGGCAGAGTTTCTGTTTAAGTACGCGTGCTTTTGCCCACACTGTTTACTGGGGGCGGGGGTATCGCTGGTTCTTTGTGTTGATGTGGCTGGGACTGGGGAGTCACGCGGGTTGAATTTTGGCCTGGCAAAGCGGGCTAGCTTTGTTTCTGTGGCCATCTTCACCTTTCTCTGGTTTTAGGTAGTATCGTTTTATTCTAATGTACTTTCTAACTTTTAGTTTGAAATAACTTCAAACTTCGAGGATGGCTGCAAAGATAGTACATTGGACACTCATGTTGACTGTTAACACTTTTACTATATTTGCTTTACTTGTCTGCACATGAGTAAGTGTTGTTCCTTCTGACCATTTGAAAGTTGCAGGCATCATGTCCCTTTATTTTCCCAAGACAAGGGCTCTGTCTTTGTGACTTGTTGTAGGTCAGCGTGGTCCAGTGCACAGCTGTGGGCCATGCTGAGTGCTTGAATGGCCAGTGCAACTGAGAAACTGAGTTCTGCCTTTTATTCCTGTTTAATTAATTAATATTTAAAATGGTCCTTGTGGCTTGTCACTACCATGTTGGCCAGCACCGCTGTAGACCTTGTTTGAGACTATATCCTGCTCTTTTGCTGATATTGTTGTAAGGTGAAAGGGATTTTCTGAATATGAGTAAGGACTTTTAAGTAAACATGAATTGGGGGCCTTGGTTAGTAGAATGGCAAGTAGTGGTAGCAGTTGAATCATTTTAAGCTTTTTCTTTATATTTTGACAGCCAGTGCATCTGTATCCACTTGAAATCTAATACTGAGAAGTTTTATGTACTTTGTCTCATGACCCGGAAGCTGTTTGCTTTGGCCAAAGGAGAGTGCATGGAGGAGAATCCTGACAGTTTAGTGAATCAGGAAGTGCTCACACCCGGGCAGCTCTTCCTCATGTTTCTGAAGGTGGGTGCACACTGCTTTCCCCTGGGCCCCATTGTACCTCTGGATTGAGGTGATGACACCCCATGATGTAGTTTTGTGCATATTCATAAGTTCTTGTTTTGGCAGTGTACATCTTCTCTTTTTTCTATTTGTTGTTTGTTTGCCTAGCAGGAAGGTACAGAATCAAACGTCCTAGCTTGTACCAGGTTCAAAAATGTCTGATATTTTCATGTAAGCTAAGTAAAGACAACATCAAATCTTGGTCAGACATTGATGATAAAGTGTAAGTGGCCTGTATGCATATAGTGACGGTCAGCTCTCCTTTGCAGAGTCCCTGTTACAAATTCCCCTCCTCACTGAGGTTTACTTGTAAGCCCAGTATCAGTATTCACAGCTCTCCTGGTCCTTTGCAGATGTGCTTGGAGGGCTAATCATTGGGGTGTCCTGATGCCCACACTCCCAGCTGAGGTCTAGGAGGTGATGCTCTGCCTTGCTTCAGCTCCTGCTGTGAACGAGAGTCTATTTATTTAGTACCATGTTTTTCACATTTTTGTGTTTTTCTTGGTGATTTTGTTGTTTAAAAATGGCCCACAAGCATAGTGCTGAAGTGCTGTGTGAGGTGCTGAGCACAGGAAGGCTTGAATGTGCCTTACGAGAACATACGAGCATTAGAATAGCTTTGTCAGTCACAAGTTACAGTGCTGCTGGCTATGAGGCCGATGGTAGTACATCAGCAACATAAAACAAGGTATCTTTCAACAGAAACACACAAAACCAGCTTACGTATTTCTCAGTTGACTAGAATGTTGTGACTTGAGACTTGGAGGAACCTAATCCTGTCTGTACCTAGACAAAGGCTTAGTACCTGCTAATTCAGTGCTCACAGCAACATTACAGAGCATAGTTAACTGTCAGTCACGAGAGCCGTGTGTGTGTGTGTGTGTGTGTGTGGAGAGAGTGTTGGCATAGCACAGATCAGTTCATCAGTAAGTTCATTTGGTGGTATTTCATATTTTGAATATTATCCCTAAAATGATTTAATCTAATAGATAACATAGTGGGATAAAAGATGGAGAAGACTAAAGTAAAAATCTCCTAATTCCTTATTTAGTCAGTAATGCTTATTTAAATTCTTACTGAAAGATAAAAACTTTTGTTTCTTTCTGCTCTAACCATGAAATTAGATAGAAAATTTTCAGCAGCCTAGAATTGCCCTGATAAAAATGAATATCAAGCAGAAGTTTTCTGTTATTGGTAATTTCAATATAGCCTTTCAAGTAAACATGTAATTTATTCATTTCAGGAAAAAATGGAAGCGTGGTTAGTATCTGTTAAAATAGGTATGGACAAGAAGGCTCAGAAGACCAATATGTCTATAAACAGTGAAAATTTGATGAAGATTTTAAGTCTGGGAATAGACCTTACAAAACCATTTGAGTATCTTCTTGCTACTGGGAATCTGCGTTCCAAAACAGGTGAAATTAAATAAATAGCCTTCAAAAAAATAGTCTTCATTTTAGTTGTGTTTTTCAAATTATTTGCTTAATGGAGATTTATATCATTAATAGAGGTTCTATTTAAAAGCGAACTTTTCCCTTTCACTAAAGACATTTCACGTTATAAGTTTTGACTACATATAAGTCTGAAGGGCTTTTGACAAGGTGCTGAATGGTTTAAATCCAATTCTGATGATCACATTTTCCTGTGCCTCCTAGAAAACTAAAGACAGCTCAGAGTTCTGTCTAAACTAAAGATGTCTGAGGAGGTCACATGGACAGGTGGTCCGAGAGGGTTCTTGTGTGGGCTCAGCCCTAAACCACTTGCATCAGAATGCCTTAGAAAACTCAACTGTGGCAATTGACGGCCCAGAAATCTGCAGTTTTGAAATAGATGCTACTACTGATACAGATTTTTTTAGAACTGACAACTGCTTGTGTGTTAGCCTATCTGATGAATCCCATTTAATTACTTGCTATTTTGTTTTTTGTTTACGGTTTCCCCACAGTGGAGGAGATAGGGAACCAGGCAAGGCTGATACAGTTTGTGAAATCTGGGGATTTTTACTACTTTTTGTACAGTATCCCTGCTCACCTGAGCTAGTGAACTTTGTAATCACCCACTCCGTGACTTAACAGTGTGCTCTGAGGCTTTTCATCAGAGCCTCAAATAACAATATCCTTTTTTTTTTTTTTTAAGTTGAGCCCATTTTTGAATGACTTTTGTTTTATTAAGGTCTTGGCTTCCTGCAAAATTCTGGACTTTGTGTCGTGGCTGATAAGCTGAACTTCATCCGCTATCTCTCCCATTTCCGCTGTGTGCACAGAGGGGCTGACTTTGCCAAGATGAGGACCACCACCGTGCGCAGGCTGCTGCCGGAGTCTTGGGGTTTCCTTTGTCCCGTGCACACTCCTGATGGGGAGCCCTGCGGCCTGATGAACCACCTAACTGCCATATGCGAGGTGGTCACGCAGTTTGTATACACAGCATCTATTCCAGCTTTGCTCTGCAACCTGGGTATGTGACAGGGTAACATTCTCGTTGTGTGTGTGTTTTCAGTTATGCTGCCTTCTCTGCAGGAATTGATTTTATTCATCTGTGCAGGAACTGGGGTGGTTTCAAGCAGCATTTAATATGGGAGGTAACCTTTGGGTCATTCTTTCTGCACCTGTTGGGTCGGCCACTGCTCTAAGCTGGAAGCAGTGTCACTTTGCAGGAAGACAGTTAAAAAGGAGGTTGTCCACTCTGTACCTGGAGGTCCTCAGACCCACAGCCCTGTTCCTGGGAGCCTGGCGGCTGTCTCTGCTTTTGCTGGAAGGCTGTCTTGAGTGCTGTTCTTTGGGTGTGGTGCTGGGTTCGGGTTCACCTTCACCCATATGATGCCCTTTCTTTGGGCATTCTTCACTCTTGGGATCTGGAGACAGAGTTTTCTGTGTCTTTGCTGGTCTGAGTGGGGTCTCCACTGGAATTCGTATTTACAATCTAAAACTTCCAGTTCATAGGATTCAGGTGGTAGGCATTGCAAACAACCAGAAAGGCATCGAATCAAGAGCCAGGAAATTTCTGCTTAAAAGTATTCTGCCAGTTAGATCGTGGCCTTTCAGAAGGGAGTCCAACTAATTCAGAATTACTCGAGATTCAGAGGCCGTAACCAGTGTAAAGTGCTGCAGGTCCTCTGTCCACAAGGGAAAAATGATGTTGTTTGCCACCAGTGATTAAAATGTCAGAGTGCAGGAAAGCGTAGAAAGAAGGAAAAACTGTGGAGAGGTGGAGAGTGTATCCCAAGCAGAAGAGATGGGAAGGGCTCTGGTCCTGGGGGAGACAGAATGGAAAATGCCTAACACCACGCGGGTAACCTGTGAACTTGGTAAAACACTTCCTGTCTTCAGCAGGTGGATTATGGATTGTGGAAGAGTGTTCTTTTTTACTTAATTCCAGTTGGTTCTTGATGTTTGTGGTATTCTGTTTTAAAAAGTCACAACTAACCCCGAATTTAGGGAAGAGGCATTGCTCCCAGGGGCACCTCATTTAACGTTGTGATTCACTAACATCGGGGTCTCTGCCAGCAGCACTAAGCTTCCCTAACACGCACTCTTCCTGAGGCTTACACAGCCTGTGCTCAGCCACACGGGCCAGCCCTGCGTTCAGGGTCCGATTAAACAGTGAAACCGCCAACAGAAGGCACAAGCATGCATCCACGTGGCCCAGAGGACGCTTGTTGACAGTCTGAGCTGAGACAGGAAGACATGTGTGACCATAGCTGGGAGCCTGTGCGCAGGTGATGCAGATTTTTCACCGAGTGGCCCCAAAAGCACCTTTAGTTGTTGATACTGGAATTACAGACAATCTTAGCAAATTTGCAGATAGGGAATCTGAATAATGGTGATCAAGTGTAATTAGATTTGGGGGAAAAGTTATATTTACAACCTTCAGAAATGAACATAGAAAAGGTGCACAGCGAAAGCCTCCTTGCACTCCTGTCCCTGCTGCTCTCCCCACAGGCCAGGTCACTAGTTCTTGTGTGTCCTTGCTGAAATGATTTGGAAACTTAAGTGAAAAACATTCTGGTTTAGAGACAAGATAACTAGATATCTAAATGATGGTACAGCTGCAGACCTATCTGGAGGGAATTTCTAAGTTGGAAAGGCATCCTGATGTGATGACCCTGTCTGTTCCTTCCACAGGGGTTACTCCAGTTGATGGAACGCCTCACCGACCTTACGCCGAGTGCTACCCTGTCCTGCTGGACGGTGTCATGGTTGGCTGGGTGGATAAGGAGCTTGCTGCTAGTGTTGCAGCTTCTCTCCGGCATTTTAAGGTGACCGTGAGTCTTTGTGAATTGCTCTATCCCTGCGTCTTGGGTTTCGGTCCTTTTCTAGTTGATGAGGTAGTCCAGGCAGTCTAGAGCACTCATGGGCCTGGGGGTCAGAGCTCATTTTGAGAGTACCTGACATCCCCTGGTACTGACCTCATAGCCCTAGAGGTTGGGGTCAGTGACAGATATTTCACCCATACAGTTTTGTTTGTTTGTTTGTTTGTTTGTTTTTTAGTAGTAGTTTCACTGAAGCCCTAGTCTGCTAACTAACAGATTTTAACTTTTCTTTGTAAATTCTAGTGGCATGTAGGGGACATCAAAATAGGAACTTTATATTTCAAGTAATGTTAAAAATATGCAAGATATGTAAGTCATACATATCCTGTTGCTGTCTGGGTCTTGAAAATATATTATTAAAAGATCAAGGAGAAGGACATTCATTGGCATTTTCTCCTAACAAGAGACTTGGCACAGAGAACTCCCGTATGCCCATTAACCAGATCCACCAATTATCATTTGTGTGCTCTTTATAAATATACTAGTGGCCCGATGCATGAAATTCATGTGGGGGGGGGGGTCCCTCAGCCCAGCCTGCACCCTCTCCAATCGGGGACATCCCTCTCACAGCTTGCCTGCCTGCCTGCCTGATCACCCCCAACTGCCCTCCCCTGCCAGCCTGATTGCCCCTAACCCTCTGCTGGCCTGATCTCGCCCCCACTGCCCTCCCCTGTGGTCTGATCACCCCTAACTGCCTCTGCCTCGGCCCCGACCACCATGGCTTTGTCCGGAAGGAAGTCGGATGTCCGAAAGATGGCTGGTCAACCCGGTCTAATTAGCATATTACCCTTTTATTAGTATAGATGTATATATTTTTTCTTCTGAACCATTTGAGGGTGGCATGCAGACATGTCTCCATTTCCATAAAAATTTCAGTGCATTTTTTCTAACTTTTTCTCTTTAATAGCCATAGTACACTTACCAAATTCAGGGAGGGTCAGTTTGCTAGAATCCACAGCTGACACTCAGATTACAGCAGTTGCCTCAGTAATGGCTTTTATAGCTATTTTTTCTTCCTGGTCTGGGACCCACTCCAGAATCATGTGTTACATGTAGTTGTCATGTCTCTGTTCTTTTTTATTCTGGAATAGTTCCTAGCCTTTCATGTCTTGACTTTTTTAAAGAGTACAGGCCAGCAGTCAGAGAAAGACAAATATCACATGATATCACTTATATGTGGAATCTAATGAACAAAATAGGTCCAGAGGCATGGATGCATGGAACAGACTGACAGATCCGGGTGGGAAGGAGGGAAGGGGAAGAGGTTAACCAAAGAACTTATATGCATAGCCCATGGACACAGACAATAGTGTGATGATAGCTGGAGTGGAGCAGATGCTGGGGGAGGCAGGGGGTAGGGGGCATCTGTAATACTGTCAACAATAAAATATAAACTTAAAAAAAAGAGTAAAGGCCAGCTATTGTGTAGACCCTTAATTATGGTCATGTGTCACTTCCTCATGGCGAGATTCACAATACCATTTTCAGGAGGCATGTGATGTTGGCTTGTCCCGTGACCAGTGATGTCAATGTCAATCACTTCACAGCTGTATTTTTTAAGTTAATCTACTGTACTGTTACAGATTTTCTCTCATCAGTAATTTGTGGAGAAATATTTGGAAGCCCTTTTCCTCATTAAATTTTCACCCACAGTTTGTATTCTATTCTCTGCAGAATTATTACTATTCCATTGATGAGTCTTTGCTATGTTAATTATTACTGTTATGGTTGCCAAGTGGTTGTTTTCTAACCCTATCATTTGTCCTGTTTGTTAGTTGCCATTCTGTAAGGAAAAGCTTTCCTTTCTCTTCCATTTATTTATTCATTTATTTACATCAGATTTATAGATACTTGTTTTATTTTGTGAATATTGTGTTACTATTATTTATTTTTATGTTCATACTAGAGGCCTGGTGCACAGATTTGTGCACCGGTGGGGTCCCTCAGCCTGGCCTGCGCCCTCTCACATGGGCCGAAGCGGCTGGGGCCGGGCACTGCACCACTCCCATTCGTCCTGGCCCCGCTGCGCCTGCCCGCCACTGCTCAGGAGTGCTGCTGCGGAGACAGGAGAGGCTCACGCCTCCGCAACACCGCTGCAGCTGTGCTCACCAGCGTCCCTTCATCAGCTGAGTGGCACTCCCACTGTGTTGAGCATCTGCTCCCCTGGTGATCAGTGCACGTCATAGCTACGGATCATTTGGTTTTTCAGTTGCTTAGGCTTTTAAATAAATAGATTGTATCAGGTTTGACCCCCTGGTCCCTGTAGGGTTGGTTTTGTGTTGTTTTTGTGAATATACGTAAAATTTAACCTGTTTTTGTGGCATTGAGTACATTCATATTGTTGTGCAACCATCACCCTATCCAGCCTCCAAACTTTTGCCTGGTCCAAAACTGAAACTCTGTGCCCATTCAGCAATGCCTTGCCATCTGCCCTTTCCCAGCTCCTGGTAACCACATAGACCACATGTGCTTGTCCATCATCCATCGATGGGCACTTGGGTCACTTCCCCCTTTTGGCTTATGTGAATCATGCTGCTGTGAACATGGATGTGCAAATTTCTGTTTGAATCTGCTTTCAGTTCTTTTGAGTGTATACCTGGAAGTGGGATTGCTGGATCATATGGGATTCTGTGTTTAATTTTTGGCATCTTTGAAGAAAAATTGTAAGATTTTTTCCCCTTAGACAGATTAGGTGTATGATATTAATTTATTCCCTAACAATGATCATTCTCTAATAATAGCGATGAATAATGAGTCTTAAATTCCTGGAATAAATCCCACTTGGTCGTGTTGTGTTATTTTTTTTTTTAATCTTTATTGTTGAAAGTATTACATATGTCCCCCTCTTCCCCCATTGACCCCTCCTAGCCTGTCCCCATTCCCCCCAGGCATTGACCACCCTATGTGTTATTTTCTCTATTTAAGAAGTACTGATACTTTCTCAAATGTCAATAATTTATTAAGGTTTTTTAAATCAACATTTGTAAAGAATGCTCTGGAGCAGTGTGGGAACATTGGGCCACCTGGTGGCAGGTCTGTGAGAATTCCCTTGAGATCATTTGGTTATGGTACTTGGTTTGAGGGTGCTTTCTTGACATCTTTATTTCTTTGTTTTTTTTTATCCTCACCTAAGGATATTTTTTCCATTGCTTTTCAGAGAGAGTGGGAGGGAAGGTGGAAGGAGGAGAGAGAGAGAGAGAGAGAGAGAGAGAGAGAGAGAGAGAGAGAGAGAGAGAAAGAGAAACATTGATGTGAGAGAGATACATAGACTGGTTGTTTCCCACACATGCCCTGACCGGGGGCAGAGAGCAAAGCCGCAACCCAAGTACATGCCTTTGATCTGGAATCGAACCTGGGAACCTTTGGTGCTCTGGCCAACACTCTAACCACTGAGCACCACTGGCCAGGGCTAGACACCTTTATTTCTAATGTGGAAATCAGTCTTTAAGCTTTCTAACTCTGTTGAGGTTTCTTAACTTTTGATTTATGAATTTAATTCGTTTTTGTTCATTCTTTCATTTTTTATTGGTAATGTGTTTGTGAATCCCCACAAATTCTGATACATAGGTCTTGTTATATGTTTTCAAATTTCCTGTAATTTTGGTTTGTATTTTTCCTTTCACCCAGGAGTTAATTAATAGAAGTTTGTTGTTGTTGTTTTGCTTCTTAATACCCAGGTAGAAGGGCCTTTTCATTAAATACGTTTTAAAATAAAACAAGCCCTGGCCGGTTTGGTTCAGTGGTTGGGGTGTTGACCCACAGACCGAGGGGACAGGGTTCAATTCTTGGTCAAAAGCTGGTGCCGTGGTTGCAGGTTTGGTCCCTGGCCCCAGTTGGGGTGCATGAAGGAAGCAACTGGTCGATATTTCTCTCTCTCCCTCCTCCCTCCCTTCTCCTCTCTCTAAAAATCAATGGGAAAAATATTCTTTGGTGAGGGTTAAAACAAAACAAAACCAGTACTCTCTAATTTAGATATCAGAAAACAGAATTCTGTTTAGTATGTCTACATGCACATTCTCGAGTTACCTTTCCCACAGTTACCTTTGCCTGATAGTGAGGCTGAGTCCCCAAGAAAGTAGAGCTTTTGCCAACTCGGGGTGTGGGGTGAATGGTATTCTCCGAGAAGATGAGACTGGCAGGGCACTATGTTTGTTACCTGCATAACGAACGTAAATTCTTAAGATCTACTTTTCATATTTGACCTCCTCCCCCATTCTGCCTGCTTCCCGGGTGTCAGGGTAGATGTAAAACATATTAGTCATTCTGGTTTGAACTTTCTTTTTTGTTGAAAACAGGTGTTGAGAGAAAAAAGGATCCCTCCCTGGATGGAGGTGGCCCTTGTCCCCATGACAGGAAAACCAAGTCTGTACCCAGGACTGTACCTTTTCACCACTCCTTGTAGGCTGGTGCGGCCTGTGCGAAACTTGGAATTGGGCAAAGAAGAGCTGATTGGAACTATGGAGCAGGTATGTGGACTGTGTGTGGTGGGTATATGTGATTGTGTCATATACAACTTCCACAGACTTCAGCTGTTAATTATTATTATTTTTTTTGTTAATCCTCACCCGAGGATATTTTTTTCCATTCGTTTTTAGAGAGAGTTGAAGGGAAGGGGAGAGACAGAGAGAGAAACATTGATGTGAGAGAGACACATCGATTGGTTGCCTCACACATGGGCCCTGACTGGGGCCAGG
Organism: Myotis nattereri; assembly: GCF_964212035.1. Taxonomy (NCBI): domain Eukaryota; kingdom Metazoa; phylum Chordata; class Mammalia; order Chiroptera; family Vespertilionidae; genus Myotis; species Myotis nattereri. The sequence goes on from NC_138085.1 coordinate 27,499,265, forward strand.
GATCGAACCTGCAACTCAGGTACATGCCCTTGACCAGAATCAAACCTTGTGACCCTTCAGTCCACAGGCCTGTGCTCAACACTCTAACCACTGAGCAAAACTGGGTAGGGCAACTGTTGCTTTCTTTAAGTGTTACTGTTTAATAACAATTTGGCACTTGAAAGAAAGCCAGAACTACTTCTGCTTCCTCGGGAAGCAGTTTTCATGTGTCCCTTCACTCCGCCCACCATTGAGCCTGAGAAGGCTGGTGTCTCGTCACCTGCATCCCAAGCTCCTTCGGATGCTGAGGCTGGACCATTCCCTCATGCACAATCTTTCCCTGCATCTTTGCAGTTGCAAAGCTCTGCGCTATGTACTACTTTAAAAATGTCTTTCTTTACTTCGCTGGTTTGGCTCTGTGGATGGAGCACCAGCCCATGGACTGAAAGGTCCCAGGTTTGATTTTGGTCAAGGGCACATGCCTGGGTTGCAGGCTTAATCCCCAGTAGGGGGCGTACAGGAGGCAGCAGATCAGTGATTCTTGCTCATCATTGATGTTTCTCTCTCTCTCTCCCTTCCTCTCTGAAATCAATAAAAGAATATATATTTTAAAAATAAAAATTAAAAAATGCTTCAAATGCCTCTTCATAATTGGTCTAGGGTAGATTTATAATGAGGTATGAAAGGCAAGTGGTCGTTCTGATAGGCTTCCTGTGGGTCCCTTCAGTGTTCACTATACCAGGTGGGAAGGTTCCTTTCAAGTCTTTGAGTACTGAATTCAGAAAGAGTTAATGTGTGGCATCCATCCTTCTCTCCAGCTCTTCATGAATATTGCCATCTTCGAGGATGAGGTTTTTGCTGGAGTGACCACCCACCAGGAACTCTTCCCTCACAGCCTGCTGAGTGTGATCGCCAACTTCATCCCTTTCTCCGATCACAACCAGAGTCCAAGGAACATGTACCAGTGCCAGATGGGTAAGTGGCATGGGGATGGTAGCAACCACACTCACAAAAGAGACATGTTTGTTACTTATTTTACTTTGAAATAATTTCAAATTCAGAAAAGTTGTGAGACTGGTACAGAGAACACCTATAAACCCTTTACCAACATTTTGTTATTATTTTGGTCTGTTTGTACTATTTCCATTTGAAGGTAAGTTGCAGGCTTGATGCCCCTTTACTCCTAAATATTTCAGTGTCTATATCTAAATAAGGATGTTCACTTGTACAAACAAGGACAATTAAAATCAGGAAATTTAACATTGGTATTATACTTTTTAAAAAATAGGTATTTTTATTGATTTCAGAGAGTAAGGGAGAGAGAGAAACATCAATGATAAGAGAGAATCATTGATTGGCTGCCTCCTGCACACCCTGGGGATCGAGTCTGCAACCTGGGTATGTGCCTTTGACTGGAATCGAACCCAGGATCCTTCAGTCTGCAGGCCAACACTCTATCCACTGAGCCAAACCAGCTAGGGCTTATCATACTACTTTATGGGTCTGATTCAGACTTTGACCAGTTGTACCAAAAATAGAGGGTTTTTGTTTGTTTTGTTTTTAATATATTTTTATAGATTTCAGGAAGGGAGAGGGACAGAGAGATAGAAATATCAATGATGAGAACGTCATTTATCAGCTGTCTCCTGCACGCCCCCTACTGGGGATCAAGCCTGCAACCTGGGCATGTGCCCTGATTGAGAATCGAACTGTGACCTCCTGGTTTATAGGGCAATGCTCAACCACTGAACCATACTGGTTGGCCATAAATACGGTTTCTGGCAATTTTTTCTGTGTAGCACCTAGTCCAAAATCGCACATTGTATTCTGTTGTCTCTTTAGTCTTCTTTAAGTTAGAACATAACTTTAGTCTTTCTTGTTATTGACACTTTTGAAGAAAAAGGTAATTTTGTAAATGTTCCACAACTTGGGTTGGTCTGAGATCTTGAAATTCCATTTTTAACAACTACAGGCCGTCCACGTCATTCTCTCTCCAGTGCTGTTCATTCCTGCCTGATAGTACCATACTATTTTGTAGTGCTTATTCAGACTTGACTAATTGTATCAAATACATGGTTTCATTTTCCTGGAGTGTAATTTCCCTTAGGCCTGAAAACTTTCTTTAGCATTTGTCAGTGTTGCCAGTTGCTGGCTAAAATTTTCTTAGTTTTTATTGCTTTGAAATATCTTTATTTCCTCTTCCCTTGAAGGAACTAGGTATACAATTCTGATTTGACAAGATTTTTTCTGGCACATGAAATACTGTTTGAGCTGTGTATTCTTTTTTTAATCCTCACAGAAGGATATTTTTATATAGAGAGAAACATCGATAGGCAGTCTCCCATATTCACCCTGACCAGAGATCAAACTCGCAACCTAGGTATGTGCTCTGGCAGGAAATCAAACTTGCAACCTTTGGTGTATGGGACAACGCTCCAATCAGCTGAGCTATCTGGCCAGGCTAGCTGTCTACTCTTGGTCTCTCATTTCTAATTAGAAGTCGTCAGTTTTAGGTTGTTTCCCTGTTTTTAAGTTTTATTTTTTCTCTGTCCTTAAAATTTTCTCTTTATTTTTAGGTTTGTAACAGAATGACTATGGTATGCCTACATATGATGTTCCTTGTGTTTGTCTTATTTTGCATTTGCTGGCCTTCTTAAATCTGTTTGTTGGTTTGTTTGTTTGTTTTAAATTTGTAAAGTTTTCTGCCATTGTTTCTAAAAAATTGCTGCTGTCCAGTCTGTCTCCTGAGATTTCAGTTATGCAACATGTATGTTAATCATTGCTGTCCCATCAACCATTGGTTTCTTTTCTCTTTTTTTATCTTTTTCTCTTCACATTGAATCATTTTTATTCATCTGTCATCATATTCAGACTTTTTATTCTATTTCAGAGTCCAGAGTGCTAACCATTCATTATACCATGGAACCACCATATTATTTCAGATATTTCATTTTCTAGCCTAAAATTTCCATTTGTTTCTTTTTTATAGTTTTAATTTTTTCTAGAATTTCATCTTCATTGTGAACATATTTTCTTTTATATCTTAGAGCAGTTATACAACCAGTATTTTAAAATCATTGTCTATTAATTCCAATGTCTGGGTCATCTCAGGATGTCTCCATTCACTGCATTTTTTTCTTGAGTATGGGTATTAATTCTCTGTCTTTTATATCTAGTAATATTGGATCATATCATGGACATTGTGAACAAGTGATATGTTTTGAAGACCGTGGATTCTGTTATGTTCCTTTGAAGAGGATTGGTTTTTAGATTTAACTGATGGATAACTTAGCTAAACAAAGCAGCTGAAGTCACTTTTGAGGGCTGCTTGGAAATGTTCCATGCATGTGTAATTCAGGACTCCACCAAAGATCTGGGATTGGTTCATATGCAGAATTTAAGGCTTTCCCTGTGTGGTTCTCTCCTTTCTGAAATCCCCCCCCCCCCCCCCCCTCAGTTTTTAGTTGCTGTAGTGCTGTGACTCTTATGTTTCTTGGTTCTTAAAGCCAGTCAGACTATGGGTTTCTGTCCAAGTTTTAGCCACTGCACTGGGCCATTAGGCAAAAAACCAAACAAACCACAGAACGAAACCTGACCTGGAAATTCACCCATTGCAGTTTCTTTTGCCCGAATGTAAATTCCACTCTAGTTTCTGACTGATTTTGGTTACTTTACAATACTTTCAGCTGGTGTGTATATTTGTTTGTGGTTACTTTTTTTCCCACCCTGGGTCTTATGTGCTGAGGGTGGTTGTGAAGAAGGAACCCTCTACAACTGGAAGCTGGAAGTCTCTGTTTCTGTATTTTAAAGAATTCCACTAGGCATGTATATTTATTTTAGTTTTTAAAATCATTTTGGTTGAGCCTTGGCCAGTGTGGCTTAGTTGGTTGAGTGTCCTCTCATGAACCCAAAGATTGCCAGTTTAATTCCCAGTCAGGTCACATGTCCAGGTTTTGGGCTCAGTCCGCAGTAGGTGGTTTACAAGAGGCAGCCAATAGATGTTTTGCTCTCACGTCGATATTTCTCTCCCTCCTTCCCTGTGTCTTCCTCTCTCTCTAAAGATCAATTTTAAAATCTTTTTTAAAAAGTCATTTGTGTTGAATTGATTCTCTGTACTGAGAAGTGGAATAAAGAAGACTCTTACCTACCCCCTGTATGCCAGTACCCAGAATTAACAAATAGTGACATTTTGCTTTGTGTGTGAGAAAGTAATTAGAGCTCTAGCCAGTTTGGCTCAGTGTATAGAGCGTTGGCCTGTAGACTGAAGGGTCCCGGGTTGCATTCCGGTCAAGGGTACATTCCTGGGTTGCGGGCTCGATCCCCATTGTGGAGCGTGCAGGAGGCAGCCAATCAATGGTGTTTCTCTCATCATTGATGTTTCTATCTCTCCTTTCCTCTCAAATCAATAAAAAAAAATTTTTTAAGTTATTAGATAATAGCTACTCTCCCCTTATACCCTTACTCTTCCCCAGTAACATCCCCCTTTTATTATATACTAGAGGCCCAGTGCACAAAAATTTGTGCACTCAGAGGGGGTGGTCCCTCAGCCCGGCCTATGCCCTCTCGTAGTCTGGGACCCCTCGGGGGATGACCACCTGCTGACTTAGGCCCACTTCCCGGGGGATCAGGCCTAAGCTGGCAGTCAGACATCCCTCTGGCAGCCCGGGAGCCCTCAGGGGATGTACACTTGCTAGCGGGGAACAGGCCTAAGCTGCAGTCAGACATCCTTAGCGCTGCTGAGGAGGCGGGAGAGGCTCCTGCCACCACCGCTGTGCTGGCAGCCATCAGCCTGGCTTGTGGCTGAGCAGAGTTCCCTCTGTGGGAGCGCACTGACCACCAGGGGGCATCTCCTGCATTCAGCGTCTGCCCCCTGGTGGCCAGTGTGTGTCATAGTGACCAGTCATTCCCAGTCGTTCTGCTGTTAGGGTCAATTTGCATATTACCCTTTTATTATATAGGATGTGTCCATAAACCAGGTATAGAATTGTTTGGGGTGTGTTATATAGATATACATAAATGGTATCATATTAAATGAGTTTCTGTCCTTTTTCCCTCTCAGCACTGTTTTCATGGTCTGGTTGTAATACATGCAGGTTCGTTTATCTTCACACTATAAAGCATAACCACCGTGACTGATCTGTTCATTCCTCTATGGTGAATATTTAGTTGCTCCCAATTTTAAATATCACCTTTATAATCAAGGGAAAAACAAAAGGCTAAGGTGTTTTTCCCTTTGTAGGTAAACAAACTATGGGCTTCCCACTTCTCACTTATCAAGACCGATCCGATAATAAGCTGTATCGTCTTCAGACCCCACAAAGCCCTTTGGTGAGGCCGTGCATGTATGATCACTATGACATGGACAACTATCCAATTGGGACCAATGCCATCGTTGCTGTTATTTCTTACACTGGCTACGATATGGAAGATGCCATGGTAAGTTTTACCAAGAGTAGTTCCATTCTTTTAATATTTAATTTTAAAATTTAACTTTACTGTGAGGTCACTGTGTCCTCGAGTGCCTAGTATTTGGTGAGTGAGTGTCCTGTTAAATGGTCAGTCCCTACTCTGAATGGAAAGTGGTAGCCTTGAGGGTTATGAACCAAATATTCATATATGCATATTTCATGCATATTGCCTGTGTAGTTGAATTAATGTTGAGTGAATATAAAGTAGTGTTGGATATTTTTACCTTTTGTGTTTGTGCATGATTGGGTTTTGGACTATTTAATTATAAATTAAGTGCTTGGGTTTTAGTAGTGTAGGTGACTGAGAAAATGTGGATAGATTTTAAATCGAATGTGAGGTAACCTAAATCAAGTATAATTATGACCAGTTTTATTTTGAAAAATCCTCATTTTTCTGCACTCCCTTGATTCTTTGACTTCATAGATTGTGAATAAGGCTTCTTGGGAACGAGGTTTTGCCCATGGAAGTGTCTACAAATCTGAGTTCATAGATCTCTCTGAAAAAATTAAACAAGGAGATGATAGTCTGGTGTTTGGAGTCAAACCTGGTGACCCGCGGACTGTGCAGAAGTTAGATGAGGATGGATTGCCATTTATTGGAGCACAGCTGCAGTATGGAGATCCCTATTACAGCTATGTAAATCTCAACACTGGCGAGAGCTCTGTGATGTTCTACAAGTAAGTTGCAGTGCTAGGTGCTCATTTTAAAGGCTATTCTTAGTGAATTGCTGGGGGCTGTTGAAAGTAATCTTTTAACAGGAAATTTTTGGAGAAAATAGAAGTGATACTCAATCGTAACTGAATTGGCATTTACAAAATGAGACAAAGTTTGCTGTCTTACTCCCTTTGCTTTTCTACTTGTCAGTCTCTTATAATTGGTGAGAGTTCTCCTGGCTTATTTTAAAAGTATATTATTGAGACTTGATCATCTCTTTCATGCATGTTAGGAATACTTCCCAGCTAAAATTTTATTATGCCTCCTGTTAAAAATAAATTTTTAGCTTATTTTACATCTGTAAGAGTGGATTCAACAGTAGGTCTTCATAATCTATAATAAAAGCGTAATATGCAAATCGACCGAAGAGCCAAATAGTGGAACGCCGGTCCGGACACCCTTCTGGACGAAGCCGCGGCTGCAAGGGCTGAGGCAGCTGCCGGGGCTGCAAGGGCCTACTCTTGCACAAATTTTGTGCATCGGGCCTCTAGTCTATAGTATATATAAAAGCCTAAGCGACAAACAACCAGTTGCTATGATGTGCACTGACGTTCAACGCAGGAGCTGCCCCTTGGTGGTCAGTGCACTACCACAGCAAGAGCGCCGCTCAGCTGACCAACCCTTCCCGGCGGCCCACAGCCCAGTAGCAGCTACTCCCTCAGTAGTCCTGCAGGTCCGATCTCCGGAGAACGGGCCAGGCATCAATGGACTGGCGCCGCTGGCAGGATCCCGACAGTGCTGCAGGCCTCCTGGAAGTCAGCCTTAGGCACCGCAGCTGCTTCTCCTCCCTAGACATTCCAGAAGGAAGAAATGATATAAAAGTGGCCACTAGGTGACTCCCAACAACTGGCATGAACACTGGCGTGAACGTCAGTGGAACAGATCCAGATCCTGGGCCGGCAAGGGCTTCCCACCCCCTGCCCAGAGGGCCGATCGCATCTCGGCCCCCCGCCCACCCCCCTAGGGATGGGCGCCAGATGCAGGGCTCACAGCTGGCAAGCACCACTGCTGCAGTGCGAGCCTCTCCCGATTGGGACTGACTGCTGCAGGCACAGCAGGGTCGGAAATGAGTGGGAGCAGCAAGCAGTGTTGGACTGCTGGTTTGGGCCCAATCCCTGTAGGCCACCCTGAGGGACCCCACCTGTGCATGAATTCGTGTACCAGTCCTTTAGTACTTTCATAATGTTCAGAGGAACAGAGTTCTGTAGTTAATATAACCAGAAGCCTTATTCATAGATACTTCCAGGGAAAAGAAAGATAAGACTGTTTTTTTGAATCCTTTATAAAGCACTAGTTATATATAAAACTTGTATGCCTCTATAAGCTTAAAGAAATAGTTTGACCTTTTATATGGTTTAATTTTTCCTAGGAGTAAAGAAAATTGTATTGTGGACAATATCAAAGTGTGTAGTAATGACACTGGAAGTGGAAAATTTAAATGTGTTTGCATCACGATGAGAATCCCTCGGAACCCAACCATTGGAGACAAGTTTGCCAGCCGGCATGGGCAGAAGGGCATCCTAAGCAGACTGTGGCCAACCGAGGACATGCCCTTTACCGAAAGTGGGATGGTCCCAGACATTCTGTTCAACCCTCATGGGTTCCCATCCCGAATGACTATTGGTATGTTAATCGAGAGCATGGCGGGCAAGTCTGCCGCTCTGCATGGTCTCTGCCATGATGCCACCCCCTTCACCTTTTCAGAGGAGAACTCGGCCTTGGAGTACTTTGGTGAGATGTTGAAGGCTGCTGGCTACAACTTCTATGGCACTGAGAGGCTGTACAGTGGCATCAGTGGGGTGGAACTGGAAGCAGATATTTTCATTGGCGTGGTTTATTACCAGCGGTTACGCCACATGGTCTCAGACAAATTCCAGGTCAGAACCACCGGAGCCAGAGACAGAGTCACTAACCAGCCCATCGGGGGGAGAAACGTCCAGGGTGGGATCCGTTTTGGGGAAATGGAGAGGGATGCTCTGTTAGCTCACGGAACTTCTTTTCTCCTTCACGACCGCCTCTTTAACTGTTCTGACCGGTCGGTAGCCCATGTGTGTGTGAAGTGTGGCAGTCTGCTCTCTCCGCTGTTGGAGAAGCCACCCCCTTCGTGGTCAGCCATGCGCAACAGAAAATACAACTGTACTGTGTGCAATCGCAGTGACACTATCGACACTGTTTCTGTGCCTTACGTTTTTCGGTATTTTGTAGCTGAACTAGCAGCTATGAACATCAAAGTAAAACTGGATGTCATTTAATTGGTGTGGCCTTTTGGGTTAGGTGATCTGTCAGATTAAAACAAAATGTAACTTCAGTAAAGATGTTACCCTGAAATTTTTTTCAAGGTTGTTACAGCCCTCAACCAAGACCTGGCAAATAAGAATTCAAGGTTCTGAGTCTTTCTGGTATAATAGCCATTGAAATTGATTTTCACTGTATTTGAGAAAACGTTATATTGATGAATAAAATATACAGGGAAGTTCCCAAACCCAGGGTCTTAGTATGCTGCTCTCAGTAGATGGTGACTATCACTGATTGTCCCTCTAGAACAGGGGTGGGGAACCTTTTTTCTGCCAAGGGCCATTTGGATATTTATAACGTCATTTGCAGGCCATACAAAATTATCAACTTAAAAATTAGCCTGCTATATTTGGTAAAACAATGAACTCACCCCTATGCCTTGGGAGGGCCAGACCAAATGATTTCGAGGACCTTATACGGCCTGAGGGCCCAATGTTCCCCACGCCTTCTCTAGGTCACCATCCGGTGGTCCGTGAGGTCCGAGAGGTCCGAAAGGTTGGCAACTGCTGCTCTAGAGCATTGTCCATCTAGAGTCCCAACATGATGCAGGCCATGGGTGTGATTTTGTATTTTCTAATGTCCATGTTTAAGTGGAAAAAGGTAGAAATATTTTTTAACAACTTCAGTGAAATATACTAAACCCAGTCCTAACTAGTTTGGCTCAGTGGATAGAGCGTCGGCCTGCGGACTCAAGGGTCCCAGGTTCGATTCCGGTCAAAGGCATGTACCTTGGTTGTGGGCACATCCCCAGTAGGGGGTATGCAGGAGGCAGCTGATCGATGTTTCTCTCTCATCGATGTTTCTAACTCTTTCTCTCCCTTCCTCTCTGTAAAAAATCAATAAAATATATTTAAAAAAAAATACTAAACCCAGATTGTAGGTTTTAACCTCAGTTGGGGTGTGTACAGGAGGCAACTGATGTTTTTCTCTCTCTCTCTTTCTTAAATCAAAAACATACTTAAAAAAACAAACACTGCACATCTTTATTGTATATAGTTCACCATCCGGGGTAATAAACATCACCTCTGAAAGCTTCCTGTGCCCCTTTGGGTTGTTTTGGTTTTTTATTTATTACTAGAGGCCCAGTGCATGACATTTGTGCATTGGTGGGGTCAGGAGAGGAGGCAATGGTTGCTGGGCCAGACGTCCCGCCACCTCGCAATTCCCCGCCTCCACTCCTTCCCTTGCCACCACACCGCCACCACAGTGGGCGGGCAGGCACCCTGGGGAAGGGAGAGGATGGGAGTGAGATCCTCCTTCCCTCTCCACTGCGCTGGCACTGTGGCAGTTGGGCGGGTGGCCCCCAAGGAAGGTAGAGGACAGGAGTGAGACAAACCCTTGTGTTGAGGGCTGGCTTTCAATAGATCGGAGCGAGGGAGCTGCTCTGCTAGTACGAAACCCCAACTCAGAAGCAGGTCATCTGCAAATGGTTTAGCACCAGGGGTTGATTGGGGCTGACCGCAGGGACCATGGCAGTTGGCTGGACACAGGAGGTTGGCTGTGGGAGCACATGGACCACCAGGGGGCAGACGCTCAACACAGAAGCTGCCCGCAGGCCCCATGCCAGCCAAGGCAGGTGCCAGCAGGGTCCCATCGCCCCACTGATCGCCCTGCAGAGGGGGGGCAACAGGCGGGGGTGGGGCCCGTAAACAGGTGGCACTAGGCCGGCCAAGGCAGGTGCCAGTGGGGGGTCCCCCCGATCGCCCTGCCAGTCGCCCCACAGATCGGCCCTGATCGCCCACCAGGCCTAGGGATCCTACCCATGCACGAATTTCGTGCATCAGGCCTCTAGTATTATACAAATAAAAGCATAGTTTGTGACCTTCTGAGATTGGCTTTTTCCACTCAATTGCCTTGAGATGCATTGAAGCTGTTGCATATATCAGTTGTTCATTCCTTTTTGCTGCTGTATGGCTATGCCAGTGTGTTCAACCATTTACCTGTAGGAGCACATTTTGGTTGTTGCCAGGTTTGGTGTTTACAAATAAAGCTGCTCTGAAAACTCATGTACAGTTTTTGTGTGAACATACATTTCATTTATCTGGGACAAAGGTCTAAGAATTAAATTGCCATGTGGTGGTGGTGTGTTGTCTTAGAAGAAACTGCCAAACTGGTCCAAAGTGGCGGGACCATTTTACATTCCCATCAGCAATGAATGGATCAGTCATTTCTTCCACATCCTGACAGGCACTTGATAGTGCTCCTGTTTTATTTAGGCTGTTCTGACGGGTGTGTAAATGATATCTCACTGGGGTTTTAATTGGCATATCTCTAATGGTTGACAATGTTTAACATCATCTTTTCATGGGCTTTTCTGCATTTATAACTACTCAGTGAAATGTGTCTTTTGCTCATTTTTTTAAAATATATTTTTGTTGATTTCAGATAGGAAGGGAGAGGGAGAGATAGACATCAATGATGAGAGAGAATCATTGATCAGCTGCCTCCTGGAGGCTCCCTACTGGGGATCGAGCCCACAACCTAGGCATGTGCCCTGACCTAGAATGAATTGTGACCTTCTGGCTCATAGGTTGGTACTCAACCACTGAGCCACACCGGCTGGGCATTTGCCATTTTTGTCACACATTTTATCTATACATATGTGATGAACCCCATAATACATTATTACCTTTGCTCTAAGCAATTATCTTTTCAAGAGATTTATAAAATAAACTAGAGGCCCAGTGCACAAAAATTTGTGCACTCGGGGGGGTCCCTCAGCCTAGCCTGTGCCCTCTCACAACCTGGGACCCCTCGGGGGATGTCCACCTGCTGGCTTAGGCCCACTCCCCGGGGGATTGGGCCTAAGCTGGCTGTCAGACATCCCTCTGGCAGCCCGTGAGCCCTCGGGGGATGTCCACTTGCCAGCGGGGAGCAGGCCTAGCTGCAGTCGGACATCTTTAGTGCTGCTGAGGAGGCGGGAGAGGCTCCCACCACCACCACTGTACTGGCAGCTGGCAGCCTGGCTTGTGGCTGAGCAGAGCTCCCCCTATGGAAACGCACTGACCACCAGGGGGCAGCTCCTGCATTGAGCATCTGCCCCCTGGTGGTGTGTGTCCCAGTGACCAGTCATTCCCAGTCCTTGTTAGGGTCAATTTGCATATTACCCTCTTATATAGGATTACTTAATAACACCACATTTACCATGTCTGATGACATTTATATACTGGACTTCTACCTCATGGCATTTTTCTTCAACCTCCAGGGCTTACTTCAGTGTTTCCTGTAGCATTCTTAAGCTTTCTTAGGTGGGATGGGGGCAGCCATCAGGCCTAATTGTCAGCTGTGCTTCTGACCAACTAGCTATAGACTGAACACCTCCTTGGGTTTGACTAATTTGCTAGAATGGCTCACAAAACTCAGAAACATTTTACACACCAGATCACCAGTTTACTATGAAAGAATATAACTCAGGGCCCTGCTACGTAGCTCAGTTGGTTATAGCATTGTCCCGATAAGCCAGGGTTTCAGATTCCATCCCCAGTCAGGGCACATGAAAGAATCAACCAATGAATGTATAAACAAGTGGAACAACAAATGGATGTTTCTCTCTCCCCCTTTCTCTCTCTAAAATAAGTAATTTTTTAAAAAAATACTATTTAAAAAAAGAAACAACCAATGAATGCATAAATAAGTAGAATGACAAATTAATGTTTCTATAGAATCAATTAAAAAACGTAAAAGACCCTGAGCAGTCCGCTCAGTGGTTTTACTGTCAGCCCCAGTACCAGCCGGGGTACATGTGGGAGGCAACCAGTAGATGTTCTCTCTGGCATCAACATCTCTCTCTCTACTCCGTTCCCTCCTTCCACTCTTGAAAAGCTATGGAAAAAAATATCCTCAGGAGAGGATTAACAACAAAAGACAAACAAAAAAATGTAAAAGTATATGACTTGGGAAGAAATAAAAAGGGCAAGGTCTAGGGACAGCTTGGAGCTGCCACACCCTGAGTGTGCCACTCACCAACCCAGAAGCTCCACAAACCTATTTGGGGTTTCTATGGCGGCTTCATTCCTTAGGTGGGGCTGATTACACCACTTCCAGCCCCTCTCCCCTCCCTGATGGCCAGGGGGGTGAGACTGAAAGTTCCAACCTCTAGTCACAAGGCTGGTTCTGGAGACCAGCCCCCCTCCTCAGTGAGGTCCAAAAGTCACCTCAGTTAACACCAAAAGACCAACCTCTGTTGCTCTCATCGCATGTGAAATCCCAAGGGCTTCAGGAGACTTGTGCCAGGACCAGCGGATGAAGATCAAATATGTATTATAAATCACATCACACCTCTGGCCACTCTCCCAACACTTCCCCTTCCCTTCCCAGAATGACCACGCTCCTGGTGAATGACCATCACTAGTGTGCCTTTCTTGTTTGTTTTGGTAGTTGTCTGTCCCTCCGCTAGCATGTTCAGCTCCAGGGTGATATTTCTTTCTAGTGCCAAGACAGCAAATTCAGTCCACCACTCCTCTGCCCGCCCCAGACTGTGCGGGGACCCACCAGTGACGAGGAGACAATACAAGGCTCAGATCTGCTTCACCCCAAACCCGGGGACACCGACGTCTCCCTTACACTCGATCTCCAGGGAGCCACAGCCCAAAGGCGGCCAGAAGTCTGGGGGCTCAAGGCAGCTCCCCTGCTGGGTCTTCAAGGAGCCTCCTTACAAGCCCAGCCACATGCCTCCCGTGGGGCCCGTGAGCTGGGCTTCGGGATGATTCGGGGACAGGACGTGGGGCCGGCTGGGGACCTCTGAGGACTCGGTGCACATCTGAGGTCACAGAGGAGAGTCCTGTTCCTCCCTGTCCGCCCACGAAAGGCCACCTGGAAGGCTGTGCGGGAAGGAGAACGCAGGGGGTAAAGGCTTTCCTTCGGCGCGCGTGGCTCCAGACCCGGGCCACGTGGCCGGCTCAGGTGTCAGCTCGGGAACGGCTCCTGCACTGGCGCAGACTAAGCCCGCCGGGGGTGTCACTGTCACACCCCAGTTCCAGAGCCGCGCACGTCGAGGCCCCGGCTCTCTGATCACGGGCAGGGCAGCCCGTCTCTGAATCGCGTGTGCTCCTCTGGCCAGAGCCGGGGGCGTTCTGCGTGCTCCCGGGCGGGACGGCGCCCCACTGGAACACAGGCCCGGCCGCCGCCGCAGAGGCGCGGGTCCAGCCCCACCTCACTCCCCGGAGGCCTCGCCGCACCGGGAGGGATTGCAGAGGAGCCAGGTGGGAACTCACGCCCGCAGGTGGCGCAGACCCGGCCCGGCTCCGGGGCGCGCCCCTTCCCGCCGGCTCCCCGCAGGCGCCCGAGCAGCCAGCACGCGGCAGCCAGCCGAGCCGCGAGCCGCCCGAGCTGAGGGTCTGCAGCAAAGGGCAGGCGCGGGCCACTAGTTTTCCAGTCGGGCCCGGCCCCACAGGGGTTCGCGGCTGAGCGCCACTCTTTCTTAGTGCAGAGGCACCGCCGTACTTTCCTTTATTTACTTCCGGTGCAGTTCGGAGGCCGCCTGGGAAAACCGGAAATAGGATTGTGGCCACCAAGCGGGCCGGAGTCGGAAGTGGCTAGCAGGACGCCGCCATGACAGGTCGGGGCGGAAGCCGGGTAGGGCGCCGCCATGGCAGGTCGGGGCGGAAGCAGAGGTAGGGCTCCGCTCTGATGGATTGGCGCTAAAAGCAATAGGGCCGCTTGGCTGCTGTGTGAACGGAATAAACCAGGCAGGGAGGGCGCCGCCATGACAACCTGACACCGGAAAAGGCGGGACTCTCCTCCGGACTGTTTCTCCCGGCACCTGCCTCGAAATGTGAGTAGCAGGAGCACCTTCCCTTTACCTTCCGCGCACACCTTCTTCTTGTATGTGACCCGGACCTAAGTCGGGATCCGGGAGGAGGGGTGGCTTCTGTTCCTTGAACCTCCGGACTCCGCGCGGTCAGCCCTCCCCGCGCGTCCAAGCCCCGCTCCCCTCCTCCTGGGAGGCGAGGACTCACACCCAGGCAGCTCGCAGGACTCCAGGCCCGGTCTCGGAGCCCCCGTTCCGCCCCCGGGTCACCCCACCTTCTCTCTTGAGACGAACCCGGGCCCCAGCCCTACCTGGCGCTTCCAGGTCGTGCCCCGAGGACCCTGACCCCTGAGGGCCTCCAGTGTCCCTCCAGTGCCCTGTCTTCAGGTCTCCGCGCTAAGACTGGTTGGGAGACCCTTCCTTGGACCCGACTCCACACCCACCTGTGGCTCCCAGGCCCTCCCAGAGCCCTGGGTCCTACTTCTAAGGCCCCATGGGGGGAGGGGGGGGGGTCCAGGACCCTCTGCCCGACCCCGACTGCGCATTAGAGTGACCAGATCTGTTCAAAGGACCCTCACCTTCTATCCCGAAGCCCCTGGCCCGCTCCACAGCCCGGCACCCCGCGGGCCCTGCGGTGCGATCGTGAGACTCAGGGACCCACCCCACACCCTCCACCCCTACCCGCGTGTCCCGCAGGCAGGCGGCGCTGGAGGTCACTGCCCGCCACTGCGGCCGCGAGCTGGACCAGTACGGCCAGTGTGTGGCCGCCAAGCCCGAGTCCTGGCAGCGGGACTGTCACCACCTCAAAATGAGCATCGCTCGCTGCACCTCTAACCAGTGAGTGCGGTACAGTTCCGGACTGGGGCGGTTCGGAGGGGGCTGGGAGTGCAGGAGGGCAGTGCAGGGGCCAGGAGTGCGGGAGGGCAGTGCAGGGGCCGGGAGTGCGGGAGGGCAGTGCAGGGGCCGGGAGTGCAGGAGGGCAGTGCAGGGGCCGGGAGTGCAGGAGGGCAGTGCAGGGGCCGGGAGTGCGGGAGGGCAGTGCAGGGGCCGGGAGTGCGGGAGGGCAGTGCAGGGGCCGGGAGTGCGGGAGGGCAGTGCAGGGGCCTGGAGTGCGGGAGGGCAGTGCAGGGGCTGGGAATGCAGGAGGGCAGTGCAGGGGCAGGCAGCACTGGGAACAGTGGGGAGGTGGGGAACACGGGGGTGGGCAGTGGGGAGCCAGTGCCAGAGTGGGTAATTCGGGGGACCAGGCAGTACCAGAGGTGGGGCCATTGGGTCGAGGGGGGACAGTGGGGTGGGGCAGTGCCAGGAAGGTCGAGCTTGAAGGTGCCCTCCCTGCAGCCCAATCATCCGTCAGATCCGCCAGGCCTGTGCAGAGCCCTTTGAGGCCTTTGAGGAGTGTCTTCGGCAGAATGAGGCGGCCACAGGCAACTGTGCGGAGCAGGTGCGCCGCTTCCTGCAGTGCGCTGAGCAGGTGCAGCCCGCAAGCCCACCTGCAGGTGTGCAGGTAAAGACCTGAGATCACCCTCAGCCCCACCCTCCCAGCACCGACCTTCACATGCATCCAGAATTCACAACACTCACCTCTTACCCCGTCCATAGCCCCTACTTTAGTCCAGCCACCTGCCCTCCAGGACACCTGTCCCATGGTCCCCCTGGCCTCTATGAACCCCCACAGTACCTGCCTCCGGCCAGAGAGCACCTAAGAACTGAGGACTGGTCACATTACTCCTTTGATATTGTTCACACCAAGGAACAAAACCCCAGGTTTGGGCAGCCTCCGTCTTCCCCAGGCTAACTGTTCAATCTTCACCCTCTCCTGCCCTCAGCTGTCCTGGCAGGTGTGAGGTTGGGGTAAAGGTCTTACTCTTTTTAATGTAAATGGTACTTTAACAGATACAGTAGGTCTATGGTATTACAATTTCATGGATGGGACCAGCCAGTGGTAGCTCAGTGGTTGAGCATCAGCTCATGAACCAGGAGGTCAAGGTTCAATTCCCAGGTTGCAGGCTCGATCCCCATTAGGGGCTGTGCAGGAGGCAGCTGATCAGTGATTCTCATTATTGATGTTTCTATCTCTCTTCCCTCTCCCTTCCTCTCTCTGAAATCAATACAAATATATATATATGTATATGTATATATGTGTGTGTGTATATATATATATATATATATATATATATATATATTAAATAAAATAAAAACTTCATGGGCACAGTTTAAAATAAATGTCTAAAAAGACTCCTTAGTGGGGCAATTTTGGAAAAAGGTTGAGAAACCTGGTTTAGATGTTTATGGGACTGAGCCCCAAAGGCGAAGATCCCCTCTGCACCAGCCCTTCTGGTACTCTCTCATCTGCCCCTCCCTGTCTCTGTGGCCCATCTTCCCTTCTTGCTCCCAGGGGAGAGGCTTTCTCTGGGCCTTCGTGTTCCTTTCAGTCTTTCCAAATGACTCATTTTCTGCAGTGGTCCCCAGGTGTTGCGAGCGAGTCTGACTGGGTTCTGATTTACTTAAAACCCTTTCCATAGACCAGGTCTCAACTCGGTGCTGCCTACGGGCCCTCCCCCTTCCTCCAGTCCTGTGTCCCAGCCCCAGGGAATGGAACTTACTCCACGTCATGTCTGTCCTGCTGGCAGGCTTTTGTTTAGCTGTTTCCTTCCGCCTGGACTGCCACCTAGTCCTGCTCACCTCCCTCAGAAAACCTCGTGTGATGGCCCCTCCCTATGCCGGGCTCCCACAGCCCCTGACTCCCTAGTTACGGCTTACAGGCCACTGCTTCGTAACCACTGCCCTCCCATCGCTTGTTTCAGAGAGGTTCTTGCTGAAACTGGGGCAGAAGCCCTGTCACCTGGACCTCAGTCTTGTGTTTTCATGAGGCAGGATAAGTGAAAGGTTCAGGCCCCAAGAACTCCCAGCAGAAAGGACTTTTAATTCTTTTCAGGAAATATTCTTAAGGAGCTCATGCTGTTCACGCTAGTTTCTTAGTTATATGTTGATGATGTTTTTTTCAAGATTTTGGGGCATCTGAATAGTAAAAACCCCACCTTCCCATCTTAGGATCAGTTGCTCCTTTCCTCCTGAGATAAGCAACCAGCCTGTCCCCATCTCATAAAGTATGCTGTATGGTTTAAAGTGCCACCTACATCTCCCCACATACACCTCTCTCCACCCTGACCTCGTTTTCTTTGTAGACAATCAGTTGAAATATTTTTGTTCATTTGTTGTTGTCTATCCCTCCTGAGTCGGAGACGTGTGCCTGCCTGCGTCCAGTGCTGGGTCCCCAGTACCTGTAGCAGTGCCAGGCACACAGTAGGGGCTCAGTGCATACAACAAGCTGCCTTTCTTGCTCCCAGTGACAGTTCACTAGGTCCCCTGTTCATGGGCTCCACAGGCAGCCTCTGCTTTGTCTACACAATCTCCCCAGGGCAGGCACAGACGGTGGCAGATGATGATGTGTTTTCCACAGGCACAGCCACTTCCTGCCTCCTGAGGACTCTGGACCATGTGAAAGCTGGACAGGAGTGACTGGCCACTTACTGCCCCAGCCCTGAAGAGTGAGTGACTAGATGCTATTCTGAGGGCCCTGGATATGGGCCCAGTCTCTGGACATCGGGACTCACAATAAATAAAGACTGTGTACACCAGGCTTTGATTCCTGCCTTCAGCACTGAGGGCCCTAGACTCCCTTCTGGGACTTCCAGAAGACTGCATGGGACATCCCTCACTCTTCAAGGGGCAACTTCCGTCTGTCACTGAGGGCTGTTTTTGTGGGCACTGAACACCTAGCACTTCTGCCTGCACTGTGGGCTTGAGCGGCTCCTGCCATTAGAAGAGCCCTGAGCAGCACTCAGCACACAGAAGGGGGTGCCATGTGGATCCAGGCAGTGGCTGCTGCAGCTTCTTCCTCTCTCTTAGGGTGTCAGGTTCCATGGGCACAGCTGGTGATCACAGGCTCTAGAGGGCAGGTCTGCAGGAGAAGAACCCCAGAGTGCTGAGCTCTGCATGCCTGGGGCTGCACCCAGATTTACTATTTAGACCTGTTGCTCCCCTGGAGGTGACTCCAAATCTCCAGAAATTGTAAGTGACTTGCCAATGCTGACTAGACTGGCCATTTGAAACCTGAGGCTGTGCCCTGGCTTTGGAAAAATGAGCTAGAGTCTGTCCTGGGGATATGATCTTTAAGACAAAGGCAGTTGGCCTGGGAGCTAAGGTATAAGTCCAAGTGGTCAGGGTGGAGGGAGCAATGCGGTCCCTGAAGGGCTGTGGGGATCTGGTGGCTTTTGTTCCCAGCTCCAGTTTCCTTGGGTTGTAGACTGAGCCCTCTAATTTCTGGCCAACGTCACTTTGCCTGAATGGGTTCAGTTCCATGTAACTGAAAAGTGTGATAACAGACAAGGCAAGATCGAGACTACATTTCAGAATACAGTGGGACCTTGACTTAACGAGTGTCCCGACTAACGAGTTTTTTGAGATACGAGCCGTCTCTTGGCCGATTTTTTGCTTTGAGTTGCGAGCTAAAATTCAGGTTACAAGCCAGCTTCAGATACCCCACCACTAGTTGGTGCAGCGAAGGTCACAGTGAACGCCACAACATCAGCCCAGCATCACATGTCTCACTTGTTCACTTTAAGATTTGACATACGAGTAATTTGAGTTACGAGCTCCGTCACGGAATGAATTAAACTCATAAGTCAAGGCCCCGCTGTATCTTCCAGTAGGCTAGATCAGCTCCCTATGTGGTGACCTCAGGGGTCCAGGGGAGCCAAATAGAAGCCTTAAACCTCTACCACACACCATTGGTCAAAGCAAGACCTGAGACAGGAGTGGCGGGGGTTGGCGGGGATAGCACCTCTCAATGGCATTTAGCTGCAAAGACTTTTGCCCGTGTTTAAACTACCATAAAATCTTCATAGTTCCTATTCCTGGGTGTTGGTGAACTATTTTTATGAGTTTTTCACATGATATGAACTTTCAAATGGCTATAAGTTTGTTAAGAATATCATAATTCTTGTTTTAAGGTCTACAGAATCTAGTGGAAGCCCCTTTTCCTTTCTGGTGTTGGTTATTTGTACCTTTCTTTTTTTTTTCATCATGTTGGACTTTCTCAATTTTATTAACTTTTTCACAGAATCTGGTTTTGGCTTTGTTGATGTCTCTATTTGTATATTAATTTTTAATTTTCTATTTATTTCCTTCTTTTTGGATTTAATGTTTGTTTTGTTTGGGGGGCATATTTTTTTGTTGTTGTTGTTGTTTATTTGCCTTTTTGACGTGATTGTTTAGCTCACTGATTTTGTCTTTTTCTAATGCATGCACTTAAATTTCCCATACAGCATGACTTTCTACTTTGCTTTTTTTTATTTGTCTCAGATATAGAAATTTAAAATTGTGTTTCTTAATTTCTAAACAATTGGGAATTTTTCTAATCATCTTGCTCAATTGCTATTGGGATGGAAACATGTTTTACATGATTTCCATTTTTTTTGAAACATATTGAGACTTTATGTCTGGGAACATGGTCACTCTTGTGAATAATCCTTGGTTCACGGTGCACTAACTTGGGTTCTTCCAGAACCAGACTTGGGGACAAGGATTTGAGAGATGCTCCCTTGTATAACTAAGGGCCAGTTAAACAGGAATACCTCCTGCCTACAGTTTGTTACAGGAAGAGGACACACTGGAGCAGCATCGGTGACATAAGAATAGGCCCCACAAATTAATAGGCCCTAATAATTCGTGGTAAGGGGTCCAGAGAGGCCAGGGGCTGGGTGCTTTGTCCTTCCTTCTATAAAGAATGAGGCTGGAGCCCTAGCCAGTTTTGCTCAGTGGATAGAGCATTCGCCTGTGGACCAAAGGGTCCCAGGTTCGATTCCAGTCAAGGACATGTACCAAGGTTGCAAACTCCTCCCAGGCCTAGGCCCTGGTCAGAGCACGTGCAGAAGGCAAGTAATCCATGTGTTTCACATTGATATTTCTGTCTTTCCCTATCTCTAAAAGTCAATGGAGAAATATCGAGTGAGGATTAAAAAAAGAAAGAAAGAAAGAAAGAGGCTGGATACACTTTCTCTCTTGGATCAGGAGCCACCTAGAACACTTTGGAACCAGAGCCCAAAATGAGGGCTCAGCTGGGATGTTTATATTTTGCTGGTCACCTATGCATATCCCAAAGCAGCCTCAACTATCACCTCGATCCCACAAACCTTCATGTCATCCTGTATCTTTTGAAACATTTTATTTGCAGGAAATAATTCAAAACGCGGCTGGAGTGGCTCAGTGGCTGGAGCATGGACCCATGAACCAGGAGGTCATGGTTTGATTCCCCTGGAAACATGGCTGCGTTGCAGGCTTGAGACAGCTGATCAATGATTCTCATCATTGATGTTTTCTACTCTCTCCCTTTCCCTTACTCTCTGAAACCAAAAAAAGTATATATTAAAAAAAGAAACTCCATATCCCTTATCAGTCATTGCCCTTTAAAAAAAAAAGGGAGAGAAAATAATTGAATAAATGTTCAGAGGTCGTCACAGAATTATTCATAAAGCAGAAAACAAAATAATGTTAAGTCCATTAATTAGAGGTAAATTATATAATTTATGATGTAGCAGGAGAAAAGATACTAGTTGTTATTTTTCAGAAACATTTTTAACATTTGAAGTAGAATATATTATCAAACAGAAATATAACATGATTTAAAAATACAGATAAGTGCATATTTACATATATAACTAGCATATCTGAAAGGATATGTATAAAAATATATGTAATTATTTCCAATTTAGTATGTGGGTGATCACTTATTTTAAACTTTTTTCTACCTATAATCAAATCATTTTTTAATAATCTTTTATTTTTAAAAAGAAAAAAATCAAATCTAATCCAATTTCTTTATTGTAAAGATAAAGAAATTGGTCTCAAGATTTAAATTGTGTGTGTATTTGAGTATTGAAGATGAGGATAAAGAAGTGTGTCTAGTGTAATTCACCTGGAAAGATGAGCTGGTTTGTTTTTGCTTAAAGGTTGGCAGTGTTTTAATTTTTTCTGAACCAAATTGTATTTGTAAAAATAAATCCCATGACTAGCCACAATTCAGAAGTTCATGCACTTGACTAATTGTATCACAGACATTAATACAGCAAAACACAGACCCACAAATATCTCAGTTTAGTTCCTTCCTTCATCCCCACACACATTTTCTTGTTTCTACATGGCTCTATTCTGCCTTGTTCATTTCTCAGAATAGTCTTAGGACTCTCAATTGCCTTGCTTTCTGCTGGTAAATTTATATTTATTTCAATTTCCATTCTATTCAACCTCGTCTGTCCATTCTTTAAGCTTCTTGCTATTCCGTTTTCTTTGATTTTCTTCTCTTTAAAATCTCATTCTCACATAGTTGAAGAAAAAAAATCTATTTTAACATCATATAAAGTCACAACTCCTTAAATGGTTTTAGTTCTTATAGTTTTTCACTGTTTGCACTAAATATTTTACTCAGGTTTCTTTCACCTTATCTTACATTTCACATTACCTTCTTTTAGTCCTCCACCTTCCCTTTATCACCTCACTGTGGAGTGTATCTCAGAAGACTTGCCTCTGGTTCAGTTCATCATTCTCCTTTTGTAAAGTACAATTTCCATTTAATTTTTTCCAGATAATGTTTCTTCAGTCCTTAAGGACTTAGCTCTTTACATGGACTTTGGTGGAGGTCATGGGGCAGCCCCCGCAGGTCTGACTCGGGTGGGGGTATTTGACCCCCCCTCTCCTCTGACCCTTGAGTGCCCCCCAGACAGGCTCCCTCACCTTCTTCTGCAGCCTCTTCTTGGACCTTTGGATGTTCTGCATCAGGCAAACCTGGAGGGCTGCTTCTGCCAGAGTGGAGGGAAGGGTCATAGAGGTCATGCTCACCTTACACCATTCCCCCCACCACACCTGATCTCACACCCTGGACATTTGACCCAAGTCAGCTAGTACCAGTGCCACCCAGACTGCAGCATGCTCTGCTTCTGGACGACTCCCAGCTACAACGCTCACTCGCTGTGTGTGACCTTAGGCCTGGGACTGGTCTCCCTGACCCGTTCCCTCCTTTGGAAAGTGGGAGACCTCCACCGAGCTCACAGGTTCTCCTGAGGACTCGGTGTCATTCCGGTCATCAATGTTCTCACCCTCAGCCCTCCCGGTGGCACAGGCCAGGGAGCTCTGCACTGTCGTGTTCTGTCCTGAACTCATGACCACCCTGTGAGGCCTGTAGCATGGGTGGTCACCCCTCCGTGTCAATCGCAAGGAGACTGATTGGCAGGGAGTGCTCTAGGGGCGCAGTGGGAAGTCAGAGGGAGCACACCCCTCTGTCTCTAGTCCAGCCAGTGGGACCTGAGGCCAAGCAGCCTTTTTGTTCCCCTTTCCCGTGGCAATCCCCATCCCTGGGACAGGCAGGAGGCACTCCCCTTGCAGGTGTGGAGAAGACACAAGTGGGAGCAGGGCCCTGGCATCCTGAGGACAGGCTGGGCTGGTTTGGGGAAGAAACGTACCCCACCCACCTGTTCACCTAACAGCCTGGAGGAAGCTAAGGGCCAGCAGGAGGGGCCCACATGGAAGCCAGAGACCTGCTCAATGTGCCAGCTCTGCACCCCAGCCTGGAACAGCCCGGCCACCACCCTGTGTGCCATGACCGGGGCCTCTTGCCCTTGAAACTGCTCCCCACCCCCACCTGCCCATGGACCAAACAGATCCCTCTTCCTGGTAATCAGGACCCAGAGGTTGAGCATTTTCAGAGAATCTTGTAAGTGACAAACCACCACAGCCGCATCCTGTGCAGTCCCCCCTTCCCTCACGCCCTCCTCTCTGCAGATCTCCAGGCTCGCTCTACCTTGATGAGCTGTGCCCTGCTCAGTGAGTTGTCTCCCTCACACAGCTTTTGGAATGTAACTGCCCACCTCCTGAGGGGAGGGAAAGAGGAAAGGCATGTTTAGGAAAGAAGGGGGAGACGGGTTAAGGACAAATTCCTTTTGACAATGTCATGTTTCAAACTGCCCTGGTGAGGGCATCGCTGCGTTCCTCTGAGCAGGAAGGTCTCCGTGGGACTGGGGCAGGGCTCTCATGCTGGTCACGTGGGCCCCCTTCCCATTTCTATGGAGCAGCTCTGTTTTGATTTGGAGTTTCAACTGGGCATAGTGTTCTGGTGCTGGAAATGGGGTGCTGGTGCTGAAAATCTCCACTCACACAGACGGCAGCACTCATTCTGCTGGGGTTGCTGGCCCTCTGCTCTGTGGGCTGTGCAGCAGCAAGTGGCTGGGCTGGTGAGGCCCATAGATCAAGAAGTGTGGGGAAGCACAGGACTTGATTGGAAAGTCTGGAAGGAGGAATCTCTCAAAGGTCGGGGGCCTCTGGGGGACCTTGCTGAAGGTGGCAGCCCCTGCCTTGACTTTTCCAAACAGGTCTGAGCCCGAGGTATTTACTGGAATCTTTATGTTTGTCTTTAGATGCCCTTGCTTAAAGGACACTGCAAATGCATGTGTCTTCTCAAGGCTACTTACCCTGCTGATAGTATCTAGAAGTTAATTTTAGTTCAAGCTGTTGCTACAATAAAAGCCTAAGGAGTCAGGAGAACAGGGCTGTTTGGGTTCTCAAGCCAAGCAGTCCCTTAGCCGTTTCTTTCACAGAAATGTGTGTCAGAGTAGTCATTCATCTGTCATTCGGGGTCTGCCAGTCAGCCCATCAAAGAAGCTCCCTGTGACCTTTCGGAGCTGAGGACACCTGCAGCCACAGCCACAAGAAATCCACCCCTCAGTCCTACACCTGCAGGAAACCGAATTCTGCCCACAACCAGGGTGAGATTGGAAGCATCTCCTTTCCTCCTAGACACTCAGGGGAGACCACCGTCTCAGCCAAAACCCTGGTATTTTGAGCCCCGAATCAGAGGGACCACTTACGCCATGCCCTGCTCCTGACTGCAGAAGCTGTCAGACAGTCACGAATGTGTAGTGTCACTAGGTTAGTGATAACAGCAAGGAATAACTATGCCACATCCTTTATCAAAGCAGGTTCTCCGTCCTTAGTTGACTTGTATAGAAGAAACTTCCTACTGGAGAGGGTGCTCATTCATGACACAGTTTCCTGAAAGTGAAAGTTACCTGTTGCTTTGATGGGAGAAGTTCTCTGTGGGGCCCTGTGCAGCTTGGTGGAGAAGGTGAGCTGTAGGCCTCTGTGAAGGCCCAAAGAGGAAGGGCTGAGGGGTAGGAGCTGCAGGGGTTCGGAAGAGAGGACACCTGGCCCACAGTTCACTCTTTTAAATGAGTAGTTTAAGGCTTTATACTTATCAGATGGATACTGGAAAGTGCTATGGGCTGCTTCTGAGACGACCTCCAATGTTCCCTGCTTCCTGTGTAATCCCCTCCCCTTGAGTGTGACGTGGAATGTGTTGAGGACAGGTTCCTCAGCCAGGGACTTGACCCCTCTGGGTGCAGGAAATTGGAAGAACACACGAGTGCCAGTAAGTAGTTGGGACATGCTTTATTACGAACAAAGCAGCCACAACTGGCTGGTCAGTGGCACCTTATATACATGCTCAAACAAAAGAGGCCTCGTGCCAATTAGTGACATCAGTGCTGCATTAACATAAACAGGTTATATAAGGCTGTGCCTGCACAGTATGTATATTGCTACTGCTGAGTCACTGCCCTCGTGCACATGAGTAGGGCCAAGGGGACTTTAACATAGTAATACTACTGGGTCCGTGCCTGTACGCATACGTATGGGGAGTAGGCCTTGAACCCCTGGCGTATTCTGGTCAGGCCCCCACAGAATGTCAATGTTGTGACTGACTTGCTAGTACGCTCTCTCTGCTGCCCTCTTGCCTTTTATGTTTTGATGATGTTGGGGAACCCATGTGACAAGAAGTGGTGTGTGGCCTCTTGCTGCTGAGGGAAGCCTCTGCTTACAGCCAGAAAAATACTGAAGCCCTTAGTCCTATAACCACAAGAAACTGAATTCTGTGTGAGCCCAGAAGCAGAACTGTCCCCAGCATAACCTGTGATGAGCCCCACATCCCAAGCAATGCCCTGGTTGCAGCCTCCTTAGACCTTAAGCAGAAGACCCATCTGGGCCTGGACTCCTGACCCACGGAAACTGACATAATAAAACTGTTAATGTGGTGATACTGTTATGCAGCAATAGCTTCTAAGGTAGAGACCTGTGTATTTGTCACAGACATTAAAAGTGAGAATTGAGGGTTTGATCTATTCAGATTTTCTCTGCACACTGATTATATCTGGAGAGTTTTGCTAACAACTGGGATGAGTACAGCAACCAAAGAGGTCTATGTGATCGTATCGGGCATATCTGTGTCTGTATCCAAAACAACCTCAGGGGCCCTGAAGTGAACTGCTCCTGTTTGTAGGACACAGCGTAAGAGCAGCGAGTTGGTGGCCTGCAGGAGTCAATGCCAGGGCTTCTGCGCTCTGAGGAAGCGGATGCCTCACGTGGTAGCAGATGAGGATGGGAGGAGGACGGAGAAAACAGGAGAGCGCTGTTCTCCGAAACCAGCAGATGTGAGGTATGAACCCCATGAGCAGAGCGGGTCATGGCAGAAGCCGATTTGTTTTCTTAAGAGACTTTGTCAGATCATGAGTCCAGGCGGTGCTGTCAGTGCCACTGGAGGCCGCAGGGCAGCAGGTTCTGTGGGGAAGGCAGCACAGCTCTGGCACCTGAGCACAGGAGTCTTTGGGAGGACTGGGGGCAACTGCCAGCACAGACTGGGGTCCTCACAGAGAGGCATCTGGACGTTTATGGGCAGACCAGGGAACACCAGGAGGAGAGCTGGATGCCCTTGTCAGTGACGCTGCCTCACAGGTGGGACAATTAGCAGGATAAGACACTCTGTGGATTGTCCTCTAGCTTCCCTAGAAACCATAGCTGGGGCCATGTTTGGTGAGTGCTGATGCTTTAGCACCAGATAGAAAGGATGAGGGGAGGGGAAGGAAGCAGGGAAGGATGAGAAGTCCCCACTGGCACTGCATTGCCACAGGCTGCCAGGACCTCAGCTGCCTGCGTGGGTGCCCACTGTCACTCAGGACATCTCCTTGCACCCGAGAGAGAAGAAGTGAGACTTTACTGGCTCCTTCCTGCCTTATTCCTATGGATCAAACTTTGCCCTCTGTATCCTCAGACCAGGGAAATGTGTGGATATTTTGGTTTTAGGGAAATGACCACAGAGAAAGGCAGGCCACTCAAATTTCTAAGAGTGACTCTGTCTTAGTATGTTTGGGCTGCTCTGACAAAAATACCATAAACCGCATGGCTTATGAGCAACAATTTATTTCTCATAGTTCTGCAGGCTGGGAAGTCCAAGATCATGGTGCTGGTAGTTCCAGTGTCTGCTGAGGGCCTGCCTTCTGGCTCATTGACAACCTTCCCTTCACTGGGTCCTCACTTTGTGGAAGGGGCACTAATGCCAGTCATGAATGCTCCACTCTCATGACCTAAGCACCACCTCCAAACACCATCACATACAGCATATGGTTTCAACATGGGAATTTGGGGGGGGGGCACAAGTATTCAGTCCTCTCGGCACGCTCCTTCTTGGATTGAAGTCTTCTGAGAAGAGGCATTTGAGCTGAACCCTGAGGGTTGGCATTCCAAATAAAGAAATGAGGATGTACCCAGATACCAAGACCACAAAATGCAAGGAGTGTTTGGGGACTCTCAGGAGATGATCTTAGTGCAGACATAAGGTTTCAGTCAATTTTATATTTCAGGATAAAGAATTTGAACTTCATTTCTTAGGCCATAGCTGTCTATTGAAAAATACACACACACACACACACACACACACACACACACACACACACACACTAAAGGCCCGGTGCACAAAATTTGTGCACTGGGGGCTGGGAGGGGTCCTCTCAGCCCAGCCTGTGCCCTCTTGCAGTCCAGGAGCACTCAGGGGATGTTCCGCTGACGGCTTAGGCCCGCTCCCCATCCTTAGAGCTGCTGTGGAGGTGGGAGAGGCTCCTGATATGGCAGGTGCGCTCGCCAGCCAGCTGTGAGTCTGGCTTCTGGCTGAGAGGCGCTCTCCCTGTGGGAGTGCACTGACCACCAGGGAGCAGCTCCTGCATTGAGCATCTACCCCTGGTGGTCAGTGTGCATCATAGCGACCAGTCCTTCTGTTGTAAAGTCAATTTGCATATTAGCCTTTTATTTTATAGGACTAGAGGCCTGGTGCACAAAAATTTGTGCACTCGGGGGGGGGGGGGAGAGTCCCTCAGCCCGGCCTGTGCCCTCTCGCAGTCTGGGACCCCTCAGGGGATGACCACCTGCTGGCTTAGGCCAGCTCCCCAGGGGTTTGGGCCTAAGATGGCAATCAGACATCCCTCTGGAAGCCCGGCAGACCTAGGGGGATGTCCACTTGCCAGCGGGGAGCAGACCTAAGCTGCAGTCGGACATCCTTAGCGCTGCTGAGGAGGCAGGAGAGGCTCCCACCACCACCGCTGTATTGGCAGCCATTAGCCTGTCTTGTGGCTGGGCAGAGCTCCTCCACTGTGAGAGCGCCCTGACCACCAGAGGGCAGCTCCTGCATTGAGTGTCTGCCCCCCGGTGGTCAGTGTGTGTCATAGTGAACAGTGATTCCCAGTCCTGCTGTTAGGGTCAGTTTGCATATTACCCTTTTACTATATAGGATAGAGGCCTGGTGCACGGGTGGGGGCCGGCTGGTTTGCCCTGAAGGCTGTCCCGGATCAGGTGGGGGTCCCGCTTGGGTGCCTGGCCAGCCTGGATGAGGGGATGATGGCTGTTTGCAGCTGGTCACACCCCCTTCAGGGTGGGGGTCCCCACTGGGGTGCCTGGCCAGTCTAGGTGAGGGGCTGAGGGCCGTTTTCAAGCTGACGGGTGACTGAAGCTCCCAAACTCTCCTTTTTTCTTTTTTATTCTGGGATTTATTTACCTTCTATGGCTGTCACTGGAACTGAGAGCCGGCTTTAGCTCTGAGGCTTGGCTCCAGCTCTGAGACCTTGGCTGCTGAAAGCAGGTATCTGGGTTTGTTTGGCTTCTATAATTGAAACACTGTTGCAGCTCCAGCTCTGAGGCCTGGCTGGCTGAAAGCAGGTTTCTGGGGTTTGTTTAGCTTCTATAATTGCAACATTGTTTCTTAGAGTGCAGCTCAGAGGCCGGCAGCGGCATGCGGGGAACCTTGGCTTCCTCCATCACTGGAGCAAGCAAGCCTCATGTTCGCTTCAGCTGCCTGGCTGCCGTCCGCCATCTTGGTTGGCAATTAATTTGCATATCGCCCTGATTAGCCAATGAGAAGAATGCGGAGGTATGGTTAATTACCATGTTTGTCTATTATTAGATAGGATTCCTCACCTGAGGATATGTTTACTGATTTTAGAGAGGGGGAGGGAGGGAGGGAGAGAGAGAGAGAGAGAAACATTGATATGAGAAACTTCAATAGAGTGCTTCCTGCACGCCCCCTCACCCGGGATCAAACTGCAACCTAGTTATGTGCCCTGATTGGAAATCAAACTCACAGCCTTTTTTGGTTACAGGAGGACACTCAGCCAATTGAACAACGGGGTCAGGGCTCCATTGATATTTTTACCTAGAGATCCTATGCAGTGGGAGAGCAGAGCTCAGGAAAGTTTTCTAGTTTCCATCAGTGTGCGATTGTACAGCTAAGTCCACGGAGAGGGAGGGCAAGTAAAGCTGGGGTGCTTCATTCAGGTCTAGGGGTCACCTGGGGGTGTGTCTGTGAAGCTCAGAAATGGCACGCCATGATTCTGTGAGGACCTCCGTGTCTTTCCTGCACTTTTCACAGGGTCTGGCCCTACAGGGTGAAGGAGCACCGGCAGAGGGGAAATCAGCGGGCCCCTCAGCGCCCCAGTCCCACGGGGGAGCGAGCAGAACCGGCCTGGAAGTGCGGCAGCTCTGGGTGGAGGCAGCTCAGGCTCGTAGTGACAGGACCCGGCGCAGATGGAGAGGCCGGGACGGTCCGGTCACAGCTCAGACTGCAGCTGACTGGGTCCTGCTTCCCGGCTCCACGCGGCGCCGGGGACCAGGCGGTACAGGCGGGCGGACCCAGCATCCTCCCCTGAGGAGAGCAGAGCCGGCCGCGGGCTGCAGCGCCTCCCGCGAGACCCAGTGCTTCAAGGCCCCGCCCCCGGGCCCCGCGCAAAGCAGGATGGGAAACTAAGCCGGGTCCAGTCGTTTGCTTTTAGAGCGGGAGTTAACGCTCGCCGGTTCTCGGGAGCGGGGGACGGAGGGGGAGGAAACTCTCAGCGGCGGCGGAGTCCCCGTGACCGACTCTGCTGTGGCCCCGCGGACGCAGCCGGGCTCCCGCGCCTCGCGCGTCCCGAGTGACTCAGGCGAGGTCCGGCCGGCGGCGCTGCTGGTCGCCGCGTGTCCCTGTCCCCGCACCCGACTGCCCCGGGCGGCGTGGCCTGGGCTCCGCGCCGCCGCTCCCCGCGCCGCCCCCGGCCTCCTTCCCAGCTGAGCGCGGTGTCCCCGCGGCCGCAGCTCCGGGCGGGCCCGCCCGGCGGCCGGCGCTGCTGAGGCCCTGGCTCAGCCCGCGGGTCTCGCCGACCCTGACCCTGAGGCCCCGGACGCGGCCCTTCCGCCCAGACCCGGCTCCGGTGCCTCCTGTGCCTTCGGGTCCCCCCCGAGCCGCCTCGCGTGCTCTTGGCAGGTCCCTGTTCCCAGGAAGCGAGGCCATGGTCTCCCTGGGAGCGCATCAGTTCCATGCGGTGCTGTTATAGGGCCCCGGGAAGCGCACACACAGTTGGGGCTGCAAAGATCTAAATATACTAATCAGCACAAAGTGGCCATTGTTCTGTGCAGGCGATCCTTTAATTACCGATTCTGTGGCTTCCTCTCAGAGTTAATGTGTTGGTTAACCCGTTGACTAGAACATAGGAAGGCCGGCTGGATTTTGTGGGTGTTTGGTGTAAGTTTTATAAGGCACTGTGGGGTGCACAGTCCTCTGCCAGGGGCTGTACCCACGTGAACGTCGGGCAGTAGACAAAGAGGACATGAGAGACAGAGGCATATAGGAGAGTCTTTAAAAAAAAAAATTCATTTTTTTTACAGAGAGGAAGGGAGAGGAATAGAGAGAAACATCATGAGAGATAAACATCGATCAGCTGCCTCCTGCACACCCCCTACTGGGGATGTGCCTGCAACCAAAGTACATGGTCTTGACTGGAATTGAACCCGAGATCCTTCAGTCTGGAGGCCAATGCTCTATCCACAGAGCCAAACCGGTTAGGGCAGGAGAGTCTCTTTTGCAGGCCATGTAGCCATTGCTAACAAGGAGCCATCAGACAAAATGGTTCTTCAAAGTAGCTTCACACAGTGGCTGCGCCAAGCAGCCCTTGCTAATACAGTAGCAAACAGGAGCCATACCAAGCAGCCACCCACCGGCTGGTTAGTAACACCTTTATACTAACTTAGACACAAAGGCTTCCTGCCCAACAGTGACATCAGTATTTGGGTTATAGTAAGGGACTCCTGCCCAGTGTGTACAGTACAATCTCTGTGTCCTTGCTTAGATTGGCCTTGAACATCCTGATTAGGATTCCCCTGCTCAGCACGGCCTTGAACATCCGGCGTACTCTGATTAGGCTCCCACAGGCACTATCTCAGTCATGGCCCAAGTTAAACTGTTCTCAAAAATGACTTATCAGAAGGAGGAAAAAGTGTCATGAATGTGACATAACCGTTCTCTCAGGAATAACACTTAATTCACAGAAAACATAACTGCAACCCTAGAGGAGCTGCATGGGAACCACAGGCTCAGATATTTCAGCCAAGAAAGCTGCTGGTGCCAAAAAGACCTCAGAGGAGAAACGAAGTCAAATTAAACTGTTTGTGATGTGAAAGCCATTTCAAACACTGTTTTTAAAGGTTGTCTAGTGCTGACATGAATGTGTGTTTTGATTCCTGTATTTGAGGATTGCAGCTTAACCTCTGTGCCACAAAACCGTTTTCCATATAAGAGTTGTCTGAGACAGAACTGTCATCCACCTTCTACAGTGGCCGAATTTGACTGGCTGTCAGTGACTGTTCGTAGAAATGTTCTGGAGGTAATGGGTGAGGGCTGTTTCCACCCACAGCTCGCCCACTTCTTTGTAGTAATGAGCTGAACTGTAGTAGATTGTGTTCTTTCAAAGCCAGAACTGTTCAGTTTGCAAACAAGCATGACTGTTCCGTTGCCAGTGATTTTGTTCATGCCTTGGACTTTGGGTTTGCCCCAGAAATTGGCAGTGCTTGCAATTACATGTTTAGGTGGATTGAGGCTCACAATGATGACATTTACTAGTTTCTTAAAGCACCAAGTGGGTCAACTTTTGATGAATTAGAAATGATATGTTGTTTTTGTTTGTTTCATTTCAATATGCCAGTGATCTGTCAGGTGTGCTTTTTAAATGTTGTTCCAGCATTTGAACAGAAATGCCCTTAAATGTTGAGAGCCATTTACTATAAAGTAAAACTTGTCTAAATCCTTAAATGTGAAATGTGGAGAAATTAGTGAGTAGTAGTAGGAAATGTAGGATCAATATTGTCAGACATAAGTGCTTATCTCTCAGCCCAGTGATTTCCTACAGTTGATTTTGTCAGCAGCTAACATGTAGCTGTAATGTTAATTATGTACTGATAGTGTGAGGTAACTATGAAATGGTAAGTAATTACCTGAAAGAATCAGATCTGGAATGCTCTTTGATGTTATGATTACTTGTACACCTACAATGTGATAGGATTGTGTGACACTCATCTAAGGATTAATGGCTCTTTAAACTTCTGATAATTTTCTTCTCGTTTTGATTCCAACAGCTGGCCAGAATGTGTTTGAATTCATACAGAAATAATATTGATATCTGAAAGCCATGCTGAACTTCTCTGAAGAAAGGGCGACAATGATTGCAGCTGGGGATTTGCAGGAATTTGTTCCTTTTGGTCGAGACCACTGCAGACACCACCCTAATGCTTTGAACCTTCAGCTTCGGCACCTGCAGCCAGCCTCTGAGTTGTGGTCGTCTGATGGTGCTGCTGGCTTGGTGGGATCCCTGCAGGAGGTTACAATCCACGAAAAACAGAAGGTTTTATTAAGATTCTCAGTTTGCTTTTGAAATGTAGAGAGATTCGATCTACTTGTAATTTAAGGCTACCCAGATGCAACTGAGAAATGAGTATGATGCTACTTCTAGGGTATAGGTTAAGATTTGGTAATTTTTATGAAAGCTAAAAATAATGACCTTAATTGTATTATAGTGTCATGGCTGTTTAGACATATAACTCAGGGATTTATAATGAGAGTCACTATGATTATGGTCCATTTGAATCTCTTTTTCTTCACTTAGTATGTGGGACCAGATTTCATGTTATTTGATGGTTAGATAGTAGAGTTAGTAATGGTCCCTGCTGCCAAAAACTTACACGTTTCTAGAGGAGAAAAGAAATGCCACATAAGTAGATACAATACTAGTTTTTAAATAGGGGAATGAGAAGTAAGTGCATGTTAAACAGTCAATCTTTCTCATCTTAATTCCATTTCTGTATCCCTTTTGGGATACCAAAATTTCCAGGAGCAGAAGTCTTTAGTTAGGAATGCAAACCTTTCTCTGCCCTGTTCATTTTGATGGTTGGCACAAGGGCAGGAAGGTGAATGTATATGCAGTTGTGAAGCAGGGAAGTCTGCATGGTGGGTAAGCTCCCCCAGTGTCCCATGTGCACTTCACTGCCCCCTCTGCTTCACCCCCCATATGCTTAATATGTCTTTAGTCTCCCAAGAATGTTGGCTTAATTTTTGGATATATAGGTAAGGTCTAATTTTTGTTTATTTATGTTTTGGCAGCATAAAATGGTAATGTAATAATAAAATACTTAATATAGAGAATTCTTGAGGTAAATTCCCATTTTTGAAATCCTGTAAGATACAGTATGATACATACACCCACACCCCCTCCTCTGTTAATCAGTGGCACCAAACCTAAGAGTTGGGCTTGGACTGAGTCTTACTCCACAGACAGAGCAGGAGACTTGTATCTGGATTGCTGTTCAATTTTAATTAATAAATCTTGCTCCATAATGTTGCAAAAGAAATAAAAACCGCTTAAACATGTCTTACGTATGTAAATTTTTAAGGAAAGCTGGCAGTTAAGGAGAGGCGGAAGTGAAATTGGAGAAGTGGATTATGACGAGGAACTCTATGTGGCTGGACATATGGTGATCTGGAGCAAAGGAAGTAAAAGCCAGGCATTGGCTCTTTACAAGGCCCTTACAGTTGATAGTCCTGTTCAACAGGTGAGTTGATTTGAATTTTAGTATTTGATTGATTATTGAGTAATTTTTTTTTAAAAACAAAGCTTTTATCCTAAAATGTAACAGAAATAATAAAAACAATATATAATGATCCCAGTAGCTAGATATATGTTTTAACATGTAGTGAAGATAATGGTAGGGAAATAAACATTTCATTTATTTTCTATATCATCATTTTTTTGCACTGTTCTTTGTCAATTTAATGGTAATGTTTAAACACTTGCGTAATTCAATTAGTTATTGCCAAAAAAATTTATAAGACTTAAATTTAAGGGTATAAGAATATATTAGCACATGATTATATTTGGTTGCAAAGTGTTGAATAAATAAAAATCAGGTTCATAGTAAAAATACTCAGAGAGTAAGGGAAAGGAAAAAAAAATCTAATTTGCTGTCTTTGCACATGCTCGGGTTGCTGGCTTGATCCCCAGTAGGGGGCATGCAGGAGGCAGCCAATCAAAGTTTCTCATCATTGATGTTTCTATCTATCGCTTCCTCTCTGAAGTTAATGAAAATATATTTATATATGTATTTATATTTCATAAATTTATATATAAATTTATATGTATATTTATTTATATGTAAACTACATATATTTCTAACTGATTATAAAAAAAGAATAGAAACAAATAAAAATTAGTAATTAAAGGGACAGAATTAAGCATTTGCCCTGCCTTTTTAGGAAGTCTTGCAGTTCATCTCCAGTTAATAAAGGAAAACCCTTATTTAAAGTAGAATGCCAGCTAATAAATATAGAAGGACTGGTAGAATTTGAAAATCGCTAATCTGTGTAACCTCTTACTCCAGTGTAACCTCTGATTCAGACAAGGATTGTAAATGGGATAGTAATGCCATTGCGTGAAAGGTGTTAGCATGGCACCAAGGTGTCACCCAAAGTGAAGAAACAGATGCATCTCTACTTTGAAGCTGCATGTTGTTCTCCACCTCCACAACCTGGTGGGTTACCATCACTGATAGGGGACAGAGGACTCTTTTATACCTACAGCTGTAATGTGGCATGGAGACATGATGTCATCTACTCAGTTTTCTTCCCCCAAATATTTGATATGAATATGTAGACCTAACTTCCAGTTATAGGAAGTATGGGGCCTAGAGGATCAGTTTGTAAAATGAGATGAGGAATGGGTGGTGGTATAGATGAAACAAGAACCACCAGAAATTGAGAATTATTGAAGCTGGCTGTTGGAGATTTATTATGTTACTCTGTTTACTTTGTATATATTTGAAATTTTCTATAATAAAGACTTAAAGAAAAAAACACTATGAGATACAATTAGACAAATCCAGAATATGGGATAGTCTACATTCTGGTCTCCTTAAAGAGTTAGTCATGGAGGGGGAAAAAAGGTGGGGCCTATTCTAGGTTAAAAGAGACTAAAGGACATCACCAAATGCAATATTTTTTGCACCATGTTGAATGAACTTTGATTGAGTCCTGGTTCTAGAAAATTGTTTTAAAAAAACATTTTGGGGAAAATTTGAAAAAGTTGCAAATGGACTGAATATTAGGTGATGTTAGAAAAATTTTTTCTTAGGCAAGATGATGGTTTTGTGGTGTATAAGAGAAAATATTTATTTTGGGAAAATGCATGATAAAGTCATGATGTGGGGGATTTGCAGATAGTCAGCACCCCCAACTCAAATCCATCACATGCACATAAGCAGATATGGCATAATGGTAACCACTGTTAGATTTATTTGTTTATTTTTAAAACATTTATTATTGATTTTAGGGAGGAAGGGAGAGAGAGAGAGAGAGAGAGAGAGAGAGAGAGAGAGAGAGACATCAGTAACATCAATGGTAAGAAGAGAATCATTGATTGGCTGCCTCCTGCATGCCCACTACTGGGGACTGAGCTCGCAAACTGGGTATGTGCCCTGGACTGGAATCAAACCCAGGACCAGTCCGCAGGCCGATGCTCTATCCACTGGCCCAAACCGGCTAGGCCTTAACAACTGTTAGATTTAGATGAAACAGGTGTTCACTGTATTATTTCAACTTTTCTTACTGAATATTTTTAGAATAAAAAGTTTTCGGGTGGGGAGAATATATCTATAGCAGTTGAATTAATTATTGGGCTATTGACAAGAGATTTCAAGACTTTTTGACTAATGTTAAATTCCTTAGTGGTAAGCACTGCAATCTTGGTACCTGGACATTGCTTTTTTGTGTTTTCCCCCATTTACTGTTTCCTGATGAACATTGTACCCTTCTAACAATATACTGGGAACGATAAACTGAATTATTCCTAAACTTGAGGGCATGTGTAAAAGCATTTCTGTCCAGGAGTGTTGAAGCCAGTGACCATTTCTTTTTAAAATATATTTTTATTGATTTCAGAGAGGAAGGGAGAGGGATAGAAAGATAGAAACATCAATGATGAGAGAGAATCATTGATCGGCTGCCTCCTGCACGCCCCCTACAGGGGGTTGAGCCCGCAACCCGGGCATGTGCCCTTGACTGGAATCGAACCTGGAACCCTTCAGTCTCCAGGCTAACGCTCTAGCCACTGAGCCAAACCAGCTAGGGCGCCAGTGACCATTTTGATATTTCCCCCCACCTCGCCCCACGTAACCATATGGTTAGTGTAGTTGTGAAAGTGGCATGATGATATCCAACAAAGGTTTGTTTGTTTTTAATATGTATTTTTATTTTTCAGAGAGGAAGGGAGAGGGAGAGAGAGGTAGAAACATCAATGATGAGAGAGAATCACTGATGGGTTGCCTCCTGGGGATCGAGGCTGCAACTCAAACATATGCCCTGACCTGGAATCAAACTGTGACCTCCTGATTCATTGGTCGATGCTTAACCACAGAGCCATGCTGGCCGGGCTCAAACTAATTCTTTGCTTCTATGTTTCCATCTTAAATTCTCCAAAGGATGATTGCATGTTTACTAGATTCCATGGATGTGCAGTTAGATGAATTGTCTCTTTTGTCTCCGTTATCTTAAGATTGCTTGTAAATAGAACGATAAGATTTTTAATTTCAGTCCTTTTGGTCTGGAAAACATATAGTTATTTAGTCTTCTTACTATATGGGGGAAGATATTTTATATTTGGTTAGGAATCAATACCAAGTGTATGTGACTCAGATTTAGTTGAACAAATAAACAGATAACTAAAATGCTGTATGCAGATAAATTAAAATGCCATATAATACCTGTGTGTCCACAGTGTGGTGAGAGTCAGGGGACTGGCTCTGAAGGAAGGATTTCTCAAAGAAGTTGCTGATTGAACTGGAAGTTGGGAAACGAAGGGCATTCTAGGCAGAGCGAATCAGCCAAACGATTTATGGAAAAACATGATGTTTTCTAAGTTCAGAATGGATGTACACAGGGTTTGGGTGTGGAGAGATGCTTGCAGGTGCTGAGTGGATCCAAACTGAAGGGCCTTGTTTGTACCTGGGAACTTGAAATTTAAACTGTACACAGAAGGAGCCTGTCAAGGATGTTAAAATGGAAAGTACATCTTCAGTTCTGTATTTTGAGAAGATATGACTTTGGTGGCAATGTGTAGGATGTGTAGGATTGGCTGGAGAGTAGAGAGACTGTTGTCAAGGATACTGTTCTATGATAGTTCAGGGGGAAAAGATTGGCTCTGAAGAGAGAAGACAGAGATGAGAGAAAGAGCTGAGGGAATGTGTAAGTCCTGAGACATCAGGAGTAAGGGAGAGTATGAAAATACTATTGGGGTGGGGATGGGAGTGGCCCGGAAGAGATTAATGGGGGGAAAGGAGGACCTATGTAATACTTTCAACAATATAGATTTAAAAAATAAAAATAAAATAAAATACTATCTGCTTTTAGAGACTGGGAGGATGGGATTTCATAAAAGGAAGCTGAGTTAATAATAGGTACAGTGTAGATTTGGGACATTTCAGGTGGGAGTGCAGCTCTAATGCCGGTTTTTCCTAAATTCAACAACCACAGATCAGACAATTCAATTTAAAACTGGACAGAGGGCTTGAACGGACATTTCTCTAAAGATATGTACATGGCCAATGAGCACATGAAACAGTGCTCAGCATGTTTAATCATTAGGCAAATGCAAATCAAAACTACAGTGAGATACCATGCCATACCTAGTGAGATGACTGATTTATTAAACAATGAAACAAATAAGTGAGGATGTCGAAACTGGAACCCTGTGATTACTGGTGGAAAAGTAAAAAATGCCACTGTGGGAAACCATTTGCTGTTTCTCAAAAAGTTAAACCTAGGCAGGGTGGAGGGGATGAATGGGGGATAGAAAGGGACATCTATAATAATTTCAACAATAAATTTCAAGATAAATTAGCGGGGGGGAGTTAAACCTAGAATCACCATATGATCCAACAATTCCCCTTTTGATTATATATACACAAAAGACAGAAGCATCGATCAGGTGCTCAAACCTCAGAGGGAAGGTAGGGGAGGGTGGGAGTAAGGGATCGAGGTCAACCAAAGGACTTGTATACATGCATATAAGCATAACCAATGGACACAGACCCAGGGGAGTGAGGTCATGAACGGGAGTGGGGTGGGGGGCAATGGGGGGATTAGGACACATATGTAATACCTTAATAAAAAAATTTGTTGAAATAAAAAAAAAAGATTTGAAAGCAGGGACTCAGTCGAACACCAGTGTTCATAGCAGCATTATTCACAATAGTTGAAATTGGTAACAACCCCAGTGTGTATGGAGAGATGACTGGATATACAATATGTGGTATATGCCTACAATGAAATATTTAGCCTTTAAAATGAAGGAAATTCTGAGATGTGCTACAACATGGATGAACCTTGAGGATGTTATACCCAACATAACATAAATACTGTATAATTCCACCTTCATGGGGTACTTTGCTTCTTCGAATAGGTAAATTCATAAGGACAGAAAATATAATAGAAGCTGAGGGAGGGAGAAAGGGGGAGTTGTTGAATTTGCAGTTTCTGTTTGGGATAATGGAAAAGTTCTGGAAATGGATAGCAATGAGGTTACACTACTTTATGAATGAATGTATTTAATGGTACTAAATTTGTATACCACAAAATGGTTAAAATGGTAAATTTTACATTATGTATATTTAACCACAATTGAAAAATCCATAAAATACCATGAAATAATTTCAAGTAAGTGATTGTTAGGCATGCTAGTGAAAGTTGAATGGCATTTCCTAGTTTATGTTTTGCAAGATGGAAGGGAAAGTTTAGTGTTTCTAAAGATTTTTTTCTGACTGTCTAAGAATGATAAGATCATTAAGAAACCTGTAGGTTATGAATAGCTCTTCTGGTAATCTTTAGTTTTATAAAGGACATAAGGTCAATACAGGTTGAGCCACGGTTTGAGGTCACTTGTGGCAAGGCTTCTGTCTAGTAGATTTTTAAATTTTTGTCTATTCTTTTCTTAAAATGTATTTACACACATATTTATCTTTTCTTATAATATTTATCATTAATTTGTTTAGTTTTATTTTACGTTACTTTTTTTGTTCCCATGGTGCATGTGTTGAGCTGGTGAGGAGATAGTATATATCTACATATCATAATTATTTATTTATTTATTTTTAAAATCTTTCCTTTTGAAAGTATTATAGATGTCCCCCCTTTTTTATTGTCCTCTTCTAGCTCACCATAAATCTTATTTAGATACTATTTGTTAATAGGCTATTATTTAGATGCAATTCTTAGATAAGCATTTTGTTTTAATTTTAGGCATTTATCATATCACAGGGTAAGTCTGAAAAAGCCTACAATAAGTTTCTTTTTGGAATTTTATTGAACTTTTTGATTCCAAATGTATACCTCTTTTTTGTTGTTGTTCAAAACAAAATGAATAATTGTGGTTTTGTCTAAGCATTTTTATATTATTCATTAAAGGAAGAGTCCCACATCTCTTTCTGGAGAAGGTGCTGTGGAGACTGTGGAAATGACAACAAAGAGCCTCAAATCTCGTGGATAAAGTGCTTTGGAGACTGGAAATGACAACAGAGGATTTAGAAGATCACTAAAGTCATTTAGGTGTTTTGATATTCCTTTCATTTTCCAGCATTGTGATTACTTAATTTTTAAAATGTTTTAATTGATTTCAGGGACAGGAAGGGAGAGGGAGAGAAATAGAAATACCCTTGATGAGAGAGAATCATCAGTTGGCTGCCTCCTGCACTCCCTCCTGGGAATAAAACCAGAAACCTGGGCATGTGCCCTCGTCAGGAATTGAACCATGACCTCTTGGTTCATGGATTGATGCTCAACCACTGAGCCACACCTGCTGGGCCAGCATTGGGATTTTTTTTTTCATATTCTTAGATCAACTTAATGTGAAAATGGAACTTGAATTGCTTTAATTGAATTTTTTTATTGTTTAAAGCAGCGGTTCTCAACCTGTGGGTCATGAGCCCTCTGGGGGTCAAACGACTGTTTCACAGGGGTCGCCTAATACCATCGGAAAACACATATATAATTGCATATTGTTTTTGTGATTAATCACTATGCTTTAATTATGTTCAATTTGTAACAATGAAATTGGGGGTCAACACAACATGAGGAACTGTATTAAAGCATCACAGCATTAGGAAGGTTGAGTTTAACACTGGTTTAAAGTATTACATATGTCTCCTTTTCCCCCCATCGACCCCTCCTTGATCACTCCCACCCCCCTAATTACAAGGAAGCATGATTTAAAAATCAATATCTGTTTCTTCTTCTCGGGATTGGGAGTATTTACTGAATTCAGACCACCACCAGAAGGTTGAGTCTCACCTTCTGAACAGATCTTTATGTCTGAATCCTTTGGAAAGTTTCTCAGATGAAGGATAAAGACTTGTCACAAAATCTCAGTCTGGATTCTTCTACACTTCTCTCACATGCCTGCAATCTTTTTCCTTCTTCAGTGGGTCTCTGAGGAGCCTAAATGGAATACTCTGATGGGAGAAGGAATTCATTCACTTGTTGACGCCCCTTGTTCAGTTGGCAAGGTAAATACTGTGTAGAGTGAAAACTTCCAGGAGTGCTCAGGTGACTCAGAAATTGGCCTTAAGAACCCAGAGCATTTTCTGCAAAACACAGAATTGTTTGAAGATACTGGCTATGTAAGGGCTTGTGAGTCATCTTTGTCCTAAGATCAGCAGGAAGTCAGGAAACATGGTAAACACTGGGGGTGACCTGAAGAGCATTTCATGTTGACAGGCTGACTGCCTGCACTGTGGTGGAAGGTCTATAACAATACCTGCTATGCTGTAACAATACCTACATTCTAGTAGTGCTTACAGTTCAGAGAATTGCAGTTTAGCTACATAAATTGTCAACCAGGCCAGGGAATCATGACCCCCATTAGTGATGAGAAAACCTGTCAGAGTGTGTTTCCAAGATCATGACGCTTGGTTCGCTGTGGGCTCTGCTGCACCTGTGCTGTTGCCTTCGGTGTCTGTCAGGTTCCTAGTGGATCTACGTTTAAATGGTGCTAACACTGCACTCTCACAGCCTGGCCAGCACTCTGTTTAACACTGAATTCTAAAGGTCACACACTTGGGCATTGTGACCGTTGATAATAAATAAAATTGAATGGAATAAAAATATCAACATCTGAGTTAATATTACAGCACGTTTTCTAATTTTTGTGATCTTCCTTGAGATATAGAAGTTGTATTCTGAGACATAGCACTTTTAATTTTTTTATTTCTCTTAGGACAAATCATTACTATCATGAAAATTGTTTTGTAATGAAATGATTTCCAACCCTAATCATGGGCTCTGGTATTTTTCACATATTTTATTTAGCTTTAAAACTTCACAGTGAACTAACTGGTATTTCCCCTATTCTGGAAGAAAATATTGAGGTTCTAGAGATGGTTTGTTGAAGAACAACAGCAAATAGGAAATGGAAGAGAACCGAGATCACAATGTTTTTACAGTAGTTTCACATGCACAAAATTTGTCTAGCAAAAGTAGTTGAGGTTGCACAAATCATACTGGGAACAGGAAAGTCCAGAAATAGTATAAAGGGGCTCTGGATTTGATTATCTTTTTTTTCATAAGTACGTTTTTAAATTGGAACATTCTATTGATGAATGCTGCTAAAAGTTGGGGGTAAATATTGTAATACCTTCCTAGTTATTTGTATTTTATATGTTCTGGTTGTTTTAGGGACTTAAAATTGGATTTTACATATCATTACTGCAAGGATTACACAATGCTTTTCAAAACTACTGAAGAAGAATGCACGATTGATCAAGGTAAGCATCTGTGTCATTAAAGGTTTTATAAACAGTATAGTGACATTTGCTTGTATTTCTGTTATGTTTGGCATCTATGTCATAAACTCGCTTCTAAACAACATAGAGGACAGCCCAGCTGATGGGGTGTCAGGTCCTGTCAGTTGTCTTGTACTCTCGCTCTTGAGGTCCCTTCCTTCCTCTCAGCCTCTCTCTCGCTTTCCCTCTGTGTGTGCGTCTCAGTCTGTGCCACTGACCTGTTGTTCTGTCTTGAAGCTGAGTGCACACCCTTTTCCTTACCACGTTAGAAAATCTTGGTTTTGGTAAGTGCTCCACTTTGTTCTGAGAGTGTCTTGGTCTGAGAAAAGATACGGCATATGGTGCTACTTTATTATACCTTCTAGACATAAGCTGTCAAGTCCCATGAGTGGGATCGATTGCAACCTTGACATTCCTGATAAACGATTCTAGTGTGAAGCCATCCATGTTAGCGCCGAGAGTACTAAGTAAGCCACATTGACTTCAGGGCCTCCTGACACCATGTGTGCTCTGTGA
This sequence comes from Myotis nattereri, assembly GCF_964212035.1. Classification (NCBI taxonomy): domain Eukaryota; kingdom Metazoa; phylum Chordata; class Mammalia; order Chiroptera; family Vespertilionidae; genus Myotis; species Myotis nattereri. The sequence goes on from NC_138085.1 coordinate 27,541,533, forward strand.
CCTGTCAACCTCTAGTATCGCCGGGTCCCTAAGCATTCTCTACCGGCAGCCCGAAGGATCTTTTGAAAATGTCAATATGATCATGTCTCTTATGAAAACTAACAGTGGTCTCCTATGGCTTTCGAAATGAGTCCCAAATCCTTAGCGTGTGCGTCCAGGCCCTCCATGATCCGACCTTAGCTTCTTTTGCAGCCTTGTCTCTCCCTCACCCCTTTTCTGTGGTCACACTTTGAGATCCTCATTGGCATCACACTCTGGCAGCCCAGCTTAGAGCTGTGCCATGCCCTGTGTCCCAATGCCTCCCTCTGGAGTCGGTGGAAGGCTGATGTTGTTTCCGGCATCTCGCATCTTTCCCCTGTCCTGCTCTCTGCTCCCTGCTCCCCTAGTTGTTTTGCTTTTGTTTTCGTTCTTGTTGTTGTTGTTTTCTGCAATACCGTGAAATGCTACAACCTTGTCCACCCTCAGGAGCGTTAAGGATCTCATTCAGTGTGGCAGCTGAGAAGTATAAGCAGCAGAGTAGTGATGAAGCTAACAGTAGGGATTTGTCTTTCTCACAAAATAACAAGTCCACAGGTAGGTGGATCCAATATTGAAGTCACCTGCTCAATGATGTCAGGGTAAGCTCCCAGCATCAACGAGAGGAAAAGAAATCCACTCTTCGCTATTGTGCTTCATATCAGGGAGGAAAACAGTGTCTCAGAAATCAACTATGAGACTCTGGCGTGAACCCTTGGGCAGAACAGGCCGAATTGCAAGGGACATGGGGCAGTTTAGTGTCAAACTGCTCCTGAAGGAGGTGCCTCAGCCCAGGAGGAGGTGGTGAGGGGAAGGGCAGTGGCGACGTGTCGGATGGTGAGCTTGCTGTTGCTACTGTGATCACTGATGGCCCCGTACATTTCTTCTGTGTGGACCTGTGGAGGAAAGGTGTCCCGAGATTCAGGGATGACTGTTTCACAACGGTTTCCTAGTGTTTTGAAGTACCGTGTCTCATAGGGTCCATATTATCCACATAGAACTTGTTAAACATACATGTTTTTATTGATCTCAGAGAGAGGAAGGGAAAGGGAACAGAGAGAGCTGGGGGTGGGGGTGCGGGGGGGAGGGGGGCGGGTGGGGTAGGGGGAGGTGTGAGGAGGCTGGGGAAGGGGAGAGAGAAACATCAAGGATGAGAGAGCATCATCGGTCTCATAGCCCCTAGCGCTCAACCCAGGTACGGGCCCTGGCTGGCAATGAAACGGGGATCCCTTGGTTCTGGGGTCGACGCTCAAGCACTGAGCCACGCCAGCCCGGCAGCCACATATCACTTTCAAATGAAACTTTTATTAATTCAAATGTAGTAAAACTTAAAATTCACTGAGACATTTAGGTTTCTCTTGTTGGATACCTGAGGAGTGTTGGCTTGGCGTATCGACCAGCTGTTTTGCCTTGAAAGCAAATATGAAATGAAAGAAAGGAAATGTGTCCCCCCTCAGAGCAAGAGTGTTCACATGAGAACGATGAGCTTTGGATGATTGGGCCACAGCACTGAATGGATCCCTCTTGCACAGCGTGCCTCCTTTTGAAATACTCACCGGTGGCATTCCTTTGTCCTTTTCTGCTTAGAATTTTCTGACATGATGGTTTTCATTTTAATTATAGATTGTTCCAGTGGTGGTGTCAGTGAACTATGGCCCTTCCGGTAGAACCAGGGCTGTGTACCTTGTTTCCGTACCGTCCTGTTCCAGTGGAACCATTGCCTCCTCCTAAGCTGAGTTTGACTGGTGAGTTAAATTCTGGGCTCATGGAGGAAGGGGAATGATTCAGGAAGTGTTTAGTGGAGGGAGTTGTTTTGAGTTAACTCCTGTTGCCACCAAAGCAATGCTCTTGCTATCCCTAGTGACTTGCCATATGGTTAAGAGCTAGCCTAGTGGTTGTTTCTGGCCAGATAGCAAATCCAGCTAAACAGCCAGGGAAGTAGAATGCCCCCCATTACGTAATTTTTCCTTTCATGAGACCATTTCAAGAGACAAATTGGCACTTGGGAAAGTTTAGAAAGCTGTGATTGAGTCTGGCCAGTGTTGCACAGTGGTGGAGCGTCCGCCCGTGAACCAGGCAGGAGTGCACAGTTGGTTTGATTCCGGGTCAGGGCACAGGCCCGGTTGCAGCCTGGATCACCAATAGGGGTCGTGAAGGAGGCCACCGATCCATGCTTCTCTCTCATGGTTTACGTTTCTGTGTCGCCCTTTCTCCCTCCCTGCAATCAATCAAAGTGTATTTTTAAAATATATACTGAGTCTAGCCCCGGCTGATGTGGCTCGTTGGATGGGCCTCTCCCCTTGCGCTGAAAGGTTTCCGGATCAGTTCCCAGGGAGGGCACGTGGCAGGGTTTTGCGGTCAGTTCCATGGCGGGGGTGGGCAGGAGGCGGCTGGTGCGCCTCTCATCTGTGTTCTCTGCCTCTCCCTTCCTCTCTCTACTGTCTGTCTATATATTGGAGGTATGATCCTTGTGTCAACCAGAAGCTATACATGAAGCAAAATGAGAAGAAACTGTCACTTCTGATAGTTTTCACTTGTGACAGTTCACTAGTGTGAACATTTGGGTGTATATATTTCCAGATTTTATTTCCCCATTTTATCAGTGTATAGGTAGTTATCAGAAAAACTTAAATGTTTCAAAACTTATTTTAAAACTGTATTATACAGTGAGCATCCTTCCATGTCAGCGTATATGTGTACGTGTGTGTGTGTGTGTGTGTGTGTGTGTGTATGGAATTACGTATATGTACATGAGGAGACATGGCCTACACGTGTTTTTATTCGACAAGTGTATTTATTCAAAAAGAGTATTTAACTTAATGGGAAATAGTCTACATAAATAGGTAGGTACTTTTAGAAATTATCCTTATTTACTATTATAAATGTACAGTTGGGATGTATTCCTCTGAATTATTTAAGATAATCGCCTAGAAGTCTTCTGACAGCACGAGAGAAGGCTTCCAGCGCAGCCAGTAGCTGGCTCCATAATGGCTTCAGGTACTGCCTCGGGCCAGGCCAGGCCAGGGCAGGGCCTCTCGTTGGACCAGGCTCTGGCCCCTGAGCAGGCCCTTCCTCTGGCTCTGGAGAGCTCTGGAGCTCTGGGCGTGGACCTGGGGCAGGAGAAAGAGACAGATTGACTCACACACCTGGCTTTCCTGTGACTTTGCGCAGGCAGGAAAGATGCCACCGCCTTTAAGGGAACTCCAGCCCGTGAGCCTGCCCTCCCCCGATGATCTGCCCAGGTGATCAGTCCCCCTCACCTTGTTGAGTTGCCTCGGTGGGCTCAAGATGCTGCAGCTCCAAGCATAGATTCTGGGCGTGGCCCACCAAGTGTGAGGCAGGGGAGTTGACGGGCACCAAGGCCTGCTCTACCTCGAACCGGGCGAAAGGAAGGGGCTGCCCCAAACCCTGGACCTGGTCCAGCCAGGTCCCCACCATCGCAGCCAAGGCCCTGGGGAGAGGCAGGTGGGCAGCAGAGTCTGAGTCCTGGTCTTTCCTTCCACTCTGCCCTCCCATGGCACACTTGCTTAGATCTGAGGCTCTGTGCAGGCCCCCCTTGCCCACCCAGGGGACAGCCCCATGCCACCCCCGGCCCCTGTGTGGCTGTCCGGGTTGTAGCAGGTGTGGGATCCAGCAGGTTCAACACGGAGTCTGTGTGAGACTCTTCTTCCCACTGGCAGCGCTCCTGAAGGTCCAGTGCACTGCCCACCCCCATCCTCCAGGCCCTGGGCATCGGGGCTGAGGACTGAGACAGACTTGTGAGCAGCCTGCTCACCAAAATCCTGTTCTGAGCCTGGCCACGGTGGTCAGGGGAGATGGCTGTGGAGAGGGGCAGGCAGAGCGGGGTGGGTCTGTGGCGGGGAGGGGACTGTGAGGGACAACTGAGCCCAGCGTCCCCTCTGGGTCTTCAAGGCCCGGGACCCCACCCACTGTCGTCTTTGACTCCTGTCCTCCTGGAAGGGAAGACTCCAGAGCTCAGGCCTTTCTTGGGAATCAGATGATGCATAAGATCAGGGTTCTGCCAGGCTCTCTCTGCCCCCCCCCCCGGCCCTCCTCCCACAGTCCCCACTGTGCTGACTCGGGGGGCCCTCCTTCTGGACCCGGAGACCACTCACTGTATGACGTGGTCCTGTGGTGTGTCACCCCGGTCATTGTAAGCAGCTGTGCCTCCAGATGGAAAAATCACTCTGATGGCATCAGCCCTCATGCATGGTGGACACGACCTGCGAATGATGGACAGCGTGACTGCTGGACCCATTGCCCAGAACTGAGGCCCAGGGATTGTGTCTGCTTCATTCCTTGAGTCAGGCTAAGTGTCTCCAAAAGTGCATGCAAATTGTCGAGTACCCATGTTTGCATGGATGTTTGTGTAAGATCAATTCTTAGGAGTAGATTTGTGGGTCAAAAGTATGTATATTTCAATGTGTATATTAAGTATGTATATTAATCCCATTTTTATTCCTGCCGGAAAAAAAAATATATAAAAATAAAAGAAACTCCAACCAGAAGCATGCCATACATCTGAGTGGGCCTGGGCCCCTGCTCTCCCCAGAAATCGCCAGTGTGGCTACACCAAGCACCAGGACCGGCTAGGTGAAATCTCACACTGCTTAACAGGTCGCTTTCCATGTGCCTTTGCAACCTCCGATGCCACAGGCCGCTGATGGCTGTGTCAGAGTTCTTTCCGTGGGACAGAGGGAAAGAATTGCCACCAGCAACCGCCGCACGTCCAGCTCCCCTGTCTGCAGAGCCAGGGAGCAGGTGAGACCTGCCATGGCTTGTCCCCACAGCAGTGCTATGAGGTTTCCCGCCCAGCAGCCCACTTTTCAGAGGAGCATCCTGAGACTCGGGAAGATGTGGTGACCTTTTCAAGCCTCACAGCTAGCAGTGGGCCGAGTCACGAGTGTGTGCTCACCTAGTTAAAAGCTCGTCCAGGAACCGTTGGGCTCTGGAGAAGGCCAGCGTGGAGACGTGGGGGACGATTTCCCCCGGGAAAGCTGGTACCGTGGCCATGGCCACCTTCTCCGAGGTGCCTTCCTGGAGGGCCTGCATCCTGCAGGACTCATGCAGGTTACCAGTTCGCTCAGCTGCACACTGGGTGGGAGAAGGAAGGACATCCATGTCAGCGGCATGACCGTGAATCCCACAAGGATGGAGGTTTGGAGCTCACTCGGGAGGTCCCAGCCCCACGGGGACGTGTGCAAGAGGAGGGACAGGAGTGCCCCGTCTGGACGAGGTTCTTGGTTTTCAAAGTGTCACCGAAGTTCCGTGCATGTTCATACAATTGCCGCCACCTCGGCGTCTTTTTTTGCCTCTTCTTCCCTTTAGCTGAGGATCAACAACCCTCCTTGTAGTAATGGTCTATATGCAGAGCCCGGGCCCTGCGAGTCCTCAAGAAACGTCCTCGTTACAGAGATGAGAACAGGGAGGCTTGGGAAATATCAAATGTCTGCTCAAGGGCATGCAGGTCAGAACTGGGTACTGTCCTGCATGACATTCCCTCTCAGGTACCAGAGACTTACCTGGTACGGACATGGGTGGAGAGGGTGTGGGAACCATGTCCCTCCCCAGCGTGGGAACAGTGTACACGGTAGATATGGCCTATGAAAGCCTTTGACTTCAAAAGAGAAAGTTATGTTTTATCCTTTTTCATTAAAGGGCATTTTAAGACCCTCATTATGGAGATGGCAATTCCGCAAGGTGGCAAATGCCTGGACACTGCAGATGGGAGAAAGGCGATCACGGGGCAGGAGTCTGACCAGAGGACACCGGGAGGAGCTAATCCATGTGGTGGGTGAAAAGTGACAGGTGCCTTCGTGTCCCCATGAGGCAATAGCCAGGGAAGGAACACTGCGTTTGAGTTGGACACCTTGACGTCGGCCAGGTGAAAATTTCAATGAGTGAGCTTTCCCGGGCCAGGCTGGGAGCAAGGCCGCAGCCATCATCAGAAACTGCTGTTGGCAACGTCCGTGCCACCGCCCTTTGGGTTTGGAATGTGCCTGCAGCCGTTCAAATTTTACATGTGCTCGTCCTTCCACCAGCAGTTGGCGTCCATCTCCAGCTGGGGACATTACATGTGCTGTGGTCTGAATTGTGTACCCCTAATCCCATGACCTTGCAACCCCTAGAACTTTGTTATGTGTCTGCACTTGAGTTTTCGTCTTCAAGCAAGTCATTCAGGTGACGTGAATTCAGTGGTGTGGGTCTTCATCGAATCTGACCAGTGTCCTTAGAAGAGGAGGGGAGGACACGTGGCAGTGCAGAGGGGAGTCCATGTGACACACAGAGAGAAGACAGCCATCTCCAAGCTGAGGAGCGACCCCCTCAGGCGATACCAGCCCCGCTGCCAGTACCATCTCGCACTTTTAGCCTCCGGAATTGTGAGAAAATGAATGTCTGCTGTTACCACCACCCAGTGTGGTCCTGTGTTATGGCAGCCCAAGCAAGCAACCTAACGCAGTCCATTCCGACACACATCAGTGTTCCGGGCAGCACTGCTGACATGGCAGCTGAAGTGCATTAGGCCCATGTCCGACAGCACTGGAAGGCTGCGTCGCTGGGCAAATGACCTCCCCGACTGGACCAGGTCTGCAAGGACAGTGGAGCTGAGTGCTCCAGAGGATTCGTGGCAAGTGTAGTTGAAGCAACACAGACAGCGAAATGCCCAAGTGCTCATGGTCTACCGTGAAGTCAAACAACATTTCTCTCTCTGATATTTCTACAAATATGTGAGGAGCGTCTCTCTACCGTCCCATGTAGCTGGAGGGGGGCGTGGGGGTCCGCATGTCTTTGTCTTGGGGCTGTGGGACACTAGGGAGAGTCCTGGGAGGGTGCCCGGGGAGTCTCCAGATTTGAGTGTGGGTTCTGGGCACTGCCAGGTTGTGTTGGGGTTGTGGGTGTAGAGATCCTCAAGGCCAGCTCTCACCTCAGACAGGCACTGGTCTGTGTCGTCAGCCTGGTGCACCTGCACCCTGACCCCGTAGGTGGTGTAGTTGGGTCCATGGGCCAGCACCTCAATGATGTCCTCCTTGGAGCTCTGCAAAGACAGAGTGGGCACTGAGCCAGGAGGCATCAGGAACCTTCCACCCGATCTGTGGTCCTGTGTCATGGCAGACCTAGTCTACGAGGACACAGGGAGGATGTTCCTGGCAGCCCTGCTGAGCTAGCAAGAATCGATTTGTGTCAAGGTGTAGGCACAGTGAAAGCCTGAATCACTGATGAAAACTCTGTCCTTGTTGGGATGATATGGAGTTGGGTAAGGCCACAGCTCCTGACCTGGCCGCGCTGCAATGGTTTGTCGTCCTCTGGGAGGTGATAGGTTGCAGAGAAAAGTATTCAAGACCTTAATCCCTTCCTACACCCCTAACCCCCACCCCAGCTTCCCCCCATGTTTTTTTTTTTTTTAAATACACAGCACTATCAAGTGGGATGATGTGTAAGGCTTGGAGAAGGTGTACAAGGACAGTCGGGCTGGGGCTGGTCCACAGGATACTTGGGGCAGGGAGTTCATCAGTTGAAAGGGGCATGAGGCAAAGACAGCAACAATTGCTTTCTCTCTGATCCCAAGAAGCACAGGAAGAAAGACTGCTTTTCTCCCCTACCAGGGACCTGGTCAGGAGGATTGAAGGTACAGATCATTTTGGGAGTGGGCCTGTGAGAACTTGGAGGCCCCAGGTTTGAGTCGGACTTCTGGTCCCACCCCAGTCACCTCAGGGTCCTCGGTGTGGGGCAGCGCTCACCTCACTTTGGCACCGGACGGTTTCCCTGTCCTGACGCACTTGTCGTTTGTACCCGTTGAGGGCATAAGTGAACCTGTCAGCCAGCTCCTCTACGCTGCCCTTGTTGGAGCTCTGCAAAGACAGAGCCCGCTACCGGGCCAGGAGGCATGAGGGGCCCGGGCATTACCAGTGGGGAAGATGCCCACCACCCATTCTGCTCCCCAGATCAGGCAGAGAGGGGCATCTGCAAAGACCTCCAGGCAGGGAGTGAAGTTGATGACCCCTTGAGCACCCCTGCGATTTAACAAGTGGTTAGCGGAGCTCCGACCCCAGCACTCAGCTTCCCTTCCTGTGAGCCATGACCTGTGCAGTGAACATGACACACCCTCCAACACCCTCCAGGCTTCTGACACTTACCATCCTGCTCCTGAGCCCAGGGTGAGCATCCCTCATCCCCCGCTTTCTTCCCCTCACCATCCTGGACACACAGACACACACACACACACACACAAACACACACACCCGGGATGAAGGGTAAGAGGTGTGGGGCTCCCCAGGTGTGACCCGCAGTTGGCGCCCAAGTGTGACCTGAAAGGGCCTGCCCTGGGTTACCTGTGTGTGCCTGGTGCCAGCGGGCGAGGGGTATCGGTGGTGGCGCTTGCTCCTGCTTCTGCAGAAAGAGAAACATCTCTCACCCTGGGCTTTCTTCTTGCCGGAGCGTCGGAAGAACGGGAAGCAACAGAGAGACATCCTGGTCTCCTGACCTTCTCCACTCAAGTGAGCTGGAAAGGCAGTTGTCTCTAGAATGTGGGCACCTGGTTACCACGGTTCCCATTTCTGTTGGGGATCTGTCCGCAGGGAAGTGAGGTCACCCCTTGAGGGTTCCATGACCTGTGCCCCTTCCGCCAATCAGAGCCCCCCAAAGGCCCCTCTGGGCTGCTGACCTCTCACCTTCCTGGTCCATGTTATCTCCATACCTGTATAGAAGCATCCAACACAGCCCTCCCCCCAAGCTCCCTGGGAAGAACGAGGCCCCCGGTTTGGGGAAGAAAGCCGAGTTCACACCTCCTTTTTCTTAGGGGTTCTGTGCCCTGGGGGAAGCCTCTGTGCCTCTCAGGGCCTCCCGCAGGCTCCCAAGCTGCCCAGTGGGGATGATGCTAGGCACCATTTCCCTAGGAAGTCATCAGGTGCAGATGGGACAAGGCCCCTAACAGCTGTGGGCTGGTGTCCCATGAATCTGGTACACAGACATAGAGGTGGAAGGTGACAAGAACCAGTGGGACACGGCATGGAACACTAGACCAAGGAGCCCTGGGCCCAGCCTGTGATCTCAGGGAAGTCACTGCTCATGTGGGCCTCATTTTCAAGTCTGTACCTTTAAGGGTTTGAAAGGACAGGAAATTCCGATATGGTCCCTCACTGGCCTAAAAGCTCACGGTGGTCTCTTGTTAAACTTAGCCTCGGACAAGTGCCTCATGTGGGTCCAAGCGTTAGGGGCCTTCACAGCGGCTTCGAGTGAGTCCAGCCTCCTGGTGGGAACATCCTTGTGTGTCCGCTGAGTGCTCAGTAACTGGCTTCTGAACAACATAGAGGACAGCCCAGCTGATGGGGTGTCAGGTCCTGTCAGTTGTCTTGTACTCTCGCTCTTGAGGTCCCTTCCTTCCTCTCAGCCTCTCTCTCGCTTTCCCTCTGTGTGTGCGTCTCAGTCTGTGCCACTGACCTGTTGTTCTGTCTTGAAGCTGAGTGCACACCCTTTTCCTTACCACGTTAGAAAATCTTGGTTTTGGTAAGTGCTCCACTTTGTTCTGAGAGTGTCTTGGTCTGAGAAAAGATACGGCATATCGTGCTACTTTATTATACCTTCTAGACATAAGCTGTCAAGTCCCATGAGTGGGATCGATTTCAACCTTGACATTCCTGATAACCGATTCTAGTGTGAAGCCATCCATGTTAGCGCCGAGAGTACTAAGTAAGCCACATTGACTTCGGGGCCTCCTGACACCATGTGTTCTCTGTGACCTGTCAACCTCTAGTATCGCCGGGTCCCTAAGCATTCTCTACCGGCAGCCCGAAGGATCTTTTGAAAATGTCAATATGATCATGTCTCTTATGAAAACTAACAGTGGTCTCCTATGGCTTTAGAAATGAGTCCCAAATCCTTAGCATGTGCGTCCAGGCCCTCCATGATCCGACCTTAGCTTCTTTTGCAGCCTTGTCTCTCCCTCACCCCTTTTCTGTGGTCACACTTTGAGATCCTCATTGGCATCACACTCTGGCAGCCCAGCTTAGAGCTGTGCCATGCCCTGTGTCCCAATGCCTCCCTCTGGAGTCGGTGGAAGGCTGATGTTGTTTCCGGCATCTCCCATCTTTCCCCTGTCCTGCTCTCTGCTCCCTGCTCCCCTAGTTGTTTTGCTTTTGTTTTCGTTCTTGTTGTTGTTGTTTTCTGCAATACCGTGAAATGCTACAACCTTGTCCACCCTCAGGAGCGTTAAGGATCTCATTCAGTGTGGCAGCAGAGAAGTATAAGCAGCAGAGTAGTGATGAAGCTAACAGTAGGGATTTGTCTTTCTCACAAAATAACAAGTCCACAGGTAGGTGGATCCAATATTGAAGTCACCTACTCAATGATGTCAGGGTAAGCTCCCAGCATCAAGGAGAGGAAAAGAAATCCACTCTTCGCTATTGTGCTTCATATCAGGGAGGAAAACAGTGTCTCAGAAATCAACTATGAGACTCTGGCGTGAACCCTTGGGCAGAACAGGCCGAATTGCAAGGGACATGGGGCAGTTTAGTGTCAAACTGCTCCTGAAGGAGGTGCCTCAGCCCAGGAGGAGGTGGTGAGGGGAAGGGCAGTGGCGACGTGTCGGATGGTGAGCTTGCTGTTGCTACTGTGATCACTGATGGCCCCGTACATTTCTTCTGTGTGGACCTGTGGAGGAAAGGTGTCCCGAGATTCAGGGATGACTGTTTCACAACGGTTTCCTAGTGTTTTGAAGTACCGTGTCTCATAGGGTCCATATTATCCACATAGAACTTGTTAAACATATATGTTTTTATTGATCTCAGAGAGAGGAAGGGAAAGGGAACAGAGAGAGCCGGGGGTGGGGGTGCGGGGGGGGGGGCGGGTGGGGTAGGGGGAGGTGTGAGGAGGCTGGGGAAGGGGAGAGAGAAACATCAAGGATGAGAGAGCATCATCGGTCTCATAGCCCCTAGCGCTCACCCCAGGTACGGGCCCTGGCTGGGAATGAAACGGGGATCCCTTGGTTCTGGGGTCGACGCTCAAGCACTGAGCCACGCCAGCCCGGCAGCCACATATCACTTTCAAATGAAACTTTTATTAATTCAAATGTAATAAAACTTAAAATTCACTGAGACATTTAGGTTTCTCTTGTTGGATACCTGAGGAGTGTTGGCTTGGCGTATCGACCAGCTGTTTTGCCTTGAAAGCAAATATGAAATGAAAGAAAGGAAATGTGTCCCCCCCTCAGAGCAAGAGTGTTCACATGAGAACGATGAGCTTTGGATGATTGGGCCACAGCACTGAATGGATCCCTCTTGCACAGCGTGCCTCCTTTTGAAATACTCACCGGTGGCATTCCTTTGTCCTTTTCTGCTTAGAATTTTCTGACATGATGGTTTTCATTTTAATTATAGATTGTTCCAGTGGTGGTGTCAGTGAACTATGGCGCTTCCGGTAGAACCAGGGCTGTGTACCTTGTTTCCGTACCGTCCTGTTCCAGTGGAACCATTGCCTCCTCCTAAGCTGAGTTTGACTGGTGAGTTAAATTCTGGGCTCATGGAGGAAGGGGAATGATTCAGGAAGTGTTTAGTGGAGGGAGTTGTTTTGAGTTACTCCTGTTGCCACCAAAGCAATGCTCTTGCTATCCCTAGTGACTTGCCATATGGTTAAGAGCTAGCCTAGTGGTTGTTTCTGGCCAGATAGCAAATCCAGCTAAACAGCCAGGGAAGTAGAATGCCCCCCATTACGTAATTTTTCCTTTCATGAGACCATTTCAAGAGACAAATTGGCACTTGGGAAAGTTTAGAAAGCTGTGATTGAGTCTGGCCAGTGTTGCACAGTGGTGGAGCGTCTGCCCGTGAACCAGGCAGGAGTGCACAGTTGGTTTGATTCCGGGTCAGGGCACAGGCCCGGTTGCAGCCTGGATCACCAATAGGGGTCGTGAAGGAGGCCACCGATCCATGCTTCTCTCTCATGGTTTACGTTTCTGTGTCGCCCTTTCCCCCTCCCTGCAATCAATCAAAGTGTATTTTTAAAATATATACTGAGTCTAGCCCCGGCTGATGTGGCTCGTTGGATGGGCCTCTCCCCTTGCACTGAAAGGTTTCCGGATCAGTTCCCAGGGAGGGCACGTGGCAGTGTTTTGCGGTCAGTTCCATGGCGGGGGTGGGCAGGAGGCGGCTGGTGCGCCTCTCATCTGTGTTCTCTGCCTCTCCCTTCCTCTCTCTACTGTCTGTCTATATATTGGAGGTATGATCCTTGTGTCAACCAGAAGCTATACATGAAGCAAAATGAGAAGAAACTGTCACTTCTGATAGTTTTCACTTGTGACAGTTCACTAGTGTGAACATTTGGGTGTATATATTTCCAGATTTTATTTCCCCATTTTATCAGTGTATAGGTAGTTATCAGAAAAACTTAAATGTTTCAAACTTATTTTAAAACTGTATTATACAGTGAGCATCCTTCCATGTCAGCGTATATGTGTACGTGTGTGTGTGTGTGTGTGTGTGTGTATGGAATTACGTATATGTACATGAGGAGACATGGCCTACACGTGTTTTTAATCAACAAGTGTGTTTATTCAAGAAGAGTATTTAACTTAATGGGAAATAGTCTACATAAATAGGTAGGTACTTTTAGAAATTATCCTTATTTACTATTATAAATGTACAGTTGGGATGTATTCCTCTGAATTATTTAAGATAATCGCCTAGAAGTCTTCTGACAGCACGAGAGAAGGCTTCCAGCGCAGCCAGTAGCTGGCTCCATAATGGCTTCAGGTACTGCCTCGGGCCAGGCCAGGCCAGGGCAGGGCCTCTCGTTGGACCAGGCTCTGGCCCCTGAGCAGGCCCTTCCTCTGACTCTGGAGAGCTCTGGAGCTCTGGGCGTGGACCTGGGGCAGGAGAAAGAGACAGATTGACTCACACACCTGGCTTTCCTGTGACTTTGCGCAGGCAGGAAAGATGCCACCGCCTTTAAGGGAACTCCAGCCCGTGAGCCTGCCCTCCCCCGATGATCTGCCCAGGTGATCAGTCCCCCTCACCTTGTTGAGTTGCCTCGGTGGGCTCAAGATGCTGCAGCTCCAAGCATAGATTCTGGGCGTGGCCCACCAAGTGTGAGGCAGGGGAGTTGACGGGCACCAAGGCCTGCTCTACCTCGAACCGGGCGAAAGGAAGGGGCTGCCCCAAACCCTGGACCTGGTCCAGCCAGGTCCCCACCATCGCAGCCAAGGCCCTGGGGAGAGGCAGGTGGGCAGCAGAGTCTGAGTCCTGGTCTTTCCTTCCACTCTGCCCTCCCATGGCACACTTGCTTAGATCTGAGGCTCTGTGCAGGCCCCCCTTGCCCACCCAGGGGACAGCACCATGCCACCCCCGGCCCCTGTGTGGCTGTCCGGGTTGTAGCAGGTGTGGGATCCAGCAGGTTCAACACGGAGTCTGTGTGAGACTCTTCTTCCCACTGGCAGCGCTCCTGAAGGTCCAGTGCACTGCCCACCCCCATCCTCCAGGCCCTGGGCATCGGGGCTGAGGACTGAGACAGACTTGTGAGCAGCCTGCTCACCACAATCCTGTTCTGAGCCTGGCCACGGTGGTCAGGGGAGATGGCTGTGGAGAGGGGCAGGCAGAGTGGGGTGGGTCTGTGGTGGGGAGGGGACTGTGAGGGACAACTGAGCCCAGCGTCCCCTCTGGGTCTTCAAGGCCCGGGACCCCACCCACTGTCGTCTTTGACTCCTGTCCTCCTGGAAGGGAAGACTCCAGAGCTCAGGCCTTTCTTGGGAATCAGATGATGCATAAGATCAGGGTTCTGCCAGGCTCTCTCTCCCCCCCCCCCGGCCCCCCTCCCACAGTCCCCACTGTGCTGACTCTGGGGGCCCTCCTTCTGGACCCGGAGACCACTCACTGTATGACGTGGTCCTGTGGTGTGTCACCCCGGTCATTGTAAGCAGCTGTGCCTCCAGATGGAAAAATCACTCTGATGGCATCAGCCCTCATGCATGGTGGACACGACCTGCGAATGATGGACAGCGTGACTGCTGGACCCATTGCCCAGAACTGAGGCCCAGGGATTGTGTCTGCTTCATTCCTTGAGTCAGGCTAAGTGTCTCCAAAAGTGCATGCAAATTGTCGAGTACCCATGTTTGCATGGATGTTTGTGTAAGATCAATTCTTAGGAGTAGATTTGTGGGTCAAAAGTATGTATATTTCAATGTGTATATTAAGTATGTATATTAATCCCATTTTTATTCCTGCCGGAAAAAATAAAAATAAAAATAAAAGAAACTCCAACCAGAAGCATGCCATACATCTGAGTGGGCCTGGGCCCCTGCTCTCCCCAGAAATCCGCAGTGTGGCTACACCAAGCACCAGGACCGGCTAGGTGAAATCTCACACTGCTTAACAGGTCGCTTTCCATGTGCCTTTGCAACCTCCGATGCCACAGGCCGCTGATGGCTGTGTCAGAGTTCTTTCCGTGGGACAGAGGGAAAGAATTGCCACCAGCAACCGCCGCACGTCCAGCTCCCCTGTCTGCAGAGCCAGGGAGCAGGTGAGACCTGCCATGGCTTGTCCCCACAGCAGTGCTATGAGGTTTCCCCCCCAGCAGCCCACTTTTCAGAGGAGCATCCTGAGACTTGGGAAGATGTGGTGACCTTTTCAAGCCTCACAGCTAGCAGTGGGCCGAGTCACGAGTGTGTGCTCACCTAGTTAAAAGCTCGTCCAGGAACCGTTGGGCTCTGGAGAAGGCCAGCGTGGAGACGTGGGGGACGATTTCCCCCAGGAAAGCTGGTACCGTGGCCATGGCCACCTTCTCCGAGGTGCCTTCCTGGAGGGCCTGCATCCTGCAGGACTCATGCAGGTTACCAGTTCGCTCAGCTGCACACTGGGTGGGAGAAGGAAGGACATCCATGTCAGCGGCATGACCGTGAATCCCACAAGGATGGAGGTTTGGAGCTCACTCGGGAGGTCCCAGCCCCACGGGGACGTGTGCAAGAGGAGGGACAGGAGTGCCCCGTCTGGACGAGGTTCTTGGTTTTCAAAGTGTCACCGAAGTTCCGTGCATGTTCATACAATTGCCGCCACCTCGGCGTCTTTTTTTGCCTCTTCTTCCCTTTAGCTGAGGATCAACAACCCTCCTTGTAGTAATGGTCTATATGCAGAGCCCGGGCCCTGCGAGTCCTCAAGAAACGTCCTCGTTACAGAGATGAGAACAGGGAGGCTTGGGAAATATCAGATGCCTGCTCAAGGGCATGCAGGTCAGAACTGGGTACTGTCCTGCATGACATTCCCTCTCAGGTACCAGAGACTTCCCTGGTACGGACATGGGTGGAGAGGGTGTGGGAACCATGTCCCTCCCCAGCGTGGGAACAGTGTACACGGTAGATATGGCCTATGAAAGCCTTTGACTTCAAAAGAGAAAGTTATGTTTTATCCTTTTACATTAAAGGGCATTTTAAGATCCTCATTATGGAGATGGCAGATTCCGCAAGGTGGCAAATGCCTGGACACTGCAGATGGGAGAAAGGCGATCACGGGGCAGGAGTCTGACCAGAGGACACCGGGAGGAGCTAATCCATGTGGTGGGTGAAAAGTGACAGGTGCCTTCGTGTCCCCATGAGGCAATAGCCAGGGAAGGAACACTGCGTTTGAGTTGGACACCTTGACGTCGGCCAGGTGAAAATTTCAATGAGTGAGCTTTCCCGGGCCAGGCTGGGAGCAAGGCCGCAGCCATCATCAGAAACTGCTGTTGGCAACGTCCGTGCCACCGCCCTTTGGGTTTGGAATGTGCCTGCAGCCGTTCAAATTTTACATGTGCTCGTCCTTCCACCAGCAGTTGGCGTCCATCTCCAGCTGGGGACATTACATGTGCTGTGGTCTGAATTGTGTACCCCTAATCCCATGACCTTGCAACCCCTAGAACTTTGTTATGTGTCTGCACTTGAGTTTTAGTCTTCAAGCAAGTCATTCAGGTGACGTGAATTCAGTGGTGTGGGTCTTCATCGAATCTGACCAGTGTCCTTAGAAGAGGAGGGGAGGACACGTGGCAGTGCAGAGGGGAGTCCATGTGACACACAGAGAGAAGACAGCCATCTCCAAGCTGAGGAGCGACCCCCTCAGGCGATACCAGCCCCGCTGACAGCACCATCTCGCACTTCTAGCCTCCGGAATTGTGAGAAAATGAATGTCTGCTGTTACCACCACCCAGTGTGGTCCTGTGTTATGGCAGCCCAAGCAAGCAACCTAACGCAGTCCATTCCGACACACATCAGTGTTCCGGGCAGCACTGCTGACATGGCAGCTGAAGTGCATTAGGCCCATGTCCGACAGCTCTGGAAGGCTGCGTCGCTGGGCAAATGACCTCCCCGATTGGACCAGGTCTGCAAGGACAGTGGAGCTGAGTGCTCCAGAGGATTCGTGGCAAGTGTAGTTGAAGCAACACAGACAGCGAAATGCCCAAGTGCTCATGGTCTACCGTGAAGTCAAACAACATTTCTCTCTCTGATATTTCTACAAATATGTGAGGAGCGTCTCTCTACCGTCCCATGTAGCTGGAGGGGGCGTGGGGGTCCGCATGTCTTTGTCTTGGGGCTGTGGGACACTAGGGAGAGTCCTGGGAGGGTGCCCGGGGAGTCTCCAGATTTGAGTGTGGGTTCTGGGCACTGCCAGGTTGTGTTGGGGTTGTGGGTGTAGAGATCCTCAAGGCCAGCTCTCACCTCAGACAGGCACTGGTCTGTGTCGTCAGCCTGGTGCACCTGCACCCTGACCCCGCAGGTGGTGTAGTTGGGTCCATGGGCCAGCACCTCAATGATGTCCTCCTTGGAGCTCTGCAAAGACAGAGTGGGCACTGAGCCAGGAGGCATCAGGAACCTTCCACCCGATCTGTGGTCCTGTGTCATGGCAGACCTAGTCTATGAGGACACAGGGAGGATGTTCCTGGCAGCCCTGCTGAGCTAGCAAGAATCGATTTGTGTCAAGGTGTAGGCACAGTGAAAGCCTGAATCACTGATGAAAACTCTGTCCTTGTTCGGATGATATGGAGTTGGGTAAGGCCACAGCTCCTGACCTGGCCGCGCTGCAATGGTTTGTCGTCCTCTGGGAGGTGATAGGTTACAGAGAAAAGTATTCAAGACCTTAATCCCTTCCTACCCCCCTAAGCCCCACCCCCGCTTCCCCCCATGTTTTTTTTTTTTTAAATACACAGCACTATCAAGTGGGATGATGTGTAAGGCTTGGAGAAGGTGTACAAGGACAGTCGGGCTTGGGCTGGTCCACAGGATACTTGGGGCAGGGAGTTCATCAGTTGAAAGGGGCATGAGGCAAAGACAGCAACAATTGCTTTCTCTCTGATCCCAAGAAGCACAGGAAGAAAGACTGCTTTTCTCCCCTACCAGGGACCTGGTCAGGAGGATTGAAGGTACAGATCATTTTGGGAGTGGGCCTGTGAGAACTTGGAGGCCCCAGGTTTGAGTCGGACTTCTGGTCCCACCCCAGTCACCTCAGGGTCCTCGGTGTGGGGCAGCGCTCACCTCACTTTGGCACCGGACGGGTTCCCTGTCCTGACGCACTTGTCGTTTGTACCCGTTGAGGGCATAAGTGAACCTGTCAGCCAGCTCCTCTATGCTGCCCTTGTTGGAGCTCTGCAAAGACAGAGCCCGCTACCGGGCCAGGAGGCATGAGGGGCCCGGGCATTACCAGTGGGGAAGATGCCCACCACCCATTCTGCTCCCCAGATCAGGCAGAGAGGGGCATCTGCAAAGACCTCCAGGCAGGGAGTGAAGTTGATGACCCCTTGAGCACCCCTGCGATTTAACAAGTGGTTAGCGGAGCTCCGACCCCAGCACTCAGCTTCCCTTCCTGTGAGCCATGACCTGTGCAGTGAACATGACACACCCTCCAACACCCTCCAGGCTTCTGACACTTACCATCCTGCTCCTGAGCCCAGGGTGAGCATCCCTCATCCCCCGCTTTCTTCCCCTCACCATCCCGGACACACAGACACACACACACACACACACACACACACACACTCCCGGATGAAGGGTAAGAGGTGTGGGGCTCCCCAGGTGTGACCCGCAGTTGGCGCCCAAGTGTGACCTGAAAGGGCCTGCCCTGGGTTACCTGTGTGTGCCTGGTGCCAGCGGGCGAGGGGTATCGGTGGTGGCGCTTGCTCCTGCTTCTGCAGAAAGAGAAACATCTCTCACCCTGGGCTTTCTTCTTGCCGGAGCGTCGGAAGAACGGGAAGCAACAGAGAGACATCCTGGTCTCCTGACCTTCTCCACTCAAGTGAGCTGGAAAGGCAGTTGTCTCTAGAATGTGGGCACCTGGTTACCACGGTTCCCATTTCTGTTGGGGATCTGTCCGCAGGGAAGTGAGGTCACCCCTTGAGGGTTCCGTGACCTGTGCCCCTTCCGCCAATCAGAGCCCCCCAAAGGCCCCTCTGGGCTGCTGACCTCTCACCTTCCTGGTCCATGTTATCTCCATACCTGTATAGAAGCATCCAACACAGCCCTCCCCCCAAGCTCCGTGGGAAGAACGAGGCCCCCGGTTTGGGGAAGAAAGCCGAGTTCACACCTCCTTTTTCTTAGGGGTTCTGTGCCCTGGGGGAAGCCTCTGTGCCTCTCAGGGCCTCCCGCAGGCTCCCAAGCTGCCCAGTGGGGATGATGCTAGGCACCATTTCCCTAGGAAGTCATCAGGTGCAGATGGGACAAGGCCCCTAACAGCTGTGGGCTGGTGTCCCATGAATCTGGTACACAGACATAGAGGTGGAAGGTGACAAGAACGAGTGGGACACGGCATGGAACACTAGACCAAGGAGCCCTGGGCCCAGCCTGTGATCTCAGGGAAGTCACTGCTCATGTGGGCCTCATTTTCAAGTCTGTACCTTTAAGGGTTTGAAAGGACAGGAAATTCCGATATGGTCCCTCACTGGCCTAAAAGCTCACGGTGGTCTCTTGTTAAACTTAGCCTCGGACAAGTGCCTCATGTGGGCCCAAGCGTTAGGGGCCTTCACAGCGGCTTCGAGTGAGTCCAGCCTCCTGGTGGGAACATCCTTGTGTGTCCGCTGAGTGCTCAGTAACTGGCTTCTGAACAACATAGAGGACAGCCCAGCTGATGGGGTGTCAGGTCCTGTCAGTTGTCTTGTACTCTCGCTCTTGAGGTCCCTTCCTTCCTCTCAGCCTCTCTCTCGCTTTCCCTCTGTGTGTGCGTCTCAGGCTGTGCCACTGACCTGTTGTTCTGTCTTGAAGCTGAGTGCACACCCTTTTCCTTTCCACGTTAGAAAATCTTGGTTTTGGTAAGTGCTCCACTTTGTTCTGAGAGTGTCTTGGTCTGAGAAAAGATACGGCATATGGTGCTACTTTATTATACCTTCTAGACATAAGCTGTCAAGTCCCATGAGTGGGATCGATTTCAACCTTGACATTCCTGATAAACGATTCTAGTGTGAAGCCATCCATGTTAGCCCAGAGAGTACTAAGTAAGCCACATTGACTTCGGGGCCTCCTGACACCATGTGTTCTCTGTGACCTGTCAACCTCTAGTATCGCCGGGTCCCTAAGCATTCTCTACCGGCAGCCCGAAGGATCTTTTGAAAATGTCAGTATGATCATGTCTCTTATGAAAACTAACAGTGGTCTCCTATGGCTTTCGAAATGAGTCCCAAATCCTTGGCATGTGCGTCCAGGCCCTCCATGATCCGACCTTAGCTTCTTTTGCAGCCTTGTCTCTCCCTCACCCCTTTTCTGTGGTCACACTTTGAGATCCTCATTGGCATCACACTCTGGCAGCCCAGCTTAGAGCTGTGCCATGCCCTGTGTCCCAATGCCTCCCTCTGGAGTCGGTGGAAGGCTGATATTGTTTCCGGCATCTCCCATCTTTCCCCTGTCCTGCTCTCTGCTCCCTGCTCCCCTAGTTGTTTTGCTTTTGTTTTCGTTCTTGTTGTTGTTGTTTTCTGCAATACCGTGAAATGCTACAACCTTGTCCACCCTCAGGAGCGTTAAGGATCTCATTCAGTGTGGCAGCTGAGAAGTATAAGCAGCAGAGTAGTGATGAAGCTAACAGTAGGGATTTGTCTTTCTCACAAAATAACAAGTCCACAGGTAGGTGGATCCAATATTGAAGTCACCTGCTCAATGATGTCAGGGTAAGCTCCCAGCATCAAGGAGAGGAAAAGAAATCCACTCTTCGCTATTGTGCTTCATATCAGGGAGGAAAACAGTGTCTCAGAAATCAACTATGAGACTCTGGCGTGAACCCTTGGGCAGAACAGGCCGAATTGCAAGGGACATGGGGCAGTTTAGTGTCAAACTGCTCCTGAAGGAGGTGCCTCAGCCCAGGAGGAGGTGGTGAGGGGAAGGGCAGTGGCGACGTGTCGGATGGTGAGCTTGCTGTTGCTACTGTGATCACTGATGGCCCCGTACATTTCTTCTGTGTGGACCTGTGGAGGAAAGGTGTCCCGAGATTCAGGGATGACTGTTTCACAACGGTTTCCTAGTGTTTTGAAGTACCGTGTCTCATAGGGTCCATATAATCCACATAGAACTTGTTAAACATACATGTTTTTATTGATCTCAGAGAGAGGAAGGGAAAGGGAACAGAGAGAGCCGGGGGTGGGGGTGTGGGGGGGGGCGGGGTGGGTAGGGGGAGGTTTGAGGAGGCTCGGGAAGGGGAGAGAGAAACATCAAGGATGAGAGAGCATCATCGGTCTCATAGCCCCTAGCGCTCAACCCAGGTACGGGCCCTGGCTGGGAATGAAACGGGGATCCCTTGGTTCTGGGGTCGACGCTCAAGCACTGAGCCACGCCAGCCCGGCAGCCACATATCACTTTCAAATGAAACTTTTATTAATTCAAATGTAGTAAAACTTAAAATTCACTGAGACATTTAGGTTTCTCTTGTTGGATACCTGAGGAGTGTTGGCTTGGCGTATCGACCAGCTGTTTTGCCTTGAAAGCAAATATGAAATGAAAGAAAGGAAATGTGTCCCCCCTCAGAGCAAGAGTGTTCACATGAGAACGATGAGCTTTGGATGATTGGGCCACAGCACTGAATGGATCCCTCTTGCACAGCGTGCCTCCTTTTGAAATACTCACCGGTGGCATTCCTTTGTCCTTTTCTGCTTAGAATTTTCTGACATGATGGTTTTCATTTTAATTATAGATTGTTCCAGTGGTGGTGTCAGTGAACTATGGCCCTTCCGGTAGAACCAGGGCTGTGTACCTTGTTTCCGTACCGTCCTGTTCCAGTGGAACCATTGCCTCCTCCTAAGCTGAGTTTGACTGGTGAGTTAAATTCTGGGCTCATGGAGGAAGGGGAATGATTCAGGAAGTGTTTAGTGGAGGGAGTTGTTTTGAGTTACTCCTGTTGCCACCAAAGCAATGCTCTTGCTATCCCTAGTGACTTGCCATATGGTTAAGAGCTAGCCTAGTGGTTGTTTCTGGCCAGATAGCAAATCCAGCTAAACAGCCAGGGAAGTAGAATGCCCCCCATTACGTAATTTTTCCTTTCATGAGACCATTTCAAGAGACAAATTGGCACTTGGGAAAGTTTAGAAAGCTGTGATTGAGTCTGGCCAGTGTTGCACAGTGGCGGAGCGTCCGCCCGAAACCAGGCAGGAGTGCACAGTTGGTTTGATTCCGGGTCAGGGCACAGGCCCGGTTGCAGCCTGGATCACCAATAGGGGTCGTGAAGGAGGCCACCGATCCGTGCTTCTCTCTCATGGTTTACGTTTCTGTGTCGCCCTTTCTCCCTCCCTGCAATCAATCAAAGTATATTTTTAAAATATATACTGAGTCTAGCCCCGGCTGATGTGGCTCGTTGGATGGGCCTCTCCCCTTGCACTGAAAGGTTTCCGGATCAGTTCCCAGGGAGGGCACGTGGCAGGGTTTTGCGGTCAGTTCCATGGCGGGGGTGGGCAGGAGGCGGCTGGTGCGCCTCTCATCTGTGTTCTCTGCCTCTCCCTTCCTCTCTCTACTGTCTGTCTATATATTGGAGGTATGATCCTTGTGTCAACCAGAACCTATACATGAAGCAAAATGAGAAGAAACTGTCACTTCTGATAGTTTTCACTTGTGACAGTTCACTAGTGTGAACATTTGGGTGTATATATTTCCAGATTTTATTTCCCCATTTTATCAGTGTATAGGTAGTTATCAGAAAAACTTAAATGTTTCAAAACTTATTTTAAAACTGTATTATACAGTGAGCATCCTTCCATGTCAGCGTATATGTGTACGTGTGTGTGTGTGTGTGTGTGTGTGTGTGTGTGTATGGAATTACGTATATGTACATGAGGAGACATGGCCTACACGTGTTTTTAATCAACAAGTGTATTTATTCAAAAAGAGTATTTAACTTAATGGGAAATAGTCTACATAAATAGGTAGGTACTTTTAGAAATTATCCTTATTTACTATTATAAATGTACAGTTGGGATGTATTCCTCTGAATTATTTAAGATAATCGCCTAGAACTCTTCTGACAGCACGAGAGAAGGCTTCCAGCGCAGCCAGTAGCTGGCTCCATAATGGCTTCAGGTACTGCCTCGGGCCAGGCCAGGCCAGGGCAGGGCCTCTCGTTGGACCAGGCTCTGGCCCCTGAGCAGGCCCTTCCTCTGGCTCTGGAGAGCTCTGGAGCTCTGGGCGTGGACCTGGGGCAGGAGAAAGAGACAGATTGACTCACACACCTGGCTTTCCTGTGACTTTGCGCAGGCAGGAAAGATGCCACCGCCTTTAAGGGAACTCCAGCCCGTGAGCCTGCCCTCCCCCGATGATCTGCCCAGGTGATCAGTCCCCCTCACCTTGTTGAGTTGCCTCGGTGGGCTCAAGATGCTGCAGCTCCAAGCATAGATTCTGGGCGTGGCCCACCAAGTGTGAGGCAGGGGAGTTGACGGGCACCAAGGCCTGCTCTAACTCGAACCGGGCGAAAGGAAGGGGCTGCCCCAAACCCTGGACCTGGTCCAGCCAGGTCCCCACCATCGCAGCCAAGGCCCTGGGGAGAGGCAGGTGGGCAGCAGAGTCTGAGTCCTGGTCTTTCCTTCCACTCTGCCCTCCCATGGCACACTTGCTTAGGTCTGAGGCTCTGTGCAGGCCCCCCTTGCCCACCCAGGGGACAGCCCCATGCCACCCCCGGCCCCTGTGTGGCTGTCCGGGTTGTAGCAGGTGTGGGATCCAGCAGGTTCAACACGGAGTCTGTGTGAGACTCTTCTTCCCACTGGCAGCGCTCCTGAAGGTCCAGTGCACTGCCCACCCCCATCCTCCAGGCCCTGGGCATCGGGGCTGAGGACTGAGACAGACTTGTGAGCAGTCTGCTCACCACAATCCTGTTCTGAGCCTGGCCACGGTGGTCAGGGAGGATGGATATGGAGAGGGGCAGGCAGAGCGGGGTGGGTCTGTGGCGGGGAGGGGACTGTGAGGGACAACTGAGCCCAGCGTCCCCTCTGGGTCTTCAAGGCCCGGGACCCCACCCACTGTCCTCTTTGATTCCTGTCCTCCTGGAAGGGAAGACTCCAGAGCTCAGGCCTTTCTTGGGAATCAGATGATGCATAAGATCAAGGTTCTGCCAGGCTCTCTCTCCCCCCCCCCGTCCCCTCCCACAGTCCCCACTGTGCTGACTCTGGGGGCCCTCCTTCTGGACCCGGAGACCACTCACTGTATGACGTGGTCCTGTGGTGTGTCACCCCGGTCATTGTAAGCAGCTGTGCCTCCAGATGGAAAAATCACTCTGATGGCATCAGCCCTCATGCATGGTGGACACGACCTGCGAATGATGGACAGCGTGACTGCTGGACCCATTGCCCAGAACTGAGGCCCAGGGATTGTGTCTGCTTCATTCCTTGAGTCAGGCTAAGTGTCTCCAAAAGTGCATGCAAATTGTCGAGTACCCATGTTTGCATGGATGTTTGTGTAAGATCAATTCTTAGGAGTAGATTTGTGGGTCAAAAGTATGTATATTTCAATGTGTATATTAAGTATGTATATTAATCCCATTTTTATTCCTGCTGGGAAAAAAAATATAAAAATAAAAGAAACTCCAACCAGAAGCATGCCATACATCTGAGTGGGCCTGGGCCCCTGCTCTCCCCAGAAATCCGCAGTGTGGCTACACCAAGCACCAGGACCGGCTAGGTGAAATCTCACACTGCTTAACAGGTCGCTTTCCATGTGCCTTTGCAACCTCCGATGCCACAGGCCGCTGATGGCTGTGTCAGAGTTCTTTCCATGGGACAGAGGAAAAGAATTGCCACCAGCAACCGCCGCACGTCCAGCTCCCCTGTCTGCAGAGCCAGGGAGCAGGTGAGACCTGCCATGGCTTGTCCCCACAGCAGTGCTATGAGGTTTCCCCCCCAGCAGCCCACTTTTCAGAGGAGCATCCTGAGACTCGGGAAGATGTGGTGACCTTTTCAAGCCTCACAGCTAGCAGTGGGCCGAGTCACGAGTGTGTGCTCACCTAGTTAAAAGCTCGTCCAGGAACCGTTGGGCTCTGGAGAAGGCCAGCGTGGAGACGTGGGGGACGATTTCCCCCGGGAAAGCTGGTACCGTGGCCATGGCCACCTTCTCCGAGGTGCCTTCCTGGAGGGCCTGCATCCTGCAGGACTCATGCAGGTTACCAGTTCGCTCAGCTGCACACTGGGTGGGAGAAGGAAGGACATCCATGTCAGCGGCATGACCGTGAATCCCACAAGGATGGAGGTTTGGAGCTCACTCGGGAGGTCCCAGCCCCACGGGGACGTGTGCAAGAGGAGGGACAGGAGTGCCCAGTCTGGACGAGGTTCTTGGTTTTCAAAGTGTCACCGAAGTTCCGTGCATGTTCATACAATTGCCGCCATCTCGGTGTCTTTTTTTGCCTCTTCTTCCCTTTAGCTGAGGATCAACAACCCTCCTTGTAGTAATGGTCTATATGCAGAGCCCGGGCCCTGCGAGTCCTCAAGAAACGTCCTCGTTACAGAGATGAGAACAGGGAGGCTTGGGAAATATCAAATGTCTGCTCAAGGGCATGCAGGTCAGAACTGGGTACTGTCCTGCATGACATTCCCCTCTCAGGTACCAGAGACTTCCCTGGTACGGACATGGGTGGAGAGGGTGTGGGAACCATGTCCCTCCCCAGCGTGGGAACAGTGTACACGGTAGATATGGCCTATGAAAGCCTTTGACTTCAAAAGAGAAAGTTATGTTTTATCCTTTTACATTAAAGGGCATTTTAAGACCCTCATTATGGAGATGGCAGATTGCGCAAGGTGGCAAATGCCTGGACACTGCAGATGGGAGAAAGGCGATCACGGGGCAGGAGTCTGACCAGAGGACACCGGGAGGAGCTAATCCATGTGGTGGGTGAAAAGTGACAGGTGCCTCCGTGTCCCCATGAGGCAATAGCCAGGGAAGGAACACTGCGTTTGAGGTGGACACCTTGACGTCGGCCAGGTGAAAATTTCAATGAGTGAGCTTTCCCGGGCCAGGCTGGGAGCAAGGCCGCAGCCATCATCAGAAACTGCTGTTGGCAACGTCCGTGCCACCACCCTTTGGGTTTGGAATCTGCCTGCAGCCGTTCAAATTTTACATGTGCTCGTCCTTCCACCAGCAGTTGGCGTCCATCTCCAGCTGGGGACATTACATGTGCTGTGGTCTGAATTGTGTACCCCTAATCCCATGACCTTGCAACCCCTAGAACTTTGTTATGTGTCTGCACTTGAGTTTTAGTCTTCAAGCAAGTCATTCAGGTGACGTGAATTCAGTGGTGTGGGTCTTCATCGAATCTGACCAGTGTCCTTAGAAGAGGAGGGGAGGACACGTGGCAGTGCAGAGGGGAGTCCATGTGACACACAGAGAGAAGACAGCCATCTCCAAGCTGAGGAGCGACCCCTTCAGGCGATACCAGCCCCGCTGACAGCACCATCTCGCACTTCTAGCCTCCGGAATTGTGAGAAAATGAATGTCTGCTGTTACCACCACCCAGTGTGGTCCTGTGTTATGGCAGCCCAAGCGAGCAACCTAACGCAGTCCATTCCGAAACACATCAGTGTTCCGGTCAGCACTGCTGACATGGCAGCTGAAGTGCATTAGGCCCATGTCCATCAGCACTGGAAGGCTGCGTCGCTGGGCAAATGACCTCCCCGACTGGACCAGGTCTGCAAGGACAGTGGAGCTGAGTGCTCCAGAGGATTCGTGGCAAGTGTAGTTGAAGCAACACAGACAGCGAAATGCCTAAGTGCTCATGGTCTACCGTGAAGTCAAACAACATTTCTCTCTCTGATATTTCTACAAATATGAGAGGAGCGTCTCTCTACCGTCCCTTGTAGCTGGAGGGGGGCGTGGGGGTCCGTATGTCTTTGTCTTGGGGCTGTGTGACACTAGGGAGAGTCCTGGGAGGGTGCCCGGGGAGTCTCCAGATTTGAGTGTGGGTTCTGGGCACTGCCAGGTTGTGTTGGGGTTGTGGGTGTAGAGATCCTCAAGGCCAGCTCTCACCTCAGACAGGCACTGGTCTGTGTCGTCAGCCTGGTGCACCTGCACCCTGACCCCGTAGGTGGTGTAGTTGGGTCCATGGGCCAGCACCTCAATGATGTCCTCCTTGGAGCTCTGCAAAGACAGAGTGGGCACTGAGCCAGGAGGCATCAGGAACCTTCCACCCATCTGTGGTCCTGTGTCATGGCAGACCTAGTCTACGAGGACACAGGGAGGATGTTCCTGGCAGCCCTGCTGAGCTAGCAAGAATCGATTTGTGTCAAGGTGTAGGCACAGTGAAAGCCTGAATCACTGATGAAAACTCTGTCCTTGTTGGGATGATATGGAGTTGGGTAAGGCCACAGCTCCTGACCTGGCCGCGCTGCAATGGTTTGTCGTCCTCTGGGAGGTGATAGGTTGCAGAGAAAAGTATTCAAGACCTTAATCCCTTCCTACACCCCTAACCCCCACCCCAGCTCCCCCCCATGTTTTTTTTTTTTTTTAAATACACAGCATTATCAAGTGGGATGATATGTAAGGCTTGGAGAAGGTGTACAAGGACAGTCGGGCTGGGGTTGGTCCACAGGATACTTGGGGCAGGGAGTTCATCAGTTGAAAGGTGCATGAGGCAAAGACAGCAACAATTGCTTTCTCTCTGATCCCAAGAAGCACAGGAAGAAAGACTGCTTTTCTCCCCTACCAGGGACCTGGTCAGGAGGATTGAAGGTACAGATCATTTTGGGAGTGGGCCTGTGAGAACTTGGAGGCCCCAGGTTTGAGTCGGACTTCTGGTCCCACCGCAGTCACCTCAGGGTCCTCGGTGTGGGGCAGCGCTCACCTCACTTTGGCACCGGACGGTTTCCCTGTCCTGACGCACTTGTCGTTTGTACCCGTTGAGGGCATAAGTGAACCTGTCAGCCAGCTCCTCTACGCTGCCCTTGTTGGAGCTCTGCAAAGACAGAGCCCGCTACCGGGCCAGGAGGCATGAGGGGCCCGGGCATTACCAGTGGGGAAGATGCCCACCACCCATTCTGCTCCCCAGATCAGGCAGAGAGGGGCATCTGCAAAGACCTCCAGGCAGGGAGTGAAGTTGATGACCCCTTGAGCACCCCTGCGATTTAACAAGTGGTTAGCGGAGCTCCGACCCCAGCACTCAGCTTCCCTTCCTGTGAGCCATGACCTGTGCAGTGAACATGACACACCCTCCAACACCCTCCAGGCTTCTGACACTTACCATCCTGCTCCTGAGCCCAGGGTGAGCATCCCTCATCCCCCGCTTTCTTCCCCTCACCATCCCGGACACACAGACACACACACACACACACACACACACACACACACACACACCCGGGATGAAGGGTAAGAGGTGTGGGGCTCCCCAGGTGTGACCCGCAGTTGGCGCCCAAGTGTGACCTGAAAGGGCCTGCCCTGGGTTACCTGTGTGTGCCTGGTGCCAGCGGGAGAGGGGTATCGGTGGTGGCGCTTGCTCCTGCTTCTGCAGAAAGAGAAACATCTCTCACCCTGGGCTTTCTTCTTGCCGGAGCGTCGGAAGAACGGGAAGCAACAGAGAGACATCCTGGTCTCCTGACCTTCTCCACTCAAGTGAGCTGGAAAGGCAGTTGTCTCTAGAATGTGGGCACCTGGTTTCCACGGTTCCCATTTCTGTTGGGGATCTGTCCGCAGGGAAGTGAGGTCACCCCTTGAGGGTTCCGTGACCTGTGCCCCTTCCGCCAATCAGAGCCACCCAAAGGCCCCTCTGGGCTGCTGACCTCTCACCTTCCTGGTCCATGTTATCTCCATACCTGTATAGAAGCATCCAACACAGCCCTCCCCCCAAGCTCCGTGGGAAGAACGAGGCCCCCGGTTTGGGGAAGAAAGCCGAGTTCACACCTTCTTTTTCTTAGGGGTTCTGTGCCCTGGGGGAAGCCTCTGTGCCTCTCAGGGCCTCCCGCAGGCTCCCAAGCTGCCCAGTGGGGATGATGCTAGGCACCATTTCCCTAGGAAGTCATCAGGTGCAGATGGGACAAGGCCCCTAACAGCTGTGGGCTGGTGTCCCATGAATCTGGTACACAGACATAGAGGTGGAAGGTGACAAGAACGAGTGGGACACGGCATGGAACACTAGACCAAGGAGCCCTGGGCCCAGCCTGTGATCTCAGGGAAGTCACTGCTCATGTGGGCCTCATTTTCAAGTCTGTACCTTTAAGGGTTTGAAAGGACAGGAAATTCCGATATGGTCCCTCACTGGCCTAAAAGCTCACGGTGGTCTCTTGTTAAACTTAGCCTCGGACAAGTGCCTCATGTGGGTCCAAGCGTTAGGGGCCTTCACAGCGGCTTCGAGTGAGTCCAGCCTCCTGGTGGGAACATCCTTGTGTGTCCGCTGAGTGCTCAGTAACTGGCTTCTGAACAACATAGAGGACAGCCCAGCTGATGGGGTGTCAGGTCCTGTCAGTTGTCTTGTACTCTCGCTCTTGAGGTCCCTTCCTTCCTCTCAGCCTCTCTCTCGCTTTCCCTCTGTGTGTGCGTCTCAGTCTGTGCCACTGACCTGTTGTTCTGTCTTGAAGCTGAGTGCACACCCTTTTCCTTACCACGTTAGAAAATCTTGGTTTTGGTAAGTGCTCCACTTTGTTCTGAGAGTGTCTTGGTCTGAGAAAAGATACGGCATATGGTGCTACTTTATTATACCTTCTAGACATAAGCTGTCAAGTCCCATGAGTGGGATCGATTTCAACCTTGACATTCCTGATAAACGATTCTAGTGTGAAGCCATCCATGTTAGCGCCGAGAGTACTAAGTAAGCCACATTGACTTCGGGGCCTCCTGACACCATGTGTTCTCTGTGACCTGTCAACCTCTAGTATCGCCGGGTCCCTAAGCATTCTCTACCGGCAGCCCGAAGGATCTTTTGAAAATGTCAATATGATCATGTCTCTTATGAAAACTAACAGTGGTCTCCTATGGCTTTAGAAATGAGTCCCAAATCCTTAGCATGTGCGTCCAGGCCCTCCATGATCCGACCTTAGCTTCTTTTGCAGCCTTGTCTCTCCCTCACCCCTTTTCTGTGGTCACACTTTGAGATCCTCATTGGCATCACACTCTGGCAGCCCAGCTTAGAGCTGTGCCATGCCCTGTGTCCCAATGCCTCCCTCTGGAGTCGGTGGAAGGCTGATGTTGTTTCCGGCATCTCCCATCTTTCCCCTGTCCTGCTCTCTGCTCCCCTAGTTGTTTTGCTTTTGTTTTCGTTCTTGTTGTTGTTGTTTTCTGCAATACCGTGAAATGCTACAACCTTGTCCACCCTCAGGAGTGTTAAGGATCTCATTCAGTGTGGCAGCTGAGAAGTATAAGCAGCAGAGTAGTGATGAAGCTAACAGTAGGGATTTGTCTTTCTCACAAAATAACAAGTCCACAGGTAGGTGGATCCAATATTGAAGTCACCTGCTCAATGATGTCAGGGTAAGCTCCCAGCATCAACGAGAGGAAAAGAAATCCACTCTTCGCTATTGTGCTTCATATCAGGGAGGAAAACAGTGTCTCAGAAATCAACTATGAGACTCTGGCGTGAACCCTTGGGCAGAACAGGCCGAATTGCAAGGGACATGGGGCAGTTTAGTGTCAAACTGCTCCTGAAGGAGGTGCCTCAGCCCAGGAGGAGGTGGTGAGGGGAAGGGCAGTGGCGACGTGTCGGATGGTGAGCTTGCTGTTGCTACTGTGATCACTGATGGCCCCGTACATTTCTTCTGTGTGGACCTGTGGAGGAAAGGTGTCCCGAGATTCAGGGATGACTGTTTCACAACGGTTTCCTAGTGTTTTGAAGTACCGTGTCTCATAGGGTCCATATTATCCACATAGAACTTGTTAAACATACATGTTTTTATTGATCTCAGAGAGAGGAAGGGAAAGGGAACAGAGAGAGCCGGGGGTGGGGGTGCGGGGGGGGGGGGCGGGTGGGGTAGGGGGAGGTGTGAGGAGGCTGGGGAAGGGGAGAGAGAAACATCAAGGATGAGAGAGCATCATCGGTCTCATAGCCCCTAGCGCTCAACCCAGGTACGGGCCCTGACTGGGAATGAAACGGGGATCCCTTGGTTCTGGGGTCGACGCTCAAGCACTGAGCCACGCCAGCCCGGCAGCCACATATCACTTTCAAATGAAACTTTTATTAATTCAAATGTAGTAAAACTTAAAATTCACTGAGACATTTAGGTTTCTCTTGTTGGATACCTGAGGAGTGTTGGCTTGGCGTATCGACCAGCTGTTTTGCCTTGAAAGCAAATATGAAATGAAAGAAAGGAAATGTGTCCCCCCTCAGAGCAAGAGTGTTCACATGAGAACGATGAGCTTTGGATGATTGGGCCACAGCACTGAATGGATCCCTCTTGCACAGCGTGCCTCCTTTTGAAATACTCACCGGTGGCATTCCTTTGTCCTTTTCTGCTTAGAATTTTCTGACATGATGGTTTTCATTTTAATTATAGATTGTTCCAGTGGTGGTGTCAGTGAACTATGGCCCTTCCAGTAGAACCAGGGCTGTGTACCTTGTTTCTGTACCGTCCTGTTCCAGTGGAACCATTGCCTCCTCCTAAGCTGAGTTTGACTGGTGAGTTAAATTCTAGGCTCATGGAGGAAGGGGAATGATTCAGGAAGTGTTTAGTGGAGGGAGTTGTTTTGAGTTACTCCTGTTGCCACCAAAGCAATGCTCTTGCTATCCCTAGTGACTTGCCATATGGTTAAGAGCTAGCCTAGTGGTTGTTTCTGGCCAAATAGCAAATCCAGCTAAACAGCCAGGGAAGTAGAATGCCCCCCATTACGTAATTTTTCCTTTCATGAGACCATTTCAAGAGACAAATTGGCACTTGGGAAAGTTTAGAAAGCTGTGATTGAGTCTGGCCAGTGTTGCACAGTGGTGGAGCGTCCGCCCGTGAACCAGGCAAGAGTGCACAGTTGGTTTGATTCCGGGTCAGGGCACAGGCCCGGTTGCAGCCTGGATCACCAATAGGGGTCGTGAAGGAGGCCACCGATCCATGCTTCTCTCTCATGGTTTACGTTTCTGTGTCGCCCTTTCTCCCTCCCTGCAATCAATCAAAGTGTATTTTTAAAATATATACTGAGTCTAGCCCCGGCTGATGTGGCTCATTGGATGGGCCTCTCGCCTTGCGCTGAAAGGTTTCCGGATCAGTTCCCAGGGAGGGCACGTGGCAGGGTTTTGCGGTCAGTTCCATGGCGGGGGTGGGCAGGAGGCGGCTGGTGCGCCTCTCATCTGTGTTCTCTGCCTCTCCCTTCCTCTCTCTACTGTCTGTCTATATATTGGAGGTATGATCCTTGTGTCAACCAGAACCTATACATGAAGCAAAATGAGAAGAAACTGTCACTTCTGATAGTTTTCACTTGTGACAGTTCACTAGTGTGAACATTTGGGTGTATATATTTCCAGATTTTATTTCCCCATTTTATCAGTGTATAGGTAGTTATCAGAAAAACTTAAATGTTTCAAAACTTATTTTAAAACTGTATTATACAGTGAGCATCCTTCCATGTCAGCGTATATGTGTACGTGTGTGTGTGTGTGTGTGTGTGTGTGTGTGTGTGTGTGTATGGAATTACGTATATGTACATGAGGAGACATGGCCTACACGTGTTTTTAATCAACAAGTGTATTTATTCAAAAAGAGTATTTAACTTAATGGGAAATAGTCTACATAAATAGGTAGGTACTTTTAGAAATTATCCTTATTTACTATTATAAATGTACAGTTGGGATGTATTCCTCTGAATTATTTAAGATAATCGCCTAGAACTCTTCTGACAGCACGAGAGAAGGCTTCCAGCGCAGCCAGTAGCTGGCTCCATAATGGCTTCAGGTACTGCCTCGGGCCAGGCCAGGCCAGGGCAGGGCCTCTCGTTGGACCAGGCTCTGGCCCCTGAGCAGGCCCTTCCTCTGGCTCTGGAGAGCTCTGGAGCTCTGGACGTGGACCTGGGGCAGGAGAAAGAGACAGATTGACTCACACACCTGGCTTTCCTGTGACTTTGCGCAGGCAGGAAAGATGCCACCGCCTTTAAGGGACTCCAGCCCGTGAGCCTGCCCTCCCCCGATGATCTGCCCAGGTGATCAGTCCCCCTCACCTTGTTGAGTTGCCTCGGTGGGCTCAAGATGCTGCAGCTCCAAGCATAGATTCTGGGCGTGGCCCACCAAGTGTGAGGCAGGGGAGTTGACGGGCACCAAGGCCTGCTCTACCTCGAACCGGGCGAAAGGAAGGGGCTGCCCCAAACCCTGGACCTGGTCCAGCCAGGTCCCCACCATCGCAGCCAAGGCCCTGGGGAGAGGCAGGTGGGCAGCAGAGTCTGAGTCCTGGTCTTTCCTTCCACTCTGCCCTCCCATGGCACACTTGCTTAGATCTGAGGCTCTGTGCAGGCCCCCCTTGCCCACCCAGGGCACAGCCCCATGCCACCCCCGGCCCCTGTGTGGCTGTCCGGGTTGTAGCAGGTGTGGGATCCAGCAGGTTCAACACGGAGTCTGTGTGAGACTCTTCTTCCCACTGGCAGCGCTCCTGAAGGTCCAGTGCACTGCCCACCCCCATCCTCCAGGCCCTGGGCATCGGGGCTGAGGACAGAGACAGACTTGTGAGCAGCCTGCTCACCACAATCCTGTTCTGAGCCTGGCCACGGTGGTCAGGGGAGATGGCTGTGGAGAGGGGCAGGCAGAGCGGGGTGGGTCTGTGGCGGGGAGGGGACTGTGAGGGACAACTGAGCCCAGCGTCCCCTCTGGGTCTTCACGGCCCGGGACCCCACCCACTGTCGTCTTTGACTCCTGTCCTCCTGGAAGGGAAGACTCCAGAGCTCAGGCCTTTCTTGGGAATCAGATGATGCATAAGATCAGGGTTCTGCCAGGCTCTCTCTCCCCCCCCACCCCCGCCCCCCTCCCACAGTCCCCACTGTGCTGACTCTGGGGCCCTCCTTCTGGACCCGGAGACCACTCACTGTATGACGTGGTCCTGTGGTGTGTCACCCCGGTCATTGTAAGCAGCTGTGCCTCCAGATGGAAAAATCACTCTGATGGCATCAGCCCTCATGCATGGTGGACACGACCTGCGAATGATGGACAGCGTGACTGCTGGACCCATTGCCCAGAACTGAGGCCCAGGGATTGTGTCTGCTTCTTTCCTTGAGTCAGGCTAAGTGTCTCCAAAAGTGCATGCAAATTGTCGAGTACCCATGTTTGCATGGATGTTTGTGTAAGATCAATTCTTAGGAGTAGATTTGTGGGTCAAAAGTATGTATATTTCAATGTGTATATTAAGTATGTATATTAATCCCATTTTTATTCGTGCTGGAAAAAAATATATAAAAATAAAAGAAACTCCAACCAGAAGCATGCCATACATCTGAGTGGGCCTGGGCCCCTGCTCTCCCCAGAAATCCGCAGTGTGGCTACACCAAGCACCAGGACCGGCTAGGTGAAATCTCACACTGCTTAACAGGTCGCTTTCCATGTGCCTTTGCAACCTCCGATGCCACAGGCCGCTGATGGCTGTGTCAGAGTTCTTTCCGTGGGACAGAGGGAAAGAATTGCCACCAGCAACCGCCGCACGTCCAGCTCCCCTGTCTGCAGAGCCAGGGAGCAGGTGAGACCTGCCATGGCTTGTCCCCACAGCAGTGCTATGAGGTTTCCCGCCCAGCAGCCCACTTTTCAGAGGAGCATCCTGAGACTCGGGAAGATGTGGTGACCTTTTCAAGCCTCACAGCTAGCAGTGGGCCGAGTCACGAGTGTGTGCTCACCTAGTTAAAAGCTCGTCCAGGAACCGTTGGGCTCTGGAGAAGGCCAGCGTGGAGACGTGGGGGACGATTTCCCCCGGGAAAGCTGGTACCGTGGCCATGGCCACCTTCTCCGAGGTGCCTTCCTGGAGGGCCTGCATCCTGCAGGACTCATGCAGGTTACCAGTTCGCTCAGCTGCACACTGGGTGGGAGAAGGAAGGACATCCATGTCAGCGGCATGACCGTGAATCCCACAAGGATGGAGGTTTGGAGCTCACTCGGGAGGTCCCAGCCCCACGGGGACGTGTGCAAGAGGAGGGACAGGAGTGCCCCGTCTGGACGAGGTTCTTGGTTTTCAAAGTGTCACCGAAGTTCCATGCATGTTCATACAATTGCCGCCACCTCGGCGTCTTTTTTTGCCTCTTCTTCCCTTTAGCTGAAGATCAACAACCCTCCTTGTAGTAATGGTCTATATGCAGAGCCCGGGCCCTGCGAGTCCTCAAGAAACGTCCTCGTTACAGAGATGAGAACAGGGAGGCTTGGGAAATATCAGATGCCTGCTCAAGGGCATGCAGGTCAGAACTGGGTACTGTCCTGCATGACATTCCCCTCTCAGGTACCAGAGACTTCCCTGGTACGGACATGGGTGGAGAGGGTGTGGGAACCATGTCCCTCCCCAGCGTGGGAACAGTGTACACGGTAGATATGGCCTATGAAAGCCTTTGACTTCAAAAGAGAAAGTTATGTTTTATCCTTTTACATTAAAGGGCATTTTAAGACCCTCATTATGGAGATGGCAGATTGCGCAAGGTGGCAAATGCCTGGACACTGCAGATGGGAGAAAGGCGATCACGGGGCAGGAGTCTGACCAGAGGACACCGGGAGGAGCTAATCCATGTGGTGGGTGAAAAGTGACAGGTGCCTCCGTGTCCCCATGAGGCAATAGCCAGGGAAGGAACACTGCGTTTGAGTTGGACACCTTGACGTCGGCCAGGTGAAAATTTCCATGAGTGAGCTTTCCCGGGCCAGGCTGGGAGCAAGGCCGCAGCCATCATCAGAAACTGCTGTTGGCAACGTCCGTGCCACCGCCCTTTGGGTTTGGAATCTGCCTGCAGCCGTTCAAATTTTGCATGTGCTCGTCCTTCCACCAGCAGTTGGCGTCCATCTCCAGCTGGGGACATTACATGTGCTGTGGTCTGAATTGTGTACCCCTAATCCCATGACCTTGCAACCCCTAGAACTTTGTTATGTGTCTGCACTTGAGTTTTAGTCTTCAAGCAAGTCATTCAGGTGACGTGAATTCAGTGGTGTGGGTCTTCATCGAATCTGACCAGTGTCCTTAGAAGAGGAGGGGAGGACACGTGGCAGTGCAGAGGGGAGTCCATATGACACACAGGGAGAAGACAGCCATCTCCAAGCTGAGGAGCGACCCCCTCAGGCGATACCAGCCCCGCTGACAGCACCATCTCGCACTTCTAGCCTCCGGAATTGTTAGAAAACGAATGTCTGCTGTTACCACCACCCAGTGTGGTCCTGTGTTATGGCAGCCCAAGCAAGCAACCTAACGCAGTCCATTCCGACACACATCAGTGTTCCGGGCAGCACTGCTGACATGGCAGCTGAAGTGCATTAGGCCCATGTCCGACAGCACTGGAAGGCTGCGTCGCTGGGCAAATGACCTCCCCGATTGGACCAGGTCTGCAAGGACAGTGGAGCTGAGTGCTCCAGAGGATTCGTGGCAAGTGTAGTTGAAGCAACACAGACAGCGAAATGCCCAAGTGCTCATGGTCTACCGTGAAGTCAAACAACATTTCTCTCTCTGATATTTCTACAAATATGTGAGGAGCGTCTCTCTACCGTCCCATGTAGCTGGAGGGGGGCGTGGGGGTCCGCATGTCTTTGTCTTGGGGCTGTGGGACACTAGGGAGAGTCCTGGGAGTGTGCCCGGGGAGTCTCCAGATTTGAGTGTGGGTTCTGGGCACTGCCAGGTTGTGTTGGGGTTGTGGGTGTAGAGATCTTCAAGGCCAGCTCTCACCTCAGACAGGCACTGGTCTGTGTCGTCAGCCTGGTGCACCTGCACCCTGACCCCGTAGGTGGTGTAGTTGGGTCCATGGGCCAGCACCTCAATGATGTCCTCCTTGGAGCTCTGCAAAGACAGAGTGGGCACTGAGCCAGGAGGCATCAGGAGCCTTCCACCCGATCTGTGGTCCTGTGTCATGGCAGACCTAGTCTACGAGGACACAGGGAAGATGTTCCTGGCAGCCCTGCTGAGCTAGCAAGAATCGATTTGTGTCAAGGTGTAGGCACAGTGAAAGCCTGAATCACTGATGAAAACTCTGTCCTTGTTGGGATGATATGGAGTTGGGTAAGGCCACAGCTCCTGACCTGGCCGCGCTGCAATGGTTTGTCGTCCTCTGGGAGGTGATAGGTTGCAGAGAAGAGTATTCAAGACCTTAATCCCTTCCTACACCCCTAACCCCCACCCCAGCTTCCCCCCATGTTTTTTTTTTTTTTAAATACACAGCACTATCAAGTGAGATGATGTGTAAGGCTTGGAGAAGGTGTACAAGGACAGTCGGGCTGGGGCTGGTCCACAGGATACTTGGGGCAGGGAGTTCATCAGTTGAAAGGGGCATGAGGCAAAGACAGCAACAATTGCTTTCTCTCTGATCCCAAGAAGCACAGGAAGAAAGACTGCTTTTCTCCCCTACCAGGGACCTGGTCAGGAGGATTGAAGGTACAGATCATTTTGGGAGTGGGCCTGTGAGAACTTGGAGGCCCCAGGTTTGAGTCGGACTTCTGGTCCCACCGCAGTCACCTCAGGGTCCTCGGTGTGGGGCAGCGCTCACCTCACTTTGGCACCGGACGGTTTCCCTGTCCTGACGCACTTGTCGTTTGTACCCGTTGAGGGCATAAGTGAACCTGTCAGCCAGCTCCTCTACGCTGCCCTTGTTGGAGCTCTGCAAAGACAGAGCCCGCTACCGGGCCAGGAGGCATGAGGGGCCCGGGCATTACCAGTGGGGAAGATGCCCACCACCCATTCTGCTCCCCAGATCAGGCAGAGAGGGGCATCTGCAAAGACCTCCAGGCAGGGAGTGAAGTTGATGACCCCTTGAGCACCCCTGCGATTTAACAAGTGGTTAGCGGAGCTCCGACCCCAGCACTCAGCTTCCCTTCCTGTGAGCCATGACCTGTGCAGTGAACATGACACACCCTCCAACACCCTCCAGGCTTCTGACACTTACCATCCTGCTCCTGAGCCCAGGGTGAGCATCCCTCATCCCCCGCTTTCTTCCCCTCACCATCCCGGACACACAGACACACACACACACACACACACACACACACACACACACCCGGGATGAAGGGTAAGAGGTGTGGGGCTCCCCAGGTGTGACCCGCAGTTGGCGCCCAAGTGTGACCTGAAAGGGCCTGCCCTGGGTTACCTGTGTGTGCCTGGTGCCAGCGGGCGAGGGGTATCGGTGGTGGCGCTTGCTCCTGCTTCTGCAGAAAGAGAAACATCTCTCACCCTGGGCTTTCTTCTTGCCGGAGCGTCGGAAGAACGGGAAGCAACAGAGAGACATCCTGGTCTCCTGACCTTCTCCACTCAAGTGAGCTGGAAAGGCAGTTGTCTCTAGAATGTGGGCACCTGGTTACCACGGTTCCCATTTCTGTTGGGGATCTGTCCGCAGGGAAGTGAGGTCACCCCTTGAGGGTTCCATGACCTGTGCCCCTTCCGCCAATCAGAGCCCCCCAAAGGCCCCTCTGGGCTGCTGACCTCTCACCTTCCTGGTCCATGTTATCTCCATACCTGTATAGAAGCATCCAACACAGCCCCCCCCCCCCCCAAGCTCCCTGGGAAGAACGAGGCCCCCGGTTTGGGGAAGAAAGCCGAGTTCACACCTCCTTTTTCTTAGGGGTTCTGTGCCCTGGGGGAAGCCTCTGTGCCTCTCAGGGCCTCCCGCAGGCTCCCAAGCTGCCCAGTGGGGATGATGCTAGGCACCATTTCCCTAGGAAGTCATCAGGTGCAGATGGGACAAGGCCCCTAACAGCTGTGGGCTGGTGTCCCATGAATCTGGTACACAGACATAGAGGTGGAAGGTGACAAGAACGAGTGGGACACGGCATGGAACACTAGACCAAGGAGCCCTGGGCCCAGCCTGTGATCTCAGGGAAGTCACTGCTCATGTGGGCCTCATTTTCAAGTCTGTACCTTTAAGGGTTTGAAAGGACAGGAAATTCCGATATGGTCCCTCACTGGCCTAAAAGCTCACGGTGGTCTCTTGTTAAACTTAGCCTCGGACAAGTGCCTCATGAGGGTCCAAGCGTTAGGGGCCTTCACAGCGGCTTCGAGTGAGTCCAGCCTCCTGGTGGGAACATCCTTGTGTGTCCGCTGAGTGCTCAGTAACTGGCTTCTGAACAACATAGAGGACAGCCCAGCTGATGGGGTGTCAGGTCCTGTCAGTTGTCTTGTACTCTCGCTCTTGAGGTCCCTTCCTTCCTCTCAGCCTCTCTCTCGCTTTCCCTCTGTGTGTGCGTCTCAGTCTGTGCCACTGACCTGTTGTTCTGTCTTGAAGCTGAGTGCACACCCTTTTCCTTACCACGTTAGAAAATCTTGGTTTTGGTAAGTGCTCCACTTTGTTCTGAGAGTGTCTTGGTCTGAGAAAAGATACGGCATATGGTGCTACTTTATTATACCTTCTAGACATAAGCTGTCAAGTCCCATGAGTGGGATCGATTTCAACCTTGACATTCCTGATAAACGATTCTAGTGTGAAGCCATCCATGTTAGCGCCGAGAGTACTAAGTAAGCCACATTGACTTCGGGGCCTCCTGACACCATGTGTTCTCTGTGACCTGTCAACCTCTAGTATCGCCGGGTCCCTAAGCATTCTCTACCGGCAGCCCGAAGGATCTTTTGAAAATGTCAATATGATCATGTCTCTTATGAAAACTAACAGTGGTCTCCTATGGCTTTCGAAATGAGTCCCAAATCCTTAGCATGTGCGTCCAGGCCCTCCATGATCCGACCTTAGCTTCTTTTGCAGCCTTGTCTCTCCCTCACCCCTTTTCTGTGGTCACACTTTGAGATCCTCATTGGCATCACACTCTGGCAGCCCAGCTTAGAGCTGTGCCATGCCCTGTGTCCCAATGCCTCCCTCTGGAGTCGGTGGAAGGCTGATGTTGTTTCCGGCATCTCCCATCTTTCCCCTGTCCTGCTCTCTGCTCCCCTAGTTGTTTTGCTTTTGTTTTCGTTCTTGTTGTTGTTGTTTTCTGCAATACCGTGAAATGCTACAACCTTGTCCACCCTCAGGAGTGTTAAGGATCTCATTCAGTGTGGCAGCTGAGAAGTATAAGCAGCAGAGTAGTGATGAAGCTAACAGTAGGGATTTGTCTTTCTCACAAAATAACAAGTCCACAGGTAGGTGGATCCAATATTGAAGTCACCTGCTCAATGATGTCAGGGTAAGCTCCCAGCATCAACGAGAGGAAAAGAAATCCACTCTTCGCTATTGTGCTTCATATCAGGGAGGAAAACAGTGTCTCAGAAATCAACTATGAGACTCTGGCGTGAACCCTTGGGCAGAACAGGCCGAATTGCAAGGGACATGGGGCAGTTTAGTGTCAAACTGCTCCTGAAGGAGGTGCCTCAGGCCAGGAGGAGGTGGTGAGGGGAAGGGCAGTGGCGACGTGTCGGATGGTGAGCTTGCTGTTGCTACTGTGATCACTGATGGCCCCGTACATTTCTTCTGTGTGGACCTGTGGAGGAAAGGTGTCCCGAGATTCAGGGATGACTGTTTCACAACGGTTTCCTAGTGTTTTGAAGTACCGTGTCTCATAGGGTCCATATTATCCACATAGAACTTGTTAAACATACATGTTTTTATTGATCTCAGAGAGAGGAAGGGAAAGGGAACAGAGAGAGCCGGGGGTGGGGGTGCGGGGGGGGGGGGCGGGTGGGGTAGGGGGAGGTGTGAGGAGGCTGGGGAAGGGGAGAGAGAAACATCAAGGATGAGAGAGCATCATCGGTCTCATAGCCCCTAGCGCTCAACCCAGGTATGGGCCCTGACTGGGAATGAAACGGGGATCCCTTGGTTCTGGGGTCGACGCTCAAGCACTGAGCCACGCCAGCCCGGCAGCCACATATCACTTTCAAATGAAACTTTTATTAATTCAAATGTAGTAAAACTTAAAATTCACTGAGACATTTAGGTTTCTCTTGTTGGATACCTGAGGAGTGTTGGCTTGGCGTATCGACCAGCTGTTTTGCCTTGAAAGCAAATATGAAATGAAAGAAAGGAAATGTGTCCCCCCTCAGAGCAAGAGTGTTCACATGAGAAGGATGAGCTTTGGATGATTGGGCCACAGCACTGAATGGATCCCTCTTGCACAGCGTGCCTCCTTTTGAAATACTCACCGGTGGCATTCCTTTGTCCTTTTCTGCTTAGAATTTTCTGACATGATGGTTTTCATTTTAATTATAGATTGTTCCAGTGGTGGTGTCAGTGAACTATGGCCCTTCCGGTAGAACCAGGGCTGTGTACCTTGTTTCCGTACCGTCCTGTTCCAGTGGAACCATTGCCTCCTCCTAAGCTGAGTTTGACTGGTGAGTTAAATTCTGGGCTCATGGAGGAAGGGGAATGATTCAGGAAGTGTTTAGTGGAGGGAGTTGTTTTGAGTTACTCCTGTTGCCACCAAAGCAATGCTCTTGCTATCCCTAGTGACTTGCCATATGGTTAAGAGCTAGCCTAGTGGTTGTTTCTGGCCAGATAGCAAATCCAGCTAAACAGCCAGGGAAGTAGAATGCCCCCCATTACGTAATTTTTCCTTTCATGAGACCATTTCAAGAGACAAATTGGCACTTGGGAAAGTTTAGAAAGCTGTGATTGAGTCTGGCCAGTGTTGCACAGTGGTGGAGCGTCCGCCCGTGAACCAGGCAGGAGTGCACAGTTGGTTTGATTCCGGGTCAGGGCACAGGCCCGGTTGCAGCCTGGATCACCAATAGGGGTCGTGAAGGAGGCCACCGATCCATGCTTCTCTCTCATGGTTTACGTTTCTGTGTCGCCCTTTCTCCCTCCCTGCAATCAATCAAAGTGTATTTTTAAAATATATACTGAGTGTAGCCCCGGCTGATGTGGCTCGTTGGATGGGCCTCTCCCCTTGCACTGAAAGGTTTCCGGATCAGTTCCCAGGGAGGGCACGTGGCAGGGTTTTGCGGTCAGTTCCATGGCGGGGGTGGGCAGGAGGCGGCTGGTGCGCCTCTCATCTGTGTTCTCTGCCTCTCCCTTCCTCTCTCTACTGTCTGTCTATATATTGGAGGTATGATCCTTGTGTCAACCAGAACCTATACATGAAGCAAAATGAGAAGAAACTGTCACTTCTGATAGTTTTCACTTGTGACAGTTCACTAGTGTGAACATTTGGGTGTATATATTTCCAGATTTTATTTCCCCATTTTATCAGTGTATAGGTAGTTATCAGAAAAACTTAAATGTTTCAAAACTTATTTTAAAACTGTATTATACAGTGAGCATCCTTCCATGTCAGCGTATATGTGTACGTGTGTGTGTGTGTGTGTGTGTGTGTGTGTGTGTGTGTGTATGGAATTACGTATATGTACATGAGGAGACATGGCCTACACGTGTTTTTAATCAACAAGTGTATTTATTCAAAAAGAGTATTTAACTTAATGGGAAATAGTCTACATAAATAGGTAGGTAATTTTAGAAATTATCCTTATTTACTATTATAAATGTACAGTTGGGATGTATTCCTCTGAATTATTTAAGATAATCGCCTAGAACTCTTCTGACAGCACGAGAGAAGGCTTCCAGCGCAGCCAGTAGCTGGCTCCATAATGGCTTCAGGTACTGCCTCGGGCCAGGCCAGGCCAGGGCAGGGCCTCTCGTTGGACCAGGCTCTGGCCCCTGAGCAGGCCCTTCCTCTGGCTCTGGAGAGCTCTGGAGCTCTGGGCGTGGACCTGGGGCAGGAGAAAGAGACAGATTGACTCACACACCTGGCTTTCCTGTGACTTTGCGCAGGCAGGAAAGATGCCACCGCCTTTAAGGGAACTCCAGCCCGTGAGCCTGCCCTCCCCCGATGATCTGCCCAGGTGATCAGTCCCCCTCACCTTGTTGAGTTGCCTCGGTGGGCTCAAGATGCTGCAGCTCCAAGCATAGATTCTGGGCGTGGCCCACCAAGTGTGAGGCAGGGGAGTTGACGGGCACCAAGGCCTGCTCTACCTCGAACCGGGCGAAAGGAAGGGGCTGCCCCAAACCCTAGACCTGGTCCAGCCAGGTCCCCACCATCGCAGCCAAGGCCCTGGGGAGAGGCAGGTGGGCAGCAGAGTCTGAGTCCTGGTCTTTCCTTCCACTCTGCCCTCCCATGGCACACTTGCTTAGATCTGAGGCTCTGTGCAGGCCCCCCTTGCCCACCCAGGGCACAGCCCCATGCCACCCCCGGCCCCTGTGTGGCTGTCCGGGTTGTAGCAGGTGTGGGATCCAGCAGGTTCAACACGGAGTCTGTGTGAGACTCTTCTTCCCACTGGCAGCGCTCCTGAAGGTCCAGTGCACTGCCCACCCCCATCCTCCAGGCCCTGGGCATCGGGGCTGAGGACTGAGACAGACTTGTGAGCAGCCTGCTCACCACAGTCCTGTTCTGAGCCTGGCCACGGTGGTCAGGGGAGATGGCTGTGGAGAGGGGCAGGCAGAGCGGGGTGGGTCTGTGGCGGGGAGGGGACTGTGAGGGACAACTGAGCCCAGCGTCCCCTCTGGGTCTTCAAGGCCCGGGACCCCACCCACTGTCGTCTTTGACTCCTGTCCTCCTGGAAGGGAAGACTCCAGAGCTCAGGCCTTTCTTGGGAATCAGATGATGCATAAGATCAGGGTTCTGCCAGGCTCTCTCTCCCCCCCCACCCCCCCGGCCCCCCTCCCACAGTCCCCACTGTGCTGACTCTGGGGGCCCTCCTTCTGGACCCGGAGACCACTCACTGTATGACGTGGTCCTGTGGTGTGTCACCCCGGTCATTGTAAGCAGCTGTGCCTCCAGATGGAAAAATCACTCTGATGGCATCAGCCCTCATGCATGGTGGACACGACCTGCGAATGATGGACAGCGTGACTGCTGGACCCATTGCCCAGAACTGAGGCCCAGGGATTGTGTCTGCTTCATTCCTTGAGTCAGGCTAAGTGTCTCCAAAAGTGCATGCAAATTGTCGAGTACCCATGTTTGCATGGATGTTTGTGTAAGATCAATTCTTAGGAGTAGATTTGTGGGTCAAAAGTATGTATATTTCAATGTGTATACTAAGTATGTATATTAATCCCATTTTTATTCCTGCCGGAAAAAAAAATATAAAAAGAAAAGAAACTCCAACCAGAAGCATGCCATACATCTGAGTGGGCCTGGGCCCCTGCTCTCCCCAGAAATCCGCAGTGTGGCTACACCAAGCACCAGGACCGGCTAGGTGAAATCTCACACTGCTTAACAGGTCGCTTTCCATGTGCCTTTGCAACCTCCGATGCCACAGGCCGCTGATGGCTGTGTCAGAGTTCTTTCCGTGGGACAGAGGGAAAGAATTGCCACCAGCACCCGCCGCACGTCCAGCTCCCCTGTCTGCAGAGCCAGGGAGCAGGTGAGACCTGCCATGGCTTGTCCCCACAGCAGTGCTATGAGGTTTCCCCCCCAGCAGCCCACTTTTCAGAGGAGCATCCTGAGACTCGGGAAGATGTGGTGACGTTTTCAAGCCTCACAGCTAGCAGTGGGCCGAGTCACGAGTGTGTGCTCACCTAGTTAAAAGCTCGTCCAGGAACCGTTGGGCTCTGGAGAAGGCCAGCGTGGAGACGTGGGGGACGATTTCCCCCGGGAAAGCTGGTACCGTGGCCATGGCCACCTTCTCCGAGGTGCCTTCCTGGAGGGCCTGCATCCTGCAGGACTCATGCAGGTTACCAGTTCGCTCAGCTGCACACTGGGTGGGAGAAGGAAGGACATCCATGTCAGCGGCATGTCCGTGAATCCCACAAGGATGGAGGTTTGGAGCTCACTCGGGAGGTCCCAGCCCCACGGGGACGTGTGCAAGAGGAGGGACAGGAGTGCCCCGTCTGGACGAGGTTCTTGGTTTTCAAAGTGTCACCGAAGTTCCGTGCATGTTCATACAATTGCCGCCACCTCGGCGTCTTTTTTTGCCTCTTCTTCCCTTTAGCTGAGGATCAACAACCCTCCTTGTAGTAATGGTCTATATGCAGAGCCCGGGCCCTGCGAGTCCTCAAGAAACGTCCTCGTTACAGAGACGAGAACAGGGAGGCTTGGGAAATATCAAATGTCTGCTCAAGGGCATGCAGGTCAGAACTGGGTACTGTCCTGCAGGACATTCCCTCTCAGGTACCAGAGACTTCCCTGGTACGGACATGGGTGGAGAGGGTGTGGGAACCATG
This sequence comes from Myotis nattereri, assembly GCF_964212035.1. Taxonomy (NCBI): domain Eukaryota; kingdom Metazoa; phylum Chordata; class Mammalia; order Chiroptera; family Vespertilionidae; genus Myotis; species Myotis nattereri. The sequence continues at coordinate 27,586,114 of NC_138085.1, forward strand.
TCCCTCCCCAGCGTGGGAACAGTGTACACGGTAGATATGGCCTATGAAAGCCTTTGACTTCAAAAGAGAAAGTTATGTTTTATCCTTTTACATTAAAGGGCATTTTAAGACCCTCATTATGGAGATGGCAGATTGCGCAAGGTGGCAAATGCCTGGACACTGCAGATGGGAGAAAGGCGATCACGGGGCAGGAGTCTGACCAGAGGACACCGGGAGGAGCTAATCCATGTGGTGGGTGAAAAGTGACAGGTGCCTCCGTGTCCCCATGAGGCAATAGCCAGGGAAGGAACACTGCGTTTGAGTTGGACACCTTGACGTCGGCCAGGTGAAAATTTCCATGAGTGAGCTTTCCCGGGCCAGGCTGGGAGCAAGGCCGCAGCCATCATCAGAAACTGCTGTTGGCAATGTCCGTGCCACCGCCATTTGGGTTTGGAATCTGCCTGCAGCCGTTCAAATTTTACATGTGCTCGTCCTTCCACCAGCAGTTGGCGTCCATCTCCAGCTGGGGACATTACATGTGCTGTGGTCTGAATTGTGTACCCCTAATCCCATGACCTTGCAACCCCTAGAACTTTGTTATGTGTCTGCACTTGAGTTTTAGTCTTCAAGCAAGTCATTCAGGTGACGTGAATTCAGTGGTGTGGGTCTTCATCGAATCTGACCAGTGTCCTTAGAAGAGGAGGGGAGGACACGTGGCAGTGCAGAGGGGAGTCCATGTGACACACAGAGAGAAGACAGCCATCTCCAAGCTGAGGAGCGACCCCCTCAGGCGATACCAGCCCCGCTGACAGCACCATCTCGCACTTCTAGCCTCCGGAATTGTTAGAAAATGAATGTCTGCTGTTACCACCACCCAGTGTGGTCCTGTGTTATGGCAGCCCAAGCAAGCAACCTAACGCAGTCCATTCCGACACACATCAGTGTTCTGGGCAGCACTGCTGACATGGCAGCTGAAGTGCATTAGGCCCATGTCCGACAGCACTGGAAGGCTGCGTCGCTGGGCAAATGACCTCCCCGATTGGACCAGGTCTGCAAGGACAGTGGAGCTGAGTGCTCCAGAGGATTCGTGGCAAGTGTAGTTGAAGCAACACAGACAGCGAAATGCCCAAGTGCTCATGGTCTACCGTGAAGTCAAACAACATTTCTCTCTCTGATATTTCTACAAATATGTGAGGAGCGTCTCTCTACCGTCCCATGTAGCTGGAGGGGGGCGTGGGGGTCCGCATGTCTTTGTCTTGGGGCTGTGGGACACTAGGGAGAGTCCTGGGAGGGTGCCCGGGGAGTCTCCAGATTTGAGTGTGGGTTCTGGGCACTGCCAGGTTGTGTTGGGGTTGTGGGTGTAGAGATCCTCAAGGCCAGCTCTCACCTCAGACAGGCACTGGTCTGTGTCGTCAGCCTGGTGCACCTGCACCCTGACCCCGTAGGTGGTGTAGTTGGGTCCATGGGCCAGCACCTCAATGATGTCCTCCTTGGAGCTCTGCAAAGACAGAGTGGGCACTGAGCCAGGAGGCATCAGGAACCTTCCACCTGATCTGTGGTCCTGTGTCATGGCAGACCTAGTCTAGGAGGACACAGGGAGGATGTTCCTGGCAGCCCTGCTGAGCTAGCAAGAATCGATTTGTGTCAAGGTGTAGGCACAGTGAAAGCCTGAATCATTGATGAAAACTCTGTCCTTGTTGGGATGATATGGAGTTGGGCAAGGCCACAGCTCCTGACCTGGCCGCGCTGCAATGGTTTGTCGTCCTCTGGGAGGTGATAGGTTGCAGAGAAAAGTATTCAAGACCTTAATCCCTTCCTACACCCCTAAGCCCCACCCCCGCTTCCCCCCATGTTTTTTTTTTTTTTAAATACACAGCACTATCAAGTGAGATGATGTGTATGGCTTGGAGAAGGTGTACAAGGACAGTCGGGCTGGGGCTGGTCCACAGGATACTTGGGGCAGGGAGTTCATCAGTTGAAAGGGGCATGAGGCAAAGACAGCAACAGTTGCTTTCTCTCTGATCCCAAGAAGCACAGGAAGAAAGACTGCTTTTCTCCCCTACCAGGGACCTGGTCAGGAGGATTGAAGGTACAGATCATTTTGGGAGTGGGCCTGTGAGAACTTGGAGGCCCCAGGTTTGAGTCGGACTTCTGGTCCCACCGCAGTCACCTCAGGGTCCTCGGTGTGGGGCAGCGCTCACCTCACTTTGGCACCGGACGGTTTCCCTGTCCTGACGCACTTGTCGTTTGTACCCGTTGAGGGCATAAGTGAACCTGTCAGCCAGCTCCTCTACGCTGCCCTTGTTGGAGCTCTGCAAAGACAGAGCCCGCTACCGGGCCAGGAGGCATGAGGGGCCCGGGCATTACCAGTGGGGAAGATGCCCACCACCCATTCTGCTCCCCAGATCAGGCAGAGAGGGGCATCTGCAAAGACCTCCAGGCAGGGAGTGAAGTTGATGACCCCTTGAGCACCCCTGCGATTTAACAAGTGGTTAGCGGAGCTCCGACCCCAGCACTCAGCTTCCCTTCCTGTGAGCCATGACCTGTGCAGTGAACATGACACACCCTCCAACACCCTCCAGGCTTCTGACACCATCCTGCTCCTGAGCCCAGGGTGAGCATCCCTCATCCCCCGCTTTCTTCCCCTCACCATCCCGGACACACAGACACACAGACACACACACACACACACACACACACACACACCCGGGATGAAGGGTAAGAGGTGTGGGGCTCCCCAGGTGTGACCCGCAGTTGGCGCCCAAGTGTGACCTGAAAGGGCCTGCCCTGGGTTACCTGTGTGTGCCTGGTGCCAGCGGGCGAGGGGTATCAGTGGTGGCGCTTGCTCCTGCTTCTGCAGAAAGAGAAACATCTCTCACCCTGGGCTTTCTTCTTGCCGGAGCGTCGGAAGAACGGGAAGCAACAGAGAGACATCCTGGTCTCCTGACCTTCTCCACTCAAGTGAGCTGGAAAGGCAGTTGTCTCTAGAATGTGGGCACCTGGTTACCACGGTTCCCATTTCTGTTGGGGATCTGTCCGCAGGGAAGTGAGGTCACCCCTTGAGGGTTCCGTGACCTGTGCCCCTTCCGCCAATCAGAGCCACCCAAAGGCCCCTCTGGGCTGCTGACCTCTCACCTTCCTGGTCCATGTTATCTCCATACCTGTATAGAAGCATCCAACACAGCCCTCCCCCCAAGCTCCCTGGGAAGAACGAGGCCCCCGGTTTGGGGAAGAAAGCCGAGTTCACACCTCCTTTTTCTTAGGGGTTCTGTGCCCTGGGGGAAGCCTCTGTGCCTCTCAGGGCCTCCCGCAGGCTCCCAAGCTGCCCAGTGGGGATGATGCTAGGCACCATTTCCCTAGGAAGTCATCAGGTGCAGATGGGACAAGGCCCCTAACAGCTGTGGGCTGGTGTCCCATGAATCTGGTACACAGACATAGAGGTGGAAGGTGACAAGAACCAGTGGGACACGGCATGGAACACTAGACCAAGGAGCCCTGGGCCCAGCCTGTGATCTCAGGGAAGTCACTGCTCATGTGGGCCTCATTTTCAAGTCTGTACCTTTAAGGGTTTGAAAGGACAGGAAATTCCGATATGGTCCCTCACTGGCCTAAAAGCTCACGGTGGTCTCTTGTTAAACTTAGCCTCGGACAAGTGCCTCATGTGGGTCCAAGCGTTAGGGGCCTTCACAGCGGCTTCGAGTGAGTCCAGCCTCCTGGTGGGAACATCCTTGTGTGTCCGCTGAGTGCTCAGTAACTGGCTTCTGAACAACATAGAGGACAGCCCAGCTGATGGGGTGTCAGGTCCTGTCAGTTGTCTTGTACTCTCGCTCTTGAGGTCCCTTCCTTCCTCTCAGCCTCTCTCTCGCTTTCCCTCTGTGTGTGCGTCTCAGTCTGTGCCACTGACCTGTTGTTCTGTCTTGAAGCTGAGTGCACACCCTTTTCCTTTCCACGTTAGAAAATCTTGGTTTTGGTAAGTGCTCCACTTTGTTCTGAGAGTGTCTTGGTCTGAGAAAAGATACGGCATATCGTGCTACTTTATTATACCTTCTAGACATAAGCTGTCAAGTCCCATGAGTGGGATCGATTTCAACCTTGACATTCCTGATAAACGATTCTAGTGTGAAGCCATCCATGTTAGCGCCGAGAGTACTAAGTAAGCCACATTGACTTCAGGGCCTCCTGACACCATGTGTTCTCTGTGACCTGTCAACCTCTAGTATCGCCGGGTCCCTAAGCATTCTCTACCGGCAGCCCGAAGGATCTTTTGAAAATGTCAATATGATCATGTCTCTTATGAAAACTAACAGTGGTCTCCTATGGCTTTCGAAATGAGTCCCAAATCCTTAGCATGTGCGTCCAGGCCCTCCATGATCCGACCTTAGCTTCTTTTGCAGCCTTGTCTCTCCCTCACCCCTTTTCTGTGGTCACACTTTGAGATCCTCATTGGCATCACACTCTGGCAGCCCAGCTTAGAGCTGTGCCATGCCCTGTGTCCCAATGCCTCCCTCTGGAGTCGGTGGAAGGCTGATGTTGTTTCCGGCATCTCCCATCTTTCCCCTGTCCTGCTCTCTGCTCCCTGCTCCCCTAGTTGTTTTGCTTTTGTTTTCGTTCTTGTTGTTGTTGTTTTCTGCAATACCGTGAAATGCTACAACCTTGTCCACCCTCAGGAGCGTTAAGGATCTCATTCAGTGTGGCAGCTGAGAAGTATAAGCAGCAGAGTAGTGATGAAGCTAACAGTAGGGATTTGTCTTTCTCACAAAATAACAAGTCCACAGGTAGGTGGATCCAATATTGAAGTCACCTGCTCAATGATGTCAGGGTAAGCTCCCAGCATCAACGAGAGGAAAAGAAATCCACTCTTCGCTATTGTGCTTCATATCAGGGAGGAAAACAGTGTCTCAGAAATCAACTATGAGACTCTGGCGTGAACCCTTGGGCAGAACAGGCCGAATTGCAAGGGACATGGGGCAGTTTAGTGTCAAACTGCTCCTGAAGGAGGTGCCTCAGGCCAGGAGGAGGTGGTGAGGGGAAGGGCAGTGGCGACGTGTCGGATGGTGAGCTTGCTGTTGCTACTGTGATCACTGATGGCCCCGTACATTTCTTCTGTGTGGACCTGTGGAGGAAAGGTGTCCCGAGATTCAGGGATGACTGTTTCACAACGGTTTCCTAGTGTTTTGAAGTACCGTGTCTCATAGGGTCCATATTATCCACATAGAACTTGTTAAACATACATGTTTTTATTGATCTCAGAGAGAGGAAGGGAAAGGGAACAGAGAGAGCCGGGGGTGGGGGTGCGGGGGGCGGGGTGGGTGGGGTAGGGGGAGGTGTGAGGAGGCTGGGGAAGGGGAGAGAGAAACATCAAGGATGAGAGAGCATCATCGGTCTCATAGCCCCTAGCGCTCAACCCAGGTATGGGCCCTGGCTGGGAATGAAACGGGGATCCCTTGGTTCTGGGGTCGACGCTCAAGCACTGAGCCACGCCAGCCCGGCAGCCACATATCACTTTCAAATGAAACTTTTATTAATTCAAATGTAGTAAAACTTAAAATTCACTGAGACATTTAGGTTTCTCTTGTTGGATACCTGAGGAGTGTTGGCTTGGCGTATCGACCAGCTGTTTTGCCTTGAAAGCAAATATGAAATGAAAGAAAGGAAATGTGTCCCCCCTCAGAGCAAGAGTGTTCACATGAGAACGATGAGCTTTGGATGATTGGGCCACAGCACTGAATGGATCCCTCTTGCACAGCGTGCCTCCTTTTGAAATACTCACCGGTGGCATTCCTTTGTCCTTTTCTGCTTAGAATTTTCTGACATGATGGTTTTCATTTTAATTATAGATTGTTCCAGTGGTGGTGTCAGTGAACTATGGCCCTTCCGGTAGAACCAGGGCTGTGTACCTTGTTTCCGTACCGTCCTGTTCCAGTGGAACCATTGCCTCCTCCTAAGCTGAGTTTGACTGGTGAGTTAAATTCTGGGCTCATGGAGGAAGGGGAATGATTCAGGAAGTGTTTAGTGGAGGGAGTTGTTTTGAGTTACTCCTGTTGCCACCAAAGCAATGCTCTTGCTATCCCTAGTGACTTGCCATATGGTTAAGAGCTAGCCTAGTGGTTGTTTCTGGCCAAATAGCAAATCCAGCTAAACAGCCAGGGAAGTAGAATGCCCCCCATTACGTAATTTTTCCTTTCATGAGACCATTTCAAGAGACAAATTGGCACTTGGGAAAGTTTAGAAAGCTGTGATTGAGTCTGGCCAGTGTTGCACAGCGGTGGGGCGTCCGCCCGTGAACCAGGCAGGAGTGCACAGTTGGTTTGATTCCGGGTCAGGGCACAGGCCCGGTTGCAGCCTGGATCACCAATAGGGGTCGTGAAGGAGGCCACTGATCCATGCTTCTCTCTCATGGTTTACGTTTCTGTGTCGCCCTTTCTCCCTCCCTGCAATCAATCAAAGTGTATTTTTAAAATATATACTGAGTCTAGCCCCGGCTGATGTGGCTCGTTGGATGGGCCTCTCCCCTTGCACTGAAAGGTTTCCGGATCAGTTCCCAGGGAGGGCACGTGGCAGGGTTTTGCGGTCAGTTCCATGGCGGGGGTGGGCAGGAGGCGGCTGGTGCGCCTCTCATCTGTGTTCTCTGCCTCTCCCTTCCTCTCTCTACTGTCTGTCTATATATTGGAGGTATGATCCTTGTGTCAACCAGAACCTATACATGAAGCAAAATGAGAAGAAACTGTCACTTCTGATAGTTTTCACTTGTGACAGTTCACTAGTGTGAACATTTGGGTGTATATATTTCCAGATTTTATTTCCCCATTTTATCAGTGTATAGGTAGTTATCAGAAAAACTTAAATGTTTCAAAACTTATTTTAAAACTGTATTATACAGTGAGCATCCTTCCATGTCAGCGTATATGTGTACGTGTGTGTGTGTGTGTGTGTATGGAATTACGTATATGTACATGAGGAGACATGGCCTACACGTGTTTTTAATCAACAAGTGTATTTATTCAAAAAGAGTATTTAACTTAATGGGAAATAGTCTACATAAATAGGTAGGTAATTTTAGAAATTATCCTTATTTACTATTATAAATGTACAGTTGGGATGTATTCCTCTGAATTATTTAAGATAATCGCCTAGAACTCTTCTGACAGCACGAGAGAAGGCTTCCAGCGCAGCCAGTAGCTGGCTCCATAATGGCTTCAGGTACTGCCTCGGGCCAGGCCAGGCCAGGGCAGGGCCTCTCGTTGGACCAGGCTCTGGCCCCTGAGCAGGCCCTTCCTCTGGCTCTGGAGAGCTCTGGAGCTCTGGGCGTGGACCTGGGGCAGGAGAAAGAGACAGATTGACTCACACACCTGGCTTTCCTGTGACTTTGCGCAGGCAGGAAAGATGCCACCGCCTTTAAGGGAACTCCAGCCCGTGAGCCTGCCCTCCCCCGATGATCTGCCCAGGTGATCAGTCCCCCTCACCTTGTTGAGTTGCCTCGGTGGGCTCAAGATGCTGCAGCTCCAAGCATAGATTCTGGGCGTGGCCCACCAAGTGTGAGGCAGGGGAGTTGACGGGCACCAAGGCCTGCTCTACCTCGAACCGGGCGAAAGGAAGGGGCTGCCCCAAACCCTGGACCTGGTCCAGCCAGGTCCCCACCATCGCAGCCAAGGCCCTGGGGAGAGGCAGGTGGGCAGCAGAGTCTGAGTCCTGGTCTTTCCTTCCACTCTGCCCTCCCATGGCACACTTGCTTAGATCTGAGGCTCTGTGCAGGCCCCCCTTGCCCACCCAGGGCACAGCCCCATGCCACCCCCGGCCCCTGTGTGGCTGTCCGGGTTGTAGCAGGTGTGGGATCCAGCAGGTTCAACACGGAGTCTGTGTGAGACTCTTCTTCCCACTGGCAGCGCTCCTGAAGGTCCAGTGCACTGCCCACCCCCATCCTCCAGGCCCTGGGCATCGGGGCTGAGGACTGAGACAGACTTGTGAGCAGCCTGCTCACCACAGTCCTGTTCTGAGCCTGGCCACGGTGGTCAGGGGAGATGGCTGTGGAGAGGGGCAGGCAGAGCGGGGTGGGTCTGTGGCGGGGAGGGGACTGTGAGGGACAACTGAGCCCAGCGTCCCCTCTGGGTCTTCAAGGCCCGGGACCCCACCCACTGTCGTCTTTGACTCCTGTCCTCCTGGAAGGGAAGACTCCAGAGCTCAGGCCTTTCTTGGGAATCAGATGATGCATAAGATCAGGGTTCTGCCAGGCTCTCTCTCCCCCCCCACCCCCCCGGCCCCCCTCCCACAGTCCCCACTGTGCTGACTCTGGGGGCCCTCCTTCTGGACCCGGAGACCACTCACTGTATGACGTGGTCCTGTGGTGTGTCACCCCGGTCATTGTAAGCCGCTGTGCCTCCAGATGGAAAAATCACTCTGATGGCATCAGCCCTCATGCATGGTGGACACGACCTGCGAATGATGGACAGCGTGACTGCTGGACCCATTGCCCAGAACTGAGGCCCAGGGATTGTGTCTGCTTCATTCCTTGAGTCAGGCTAAGTGTCTCCAAAAGTGCATGCAAATTGTCGAGTACCCATGTTTGCATGGATGTTTGTGTAAGATCAATTCTTAGGAGTAGATTTGTGGGTCAAAAGTATGTATATTTCAATGTGTATACTAAGTATGTATATTAATCCCATTTTTATTCCTGCCGGAAAAAAAAATATAAAAATAAAAGAAACTCCAACCAGAAGCATGCCATACATCTGAGTGGGCCTGGGCCCCTGCTCTCCCCAGAAATCCGCAGTGTGGCTACACCAAGCACCAGGACCGGCTAGGTGAAATCTCACACTGCTTAACAGGTCGCTTTCCATGTGCCTTTGCAACCTCCGATGCCACAGGCCGCTGATGGCTGTGTCAGAGTTCTTTCCGTGGGACAGAGGGAAAGAATTGCCACCAGCACCCGCCGCACGTCCAGCTCCCCTGTCTGCAGAGCCAGGGAGCAGGTGAGACCTGCCATGGCTTGTCCCCACAGCAGTGCTATGAGGTTTCCCCCCCAGCAGCCCACTTTTCAGAGGAGCATCCTGAGACTCGGGAAGATGTGGTGACCTTTTCAAGCCTCACAGCTAGCAGTGGGCCGAGTCACGAGTGTGTGCTCACCTAGTTAAAAGCTCGTCCAGGAACCGTTGGGCTCTGGAGAAGGCCAGCGTGGAGACGTGGGGGACGATTTCCCCCGGGAAAGCTGGTACCGTGGCCATGGCCACCTTCTCCGAGGTGCCTTCCTGGAGGGCCTGCATCCTGCAGGACTCATGCAGGTTACCAGTTCGCTCAGCTGCACACTGGGTGGGAGAAGGAAGGACATCCATGTCAGCGGCATGTCCGTGAATCCCACAAGGATGGAGGTTTGGAGCTCACTCGGGAGGTCCCAGCCCCACGGGGACGTGTGCAAGAGGAGGGACAGGAGTGCCCCGTCTGGACGAGGTTCTTGGTTTTCAAAGTGTCACCGAAGTTCCGTGCATGTTCATACAATTGCCGCCACCTCGGCGTCTTTTTTTGCCTCTTCTTCCCTTTAGCTGAGGATCAACAACCCTCCTTGTAGTAATGGTCTATATGCAGAGCCCGGGCCCTGCGAGTCCTCAAGAAACGTCCTCGTTACAGAGATGAGAGCAGGGAGGCTTGGGAAATATCAAATGTCTGCTCAAGGGCATGCAGGTCAGAACTGGGTACTGTCCTGCAGGACATTCCCTCTCAGGTACCAGAGACTTCCCTGGTACGGACATGGGTGGAGAGGGTGTGGGAACCATGTCCCTCCCCAGCGTGGGAACAGTGTACACGGTAGATATGGCCTATGAAAGCCTTTGACTTCAAAAGAGAAAGTTATGTTTTATCCTTTTACATTAAAGGGCATTTTAAGACCCTCATTATGGAGATGGCAGATTGCGCAAGGTGGCAAATGCCTGGACACTGCAGATGGGAGAAAGGCGATCACGGGGCAGGAGTCTGACCAGAGGACACCGGGAGGAGCTAATCCATGTGGTGGGTGAAAAGTGACAGGTGCCTCCGTGTCCCCATGAGGCAATAGCCAGGGAAGGAACACTGCGTTTGAGTTGGACACCTTGACGTCGGCCAGGTGAAAATTTCCATGAGTGAGCTTTCCCGGGCCAGGCTGGGAGCAAGGCCGCAGCCATCATCAGAAACTGCTGTTGGCAATGTCCGTGCCACCGCCATTTGGGTTTGGAATCTGCCTGCAGCCGTTCAAATTTTACATGTGCTCGTCCTTCCACCAGCAGTTGGCGTCCATCTCCAGCTGGGGACATTACATGTGCTGTGGTCTGAATTGTGTACCCCTAATCCCATGACCTTGCAACCCCTAGAACTTTGTTATGTGTCTGCACTTGAGTTTTAGTCTTCAAGCAAGTCATTCAGGTGACGTGAATTCAGTGGTGTGGGTCTTCATCGAATCTGACCAGTGTCCTTAGAAGAGGAGGGGAGGACACGTGGCAGTGCAGAGGGGAGTCCATGTGACACACAGAGAGAAGACAGCCATCTCCAAGCTGAGGAGCGACCCCCTCAGGCGATACCAGCCCCGCTGACAGCACCATCTCGCACTTCTAGCCTCCGGAATTGTTAGAAAATGAATGTCTGCTGTTACCACCACCCAGTGTGGTCCTGTGTTATGGCAGCCCAAGCAAGCAACCTAACGCAGTCCATTCCGACACACATCAGTGTTCTGGGCAGCACTGCTGACATGGCAGCTGAAGTGCATTAGGCCCATGTCCGACAGCACTGGAAGGCTGCGTCGCTGGGCAAATGACCTCCCCGATTGGACCAGGTCTGCAAGGACAGTGGAGCTGAGTGCTCCAGAGGATTCGTGGCAAGTGTAGTTGAAGCAACACAGACAGCGAAATGCCCAAGTGCTCATGGTCTACCGTGAAGTCAAACAACATTTCTCTCTCTGATATTTCTACAAATATGTGAGGAGCGTCTCTCTACCGTCCCATGTAGCTGGAGGGGGGCGTGGGGGTCCGCATGTCTTTGTCTTGGGGCTGTGGGACACTAGGGAGAGTCCTGGGAGGGTGCCCGGGGAGTCTCCAGATTTGAGTGTGGGTTCTGGGCACTGCCAGGTTGTGTTGGGGTTGTGGGTGTAGAGATCCTCAAGGCCAGCTCTCACCTCAGACAGGCACTGGTCTGTGTCGTCAGCCTGGTGCACCTGCACCCTGACCCCGTAGGTGGTGTAGTTGGGTCCATGGGCCAGCACCTCAATGATGTCCTCCTTGGAGCTCTGCAAAGACAGAGTGGGCACTGAGCCAGGAGGCATCAGGAACCTTCCACCTGATCTGTGGTCCTGTGTCATGGCAGACCTAGTCTAGGAGGACACAGGGAGGATGTTCCTGGCAGCCCTGCTGAGCTAGCAAGAATCGATTTGTGTCAAGGTGTAGGCACAGTGAAAGCCTGAATCATTGATGAAAACTCTGTCCTTGTTGGGATGATATGGAGTTGGGCAAGGCCACAGCTCCTGACCTGGCCGCGCTGCAATGGTTTGTCGTCCTCTGGGAGGTGATAGGTTGCAGAGAAAAGTATTCAAGACCTTAATCCCTTCCTACACCCCTAAGCCCCACCCCCGCTTCCCCCCATGTTTTTTTTTTTTTTAAATACACAGCACTATCAAGTGAGATGATGTGTATGGCTTGGAGAAGGTGTACAAGGACAGTCGGGCTGGGGCTGGTCCACAGGATACTTGGGGCAGGGAGTTCATCAGTTGAAAGGGGCATGAGGCAAAGACAGCAACAGTTGCTTTCTCTCTGATCCCAAGAAGCACAGGAAGAAAGACTGCTTTTCTCCCCTACCAGGGACCTGGTCAGGAGGATTGAAGGTACAGATCATTTTGGGAGTGGGCCTGTGAGAACTTGGAGGCCCCAGGTTTGAGTCGGACTTCTGGTCCCACCGCAGTCACCTCAGGGTCCTCGGTGTGGGGCAGCGCTCACCTCACTTTGGCACCGGACGGTTTCCCTGTCCTGACGCACTTGTCGTTTGTACCCGTTGAGGGCATAAGTGAACCTGTCAGCCAGCTCCTCTACGCTGCCCTTGTTGGAGCTCTGCAAAGACAGAGCCCGCTACCGGGCCAGGAGGCATGAGGGGCCCGGGCATTACCAGTGGGGAAGATGCCCACCACCCATTCTGCTCCCCAGATCAGGCAGAGAGGGGCATCTGCAAAGACCTCCAGGCAGGGAGTGAAGTTGATGACCCCTTGAGCACCCCTGCGATTTAACAAGTGGTTAGCGGAGCTCCGACCCCAGCACTCAGCTTCCCTTCCTGTGAGCCATGACCTGTGCAGTGAACATGACACACCCTCCAACACCCTCCAGGCTTCTGACACCATCCTGCTCCTGAGCCCAGGGTGAGCATCCCTCATCCCCCGCTTTCTTCCCCTCACCATCCCGGACACACAGACACACAGACACACACACACACACACACACACACACACACCCGGGATGAAGGGTAAGAGGTGTGGGGCTCCCCAGGTGTGACCCGCAGTTGGCGCCCAAGTGTGACCTGAAAGGGCCTGCCCTGGGTTACCTGTGTGTGCCTGGTGCCAGCGGGCGAGGGGTATCGGTGGTGGCGCTTGCTCCTGCTTCTGCAGAAAGAGAAACATCTCTCACCCTGGGCTTTCTTCTTGCCGGAGCGTCGGAAGAACGGGAAGCAACAGAGAGACATCCTGGTCTCCTGACCTTCTCCACTCAAGTGAGCTGGAAAGGCAGTTGTCTCTAGAATGTGGGCACCTGGTTACCACGGTTCCCATTTCTGTTGGGGATCTGTCCGCAGGGAAGTGAGGTCACCCCTTGAGGGTTCCATGACCTGTGCCCCTTCCGCCAATCAGAGCCACCCAAAGGCCCCTCTGGGCTGCTGACCTCTCACCTTCCTGGTCCATGTTATCTCCATACCTGTATACAAGCATCCAACACAGCCCTCCCCCCAAGCTCCCTGGGAAGAACGAGGCCCCCGGTTTGGGGAAGAAAGCCGAGTTCACACCTCCTTTTTCTTAGGGGTTCTGTGCCCTGGGGGAAGCCTCTGTGCCTCTCAGGGCCTCCCGCAGGCTCCCAAGCTGCCCAGTGGGGATGATGCTAGGCACCATTTCCCTAGGAAGTCATCAGGTGCAGATGGGACAAGGCCCCTAACAGCTGTGGGCTGGTGTCCCATGAATCTGGTACACAGACATAGAGGTGGAAGGTGACAAGAACGAGTGGGACACGGCATGGAACACTAGACCAAGGAGCCCTGGGCCCAGCCTGTGATCTCAGGGAAGTCACTGCTCATGTGGGCCTCATTTTCAAGTCTGTACCTTTAAGGGTTTGAAAGGACAGGAAATTCCGATATGGTCCCTCACTGGCCTAAAAGCTCACGGTGGTCTCTTGTTAAACTTAGCCTCGGACAAGTGCCTCATGTGGGTCCAAGCGTTAGGGGCCTTCACAGCGGCTTCGAGTGAGTCCAGCCTCCTGGTGGGAACATCCTTGTGTGTCCGCTGAGTGCTCAGTAACTGGCTTCTGAACAACATAGAGGACAGCCCAGCTGATGGGGTGTCAGGTCCTGTCAGTTGTCTTGTACTCTCGCTCTTGAGGTCCCTTCCTTCCTCTCAGCCTCTCTCTCGCTTTCCCTCTGTGTGTGCGTCTCAGTCTGTGCCACTGACCTGTTGTTCTGTCTTGAAGCTGAGTGCACACCCTTTTCCTTTCCACGTTAGAAAATCTTGGTTTTGGTAAGTGCTCCACTTTGTTCTGAGAGTGTCTTGGTCTGAGAAAAGATACGGCATATCGTGCTACTTTATTATACCTTCTAGACATAAGCTGTCAAGTCCCATGAGTGGGATCGATTTCAACCTTGACATTCCTGATAAACGATTCTAGTGTGAAGCCATCCATGTTAGCGCCGAGAGTACTAAGTAAGCCACATTGACTTCAGGGCCTCCTGACACCATGTGTTCTCTGTGACCTGTCAACCTCTAGTATCGCCGGGTCCCTAAGCATTCTCTACCGGCAGCCCGAAGGATCTTTTGAAAATGTCAATATGATCATGTCTCTTATGAAAACTAACAGTGGTCTCCTATGGCTTTCGAAATGAGTCCCAAATCCTTAGCATGTGCGTCCAGGCCCTCCATGATCCGACCTTAGCTTCTTTTGCAGCCTTGTCTCTCCCTCACCCCTTTTCTGTGGTCACACTTTGAGATCCTCATTGGCATCACACTCTGGCAGCCCAGCTTAGAGCTGTGCCATGCCCTGTGTCCCAATGCCTCCCTCTGGAGTCGGTGGAAGGCTGATGTTGTTTCCGGCATCTCCCATCTTTCCCCTGTCCTGCTCTCTGCTCCCTGCTCCCCTAGTTGTTTTGCTTTTGTTTTCGTTCTTGTTGTTGTTGTTTTCTGCAATACCGTGAAATGCTACAACCTTGTCCACCCTCAGGAGCGTTAAGGATCTCATTCAGTGTGGCAGCTGAGAAGTATAAGCAGCAGAGTAGTGATGAAGCTAACAGTAGGGATTTGTCTTTCTCACAAAATAACAAGTCCACAGGTAGGTGGATCCAATATTGAAGTCACCTGCTCAATGATGTCAGGGTAAGCTCCCAGCATCAACGAGAGGAAAAGAAATCCACTCTTCGCTATTGTGCTTCATATCAGGGAGGAAAACAGTGTCTCAGAAATCAACTATGAGACTCTGGCGTGAACCCTTGGGCAGAACAGGCCGAATTGCAAGGGACATGGGGCAGTTTAGTGTCAAACTGCTCCTGAAGGAGGTGCCTCAGGCCAGGAGGAGGTGGTGAGGGGAAGGGCAGTGGCGACGTGTCGGATGGTGAGCTTGCTGTTGCTACTGTGATCACTGATGGCCCCGTACATTTCTTCTGTGTGGACCTGTGGAGGAAAGGTGTCCCGAGATTCAGGGATGACTGTTTCACAACGGTTTCCTAGTGTTTTGAAGTACCGTGTCTCATAGGGTCCATATTATCCACATAGAACTTGTTAAACATACATGTTTTTATTGATCTCAGAGAGAGGAAGGGAAAGGGAACAGAGAGAGCCGGGGGTGGGGGTGCGGGGGGCGGGGTGGGTGGGGTAGGGGGAGGTGTGAGGAGGCTGGGGAAGGGGAGAGAGAAACATCAAGGATGAGAGAGCATCATCGGTCTCATAGCCCCTAGCGCTCAACCCAGGTATGGGCCCTGGCTGGGAATGAAACGGGGATCCCTTGGTTCTGGGGTCGACGCTCAAGCACTGAGCCACGCCAGCCCGGCAGCCACATATCACTTTCAAATGAAACTTTTATTAATTCAAATGTAGTAAAACTTAAAATTCACTGAGACATTTAGGTTTCTCTTGTTGGATACCTGAGGAGTGTTGGCTTGGCGTATCGACCAGCTGTTTTGCCTTGAAAGCAAATATGAAATGAAAGAAAGGAAATGTGTCCCCCCTCAGAGCAAGAGTGTTCACATGAGAACGATGAGCTTTGGATGATTGGGCCACAGCACTGAATGGATCCCTCTTGCACAGCGTGCCTCCTTTTGAAATACTCACCGGTGGCATTCCTTTGTCCTTTTCTGCTTAGAATTTTCTGACATGATGGTTTTCATTTTAATTATAGATTGTTCCAGTGGTGGTGTCAGTGAACTATGGCCCTTCCGGTAGAACCAGGGCTGTGTACCTTGTTTCCGTACCGTCCTGTTCCAGTGGAACCATTGCCTCCTCCTAAGCTGAGTTTGACTGGTGAGTTAAATTCTGGGCTCATGGAGGAAGGGGAATGATTCAGGAAGTGTTTAGTGGAGGGAGTTGTTTTGAGTTACTCCTGTTGCCACCAAAGCAATGCTCTTGCTATCCCTAGTGACTTGCCATATGGTTAAGAGCTAGCCTAGTGGTTGTTTCTGGCCAAATAGCAAATCCAGCTAAACAGCCAGGGAAGTAGAATGCCCCCCATTACGTAATTTTTCCTTTCATGAGACCATTTCAAGAGACAAATTGGCACTTGGGAAAGTTTAGAAAGCTGTGATTGAGTCTGGCCAGTGTTGCACAGCGGTGGGGCGTCCGCCCGTGAACCAGGCAGGAGTGCACAGTTGGTTTGATTCCGGGTCAGGGCACAGGCCCGGTTGCAGCCTGGATCACCAATAGGGGTCGTGAAGGAGGCCACTGATCCATGCTTCTCTCTCATGGTTTACGTTTCTGTGTCGCCCTTTCTCCCTCCCTGCAATCAATCAAAGTGTATTTTTAAAATATATACTGAGTCTAGCCCCGGCTGATGTGGCTCGTTGGATGGGCCTCTCCCCTTGCACTGAAAGGTTTCCGGATCAGTTCCCAGGGAGGGCACGTGGCAGGGTTTTGCGGTCAGTTCCATGGCGGGGGTGGGCAGGAGGCGGCTGGTGCGCCTCTCATCTGTGTTCTCTGCCTCTCCCTTCCTCTCTCTACTGTCTGTCTATATATTGGAGGTATGATCCTTGTGTCAACCAGAACCTATACATGAAGCAAAATGAGAAGAAACTGTCACTTCTGATAGTTTTCACTTGTGACAGTTCACTAGTGTGAACATTTGGGTGTATATATTTCCAGATTTTATTTCCCCATTTTATCAGTGTATAGGTAGTTATCAGAAAAACTTAAATGTTTCAAAACTTATTTTAAAACTGTATTATACAGTGAGCATCCTTCCATGTCAGCGTATATGTGTACGTGTGTGTGTGTGTGTGTGTATGGAATTACGTATATGTACATGAGGAGACATGGCCTACACGTGTTTTTAATCAACAAGTGTATTTATTCAAAAAGAGTATTTAACTTAATGGGAAATAGTCTACATAAATAGGTAGGTAATTTTAGAAATTATCCTTATTTACTATTATAAATGTACAGTTGGGATGTATTCCTCTGAATTATTTAAGATAATCGCCTAGAAGTCTTCTGACAGCACGAGAGAAGGCTTCCAGCGCAGCCAGTAGCTGGCTCCATAATGGCTTCAGGTACTGCCTCGGGCCAGGCCAGGCCAGGGCAGGGCCTCTCGTTGGACCAGGCTCTGGCCCCTGAGCAGGCCCTTCCTCTGGCTCTGGAGAGCTCTGGAGCTCTGGGCGTGGACCTGGGGCAGGAGAAAGAGACAGATTGACTCACACACCTGGCTTTCCTGTGACTTTGCGCAGGCAGGAAAGATGCCACCGCCTTTAAGGGAACTCCAGCCCGTGAGCCTGCCCTCCCCCGATGATCTGCCCAGGTGATCAGTCCCCCTCACCTTGTTGAGTTGCCTCGGTGGGCTCAAGATGCTGCAGCTCCAAGCATAGATTCTGGGCGTGGCCCACCAAGTGTGAGGCAGGGGAGTTGACGGGCACCAAGGCCTGCTCTACCTCGAACCGGGCGAAAGGAAGGGGCTGCCCCAAACCCTGGACCTGGTCCAGCCAGGTCCCCACCATCGCAGCCAAGGCCCTGGGGAGAGGCAGGTGGGCAGCAGAGTCTGAGTCCTGGTCTTTCCTTCCACTCTGCCCTCCCATGGCACACTTGCTTAGATCTGAGGCTCTGTGCAGGCCCCCCTTGCCCACCCAGGGCACAGCCCCATGCCACCCCCAGCCCCTGTGTGGCTGTCCGGGTTGTAGCAGGTGTGGGATCCAGCAGGTTCAACACGGAGTCTGTGTGAGACTCTTCTTCCCACTGGCAGCGCTCCTGAAGGTCCAGTGCACTGCCCACCCCCATCCTCCAGGCCCTGGGCATCGGGGCTGAGGACTGAGACAGACTTGTGAGCAGCCTGCTCACCACAGTCCTGTTCTGAGCCTGGCCACGGTGGTCAGGGGAGATGGCTGTGGAGAGGGGCAGGCAGAGCGGGGTGGGTCTGTGGCGGGGAGGGGACTGTGAGGGACAACTGAGCCCAGCGTCCCCTCTGGGTCTTCAAGGCCCGGGACCCCACCCACTGTCGTCTTTGACTCCTGTCCTCCTGGAAGGGAAGACTCCAGAGCTCAGGCCTTTCTTGGGAATCAGATGATGCATAAGATCAGGGTTCTGCCAGGCTCTCTCTCCCCCCCCACCCCCCCGGCCCCCCTCCCACAGTCCCCACTGTGCTGACTCTGGGGGCCCTCCTTCTGGACCCGGAGACCACTCACTGTATGACGTGGTCCTGTGGTGTGTCACCCCGGTCATTGTAAGCCGCTGTGCCTCCAGATGGAAAAATCACTCTGATGGCATCAGCCCTCATGCATGGTGGACACGACCTGCGAATGATGGACAGCGTGACTGCTGGACCCATTGCCCAGAACTGAGGCCCAGGGATTGTGTCTGCTTCATTCCTTGAGTCAGGCTAAGTGTCTCCAAAAGTGCATGCAAATTGTCGAGTACCCATGTTTGCATGGATGTTTGTGTAAGATCAATTCTTAGGAGTAGATTTGTGGGTCAAAAGTATGTATATTTCAATGTGTATACTAAGTATGTATATTAATCCCATTTTTATTCCTGCCGGAAAAAAAAATATAAAAATAAAAGAAACTCCAACCAGAAGCATGCCATACATCTGAGTGGGCCTGGGCCCCTGCTCTCCCCAGAAATCCGCAGTGTGGCTACACCAAGCACCAGGACCGGCTAGGTGAAATCTCACACTGCTTAACAGGTCGCTTTCCATGTGCCTTTGCAACCTCCGATGCCACAGGCCGCTGATGGCTGTGTCAGAGTTCTTTCCGTGGGACAGAGGGAAAGAATTGCCACCAGCACCCGCCTCACGTCCAGCTCCCCTGTCTGCAGAGCCAGGGAGCAGGTGAGACCTGCCATGGCTTGTCCCCACAGCAGTGCTATGAGGTTTCCCCCCCAGCAGCCCACTTTTCAGAGGAGCATCCTGAGACTCGGGAAGATGTGGTGACCTTTTCAAGCCTCACAGCTAGCAGTGGGCCGAGTCACGAGTGTGTGCTCACCTAGTTAAAAGCTCGTCCAGGAACCGTTGGGCTCTGGAGAAGGCCAGCGTGGAGACGTGGGGGACGATTTCCCCCGGGAAAGCTGGTACCGTGGCCATGGCCACCTTCTCCGAGGTGCCTTCCTGGAGGGCCTGCATCCTGCAGGACTCATGCAGGTTACCAGTTCGCTCAGCTGCACACTGGGTGGGAGAAGGAAGGACATCCATGTCAGCGGCATGTCCGTGAATCCCACAAGGATGGAGGTTTGGAGCTCACTCGGGAGGTCCCAGCCCCACGGGGACGTGTGCAAGAGGAGGGACAGGAGTGCCCCGTCTGGACGAGGTTCTTGGTTTTCAAAGTGTCACCGAAGTTCCGTGCATGTGCATACAATTGCCGCCACCTCGGCGTCTTTTTTTGCCTCTTCTTCCCTTTAGCTGAGGATCAACAACCCTCCTTGTAGTAATGGTCTATATGCAGAGCCCGGGCCCTGCGAGTCCTCAAGAAACGTCCTCGTTACAGAGACGAGAACAGGGAGGCTTGGGAAATATCAAATGTCTGCTCAAGGGCATGCAGGTCAGAACTGGGTACTGTCCTGCAGGACATTCCCTCTCAGGTACCAGAGACTTACCTGGTACGGACATGGGTGGAGAGGGTGTGGGAACCATGTCCCTCCCCAGCGTGGGAACAGTGTACACGGTAGATATGGCCTATGAAAGCCTTTGACTTCAAAAGAGAAAGTTATGTTTTATCCTTTTACATTAAAGGGCATTTTAAGACCCTCATTATGGAGATGGCAGATTGCGCAAGGTGGCAAATGCCTGGACACTGCAGATGGGAGAAAGGCGATCACGGGGCAGGAGTCTGACCAGAGGACACCGGGAGGAGCTAATCCATGTGGTGGGTGAAAAGTGACAGGTGCCTCCGTGTCCCCATGAGGCAATAGCCAGGGAAGGAACACTGCGTTTGAGTTGGACACCTTGACGTCGGCCAGGTGAAAATTTCCATGAGTGAGCTTTCCCGGGCCAGGCTGGGAGCAAGGCCGCAGCCATCATCAGAAACTGCTGTTGGCAATGTCCGTGCCACCGCCATTTGGGTTTGGAATCTGCCTGCAGCCGTTCAAATTTTACATGTGCTCGTCCTTCCACCAGCAGTTGGCGTCCATCTCCAGCTGGGGACATTACATGTGCTGTGGTCTGAATTGTGTACCCCTAATCCCATGACCTTGCAACCCCTAGAACTTTGTTATGTGTCTGCACTTGAGTTTTAGTCTTCAAGCAAGTCATTCAGGTGACGTGAATTCAGTGGTGTGGGTCTTCATCGAATCTGACCAGTGTCCTTAGAAGAGGAGGGGAGGACACGTGGCAGTGCAGAGGGGAGTCCATGTGACACACAGAGAGAAGACAGCCATCTCCAAGCTGAGGAGCGACCCCCTCAGGCGATACCAGCCCCGCTGACAGCACCATCTCGCACTTCTAGCCTCCGGAATTGTTAGAAAATGAATGTCTGCTGTTACCACCACCCAGTGTGGTCCTGTGTTATGGCAGCCCAAGCAAGCAACCTAACGCAGTCCATTCCGACACACATCAGTGTTCTGGGCAGCACTGCTGACATGGCAGCTGAAGTGCATTAGGCCCATGTCCGACAGCACTGGAAGGCTGCGTCGCTGGGCAAATGACCTCCCCGATTGGACCAGGTCTGCAAGGACAGTGGAGCTGAGTGCTCCAGAGGATTCGTGGCAAGTGTAGTTGAAGCAACACAGACAGCGAAATGCCCAAGTGCTCATGGTCTACCGTGAAGTCAAACAACATTTCTCTCTCTGATATTTCTACAAATATGTGAGGAGCGTCTCTCTACCGTCCCATGTAGCTGGAGGGGGGCGTGGGGGTCCGCATGTCTTTGTCTTGGGGCTGTGGGACACTAGGGAGAGTCCTGGGAGGGTGCCCGGGGAGTCTCCAGATTTGAGTGTGGGTTCTGGGCACTGCCAGGTTGTGTTGGGGTTGTGGGTGTAGAGATCCTCAAGGCCAGCTCTCACCTCAGACAGGCACTGGTCTGTGTCGTCAGCCTGGTGCACCTGCACCCTGACCCCGTAGGTGGTGTAGTTGGGTCCATGGGCCAGCACCTCAATGATGTCCTCCTTGGAGCTCTGCAAAGACAGAGTGGGCACTGAGCCAGGAGGCATCAGGAACCTTCCACCTGATCTGTGGTCCTGTGTCATGGCAGACCTAGTCTAGGAGGACACAGGGAGGATGTTCCTGGCAGCCCTGCTGAGCTAGCAAGAATCGATTTGTGTCAAGGTGTAGGCACAGTGAAAGCCTGAATCATTGATGAAAACTCTGTCCTTGTTGGGATGATATGGAGTTGGGCAAGGCCACAGCTCCTGACCTGGCCGCGCTGCAATGGTTTGTCGTCCTCTGGGAGGTGATAGGTTGCAGAGAAAAGTATTCAAGACCTTAATCCCTTCCTACACCCCTAAGCCCCACCCCCGCTTCCCCCCATGTTTTTTTTTTTTTTAAATACACAGCACTATCAAGTGAGATGATGTGTATGGCTTGGAGAAGGTGTACAAGGACAGTCGGGCTGGGGCTGGTCCACAGGATACTTGGGGCAGGGAGTTCATCAGTTGAAAGGGGCATGAGGCAAAGACAGCAACAGTTGCTTTCTCTCTGATCCCAAGAAGCACAGGAAGAAAGACTGCTTTTCTCCCCTACCAGGGACCTGGTCAGGAGGATTGAAGGTACAGATCATTTTGGGAGTGGGCCTGTGAGAACTTGGAGGCCCCAGGTTTGAGTCGGACTTCTGGTCCCACCGCAGTCACCTCAGGGTCCTCGGTGTGGGGCAGCGCTCACCTCACTTTGGCACCGGACGGTTTCCCTGTCCTGACGCACTTGTCGTTTGTACCCGTTGAGGGCATAAGTGAACCTGTCAGCCAGCTCCTCTACGCTGCCCTTGTTGGAGCTCTGCAAAGACAGAGCCCGCTACCGGGCCAGGAGGCATGAGGGGCCCGGGCATTACCAGTGGGGAAGATGCCCACCACCCATTCTGCTCCCCAGATCAGGCAGAGAGGGGCATCTGCAAAGACCTCCAGGCAGGGAGTGAAGTTGATGACCCCTTGAGCACCCCTGCGATTTAACAAGTGGTTAGCGGAGCTCCGACCCCAGCACTCAGCTTCCCTTCCTGTGAGCCATGACCTGTGCAGTGAACATGACACACCCTCCAACACCCTCCAGGCTTCTGACACCATCCTGCTCCTGAGCCCAGGGTGAGCATCCCTCATCCCCCGCTTTCTTCCCCTCACCATCCCGGACACACAGACACACAGACACACACACACACACACACACACACACACACCCGGGATGAAGGGTAAGAGGTGTGGGGCTCCCCAGGTGTGACCCGCAGTTGGCGCCCAAGTGTGACCTGAAAGGGCCTGCCCTGGGTTACCTGTGTGTGCCTGGTGCCAGCGGGCGAGGGGTATCGGTGGTGGCGCTTGCTCCTGCTTCTGCAGAAAGAGAAACATCTCTCACCCTGGGCTTTCTTCTTGCCGGAGCGTCGGAAGAACGGGAAGCAACAGAGAGACATCCTGGTCTCCTGACCTTCTCCACTCAAGTGAGCTGGAAAGGCAGTTGTCTCTAGAATGTGGGCACCTGGTTACCACGGTTCCCATTTCTGTTGGGGATCTGTCCGCAGGGAAGTGAGGTCACCCCTTGAGGGTTCCATGACCTGTGCCCCTTCCGCCAATCAGAGCCCCCCAAAGGCCCCTCTGGGCTGCTGACCTCTCACCTTCCTGGTCCATGTTATCTCCATACCTGTATAGAAGCATCCAACACAGCCCTCCCCCCAAGCTCCCTGGGAAGAACGAGGCCCCCGGTTTGGGGAAGAAAGCCGAGTTCACACCTCCTTTTTCTTAGGGGTTCTGTGCCCTGGGGGAAGCCTCTGTGCCTCTCAGGGCCTCCCGCAGGCTCCCAAGCTGCCCAGTGGGGATGATGCTAGGCACCATTTCCCTAGGAAGTCATCAGGTGCAGATGGGACAAGGCCCCTAACAGCTGTGGGCTGGTGTCCCATGAATCTGGTACACAGACATAGAGGTGGAAGGTGACAAGAACGAGTGGGACACGGCATGGAACACTAGACCAAGGAGCCCTGGGCCCAGCCTGTGATCTCAGGGAAGTCACTGCTCATGTGGGCCTCATTTTCAAGTCTGTACCTTTAAGGGTTTGAAAGGACAGGAAATTCCGATATGGTCCCTCACTGGCCTAAAAGCTCACGGTGGTCTCTTGTTAAACTTAGCCTCGGACAAGTGCCTCATGAGGGTCCAAGCGTTAGGGGCCTTCACAGCGGCTTCGAGTGAGTCCAGCCTCCTGGTGGGAACATCCTTGTGTGTCCGCTGAGTGCTCAGTAACTGGCTTCTGAACAACATAGAGGACAGCCCAGCTGATGGGGTGTCAGGTCCTGTCAGTTGTCTTGTACTCTCGCTCTTGAGGTCCCTTCCTTCCTCTCAGCCTCTCTCTCGCTTTCCCTCTGTGTGTGCGTCTCAGTCTGTGCCACTGACCTGTTGTTCTGTCTTGAAGCTGAGTGCACACCCTTTTCCTTTCCACGTTAGAAAATCTTGGTTTTGGTAAGTGCTCCACTTTGTTCTGAGAGTGTCTTGGTCTGAGAAAAGATACGGCATATCGTGCTACTTTATTATACCTTCTAGACATAAGCTGTCAAGTCCCATGAGTGGGATCGATTTCAACCTTGACATTCCTGATAAACGATTCTAGTGTGAAGCCATCCATGTTAGCGCCGAGAGTACTAAGTAAGCCACATTGACTTCAGGGCCTCCTGACACCATGTGTTCTCTGTGACCTGTCAACCTCTAGTATCGCCGGGTCCCTAAGCATTCTCTACCGGCAGCCCGAAGGATCTTTTGAAAATGTCAATATGATCATGTCTCTTATGAAAACTAACAGTGGTCTCCTATGGCTTTCGAAATGAGTCCCAAATCCTTAGCATGTGCGTCCAGGCCCTCCATGATCCGACCTTAGCTTCTTTTGCAGCCTTGTCTCTCCCTCACCCCTTTTCTGTGGTCACACTTTGAGATCCTCATTGGCATCACACTCTGGCAGCCCAGCTTAGAGCTGTGCCATGCCCTGTGTCCCAATGCCTCCCTCTGGAGTCGGTGGAAGGCTGATGTTGTTTCCGGCATCTCCCATCTTTCCCCTGTCCTGCTCTCTGCTCCCCTAGTTGTTTTGCTTTTGTTTTCGTTCTTGTTGTTGTTGTTTTCTGCAATACCGTGAAATGCTACAACCTTGTCCACCCTCAGGAGCGTTAAGGATCTCATTCAGTGTGGCAGCTGAGAAGTATAAGCAGCAGAGTAGTGATGAAGCTAACAGTAGGGATTTGTCTTTCTCACAAAATAACAAGTCCACAGGTAGGTGGATCCAATATTGAAGTCACCTGCTCAATGATGTCAGGGTAAGCTCCCAGCATCAACGAGAGGAAAAGAAATCCACTCTTCGCTATTGTGCTTCATATCAGGGAGGAAAACAGTGTCTCAGAAATCAACTATGAGACTCTGGCGTGAACCCTTGGGCAGAACAGGCCGAATTGCAAGGGACATGGGGCAGTTTAGTGTCAAACTGCTCCTGAAGGAGGTGCCTCAGCCCAGGAGGAGGTGGTGAGGGGAAGGACGTGTCGGATGGTGAGCTTGCTGTTGCTACTGTGATCACTGATGGCCCCGTACATTTCTTCTGTGTGGACCTGTGGAGGAAAGGTGTCCCGAGATTCAGGGATGACTGTTTCACAACGGTTTCCTAGTGTTTTGAAGTACCGTGTCTCATAGGGTCCATATTATCCACATAGAACTTGTTAAACATATATGTTTTTATTGATCTCAGAGAGAGGAAGGGAAAGGGAACAGAGAGAGCCAGGGGTGGGGGTGTGGGGGGGGGGGGGCGGGTGGGGTAGGGGGAGGTGTGAGGAGGCTGGGGATGGGGAGAGAGAAACATCAATGATGAGAGAGCATCATCGGTCTCATAGCCCCTAGCGCTCACCCCAGGTACGGGCCCTGGCTGGGAATGAAACGGGGATCCCTTGGTTCTGGGGTCGACGCTCAAGCACTGAGCCACGCCAGCCCGGCAGCCACATATCACTTTCAAATGAAACTTTTATTAATTCAATTGTAGTAAAACTTAAAATTCACTGAGACGCCGAAACCGGTTTGGCTCAGTGGATAGAGCGTCGGCCTGCGGACTGAAAGGTCCCAGGTTCGATTCCGGTCAAGGGCATGTACCTGGGTTGCGGGCACATCCCCGGTGGGGGATGTGCAGGAGGCGGCTGGTCGATGTTTCTCTCTCATCGATGTTTCTGACTCTCTATCTCTCTCTCTTCCTCTCTGTAAAAAATCAATAAAATATATTTAAAAAAAAAATTCACTGAGACATTTAGGTTTCTCTTGTTGGATACCTGAGGAGTGTTGGCTTGGCGTATCGACCAGCTGTTTTGCCTTGAAAGCAAATATGAAATGAAAGAAAGGAAATGTGTCCCCCCTCAGAGCAAGAGTGTTCACATGAGAACGATGAGCTTTGGATGATTGGGCCACAGCACTGAATGGATCCCTCTTGCACAGCGTGCCTCCTTTTGAAATACTCACCGGTGGCATTCCTTTGTCCTTTTCTGCTTAGAATTTTCTGACATGATGGTTTTCATTTTAATTATAGATTGTTCCAGTGGTGGTGTCAGTGAACTATGGCCCTTCCGGTAGAACCAGGGCTGTGTACCTTGTTTCCGTACCGTCCTGTTCCAGTGGAACCATTGCCTCCTCCTAAGCTGAGTTTGACTGGTGAGTTAAATTCTGGGCTCATGGAGGAAGGGGAATGATTCAGGAAGTGTTTAGTGGAGGGAGTTGTTTTGAGTTACTCCTGTTGCCACCAAAGCAATGCTCTTGCTATCCCTAGTGACTTGCCATATGGTTAAGAGCTAGCCTAGTGGTTGTTTCTGGCCAAATAGCAAATCCAGCTAAACAGCCAGGGGAGTAGAATGCCCCCCATTACGTAATTTTTCCTTTCATGAGACCATTTCAAGAGACAAATTGGCACTTGGGAAAGTTTAGAAAGCTGTGATTGAGTCTGGCCAGTGTTGCACAGTGGTGGAGCGTCCGCCCGTGAACCAGGCAGGAGTGCACAGTTGGTTTGATTCCGGGTCAGGGCACAGGCCCGGTTGCAGCCTGGATCACCAATAGGGGTCGTGAAGGAGGCCACCGATCCATGCTTCTCTCTCATGGTTTACGTTTCTGTGTCGCCCTTTCTCCCTCCCTGCAATCAATCAAAGTGTATTTTTAAAATATATACTGAGTCTAGCCCCGGCTGATGTGGCTCGTTGGATGGGCCTCTCCCCTTGCGCTGAAAGGTTTCCGGATCAGTTCCCAGGGAGGGCACGTGGCAGGGTTTTGCGGTCAGTTCCATGGCGGGGGTGGGCAGGAGGCGGCTGGTGCGCCTCTCATCTGTGTTCTCTGCCTCTCCCTTCCTCTCTCTACTGTCTGTCTATATATTGGAGGTATGATCCTTGTGTCAACCAGAACCTATACATGAAGCAAAATGAGAAGAAACTGTCACTTCTGATAGTTTTCACTTGTGACAGTTCACTAGTGTGAACATTTGGGTGTATATATTTCCAGATTTTATTTCCCCATTTTATCAGTGTATAGGTAGTTATCAGAAAAACTTAAATGTTTCAAAACTTATTTTAAAACTGTATTATACAGTGAGCATCCTTCCATGTCAGCGTATATGTGTACGTGTGTGTGTGTGTGTGTGTGTGTGTGTATGGAATTACGTATATGTACATGAGGAGACATGGCCTACACGTGTTTTTAATCAACAAGTGTATTTATTCAAAAAGAGTATTTAACTTAATGGGAAATAGTCTACATAAATAGGTAGGTACTTTTAGAAATTATCCTTATTTACTATCATAAATGTATAGTTGGGATGTATTCCTCTGAATTATTTAAGATAATCGCCTAGAACTCTTCTGACAGCACGAGAGAAGGCTTCCAGCGCAGCCAGTAGCTGGCTCCATAATGGCTTCAGGTACTGCCTCGGGCCAGGCCAGGCCAGGGCAGGGCCTCTCGTTGGACCAGGCTCTGGCCCCTGAGCAGGCCCTTCCTCTGGCTCTGGAGAGCTCTGGAGCTCTGGGCGTGGACCTGGGGCAGGAGAAAGAGACAGATTGCCTCACACACCTGGCTTTCCTGTGACTTTGCGCAGGCAGGAAAGATGCCACCGCCTTTAAGGGAACTCCAGCCCATGAGCCTGCCCTCCCCCGATGATCTGCCCAGGTGATCAGTCCCCCTCACCTTGTTGAGTTGCCTCGGTGGGCTCAAGATGCTGCAGCTCCAAGCATAGATTCTGGGCGTGGCCCACCAAGTGTGAGGCAGGGGAGTTGACGGGCACCAAGGCCTGCTCTACCTCGAACCGGGCGAAAGGAAGGGGCTGCCCCAAACCCTGGACCTGGTCCAGCCAGGTCCCCACCATCGCAGCCAAGGCCCTGGGGAGAGGCAGGTGGGCAGCAGAGTCTGAGTCCTGGTCTTTCCTTCCACTCTGCCCTCCCATGGCACACTTGCTTAGATCTGAGGCTCTGTGCAGGCCCCCCTTGCCCACCCAGGGGACAGCCCCATGCCACCCCCGGCCCCTGTGTGGCTGTCCGGGTTGTAGCAGGTGTGGGATCCAGCAGGTTCAACACGGAGTCTGTGTGAGACTCTTCTTCCCACTGGCAGCGCTCCTGAAGGTCCAGTGCACTGCCCACCCCCATCCTCCAGGCCCTGGGCATCGGGGCTGAGGACTGAGACAGACTTGTGAGCAGTCTGCTCACCACAGGCCTGTTCTGAGCCTGGCCACGGTGGTCAGGGGAGATGGCTGTGGAGAGGGGCAGGCAGAGCGGGGTGGGTCTGTGGTGGGGAGGGGACTGTGAGGGACAACTGAGCCCAGCGTCCCCTCTGAGTCTTCAAGGCCCGGGACCCCACCCACTGTCGTCTTTGACTCCTGTCCTCCTGGAAGGGAAGACTCCAGAGCTCAGGCCTTTCTTGGGAATCAGATGATGCATAAGATCAGGGTTCTGCCAGGCTCTCTCTCCCCCCCCCCCCCGGCCCCCCTCCCACAGTCCCCACTGTGCTGACTCTGGGGGCCCTCCTTCTGGACCCGGAGACCACTCACTGTATGACGTGGTCCTGTGGTGTGTCACCCCGGTCATTGTAAGCAGCTGTGCCTCCAGATGGAAAAATCACTCTGATGGCATCAGCCCTCATGCATGGTGGACACGACCTGCGAATGATGGACAGCGTGACTGCTGGACCCATTGCCCAGAACTGAGGCCCAGGGATTGTGTCTGCTTCATTCCTTGAGTCAGGCTAAGTGTCTCCACAAGTGCATGCAAATTGTCGACTACCCATGTTTGCATGGATGTTTGTGTAAGATCAATTCTTAGGAGTAGATTTGTGGGTCAAAAGTATGTATATTTCAATGTGTATATTAAGTATGTATATTAATCCCATTTTTATTCCTGCCGGAAAAAAAAAAAATAAAAATAAAAGAAACTCCAACCAGAAGCATGCCATACATCTGAGTGGGCCTGGGCCCCTGCTCTCCCCAGAAATCGCCAGTGTGGCTACACCAAGCACCAGAACCGGCTAGGTGAAATCTCACACTGCTTAACAGGTCGCTTTCCATGTGCCTTTCCAAGCTCCAATGCCACAGGCCACTGATGGCTGTGTCAGAGTTCTTTCCGTGGGACAGAGGGAAAGAATTGCCACCAGCAACCGCCGCACGTCCAGCTCCCCTGTCTGCAGAGCCAGGGAGCAGGTGAGACCTGCCATGGCTTGTCCCCACAGCAGTGCTATGAGGTTTCTCCCCCAGCAGCCCACTTTTCAGAGGAGCATCCTGAGACTCGGGAAGATGTGGTGACCTTTTCAAGCCTCACAGCTAGCAGTGGGCCGAGTCACGAGTGTGTGCTCACCTAGTTAAAAGCTCGTCCAGGAACCGTTGGGCTCTGGAGAAGGCCAGCGTGGAGACGTGGGGGACGATTTCCCCCGGGAAAGCTGGTACCGTGGCCATGGCCACCTTCTCCGAGGTGCCTTCCTGGAGGGCCTGCATCCTGCAGGACTCATGCAGGTTACCAGTTCGCTCAGCTGCACACTGGGTGGGAGAAGGAAGGACATCCATGTCAGCGGCATGACCGTGAATCCCACAAGGATGGAGGTTTGGAGCTCACTCGGGAGGTCCCAGCCCCACGGGGACGTGTGCAAGAGGAGGGACAGGAGTGCCCCGTCTGGACGAGGTTCTTGGTTTTCAAAGTGTCACCGAAGTTCCGTGCATGTTCATACAATTGCCGCCACCTCGGCGTCTTTTTTTGCCTCTTCTTCCCTTTAGCTGAGGATCAACAACCCTCCTTGTAGTAATGGTCTATATGCAGAGCCCGGGCCCTGCGAGTCCTCAAGAAACGTCCTCGTTACAGAGATGAGAACAGGGAGGCTTGGGAAATATCAAATGTCTGCTCAAGGGCATGCAGGTCAGAACTGGGTACTGTCCTGCATGACATTCCCTCTCAGGTACCAGAGACTTCCCTGGTACGGACATGGGTGGAGAGGGTGTGGGAACCATGTCGCTCCCCAGCGTGGGAACAGTGTACATGGTAGATATGGCCTATGAAAGCCTTTGACTTCAAAAGAGAAAGTTATGTTTTATCCTTTTACATTAAAGGGCATTTTAAGACCCTCATTATGGAGATGGCAGATTGCGCAAGGTGGCAAATGCCTGGACACTGCAGATGGGAGAAAGGCGATCACGGGGCAGGAGTCTGACCAGAGGACACCGGGAGGAGCTAATCCATGTGGTGGGTGAAAAGTGACAGGTGCCTCCGTGTCCCCATGAGGCAATAGCCAGGGAAGGAACACTGCGTTTGAGTTGGACACCTTGACGTCGGCCAGGTGAAAATTTCAATGAGTGAGCTTTCCCGGGCCAGGCTGGGAGCAAGGCCGCAGCCATCATCAGAAACTGCTGTTGGCAACGTCCGTGCCACCGCCCTTTGGGTTTGGAATGTGCCTGCAGCCGTTCAAATTTTACATGTGCTCGTCCTTCCACCAGCAGTTGGCGTCCATCTCCAGCTGGGGACATTACATGTGCTGTGGTCTGAATTGTGTACCCCTAATCCCATGACCTTGCAACCCCTAGAACTTTGTTATGTGTCTGCACTTGAGTTTTCGTCTTCAAGCAAGTCATTCAGGTGACGTGAATTCAGTGGTGTGGGTCTTCATCGAATCTGACCAGTGTCCTTAGAAGAGGAGGGGAGGACACGTGGCAGTGCAGAGGGGAGTCCATGTGACACACAGAGAGAAGACAGCCATCTCCAAGCTGAGGAGCGACCCCCTCAGGCGATACCAGCCCCGCTGACAGCACCATCTCGCACTTCTAGCCTCCGGAATTGTGAGAAAATGAATGTCTGCTGTTAGCACCACCCAGTGTGGTCCTGTGTTATGGCAGCCCAAGCAAGCAACCTAACGCAGTCCATTCCGACACACATCAGTGTTCCGGGCAGCACTGCTGACATGGCAGCTGAAGTGCATTAGGCCCATGTCCGACAGCACTGGAAGGCTGCGTCGCTGGGCAAATGACCTCCCCGACTGGACCAGGTCTGCAAGGACAGTGGAGCTGAGTGCTCCAGAGGATTCGTGGCAAGTGTAGTTGAAGCAACACAGACAGCGAAATGCCCAAGTGCTCATGGTCTACCGTGAAGTCAAACAACATTTCTCTCTCTGATATTTCTACAAATATGTGAGGAGCGTCTCTCTACCGTCCCATGTAGCTGGAGGGGGGCGTGGGGGTCCGCATGTCTTTGTCTTGGGGCTGTGGGACACTAGGGAGAGTCCTGGGAGGGTGCCCGGGGAGTCTCCAGATTTGAGTGTGGGTTCTGGGCACTGCCAGGTTGTGTTGGGGTTGTGGGTGTAGAGATCCTCAAGGCCAGCTCTCACCTCAGACAGGCACTGGTCTGTGTTGTCAGCCTGGTGCACCTGCACCCTGACCCCGTAGGTGGTGTAGTTGGGTCCATGGGCCAGCACCTCAATGATGTCCTCCTTGGAGCTCTGCAAAGACAGAGTGGGCACTGAGCCAGGAGGCATCAGGAACCTTCCACCCGATCTGTGGTCCTGTGTCATGGCAGACCTAGTCTACGAGGACACAGGGAGGATGTTCCTGGCAGCCCTGCTGAGCTAGCAAGAATCGATTTGTGTCAAGGTGTAGGCACAGTGAAAGCCTGAATCACTGATGAAAACTCTGTCCTTGTTGGGATGATATGGAGTTGGGTAAGGCCACAGCTCCTGACCTGGCCGCGCTGCAATGGTTTGTCGTCCTCTGGGAGGTGATAGGTTGCAGAGAAAAGTATTCAAGACCTTAATCCCTTCCTACACCCCTAACCCCCAACCCCGCTTCCCCCCATGTTTTTTTTTTTTTTAAATACACAGCACTATCAAGTGGGATGATGTGTAAGGCTTGGAGAAGGTGTACAAGGACAGTCGGGCTGGGGCTGGTCCACAGGATACTTGGGGCAGGGAGTTCATCAGTTGAAAGGGGCATGAGGCAAAGACAGCAACAATTGCTTTCTCTCTGATCCCAAGAAGCACAGGAAGAAAGACTGCTTTTCTCCCCTACCAGGGACCTGGTCAGGAGGATTGAAGGTACAGATCATTTTGGGAGTGGGCCTGTGAGAACTTGGAGGCCCCAGGTTTGAGTCGGACTTCTGGTCCCACCCCAGTCACCTCAGGGTCCTCGGTGTGGGGCAGCGCTCACCTCACTTTGGCACCGGACGGTTTCCCTGTCCTGACGCACTTGTCGTTTGTACCCGTTGAGGGCATAAGTGAACCTGTCAGCCAGCTCCTCTACGCTGCCCTTGTTGGAGCTCTGCAAAGACAGAGCCCGCTACCGGGCCAGGAGGCATGAGGGGCCCGGGCATTACCAGTGGGGAAGATGCCCACCACCCATTCTGCTCCCCAGATCAGGCAGAGAGGGGCATCTGCAAAGACCTCCAGGCAGGGAGTGAAGTTGATGACCCCTTGAGCACCCCTGCGATTTAACAAGTGGTTAGCGGAGCTCCGACCCCAGCACTCAGCTTCCCTTCCTGTGAGCCATGACCTGTGCAGTGAACATGACACACCCTCCAACACCCTCCAGGCTTCTGACACTTACCATCCTGCTCCTGAGCCCAGGGTGAGCATCCCTCATCCCCCGCTTTCTTCCCCTCACCATCCCGGACACACACACACACACACACACACACACACACACACCCGGGATGAAGGGTAAGAGGTGTGGGGCTCCCCAGGTGTGACCCGCAGTTGGCGCCCAAGTGTGACCTGAAAGGGCCTGCCCTGGGTTACCTGTGTGTGCCTGGTGCCAGCGGGCGAGGGGTATCGGTGGTGGCGCTTGCTCCTGCTTCTGCAGAAAGAGAAACATCTCTCACCCTGGGCTTTCTTCTTGCCGGAGCGTCGGAAGAACGGGAAGCAACAGAGAGACATCCTGGTCTCCTGACCTTCTCCACTCAAGTGAGCTGGAAAGGCAGTTGTCTCTAGAATGTGGGCACCTGGTTACCACGGTTCCCATTTCTGTTGGGGATCTGTCCTCAGGGAAGTGAGGTCACCCCTTGAGGGTTCCGTGACCTGTGCCCCTTCCGCCAGTCAGAGCCACCCAAAGGCCCCTCTGGGCTGCTGACCTCTCACCTTCCTGGTCCATGTTATCTCCATACCTGTATAGAAGCATCCAACACAGCCCTCCCCCCAAGCTCCCTGGGAAGAACGAGGCCCCCGGTTTGGGGAAGAAAGCCGAGTTCACACCTCCTTTTTCTTAGGGGTTCTGTGCCCTGGGGGAAGCCTCTGTGCCTCTCAGGGCCTCCCGCAGGCTCCCAAGCTGCCCAGTGGGGATGATGCTAGGCACCATTTCCCTAGGAAGTCATCAGGTGCAGATGGGACAAGGCCCCTAACAGCTGTGGGCTGGTGTCCCATGAATCTGGTACACAGACATAGAGGTGGAAGGTGACAAGAACGAGTGGGACACGGCATGGAACACTAGACCAAGGAGCCCTGGGCCCAGCCTGTGATCTCAGGGAAGTCACTGCTCATGTGGGCCTCATTTTCAAGTCTGTACCTTTAAGGGTTTGAAAGGACAGGAAATTCCGATATGGTCCCTCACTG
Organism: Myotis nattereri; assembly: GCF_964212035.1. NCBI lineage: Eukaryota > Metazoa > Chordata > Mammalia > Chiroptera > Vespertilionidae > Myotis > Myotis nattereri. Next base: position 27,619,148 of record NC_138085.1, read on the forward strand.
GCCTAAAAGCTCACGGTGGTCTCTTGTTAAACTTAGCCTCGGACAAGTGCCTCATGTGGGTCCAAGCGTTAGGGGCCTTCACAGCGGCTTCGAGTGAGTCCAGCCTCCTGGTGGGAACATCCTTGTGTGTCCGCTGAGTGCTCAGTAACTGGCTTCTGAACAACATAGAGGACAGCCCAGCTGATGGGGTGTCAGGTCCTGTCAGTTGTCTTGTACTCTCGCTCTTGAGGTCCCTTCCTTCCTCTCAGCCTCTCTCTCGCTTTCCCTCTGTGTGTGCGTCTCAGTCTGTGCCACTGACCTGTTGTTCTGTCTGGAAGCTGAGTGCACACCCTTTTCCTTACCACGTTAGAAAATCTTGGTTTTGGTAAGTGCTCCACTTTGTTCTGAGAGTGTCTTGGTCTGAGAAAAGATACGGCATATCGTGCTACTTTATTATACCTTCTAGACATAAGCTGTCAAGTCCCATGAGTGGGATCGATTTCAACCTTGACATTCCTGATAAACGATTCTAGTGTGAAGCCATCCATGTTAGCCCAGAGAGTACTAAGTAAGCCACATTGACTTCAGGGCCTCCTGACACCATGTGTTCTCTGTGACCTGTCAACCTCTAGTATCGCCGGGTCCCTAAGCATTCTCTACCGGCAGCCCGAAGGATCTTTTGAAAATGTCAATATGATCATGTCTCTTATGAAAACTAACAGTGGTCTCCTATGGCTTTCGAAATGAGTCCCAAATCCTTAGCATGTGCGTCCAGGCCCTCCATGATCCGACCTTAGCTTCTTTTGCAGCCTTGTCTCTCCCTCACCCCTTTTCTGTGGTCACACTTTGAGATCCTCATTGGCATCACACTCTGGCAGCCCAGCTTAGAGCTGTGCCATGCCCTGTGTCCCAATGCCTCCCTCTGGAGTCGGTGGAAGGCTGATGTTGTTTCCGGCATCTCCCATCTTTCCCCTGTCCTGCTCTCTGCTCCCTGCTCCCCTAGTTGTTTTGCTTTTGTTTTCGTTCTTGTTGTTGTTGTTTTCTGCAATACCGTGAAATGCTACAACCTTGTCCACCCTCAGGAGCGTTAAGGATCTCATTCAGTGTGGCAGCTGAGAAGTATAAGCAGCAGAGTAGTGATGAAGCTAACAGTAGGGATTTGTCTTTCTCACAAAATAACAAGTCCACAGGTAGGTGGATCCAATATTGAAGTCACCTGCTCAATGATGTCAGGGTAAGCTCCCAGCATCAACGAGAGGAAAAGAAATCCACTCTTCGCTATTGTGCTTCATATCAGGGAGGAAAACAGTGTCTCAGAAATCAACTATGAGACTCTGGCGTGAACCCTTGGGCAGAACAGGCCGAATTGCAAGGGACATGGGGCAGTTTAGTGTCAAACTGCTCCTGAAGGAGGTGCCTCAGCCCAGGAGGAGGTGGTGAGGGGAAGGACGTGTCGGATGGTGAGCTTGCTGTTGCTACTGTGATCACTGATGGCCCCGTACATTTCTTCTGTGTGGACCTGTGGAGGAAAGGTGTCCCGAGATTCAGGGATGACTGTTTCACAACGGTTTCCTAGTGTTTTGAAGTACCGTGTCTCATAGGGTCCATATTATCCACATAGAACTTGTTAAACATATATGTTTTTATTGATCTCAGAGAGAGGAAGGGAAAGGGAACAGAGAGAGCCGGGGGTGGGGGTGCGGGGGGGGGGGGCGGGTGGGGTAGGGGGAGGTGTGAGGAGGCTGGGGATGGGGAGAGAGAAACATCAATGATGAGAGAGCATCATCGGTCTCATAGCCCCTAGCGCTCACCCCAGGTACGGGCCCTGGCTGGGAATGAAACGGGGATCCCTTGGTTCTGGGGTCGACGCTCAAGCACTGAGCCACGCCAGCCCGGCAGCCACATATCACTTTCAAATGAAACTTTTATTAATTCAATTGTAGTAAAACTTAAAATTCACTGAGACGCCGAAACCGGTTTGGCTCAGTGGATAGAGCGTCGGCCTGCGGACTGAAAGGTCCCAGGTTCGATTCCGGTCAAGGGCATGTACCTGGGTTGCGGGCACATCCCCGGTGGGGGATGTGCAGGAGGCGGCTGGTCGATGTTTCTCTCTCATCGATGTTTCTGACTCTCTATCTCTCTCTCTTCCTCTCTGTAAAAAATCAATAAAATATATTTAAAAAAAAAAATTCACTGAGACATTTAGGTTTCTCTTGTTGGATACCTGAGGAGTGTTGGCTTGGCGTATCGACCAGCTGTTTTGCCTTGAAAGCAAATATGAAATGAAAGAAAGGAAATGTGTCCCCCCTCAGAGCAAGAGTGTTCACATGAGAACGATGAGCTTTGGATGATTGGGCCACAGCACTGAATGGATCCCTCTTGCACAGCGTGCCTCCTTTTGAAATACTCACCGGTGGCATTCCTTTGTCCTTTTCTGCTTAGAATTTTCTGACATGATGGTTTTCATTTTAATTATAGATTGTTCCAGTGGTGGTGTCAGTGAACTATGGCCCTTCCGGTAGAACCAGGGCTGTGTACCTTGTTTCCGTACCGTCCTGTTCCAGTGGAACCATTGCCTCCTCCTAAGCTGAGTTTGACTGGTGAGTTAAATTCTGGGCTCATGGAGGAAGGGGAATGATTCAGGAAGTGTTTAGTGGAGGGAGTTGTTTTGAGTTACTCCTGTTGCCACCAAAGCAATGCTCTTGCTATCCCTAGTGACTTGCCATATGGTTAAGAGCTAGCCTAGTGGTTGTTTCTGGCCAAATAGCAAATCCAGCTAAACAGCCAGGGAAGTAGAATGCCCCCCATTACGTAATTTTTCCTTTCATGAGACCATTTCAAGAGACAAATTGGCACTTGGGAAAGTTTAGAAAGCTGTGATTGAGTCTGGCCAATGTTGCACAGTGGTGGAGCGTCCGCCCGTGAACCAGGCAGGAGTGCACAGTTGGTTTGATTCCGGGTCAGGGCACAGGCCCGGTTGCAGCCTGGATCACCAATAGGGGTCGTGAAGGAGGCCACTGATCCATGCTTCTCTCTCATGGTTTACGTTTCTGTGTCGCCCTTTCTCCCTCCCTGCAATCAATCAAAGTGTATTTTTAAAATATATACTGAGTCTAGCCCCGGCTGATGTGGCTCGTTGGATGGGCCTCTCCCCTTGCGCTGAAAGGTTTCCGGATCAGTTCCCAGGGAGGGCACGTGGCAGGGTTTTGCGGTCAGTTCCATGGCGGGGGTGGGCAGGAGGCGGCTGGTGCGCCTCTCATCTGTGTTCTCTGCCTCTCCCTTCCTCTCTCTACTGTCTGTCTATATATTGGAGGTATGATCCTTGTGTCAACCAGAACCTATACATGAAGCAAAATGAGAAGAAACTGTCACTTCTGATAGTTTTCACTTGTGACAGTTCACTAGTGTGAACATTTGGGTGTATATATTTCCAGATTTTATTTCCCCATTTTATCAGTGTATAGGTAGTTATCAGAAAAACTTAAATGTTTCAAAACTTATTTTAAAACTGTATTATACAGTGAGCATCCTTCCATGTCAGCGTATATGTGTACGTGTGTGTGTGTGTGTGTGTGTGTGTGTGTGTGTGTGTGTATGGAATTACGTATATGTACATGAGGAGACATGGCCTACACGTGTTTTTAATCAACAAGTGTATTTATTCAAAAAGAGTATTTAACTTAATGGGAAATAGTCTACATAAATAGGTAGGTACTTTTAGAAATTATCCTTATTTACTATCATAAATGTACAGTTGGGATGTATTCCTCTGAATTATTTAAGATAATCGCCTAGAACTCTTCTGACAGCACGAGAGAAGGCTTCCAGCGCAGCCAGTAGCTGGCTCCATAATGGCTTCAGGTACTGCCTCGGGCCAGGCCAGGCCAGGGCAGGGCCTCTCGTTGGACCAGGCTCTGGCCCCTGAGCAGGCCCTTCCTCTGGCTCTGGAGAGCTCTGGAGCTCTGGGCGTGGACCTGGGGCAGGAGAAAGAGACAGATTGACTCACACACCTGGCTTTCCTGTGACTTTGCGCAGGCAGGAAAGATGCCACCGCCTTTAAGGGAACTCCAGCCCGTGAGCCTGCCCTCCCCCGATGATCTGCCCAGGTGATCAGTCCCCCTCACCTTGTTGAGTTGCCTCGGTGGGCTCAAGATGCTGCAGCTCCAAGCATAGATTCTGGGCGTGGCCCACCAAGTGTGAGGCAGGGGAGTTGACGGGCACCAAGGCCTGCTCTACCTCGAACCGGGCGAAAGGAAGGGGCTGCCCCAAACCCTGGACCTGGTCCAGCCAGGTCCCCACCATCGCAGCCAAGGCCCTGGGGAGAGGCAGGTGGGCAGCAGAGTCTGAGTCCTGGTCTTTCCTTCCACTCTGCCCTCCCATGGCACACTTGCTTAGATCTGAGGCTCTGTGCAGGCCCCCCTTGCCCACCCAGGGGACAGCCCCATGCCACCCCCGGCCCCTGTGTGGCTGTCCGGGTTGTAGCAGGTGTGGGATCCAGCAGGTTCAACACGGAGTCTGTGTGAGACTCTTCTTCCCACTGGCAGCGCTCCTGAAGGTCCAGTGCACTGCCCACCCCCATCCTCCAGGCCCTGGGCATCGGGGCTGAGGACTGAGACAGACTTGTGAGCAGTCTGCTCACCACAGGCCTGTTCTGAGCCTGGCCACGGTGGTCAGGGGAGATGGCTGTGGAGAGGGGCAGGCAGAGCGGGGTGGGTCTGTGGTGGGGAGGGGACTGTGAGGGACAACTGAGCCCAGCGTCCCCTCTGAGTCTTCAAGGCCCGGGACCCCACCCACTGTCGTCTTTGACTCCTGTCCTCCTGGAAGGGAAGACTCCAGAGCTCAGGCCTTTCTTGGGAATCAGATGATGCATAAGATCAGGGTTCTGCCAGGCTCTCTCTCCCCCCCCCCGGCCCCCCTCCCACAGTCCCCACTGTGCTGACTCTGGGGGCCCTCCTTCTGGACCCGGAGACCACTCACTGTATGACGTGGTCCTGTGGTGTGTCACCCCGGTCATTGTAAGCAGCTGTGCCTCCAGATGGAAAAATCACTCTGATGGCATCAGCCCTCATGCATGGTGGACACGACCTGCGAATGATGGACAGCGTGACTGCTGGACCCATTGCCCAGAACTGAGGCCCAGGGATTGTGTCTGCTTCATTCCTTGAGTCAGGCTAAGTGTCTCCAAAAGTGCATGCAAATTGTCGAGTACCCATGTTTGCATGGATGTTTGTGTAAGATCAATTCTTAGGAGTAGATTTGTGGGTCAAAAGTATGTATATTTCAATGTGTATATTAAGTATGTATATTAATCCCATTTTTATTCCTGCCGGAAAAAAAAAAATAAAAATAAAAGAAACTCCAACCAGAAGCATGCCATACATCTGAGTGGGCCTGGGCCCCTGCTCTCCCCAGAAATCCCCAGTGTGGCTACACCAAGCACCAGGACCGGCTAGGTGAAATCTCACACTGCTTACCAGGTCGCTTTCCATGTGCCTTTCCAAGCCTCAATGCCACAGGCCACTGATGGCTGTGTCAGAGTTCTTTCCGTGGGACAGAGGGAAAGAATTGCCACCAGCAACCGCCGCACGTCCAGCTCCCCTGTCTGCAGAGCCAGGGAGCAGGTGAGACCTGCCATGGCTTGTCCCCACAGCAGTGCTATGAGGTTTCTCCCCCAGCAGCCCACTTTTCAGAGGAGCATCCTGAGACTCGGGAAGATGTGGTGACCTTTTCAAGCCTCACAGCTAGCAGTGGGCCGAGTCACGAGTGTGTGCTCACCTAGTTAAAAGCTCGTCCAGGAACCGTTGGGCTCTGGAGAAGGCCAGCGTGGAGACGTGGGGGACGATTTCCCCCGGGAAAGCTGGTACCGTGGCCATGGCCACCTTCTCCGAGGTGCCTTCCTGGAGGGCCTGCATCCTGCAGGACTCATGCAGGTTACCAGTTCGCTCAGCTGCACACTGGGTGGGAGAAGGAAGGACATCCATGTCAGCGGCATGACCGTGAATCCCACAAGGATGGAGGTTTGGAGCTCACTCGGGAGGTCCCAGCCCCACGGGGACGTGTGCAAGAGGAGGGACAGGAGTGCCCCGTCTGGACGAGGTTCTTGGTTTTCAAAGTGTCACCGAAGTTCCGTGCATGTTCATACAATTGCCGCCACCTCGGCGTCTTTTTTTGCCTCTTCTTCCCTTTAGCTGAGGATCAACAACCCTCCTTGTAGTAATGGTCTATATGCAGAGCCCGGGCCCTGCGAGTCCTCAAGAAACGTCCTCGTTACAGAGATGAGAACAGGGAGGCTTGGGAAATATCAAATGTCTGCTCAAGGGCATGCAGGTCAGAACTGGGTACTGTCCTGCATGACATTCCCTCTCAGGTACCAGAGACTTCCCTGGTACGGACATGGGTGGAGAGGGTGTGGGAACCATGTCGCTCCCCAGCGTGGGAACAGTGTACACGGTAGATATGGCCTATGAAAGCCTTTGACTTCAAAAGAGAAAGTTATGTTTTATCCTTTTACATTAAAGGGCATTTTAAGACCCTCATTATGGAGATGGCAGATTGCGCAAGGTGGCAAATGCCTGGACACTGCAGATGGGAGAAAGGCGATCACGGGGCAGGAGTCTGACCAGAGGACACCGGGAGGAGCTAATCCATGTGGTGGGTGAAAAGTGACAGGTGCCTCCGTGTCCCCATGAGGCAATAGCCAGGGAAGGAACACTGCGTTTGAGTTGGACACCTTGACGTCGGCCAGGTGAAAATTTCCATGAGTGAGCTTTCCCGGGCCAGGCTGGGAGCAAGGCCGCAGCCATCATCAGAAACTGCTGTTGGCAACGTCCGTGCCACCGCCCTTTGGGTTTGGAATGTGCCTGCAGCCGTTCAAATTTTACATGTGCTCGTCCTTCCACCAGCAGTTGGCGTCCATCTCCAGCTGGGGACATTACATGTGCTGTGGTCTGAATTGTGTACCCCTAATCCCATGACCTTGCAACCCCTAGAACTTTGTTATGTGTCTGCACTTGAGTTTTCGTCTTCAAGCAAGTCATTCAGGTGACGTGAATTCAGTGGTGTGGGTCTTCATCGAATCTGACCAGTGTCCTTAGAAGAGGAGGGGAGGACACGTGGCAGTGCAGAGGGGAGTCCATGTGACACACAGAGAGAAGACAGCCATCTCCAAGCTGAGGAGCGACCCCCTCAGGCGATACCAGCCCCGCTGACAGCACCATCTCGCACTTCTAGCCTCCGGAATTGCGAGAAAATGAATGTCTGCTGTTACCACCACCCAGTGTGGTCCTGTGTTATGGCAGCCCAAGCAAGCAACCTAACGCAGTCCATTCCGACACACATCAGTGTTCCGGGCAGCACTGCTGACATGGCAGCTGAAGTGCATTAGGCCCATGTCCGACAGCACTGGAAGGCTGCGTCGCTGGGCAAATGACCTCCCCGACTTGACCAGGTCTGCAAGGACAGTGGAGCTGAGTGCTCCAGAGGATTCGTGGCAAGTGTAGTTGAAGCAACACAGACAGCGAAATGCCCAAGTGCTCATGGTCTACCGTGAAGTCAAACAACATTTCTCTCTCTGATATTTCTACAAATATGTGAGGAGCGTCTCTCTACCGTCCCATGTAGCTGGAGGGGGGCGTGGGGGTCCGCATGTCTTTGTCTTGGGGCTGTGGGACACTAGGGAGAGTCCTGGGAGGGTGCCCGGGGAGTCTCCAGATTTGAGTGTGGGTTCTGGGCACTGCCAGGTTGTGTTGGGGTTGTGGGTGTAGAGATCCTCAAGGCCAGCTCTCACCTCAGACAGGCACTGGTCTGTGTCGTCAGCCTGGTGCACCTGCACCCTGACCCCGTAGGTGGTGTAGTTGGGTCCATGGGCCAGCACCTCAATGATGTCCTCCTTGGAGCTCTGCAAAGACAGAGTGGGCACTGAGCCAGGAGGCATCAGGAACCTTCCACCCGATCTGTGGTCCTGTGTCATGGCAGACCTAGTCTACTAGGACACAGGGAGGATGTTCCTGGCAGCCCTGCTGAGCTAGCAAGAATCGATTTGTGTCAAGGTGTAGGCACAGTGAAAGCCTGAATCACTGATGAAAACTCTGTCCTTGTTGGGATGATATGGAGTTGGGTAAGGCCACAGCTCCTGACCTGGCCGCGCTGCAATGGTTTGTCGTCCTCTGGGAGGTGATAGGTTGCAGAGAAAAGTATTCAAGACCTTAATCCCTTCCTACACCCCTAACCCCCAACCCCGCTTCCCCCCATGTTTTTTTTTTTTTTTAAATACACAGCACTATCAAGTGGGATGATGTGTAAGGCTTGGAGAAGGTGTACAAGGACAGTCGGGCTGGGGCTGGTCCACAGGATACTTGGGGCAGGGAGTTCATCAGTTGAAAGGGGCATGAGGCAAAGACAGCAACAATTGCTTTCTCTCTGATCCCAAGAAGCACAGGAAGAAAGACTGCTTTTCTCCCCTACCAGGGACCTGGTCAGGAGGATTGAAGGTACAGATCATTTTGAGAGTGGGCCTGTGAGAACTTGGAGGCCCCAGGTTTGAGTCGGACTTCTGGTCCCACGCCAGTCACCTCAGGGTCCTCGGTGTGGGGCAGCGCTCACCTCACTTTGGCACCGGACGGTTTCCCTGTCCTGACGCACTTGTCGTTTGTACCCGTTGAGGGCATAAGTGAACCTGTCAGCCAGCTCCTCTACGCTGCCCTTGTTGGAGCTCTGCAAAGACAGAGCCCGCTACCGGGCCAGGAGGCATGAGGGGCCCGGGCATTACCAGTGGGGAAGATGCCCACCACCCATTCTGCTCCCCAGATCAGGCAGAGAGGGGCATCTGCAAAGACCTCCAGGCAGGGAGTGAAGTTGATGACCCCTTGAGCACCCCTGCGATTTAACAAGTGGTTAGCGGAGCTCCGACCCCAGCACTCAGCTTCCCTTCCTGTGAGCCATGACCTGTGCAGTGAACATGACACACCCTCCAACACCCTCCAGGCTTCTGACACTTACCATCCTGCTCCTGAGCCCAGGGTGAGCATCCCTCATCCCCCGCTTTCTTCCCCTCACCATCCCGGACACACAGACACACACACACACACACACACACACCCGGGATGAAGGGTAAGAGGTGTGGGGCTCCCCAGGTGTGACCCGCAGTTGGCGCCCAAGTGTGACCTGAAAGGGCCTGCCCTGGGTTACCTGTGTGTGCCTGGTGCCAGCGGGCGAGGGGTATCGGTGGTGGCGCTTGCTCCTGCTTCTGCAGAAAGAGAAACATCTCTCACCCTGGGCTTTCTTCTTGCCGGAGCGTCGGAAGAACGGGAAGCAACAGAGAGACATCCTGGTCTCCTGACCTTCTCCACTCAAGTGAGCTGGAAAGGCAGTTGTCTCTAGAATGTGGGCACCTGGTTACCACGGTTCCCATTTCTGTTGGGGATCTGTCCGCAGGGAAGTGAGGTCACCCCTTGAGGGTTCCGTGACCTGTGCCCCTTCCGCCAATCAGAGCCACCCAAAGGCCCCTCTGGGCTGCTGACCTCTCACCTTCCTGGTCCATGTTATCTCCATACCTGTATAGAAGCATCCAACACAGCCCTCCCCCCAAGCTCCCTGGGAAGAAAGAGGCCCCCGGTTTGGGGAAGAAAGCCGAGTTCACACCTCCTTTTTCTTAGGGGTTCTGTGCCCTGGGGGAAGCCTCTGTGCCTCTCAGGGCCTCCCGCAGGCTCCCAAGCTGCCCAGTGGGGATGATGCTAGGCACCATTTCCCTAGGAAGTCATCAGGTGCAGATGGGACAAGGCCCCTAACAGCTGTGGGCTGGTGTCCCATGAATCTGGTACACAGACATAGAGGTGGAAGGTGACAAGAACGAGTGGGACACGGCATGGAACACTAGACCAAGGAGCCCTGGGCCCAGCCTGTGATCTCAGGGAAGTCACTGCTCATGTGGGCCTCATTTTCAAGTCTGTACCTTTAAGGGTTTGAAAGGACAGGAAATTCCGATATGGTCCCTCACTGGCCTAAAAGCTCACGGTGGTCTCTTGTTAAACTTAGCCTCGGACAAGTGCCTCATGTGGGTCCAAGCGTTAGGGGCCTTCACAGCGGCTTCGAGTGAGTCCAGCCTCCTGGTGGGAACATCCTTGTGTGTCCGCTGAGTGCTCAGTAACTGGCTTCTGAACAACATAGAGGACAGCCCAGCTGATGGGGTGTCAGGTCCTGTCAGTTGTCTTGTACTCTCGCTCTTGAGGTCCCTTCCTTCCTCTCAGCCTCTCTCTCGCTTTCCCTCTGTGTGTGCGTCTCAGTCTGTGCCACTGACCTGTTGTTCTGTCTGGAAGCTGAGTGCACACCCTTTTCCTTACCACGTTAGAAAATCTTGGTTTTGGTAAGTGCTCCACTTTGTTCTGAGAGTGTCTTGGTCTGAGAAAAGATACGGCATATGGTGCTACTTTATTATACCTTCTAGACATAAGCTGTCAAGTCCCATGAGTGGGATCGATTTCAACCTTGACATTCCTGATAAACGATTCTAGTGTGAAGCCATCCATGTTAGCGCCGAGAGTACTAAGTAAGCCACATTGACTTCGGGGCCTCCTGACACCATGTGTTCTCTGTGACCTGTCAACCTCTAGTATCGCCGGGTCCCTAAGCATTCTCTACCGGCAGCCCGAAGGATCTTTTGAAAATGTCAGTATGATCATGTCTCTTATGAAAACTAACAGTGGTCTCCTATGGCTTTCGAAATGAGTCCCAAATCCTTAGCATGTGCGTCCAGGCCCTCCATGATCCGACCTTAGCTTCTTTTGCAGCCTTGTCTCTCCCTCACCCCTTTTCTGTGGTCACACTTTGAGATCCTCATTGGCATCACACTCTGGCAGCCCAGCTTAGAGCTGTGCCATGCCCTGTGTCCCAATGCCTCCCTCTGGAGTCGGTGGAAGGCTGATGTTGTTTCCGGCATCTCCCATCTTTCCCCTGTCCTGCTCTCTGCTCCCCTAGTTGTTTTGCTTTTGTTTTCGTTCTTGTTGTTGTTGTTTTCTGCAATACCGTGAAATGCTACAACCTTGTCCACCCTCAGGAGCGTTAAGGATCTCATTCAGTGTGGCAGCTGAGAAGTATAAGCAGCAGAGTAGTGATGAAGCTAACAGTAGGGATTTGTCTTTCTCACAAAATAACAAGTCCACAGGTAGGTGGATCCAATATTGAAGTCACCTGCTCAATGATGTCAGGGTAAGCTCCCAGCATCAACGAGAGGAAAAGAAATCCACTCTTCGCTATTGTGCTTCATATCAGGGAGGAAAACAGTGTCTCAGAAATCAACTATGAGACTCTGGCGTGAACCCTTGGGCAGAACAGGCCGAATTGCAAGGGACATGGGGCAGTTTAGTGTCAAACTGCTCCTGAAGGAGGTGCCTCAGCCCAGGAGGAGGTGGTGAGGGGAAGGGCAGTGGCGACGTGTCGGATGGTGAGCTTGCTGTTGCTACTGTGATCACTGATGGCCCCGTACATTTCTTCTGTGTGGACCTGTGGAGGAAAGGTGTCCCGAGATTCAGGGATGACTGTTTCACAACGGTTTCCTAGTGTTTTGAAGTACCGTGTCTCATAGGGTCCATATTATCCACATAGAACTTGTTAAACATATATGTTTTTATTGATCTCAGAGAGAGGAAGGGAAAGGGAACAGAGAGAGCCGGGGGTGGGGGTGCGGGGGGGGGCGGGGGGGGGGATAAGGGGAGGTGTGAGGAGGCTGGGGAAGGGGAGAGAGAAACATCAAGGATGAGAGAGCATCATCGGTCTCATAGCCCCTAGCGCTCACCCCAGGTACGGGCCCTGGCTGGGAATGAAACGGGGATCCCTTGGTTCTGGGGTCGACGCTCAAGCACTGAGCCACGCCAGCCCGGCAGCCACATATCACTTTCAAATGAAACTTTTATTATTTCAAATGTAGTGAAACTTAAAAATCACTGAGACATTTAGGTTTCTCTTGTTGGATACCTGAGGAGTGTTGGCTTGGCGTATCGACCAGCTGTTTTGCCTTGAAAGCAAATATGAAATGAAAGAAAGGAAATGTGTCCCCCCTCAGAGCAAGAGTGTTCACATGAGAACGATGAGCTTTGGATGATTGGGCCACAGCACTGAATGGATCCCTCTTGCACAGCGTGCCTCCTTTTGAAATACTCACCGGTGGCATTCCTTTGTCCTTTTCTGCTTAGAATTTTCTGACATGATGGTTTTCATTTTAATTATAGATTGTTCCAGTGGTGGTGTCAGTGAACTATGGCCCTTCCGGTAGAACCAGGGCTGTGTACCTTGTTTCCGTACCGTCCTGTTCCAGTGGAACCATTGCCTCCTCCTAAGCTGAGTTTGACTGGTGAGTTAAATTCTGGGCTCATGGAGGAAGGGGAATGATTCAGGAAGTGTTTAGTGGAGGGAGTTGTTTTGAGTTACTCCTGTTGCCACCAAAGCAATGCTCTTGCTATCCCTAGTGACTTGCCATATGGTTAAGAGCTAGCCTAGTGGTTGTTTCTGGCCAAATAGCAAATCCAGCTAAACAGCCAGGGAAGTAGAATGCCCCCCATTACGTAATTTTTCCTTTCATGAGACCATTTCAAGAGACAAATTGGCACTTGGGAAAGTTTAGAAAGCTGTGATTGAGTCTGGCCAATGTTGCACAGTGGTGGAGCGTCCGCCCGTGAACCAGGCAGGAGTGCACAGTTGGTTTGATTCCGGGTCAGGGCACAGGCCCGGTTGCAGCCTGGATCACCAATAGGGGTCGTGAAGGAGGCCACCGATCCATGCTTCTCTCTCATGGTTTACGTTTCTGTGTCGCCCTTTCTCCCTCCCTGCAATCAATCAAAGTGTATTTTTAAAATATATACTGAGTCTAGCCCCGGCTGATGTGGCTCGTTGGATGGGCCTCTCCCCTTGCGCTGAAAGGTTTCCGGATCAGTTCCCAGGGAGGGCACGTGGCAGGGTTTTGCGGTCAGTTCCATGGCGGGGGTGGGCAGGAGGCGGCTGGTGCGCCTCTCATCTGTGTTCTCTGCCTCTCCCTTCCTCTCTCTACTGTCTGTCTATATATTGGAGGTATGATCCTTGTGTCAACCAGAACCTATACATGAAGCAAAATGAGAAGAAACTGTCACTTCTGATAGTTTTCACTTGTGACAGTTCACTAGTGTGAACATTTGGGTGTATATATTTCCAGATTTTATTTCCCCATTTTATCAGTGTATAGGTAGTTATCAGAAAAACTTAAATGTTTCAAAACTTATTTTAAAACTGTATTATACAGTGAGCATCCTTCCATGTCAGCGTATATGTGTACGTGTGTGTGTGTGTGTGTGTGTGTGTGTGTGTGTGTGTATGGAATTACGTATATGTACATGAGGTGACATGGCCTACACGTGTTTTTAATCAACAAGTGTATTTATTCAAAAAGAGTATTTAACTTAATGGGAAATAGTCTACATAAATAGGTAGGTACTTTTAGAAATTATCCTTATTTACTATCATAAATGTACAGTTGGGATGTATTCCTCTGAATTATTTAAGATAATCGCCTAGAACTCTTCTGACAGCACGAGAGAAGGCTTCCAGCGCAGCCAGTAGCTGGCTCCATAATGGCTTCAGGTACTGCCTCGGGCCAGGCCAGGCCAGGGCAGGGCCTCTCGTTGGACCAGGCTCTGGCCCCTGAGCAGGCCCTTCCTCTGGCTCTGGAGAGCTCTGGAGCTCTGGGCGTGGACCTGGGGCAGGAGAAAGAGACAGATTGACTCACACACCTGGCTTTCCTGTGACTTTGCGCAGGCAGGAAAGATGCCACCGCCTTTAAGGGAACTCCAGCCCGTGAGCCTGCCCTCCCCCGATGATCTGCCCAGGTGATCAGTCCCCCTCACCTTGTTGAGTTGCCTCGGTGGGCTCAAGATGCTGCAGCTCCAAGCATAGATTCTGGGCGTGGCCCACCAAGTGTGAGGCAGGGGAGTTGACGGGCACCAAGGCCTGCTCTACCTCGAACCGGGCGAAAGGAAGGGGCTGCCCCAAACCCTGGACCTGGTCCAGCCAGGTCCCCACCATCGCAGCCAAGGCCCTGGGGAGAGGCAGGTGGGCAGCAGAGTCTGAGTCCTGGTCTTTCCTTCCACTCTGCCCTCCCATGGCACACTTGCTTAGATCTGAGGCTCTGTGCAGGCCCCCCTTGCCCACCCAGGGGACAGCCCCATGCCACCCCCGGCCCCTGTGTGGCTGTCCGGGTTGTAGCAGGTGTGGGATCCAGCAGGTTCAACACGGAGTCTGTGTGAGACTCTTCTTCCCACTGGCAGCGCTCCTGAAGGTCCAGTGCACTGCCCACCCCCATCCTCCAGGCCCTGGGCATCGGGGCTGAGGACTGAGACAGACTTGTGAGCAGTCTGCTCACCACAGGCCTGTTCTGAGCCTGGCCACGGTGGTCAGGGGAGATGGCTGTGGAGAGGGGCAGGCAGAGCGGGGTGGGTCTGTGGTGGGGAGGGGACTGTGAGGGACAACTGAGCCCAGCGTCCCCTCTGAGTCTTCAAGGCCCGGGACCCCACCCACTGTCGTCTTTGACTCCTGTCCTCCTGGAAGGGAAGACTCCAGAGCTCAGGCCTTTCTTGGGAATCAGATGATGCATAAGATCAGGGTTCTGCCAGGCTCTCTCTCCCCCCCCCCGGCCCCCCTCCCACAGTCCCCACTGTGCTGACTCTGGGGGCCCTCCTTCTGGACCCGGAGACCACTCACTGTATGACGTGGTCCTGTGGTGTGTCACCCCGGTCATTGTAAGCAGCTGTGCCTCCAGATGGAAAAATCACTCTGATGGCATCAGCCCTCATGCATGGTGGACACGACCTGCGAATGATGGACAGCGTGACTGCTGGACCCATTGCCCAGAACTGAGGCCCAGGGATTGTGTCTGCTTCATTCCTTGAGTCAGGCTAAGTGTCTCCAAAAGTGCATGCAAATTGTCGAGTACCCATGTTTGCATGGATGTTTGTGTAAGATCAATTCTTAGGAGTAGATTTGTGGGTCAAAAGTATGTATATTTCAATGTGTATATTAAGTATGTATATTAATCCCATTTTTATTCCTGCCGGAAAAAAAAAAATAAAAATAAAAGAAACTCCAACCAGAAGCATGCCATACATCTGAGTGGGCCTGGGCCCCTGCTCTCCCCAGAAATCCGCAGTGTGGCTACACCAAGCACCAGGACCGGCTAGGTGAAATCTCACACTGCTTAACAGGTCGCTTTCCATGTGCCTTTGCAACCTCCGATGCCACAGGCCGCTGACGGCTGTGTCAGAGTTCTTTCCGTGGGACAGAGGGAACGAATTGCCACCAGCAACCGCCGCACGTCCAGCTCCCCTGTCTGCAGAGCCAGGGAGCAGGTGAGACCTGCCATGGCTTGTCCCCACAGCAGTGCTATGAGGTTTCTCCCCCAGCAGCCCACTTTTCAGAGGAGCATCCTGAGACTCGGGAAGATGTGGTGACCTTTTCAAGCCTCACAGCTAGCAGTGGGCCGAGTCACGAGTGTGTGCTCACATAGTTAAAAGCTCGTCCAGGAACCGTTGGGCTCTGGAGAAGGCCAGTGTGGAGACGTGGGGGACGATTTCCCCCGGGAAAGCTGGTACCGTGGCCATGGCCACCTTCTCCGAGGTGCCTTCCTGGAGGGCCTGCATCCTGCAGGACTCATGCAGGTTACCAGTTCGCTCAGCTGCACACTGGGTGGGAGAAGGAAGGACATCCATGTCAGCGGCATGACCGTGAATCCCACAAGGATGGAGGTTTGGAGCTCACTCGGGAGGTCCGAGCCCCACGGGGACGTGTGCAAGAGGAGGGACAGGAGTGCCCCGTCTGGACGAGGTTCTTGGTTTTCAAAGTGTCACCGAAGTTCCGTGCATGTTCATACAATTGCCGCCACCTCGGCGTCTTTTTTTGCCTCTTCTTCCCTTTAGCTGAGGATCAACAACCCTCCTTGTAGTAATGGTCTATATGCAGAGCCCGGGCCCTGCGAGTCCTCAAGAAACGTCCTCGTTACAGAGATGAGAGCAGGGAGGCTTGGGAAATATCAAATGTCTGCTCAAGGGCATGCAGGTCAGAACTGGGTACTGTCCTGCATGACATTCCCTCTCAGGTACCAGAGACTTCCCTGGTACGGACATGGGTGGAGAGGGTGTGGGAACCATGTCGCTCCCCAGCGTGGGAACAGTGTACACGGTAGATATGGCCTATGAAAGCCTTTGACTTCAAAAGAGAAAGTTATGTTTTATCCTTTTACATTAAAGGGCATTTTAAGACCCTCATTATGGAGATGGCAGATTGCGCAAGGTGGCAAATGCCTGGACACTGCAGATGGGAGAAAGGCGATCACGGGGCAGGAGTCTGACCAGAGGACACCGGGAGGAGCTAATCCATGTGGTGGGTGAAAAGTGACAGGTGCCTCCGTGTCCCCATGAGGCAATAGCCAGGGAAGGAACACTGCGTTTGAGTTGGACACCTTGACGTCGGCCAGGTGAAAATTTCCATGAGTGAGCTTTCCCGGGCCAGGCTGGGAGCAAGGCCGCAGCCATCATCAGAAACTGCTGTTGGCAACGTCCGTGCCACCGCCCTTTGGGTTTGGAATCTGCCTGCAGCCGTTCAAATTTTACATGTGCTCGTCCTTCCACCAGCAGTTGGCGTCCATCTCCAGCTGGGGACATTACATGTGCTGTGGTCTGAATTGTGTACCCCTAATCCCATGACCTTGCAACCCCTAGAACTTTGTTATGTGTCTACACTTGAGTTTTCGTCTTCAAGCAAGTCATTCAGGTGACGTGAACTCAGTGGTGTGGGTCTTCATCGAATCTGACCAGTGTCCTTAGAAGAGGAGGGGAGGACACGTGGCAGTGCAGAGGGGAGTCCATGTGACACACAGAGAGAAGACAGCCATCTCCAAGCTGAGGAGCGACCCCCTCAGGCGATACCAGCCCCGCTGACAGCACCATCTCGCACTTCTAGCCTCCGGAATTGCGAGAAAATGAATGTCTGCTGTTACCACCACCCAGTGTGGTCCTGTGTTATGGCAGCCCAAGCAAGCAACCTAACGCAGTCCATTCCGACACACATCAGTGTTCCGGGCAGCACTGCTGACATGGCAGCTGAAGTGCATTAGGCCCATGTCCGGCAGCACTGGAAGGCTGTGTCGCTGGGCAAATGACCTCCCCGACTGGACCAGGTCTGCAAGGACAGTGGAGCTGAGTGCTCCAGAGGATTCGTGGCAAGTGTAGTTGAAGCAACACAGACAGCGAAATGCCCAAGTGCTCATGGTCTACCATGAAGTCAAACAACATTTCTCTCTCTGATATTTCTGCAAATATGTGAGGAGCGTCTCTCTACCGTCCCATGTAGCTGGAGGGGGGCGTGGGGGTCCGCATGTCTTTGTCTTGGGGCTGTGGGACACAGGGAGAGTCCTGGGAGGGTGCCCGGGGAGTCTCCAGATTTGAGTGTGGGTTCTGGGCACTGCCAGGTTGTGTTGGGGTTGTGGGTGTAGAGATCCTCAAGGCCAGCTCTCACCTCAGACAGGCACTGGTCTGTGTTGTCAGCCTGGTGCACCTGCACCCTGACCCCGTAGGTGGTGTAGTTGGGTCCATGGGCCAGCACCTCAATGATGTCCTCCTTGGAGCTCTGCAAAGACAGAGTGGGCACTGAGCCAGGAGGCATCAGGAACCTTCCACCCGATCTGTGGTCCTGTGTCATGGCAGACCTAGTCTACGAGGACACAGGGAGGATGTTCCTGGCAGCCCTGCTGAGCTAGCAAGAATCGATTTGTGTCAAGGTGTAGGCACAGTGAAAGCCTGAATCACTGATGAAAACTCTGTCCTTGTTGGGATTATATGGAGTTGGGTAAGGCCACAGCTCCTGACCTGGCCGCGCTGCAATGGTTTGTCGTCCTCTGGGAGGTGATAGGTTGCAGAGAAAAGTATTCAAGACCTTAATCCCTTCCTACACCCCTAACCCCCACCCCCGCTTCCCCCCATGTTTTTTTTTTTTAAATACACAGCACTATCAAGTGGGATGATGTGTAAGGCTTGGAGAAGGTGTACAAGGACAGTCGGGCTGGGGCTGGTCCACAGGATACTTGGGGCAGGGAGTTCATCAGTTGAAAGGGGCATGAGGCAAAGACAGCAACAATTGCTTTCTCTCTGATCCCAAGAAGCACAGGAAGAAAGACTGCTTTTCTCCCCTACCAGGGACCTGGTCAGGAGGATTGAAGGTACAGATCATTTTGGGAGTGGGCCTGTGAGAACTTGGAGGCCCCAGGTTTGAGTCGGACTTCTGGTCCCACGCCAGTCACCTCAGGGTCCTCGGTGTGGGGCAGCGCTCACCTCACTTTGGCACCGGACGGTTTCCCTGTCCTGACGCACTTGTCATTTGTACCCGTTGAGGGCATAAGTGAACCTGTCAGCCAGCTCCTCTACGCTGCCCTTGTTGGAGCTCTGCAAAGACAGAGCCCGCTACCGGGCCAGGAGGCATGAGGGGCCCGGGCATTACCAGTGGGGAAGATGCCCACCACCCATTCTGCTCCCCAGATCAGGCAGAGAGGGGCATCTGCAAAGACCTCCAGGCAGGGAGTGAAGTTGATGACCCCTTGAGCACCCCTGCGATTTAACAAGTGGTTAGCGGAGCTCCGACCCCAGCACTCAGCTTCCCTTCCTGTGAGCCATGACCTGTGCAGTGAACATGACACACCCTCCAACACCCTCCAGGCTTCTGACACTTACCATCCTGCTCCTGAGCCCAGGGTGAGCATCCCTCATCCCCCGCTTTCTTCCCCTCACCATCCCGGACACACAGTCACACAGACAAACACACACTCACACACACACCCGGGATGAAGGGTAAGAGGTGTGGGGCTCCCCAGGTGTGACCCGCAGTTGGCACCCAAGTGTGACCTGAAAGGGCCTGCCCTGGGTTACCTGTGTGTGCCTGGTGCCAGCGGGCGAGGGGTATCGGTGGTGGCGCTTGCTCCTGCTTCTGCAGAAAGAGAAACATCTCTCACCCTGGGCTTTCTTCTTGCCGGAGCGTCGGAAGAATGGGAAGCAACAGAGAGACATCCTGGTCTCCTGACCTTCTCCACTCAAGTGAGCTGGAAAGGCAGTTGTCTCTAGAATGTGGGCACCTGGTTACCACGGTTCCCATTTCTGTTGGGGATCTGTCCGCAGGGAAGTGAGGTCACCCCTTGAGGGTTCCGTGACCTGTGCCCCTTCCGCCAATCAGAGCCACCCAAAGGCCCCTCTGGGCTGCTGACCTCTCACCTTCCTGGTCCATGTTATCTCCATACCTGTATAGAAGCATCCAACACAGCCCTCCCCCCAAGCTCCCTGGGAAGAACGAGGCCCCCGGTTTGGGGAAGAAAGCCGAGTTCACACCTCCTTTTTCTTAGGGGTTCTGTGCCCTGGGGGAAGCCTCTGTGCCTCTCAGGGCCTCCCGCAGGCTCCCAAGCTGCCCAGTGGGGATGATGCTAGGCACCATTTCCCTAGGAAGTCATCAGGTGCAGATGGGACAAGGCCCCTAACAGCTGTGGGCTGGTGTCCCATGAATCTGGTACACAGACATAGAGGTGGAAGGTGACAAGAACGAGTGGGACACGGCATGGAACACTAGACCAAGGAGCCCTGGGCCCAGCCTGTGATCTCAGGGAAGTCACTGCTCATGTGGGCCTCATTTTCAAGTCTGTACCTTTAAGGGTTTGAAAGGACAGGAAATTCCGATATGGTCCCTCACTGGCCTAAAAGCTCACGGTGGTCTCTTGTTAAACTTAGCCTCGGACAAGTGCCTCATGTGGGTCCAAGCGTTAGGGGCCTTCACAGCGGCTTCGAGTGAGTCTAGCCTCCTGGTGGGAACATCCTTGTGTGTCCGCTGAGTGCTCAGTAACTGGCTTCTGAACAACATAGAGGACAGCCCAGCTGATGGGGTGTCAGGTCCTGTCACTTGTCTTGTACTCTCGCTCTTGAGGTCCCTTCCTTCCTCTCAGCCTCTCTCTCGCTTTCCCTCTGTGTGTGCGTCTCAGTCTGTGCCACTGACCTGTTGTTCTGTCTGGAAGCTGAGTGCACACCCTTTTCCTTACCACGTTAGAAAATCTTGGTTTTGGTAAGTGCTCCACTTTGTTCTGAGAGTGTCTTGGTCTGAGAAAAGATACGGCATATCGTGCTACTTTATTATACCTTCTAGACATAAGCTGTCAAGTCCCATGAGTGGGATCGATTTCAACCTTGACATTCCTGATAAACGATTCTAGTGTGAAGCCATCCATGTTAGCGCCGAGAGTACTAAGTAAGCCACATTGACTTCAGGGCCTCCTGACACCATGTGTTCTCTGTGACCTGTCAACCTCTAGTATCGCCAGGTCCCTAAGCATTCTCTACCGGCAGCCCGAAGGATCTTTTGAAAATGTCAATATGATCATGTCTCTTATGAAAACTAACAGTGGTCTCCTATGGCTTTCGAAATGAGTCCCAAATCCTTAGCATGTGCGTCCAGGCCCTCCATGATCCGACCTTAGCTTCTTTTGCAGCCTTGTCTCTCCCTCACCCCTTTTCTGTGGTCACACTTTGAGATCCTCATTGGCATCACACTCTGGCAGCCCAGCTTAGAGCTGTGCCATGCCCTGTGTCCCAATGCCTCCCTCTGGAGTCGGTGGAAGGCTGATGTTGTTTCCGGCATCTCCCATCTTTCCCCTCTCCTGCTCTCTGCTCCCCTAGTTGTTTTGCTTTTGTTTTCGTTCTTGTTGTTGTTGTTTTCTGCAATACCGTGAAATGCTACAACCTTGTCCACCCTCAGGAGCGTTAAGGATCTCATTCAGTGTGGCAGCTGAGAAGTATAAGCAGCAGAGTAGTGATGAAGCTAACAGTAGGGATTTGTCTTTCTCACAAAATAACAAGTCCACAGGTAGGTGGATCCAATATTGAAGTCACCTGCTCAATGATGTCAGGGTAAGCTCCCAGCATCAACGAGAGGAAAAGAAATCCACTCTTCGCTATTGTGCTTCATATCAGGGAGGAAAACAGTGTCTCAGAAATCAACTATGAGACTCTGGCGTGAACCCTTGGGCAGAACAGGCCGAATTGCAAGGGACATGGGGCAGTTTAGTGTCAAACTGCTCCTGAAGGAGGTGCCTCAGCCCAGGAGGAGGTGGTGAGGGGAAGGGCAGTGGCGACGTGTCGGATGGTGAGCTTGCTGTTGCTACTGTGATCACTGATGGCCCCGTACATTTCTTCTGTGTGGACCTGTGGAGGAAAGGTGTCCCGAGATTCAGGGATGACTGTTTCACAACGGTTTCCTAGTGTTTTGAAGTACCGTGTCTCATAGGGTCCATATTATCCACATAGAACTTGTTAAACATGTATGTTTTTATTGATCTCAGAGAGAGGAAGGGAAAGGGAACAGAGAGAGCCGGGGGTGGGGGTGCGGGGGGGGGTGGTGCGGGGGGGGTAGGGGGAGGTGTGAGGAGGCTGGGGAAGGGGAGAGAGAAACATCAAGGATGAGAGAGCATCATCGGTCTCATAGCCCCTAGCGCTCACCCCAGGTACGGGCCCTGGCTGGGAATGAAACGGGGATCCCTTGGTTCTGGGGTCGACGCTCAAGCACTGAGCCACGCCAGCCCGGCAGCCACATATCACTTTCAAATGAAACTTTTATTAATTCAAATGTAGTAAAACTTAAAATTCACTGAGACATTTAGGTTTCTCTTGTTGGATACCTGAGGAGTGTTGGCTTGGCGTATCGACCAGCTGTTTTGCCTTGAAAGCAAATATGAAATGAAAGAAAGGAAATGTGTCCCCCCTCAGAGCAAGAGTGTTCACATGAGAACGATGAGCTTTGGATGATTGGGCCACAGCACTGAATGGATCCCTCTTGCACAGCGTGCCTCCTTTTGAAATACTCACCGGTGGCATTCCTTTGTCCTTTTCTGCTTAGAATTTTCTGACATGATGGTTTTCATTTTAATTATAGATTGTTCCAGTGGTGGTGTCAGTGAACTATGGCCCTTCCGGTAGAACCAGGGCTGTGTACCTTGTTTCCGTACCGTCCTGTTCCAGTGGAACCATTGCCTCCTCCTAAGCTGAGTTTGACTGGTGAGTTAAATTCTGGGCTCATGGAGGAAGGGGAATGATTCAGGAAGTGTTTAGTGGAGGGAGTTGTTTTGAGTTACTCCTGTTGCCACCAAAGCAATGCTCTTGCTATCCCTAGTGACTTGCCATATGGTTAAGAGCTAGCCTAGTGGTTGTTTCTGGCCAAATAGCAAATCCAGCTAAACAGCCAGGGAAGTAGAATGCCCCCCATTACGTAATTTTTCCTTTCATGAGACCATTTCAAGAGACAAATTGGCACTTGGGAAAGTTTAGAAAGCTGTGATTGAGTCTGGCCAGTGTTGCACAGCGGTGGGGCGTCCGCCCGTGAACCAGGCAGGAGTGCACAGTTGGTTTGATTCCGGGTCAGGGCACAGGCCCGGTTGCAGCCTGGATCACCAATAGGGGTCGTGAAGGAGGCCACTGATCCATGCTTCTCTCTCATGGTTTACGTTTCTGTGTCGCCCTTTCTCCCTCCCTGCAATCAATCAAAGTGTATTTTTAAAATATATACTGAGTCTAGCCCCGGCTGATGTGGCTCGTTGGATGGGCCTCTCCCCTTGCACTGAAAGGTTTCCGGATCAGTTCCCAGGGAGGGCACGTGGCAGGGTTTTGCGGTCAGTTCCATGGCGGGGGTGGGCAGGAGGCGGCTGGTGCGCCTCTCATCTGTGTTCTCTGCCTCTCCCTTCCTCTCTCTACTGTCTGTCTATATATTGGAGGTATGATCCTTGTGTCAACCAGAACCTATACATGAAGCAAAATGAGAAGAAACTGTCACTTCTGATAGTTTTCACTTGTGACAGTTCACTAGTGTGAACATTTGGGTGTATATATTTCCAGATTTTATTTCCCCATTTTATCAGTGTATAGGTAGTTATCAGAAAAACTTAAATGTTTCAAAACTTATTTTAAAACTGTATTATACAGTGAGCATCCTTCCATGTCAGCGTATATGTGTACGTGTGTGTGTGTGTGTGTGTGTGTGTGTGTGTATGGAATTACGTATATGTACATGAGGAGACATGGCCTACACGTGTTTTTAATCAACAAGTGTATTTATTCAAAAAGAGTATTTAACTTAATGGGAAATAGTCTACATAAATAGGTAGGTAATTTTAGAAATTATCCTTATTTACTATTATAAATGTACAGTTGGGATGTATTCCTCTGAATTATTTAAGATAATCGCCTAGAACTCTTCTGACAGCACGAGAGAAGGCTTCCAGCGCAGCCAGTAGCTGGCTCCATAATGGCTTCAGGTACTGCCTCGGGCCAGGCCAGGCCAGGGCAGGGCCTCTCGTTGGACCAGGCTCTGGCCCCTGAGCAGGCCCTTCCTCTGGCTCTGGAGAGCTCTGGAGCTCTGGGCGTGGACCTGGGGCAGGAGAAAGAGACAGATTGCCTCACACACCTGGCTTTCCTGTGACTTTGCGCAGGCAGGAAAGATGCCACCGCCTTTAAGGGAACTCCAGCCCGTGAGCCTGCCCTCCCCCGATGATCTGCCCAGGTGATCAGTCCCCCTCACCTTGTTGAGTTGCCTCGGTGGGCTCAAGATGCTGCAGCTCCAAGCATAGATTCTGGGCGTGGCCCACCAAGTGTGAGGCAGGGGAGTTGACGGGCACCAAGGCCTGCTCTACCTCGAACCGGGCGAAAGGAAGGGGCTGCCCCAAACCCTGGACCTGGTCCAGCCAGGTCCCCACCATCGCAGCCAAGGCCCTGGGGAGAGGCAGGTGGGCAGCAGAGTCTGAGTCCTGGTCTTTCCTTCCACTCTGCCCTCCCATGGCACACTTGCTTAGATCTGAGGCTCTGTGCAGGCCCCCCTTGCCCACCCAGGGGACAGCCCCATGCCACCCCCGGCCCCTGTGTGGCTGTCCGGGTTGTAGCAGGTGTGGGATCCAGCAGGTTCAACACGGAGTCTGTGTGAGACTCTTCTTCCCACGGGCAGCGCTCCTGAAGGTCCAGTGCACTGCCCACCCCCATCCTCCAGGCCCTGGGCATCGGGGCTGAGGACTGAGACAGACTTGTGAGCAGCCTGCTCACCACAATCCTGTTCTGAGCCTGGCCACGGTGGTCAGGGAGGATGGATATGGAGAGGGGCAGGCAGAGCGGGGTGGGTCTGTGGCGGGGAGGGGACTGTGAGGGACAACTGAGCCCAGCGTCCCCTCTGGGTCTTCACGGCCCGGGACCCCACCCACTGTCGTCTTTGACTCCTGTCCTCCTGGAAGGGAAGACTCCAGAGCTCAGGCCTTTCTTGGGAATCAGATGATGCATAAGATCAGGGTTCTGCCAGGCTCTCTCTCCCCCCCCACCCCCGGCCCCCCTCCCACAGTCCCCACTGTGCTGACTCTGGGGCCCTCCTTCTAGACCCGGAGACCACTCACTGTATGACGTGGTCCTGTGGTGTGTCACCCCGGTCATTGTAAGCAGCTGTGCCTCCAGATGGAAAAATCACTCTGATGGCATCAGCCCTCATGCATGGTGGACACGACCTGCGAATGATGGACAGCGTGACTGCTGGACCCATTGCCCAGAACTGAGGCCCAGGGATTGTGTCTGCTTCATTCCTTGAGTCAGGCTAAGTGTCTCCAAAAGTGCATGCAAATTGTCGAGTACCCATGTTTGCATGGATGTTTGTGTAAGATCAATTCTTAGGAGTAGATTTGTGGGTCAAAAGTATGTATATTTCAATGTGTATATTAAGTATGTATATTAATCCCATTTTTATTCCTGCCGGAAAAAAAAAAAAAAACAAAAATAAAAGAAACTCCAACCAGAAGCATGCCATACATCTGAGTGGGCCTGGGCCCCTGCTCTCCCCAGAAATCGCCAGTGTGGCTACACCAAGCACCAGGACCGGCTAGGTGAAATCTCACACTGCTTAACAGGTCGCTTTCCATGTGCCTTTGCAACCTCCGATGCCACAGGCCGCTGATGGCTGTGTCAGAGTTCTTTCCGTGGGACAGAGGGAAAGAATTGCCACCAGCAACCGCCGCACGTCCAGCTCCCCTGTCTGCAGAGCCAGGGAGCAGGTGAGACCTGCCATGGCTTGTCCCCACAGCAGTGCTATGAGGTTTCCCGCCCAGCAGCCCACTTTTCAGAGGAGCATCCTGAGACTCGGGAAGATGTGGTGACCTTTTCAAGCCTCACAGCTAGCAGTGGGCCGAGTCACGAGTGTGTGCTCACCTAGTTAAAAGCTCGTCCAGGAACCGTTGGGCTCTGGAGAAGGCCAGCGTGGAGACGTGGGGGACGATTTCCCCCGGGAAAGCTGGTACCGTGGCCATGGCCACCTTCTCCGAGGTGCCTTCCTGGAGGGCCTGCATCCTGCAGGACTCATGCAGGTTACCAGTTCGCTCAGCTGCACACTGGGTTGGAGAAGGAAGGACATCCATGTCAGCGGCATGACCGTGAATCCCACAAGGATGGAGGTTTGGAGCTCACTCGGGAGGTCCCAGCCCCACGGGGACGTGTGCAAGAGGAGGGACAGGAGTGCCCCGTCTGGACGAGGTTCTTGGTTTTCAACGTGTCACCGAAGTTCCGTGCATGTGCATACAATTGCCGCCACCTCGGCGTCTTTTTTTGCCTCTTCTTCCCTTTAGCTGAGGATCAACAACCCTCCTTGTAGTAATGGTCTATATGCAGAGCCCGGGCCCTGCGAGTCCTCAAGAAACGTCCTCGTTACAGAGATGAGAACAGGGAGGCTTGGGAAATATCAGATGCCTGCTCAAGGGCATGCAGGTCAGAACTGGGTACTGTCCTGCATGACATTCCCTCTCAGGTACCAGAGACTTCCCTGGTACGGACATGGGTGGAGAGGGTGTGGGAACCATGTCCCTCCCCAGCGTGGGAACAGTGTACACGGTAGATATGGCCTATGAAAGCCTTTGACTTCAAAAGAGAAAGTTATGTTTTATCCTTTTACATTAAAGGGCATTTTAAGACCCTCATTATGGAGATGGCAGATTGCGCAAGGTGGCAAATGCCTGGACACTGCAGATGGGAGAAAGGCGATCACGGGGCAGGAGTCTGACCAGAGGACACCGGGAGGAGCTAATCCATGTGGTGGGTGAAAAGTGACAGGTGCCTCCGTGTCCCCATGAGGCAATAGCCAGGGAAGGAACACTGCGTTTGAGTTGGACACCTTGACGTCGGCCAGGTGAAAATTTCAATGAGTGAGCTTTCCCGGGCCAGGCTGGGAGCAAGGCCGCAGCCATCATCAGAAACTGCTGTTGGCAACGTCCGTGCCACCGCCCTTTGGGTTTGGAATGTGCCTGCAGCCGTTCAAATTTTACATGTGCTCGTCCTTCCACCAGCAGTTGGCGTCCATCTCCAGCTGGGGACATTACATGTGCTGTGGTCTGAATTGTGTACCCCTAATCCCATGACCTTGCAACCCCTAGAACTTTGTTATGTGTCTGCACTTGAGTTTTAGTCTTCAAGCAAGTCATTCAGGTGACGTGAATTCAGTGGTGTGGGTCTTCATCGAATCTGACCAGTGTCCTTAGAAGAGGAGGGGAGGACACGTGGCAGTGCAGAGGGGAGTCCATGTGACACACAGAGAGAAGACAGCCATCTCCACGCTGAGGAGCGACCCCCTCAGGCGATACCAGCCCCGCTGACAGCACCATCTCGCACTTCTAGCCTCCGGAATTGTGAGAAAATGAATGTCTGCTGTTACCACCACCCAGTGTGGTCCTGTGTTATGGCAGCCCAAGCAAGCAACCTAACGCAGTCCATTCCGACACACATCAGTGTTCCGGGCAGCACTGCTGACATGGCAGCTGAAGTGCATTAGGCCCATGTCCGACAGCTCTGGAAGGCTGCGTCGCTGGGCAAATGACCTCCCCGATTGGACCAGGTCTGCAAGGACAGTGGAGCTGAGTGCTCCAGAGGATTCGTGGCAAGTGTAGTTGAAGCAACACAGACAGCGAAATGCCCAAGTGCTCATGGTCTACCGTGAAGTCAAACAACATTTCTCTCTCTGATATTTCTACAAATATGTGAGGAGCGTCTCTCTACCGTCCCATGTAGCTGGAGGGGGGCGTGGGGGTCCGCATGTCTTTGTCTTGGGGCTGTGGGACACTAGGGAGAGTCCTGGGAGGGTGCCCGGGGAGTCTCCAGATTTGAGTGTGGGTTCTGGGCACTGCCAGGTTGTGTTGGGGTTGTGGGTGTAGAGATCCTCAAGGCCAGCTCTCACCTCAGACAGGCACTGGTCTGTGTCGTCAGCCTGGTGCACCTGCACCCTGACCCCGTAGGTGGTGTAGTTGGGTCCATGGGCCAGCACCTCAATGATGTCCTCCTTGGAGCTCTGCAAAGACAGAGTGGGCACTGAGCCAGGAGGCATCAGGAACCTTCCACCCGATCTGTGGTCCTGTGTCATGGCAGACCTAGTCTACGAGGACACAGGGAGGATGTTCCTGGCAGCCCTGCTGAGCTAGCAAGAATCGATTTGTGTCAAGGTGTAGGCACAGTGAAAGCCTGAATCACTGATGAAAACTCTGTCCTTGTTGGGATGATATGGAGTTGGGTAAGGCCACAGCTCCTGACCTGGCCGCGCTGCAATGGTTTGTCGTCCTCTGGGAGGTGATAGGTTGCAGAGAAAAGTATTCAAGACCTTAATCCCTTCCTACCCCCCTAACCCCCACCCCCGCTTCCCCCCATGTTTTTTTTTTTTTTTTAAATACACAGCACTATCAAGTGGGATGATGTGTAAGGCTTGGAGAAGGTGTACAAGGACAGTCGGGCTGGGGCTGGTCCACAGGATACTTGGGGCAGGGAGTTCATCAGTTGAAAGGGGCATGAGGCAAAGACAGCAACAATTGCTTTCTCTCTGATCCCAAGAAGCACAGGAAGAAAGACTGCTTTTCTCCCCTACCAGGGACCTGGTCAGGAGGATTGAAGGTACAGATCATTTTGGGAGTGGGCCTGTGAGAACTTGGAGGCCCCAGGTTTGAGTCGGACTTCTGGTCCCACGCCAGTCACCTCAGGGTCCTCGGTGTGGGGCAGCGCTCACCTCACTTTGGCACCGGACGGTTTCCCTGTCCTGACGCACTTGTCGTTTGTACCCGTTGAGGGCATAAGTGAACCTGTCAGCCAGCTCCTCTACGCTGCCCTTGTTGGAGCTCTGCAAAGACAGAGCCCGCTACCGGGCCAGGAGGCATGAGGGGCCCGGGCATTACCAGTGGGGAAGATGCCCACCACCCATTCTGCTCCCCAGATCAGGCAGAGAGGGGCATCTGCAAAGACCTCCAGGCAGGGAGTGAAGTTGATGACCCCTTGAGCACCCCTGCGATTTAACAAGTGGTTAGCGGAGCTCCGACCCCAGCACTCAGCTTCCCTTCCTGTGAGCCATGACCTGTGCAGTGAACATGACACACCCTCCAACACCCTCCAGGCTTCTGACACTTACCATCCTGCTCCTGAGCCCAGGGTGAGCATCCCTCATCCCCCGCTTTCTTCCCCTCACCATCCCGGACACACACACACACACACACACACACACACACCCGGGATGAAGGGTAAGAGGTGTGGGGCTCCCCAGGTGTGACCCGCAGTTGGCGCCCAAGTGTGACCTGAAAGGGCCTGCCCTGGGTTACCTGTGTGTGCCTGGTGCCAGCGGGCGAGGGGTATCGGTGGTGGCGCTTGCTCCTGCTTCTGCAGAAAGAGAAACATCTCTCACCCTGGGCTTTCTTCTTGCCGGAGCGTCGGAAGAACGGGAAGCAACAGAGAGACATCCTGGTCTCCTGACCTTCTCCACTCAAGTGAGCTGGAAAGGCAGTTGTCTCTAGAATGTGGGCACCTGGTTACCACGGTTCCCATTTCTGTTGGGGATCTGTCCGCAGGGAAGTGAGGTCACCCCTTGAGGGTTCCGTGACCTGTGCCCCTTCCGCCAATCAGAGCCACCCAAAGGCCCCTCTGGGCTGCTGACCACTCACCTTCCTGGTCCATGTTATCTCCATACCTGTATAGAAGCATCCAACACAGCCCTCCCCCCAAGCTCCCTGGGAAGAACGAGGCCCCCGGTTTGCGGAAGAAAGCCGAGTTCACACCTCCTTTTTCTTAGGGGTTCTGTGCCCTGGGGGAAGCCTCTGTGCCTCTCAGGGCCTCCCGCAGGCTCCCAAGCTGCCCAGTGGGGATGATGCTAGGCACCATTTCCCTAGGAAGTCATCAGGTGCAGATGGGACAAGGCCCCTAACAGCTGTGGGCTGGTGTCCCATGAATCTGGTACACAGACATAGAGGTGGAAGGTGACAAGAACGAGTGGGACACGGCATGGAACACTAGACCAAGGAGCTCTGGGCCCAGCCTGTGATCTCAGGGAAGTCACTGCTCATGTGGGCCTCATTTTCAAGTCTGTACCTTTAAGGGTTTGAAAGGACAGGAAATTCCGATATGGTCCCTCACTGGCCTAAAAGCTCACGGTGGTCTCTTGTTAAACTTAGCCTCGGACAAGTGCCTCATGTGGGTCCAAGCGTTAGGGGCCTTCACAGCGGCTTCGAGTGAGTCCAGCCTCCTGGTGGGAACATCCTTGTGTGTCCGCTGAGTGCTCAGTAACTGGCTTCTGAACAACATAGAGGACAGCCCAGCTGATGGGGTGTCAGGTCCTGTCAGTTGTCTTGTACTCTCGCTCTTGAGGTCCCTTCCTTCCTCTCAGCCTCTCTCTCGCTTTCCCTCTGTGTGTGCGTCTCAGTCTGTGCCACTGACCTGTTGTTCTGTCTTGAAGCTGAGTGCACACCCTTTTCCTTACCACGTCAGAAAATCTTGGTTTTGGTAAGTGCTCCACTTTGTTCTGAGAGTGTCTTGGTCTGAGAAAAGATACGGCATATCGTGCTACTTTATTATACCTTCTAGACATAAGCTGTCAAGTCCCATGAGTGCGATCGATTTCAACCTTGACATTCCTGATAAACGATTCTAGTGTGAAGCCATCCATGTTAGCGCCGAGAGTACTAAGTAAGCCACATTGACTTCAGGGCCTCCTGACACCATGTGTTCTCTGTGACCTGTCAACCTCTAGTATCGCCGGGTCCCTAAGCATTCTCTACCGGCAGCCGAAGGATCTTTTGAAAATGTCAATATGATCATGTCTCTTATGAAAACTAACAGTGGTCTCCTATGGCTTTAGAAATGAGTCCCAAATCCTTAGCATGTGCGTCCAGGCCCTCCATGATCCGACCTTAGCTTCTTTTGCAGCCTTGTCTCTCCCTCACCCCTTTTCTGTGGTCACACTTTGAGATCCTCATTGGCATCACACTCTGGCAGCCCAGCTTAGAGCTGTGCCATGCCCTGTGTCCCAATGCCTCCCTCTGGAGTCGGTGGAAGGCTGATGTTGTTTCCGGCATCTCCCATCTTTCCCCTGTCCTGCTCTCTGCTCCCTGCTCCCCTAGTTGTTTTGCTTTTGTTTTCGTTCTTGTTGTTGTTGTTTTCTGCAATACCGTGAAATGCTACAACCTTGTCCACCCTCAGGAGCGTTAAGGATCTCATTCAGTGTGGCAGCTGAGAAGTATAAGCAGCAGAGTAGTGATGAAGCTAACAGTAGGGATTTGTCTTTCTCACAAAATAACAAGTCCACAGGTAGGTGGATCCAATATTGAAGTCACCTGCTCAATGATGTCAGGGTAAGCTCCCAGCATCAACGAGAGGAAAAGAAATCCACTCTTCGCTATTGTGCTTCATATCAGGGAGGAAAACAGTGTCTCAGAAATCAACTATGAGACTCTGGCGTGAACCCTTGGGCAGAACAGGCCGAATTGCAAGGGACATGGGGCAGTTTAGTGTCAAACTGCTCCTGAAGGAGGTGCCTCAGCCCAGGAGGAGGTGGTGAGGGGAAGGGCAGTGGCGACGTGTCGGATGGTGAACTTGCTGTTGCTACTGTGATCACTGATGGCCCCGTACATTTCTTCTGTGTGGACCTGTGGAGGAAAGGTGTCCCGAGATTCAGGGATGACTGTTTCACAACGGTTTCCTAGTGTTTTGAAGTACCGTGTCTCATAGGGTCCATATTATCCACATAGAACTTGTTAAACATATATGGTTTTATTGATCTCAGAGAGAGGAAAGGAAAGGGAACAGAGAGAGCCGGGGGTGGGGGTGCGGGGGGGGGTGGTGCGGGGGGGGTAGGGGGAGGTGTGAGGAGGCTGGGGAAGGGGAGAGAGAAACATCAATGATGAGAGAGCATCATCGGTCTCATAGCTCCTAGCGCTCAACCCAGGTACGGGCCCTGGCTGGGAATGAAACGGGGATCCCTTGGTTCTGGGGTCGACGCTCAAGCACTGAGCCACGCCAGCCCGGCAGCCACATATCACTTTCAAATGAAACTTTTATTAATTCAAATGTAGTAAAACTTAAAATTCACTGAGACATTTAGGTTTCTCTTGTTGGATACCTGAGGAGTGTTCGCTTGGCGTATCGACCAGCTGTTTTGCCTTGAAAGCAAATATGAAATGAAAGAAAGGAAATGTGTCCCCCCTCAGAGCAAGAGTGTTCACATGAGAACGATGAGCTTTGGATGATTGGGCCACAGCACTGAATGGATCCCTCTTGCACAGCGTGCCTCCTTTTGAAATACTCACCGGTGGCATTCCTTTGTCCTTTTCTGCTTAGAATTTTCTGACATGATGGTTTTCATTTTAATTATAGATTGTTCCAGTGGTGGTGTCAGTGAACTATGGCCCTTCCGGTAGAACCAGGGCTGTGTACCTTGTTTCCGTACCGTCCTGTTCCAGTGGAACCATTGCCTCCTCCTAAGCTGAGTTTGACTGGTGAGTTAAATTCTGGGCTCATGGAGGAAGGGGAATGATTCAGGAAGTGTTTAGTGGAGGGAGTTGTTTTGAGTTACTCCTGTTGCCACCAAAGCAATGCTCTTGCTATCCCTAGTGACTTGCCATATGGTTAAGAGCTAGCCTAGTGGTTGTTTCTGGCCAAATAGCAAATCCAGCTAAACAGCCAGGGAAGTAGAATGCCCCCCATTACGTAATTTTTCCTTTCATGAGACCATTTCAAGAGACAAATTGGCACTTGGGAAAGTTTAGAAAGCTGTGATTGAGTCTGGCCAGTGTTGCACAGTGGTGGAGCGTCCGCCCGTGAACCAGGCAGGAGTGCACAGTTGGTT
The DNA here is from genome assembly GCF_964212035.1 of Myotis nattereri. Lineage (NCBI taxonomy): Eukaryota > Metazoa > Chordata > Mammalia > Chiroptera > Vespertilionidae > Myotis > Myotis nattereri. Next base: position 27,651,314 of record NC_138085.1, read on the forward strand.
TGATTCCGGGTCAGGGCACAGGCCCGGTTGCAGCCTGGATCACCAATAGGGGTCGTGAAGGAGGCCACCGATCCATGCTTCTCTCTCATGGTTTTCGTTTCTGTGTCGCCCTTTCTCCCTCCCTGCAATCAATCAAAGTGTATTTTTAAAATATATACTGAGTCTAGCCCCGGCTGATGTGGCTCGTTGGATGGGCCTCTCCCCTTGCACTGAAAGGTTTCCGGATCAGTTCCCAGGGAGGGCACGTGGCAGGGTTTTGCGGTCAGTTCCATGGCGGGGGTGGGCAGGAGGCGGCTGGTGCGCCTCTCATCTGTGTTCTCTGCCTCTCCCTTCCTCTCTCGACTGTCTGTCTATATATTGGAGGTATGATCCTTGTGTCAACCAGAAGCTATACATGAAGCAAAATGAGAAGAAACTGTCACTTCTGATAGTTTTCACTTGTGACAGTTCACTAGTGTGAACATTTGGGTGTATATATTTCCAGATTTTATTTCCCCATTTTATCAGTGTATAGGTAGTTATCAGAAAAACTTAAATGTTTCAAAACTTATTTTAAAACTGTATTATACAGTGAGCATCCTTCCATGTCAGCGTATATGTGTACGTGTGTGTGTGTGTGTGTGTGTGTGTGTGTGTGTGTGTGTATGGAATTACGTATATGTACATGAGGAGACATGGCCTACACGTGTTTTTAATCAACAAGTGTATTTATTCAAAAAGAGTATTTAACTTAATGGGAAATAGTCTACATAAATAGGTAGGTAATTTTAGAAATTATCCTTATTTACTATTATAAATGTACAGTTGGGATGTATTCCTCTGAATTATTTAAGATAATCGCCTAGAACTCTTCTGACAGCACGAGAGAAGGCTTCCAGCGCAGCCAGTAGCTGGCTCCATAATGGCTTCAGGTACTGCCTCGGGCCAGGCCAGGCCAGGGCAGGGCCTCTCGTTGGACCAGGCTCTGGCCCCTGAGCAGGCCCTTCCTCTGGCTCTGGAGAGCTCTGGAGCTCTGGGCGTGGACCTGGGGCAGGAGAAAGAGACAGATTGCCTCACACACCTGGCTTTCCTGTGACTTTGCGCAGGCAGGAAAGATGCCACCGCCTTTAAGGGAACTCCAGCCCGTGAGCCTGCCCTCCCCCGATGATCTGCCCAGGTGATCAGTCCCCCTCACCTTGTTGAGTTGCCTCGGTGGGCTCAAGATGCTGCAGCTCCAAGCATAGATTCTGGGCGTGGCCCACCAAGTGTGAGGCAGGGGAGTTGACGGGCACCAAGGCCTGCTCTACCTCGAACCGGGCGAAAGGAAGGGGCTGCCCCAAACCCTGGACCTGGTCCAGCCAGGTCCCCACCATCGCAGCCAAGGCCCTGGGGAGAGGCAGGTGGGCAGCAGAGTCTGAGTCCTGGTCTTTCCTTCCACTCTGCCCTCCCATGGCACACTTGCTTAGATCTGAGGCTCTGTGCAGGCCCCCCTTGCCCACCCAGGGGACAGCCCCATGCCACCCCCGGCCCCTGTGTGGCTGTCCGGGTTGTAGCAGGTGTGGGATCCAGCAGGTTCAACACGGAGTCTGTGTGAGACTCTTCTTCCCACGGGCAGCGCTCCTGAAGGTCCAGTGCACTGCCCACCCCCATCCTCCAGGCCCTGGGCATCGGGGCTGAGGACTGAGACAGACTTGTGAGCAGCCTGCTCACCACAATCCTGTTCTGAGCCTGGCCACGGTGGTCAGGGAGGATGGATATGGAGAGGGGCAGGCAGAGCGGGGTGGGTCTGTGGCGGGGAGGGGACTGTGAGGGACAACTGAGCCCAGCGTCCCCTCTGGGTCTTCACGGCCCGGGACCCCACCCACTGTCGTCTTTGACTCCTGTCCTCCTGGAAGGGAAGACTCCAGAGCTCAGGCCTTTCTTGGGAATCAGATGATGCATAAGATCAGGGTTCTGCCAGGCTCTCTCTCCCCCCCCACCCCCCCGGCCCCCCTCCCACAGTCCCCACTGTGCTGACTCTTGGGCCCTCCTTCTAGACCCGGAGACCACTCACTGTATGACGTGGTCCTGTGGTGTGTCACCCCGGTCATTGTAAGCAGCTGTGCCTCCAGATGGAAAAATCACTCTGATGGCATCAGCCCTCATGCATGGTGGACACGACCTGCGAATGATGGACAGCGTGACTGCTGGACCCATTGCCCAGAACTGAGGCCCAGGGATTGTGTCTGCTTCATTCCTTGAGTCAGGCTAAGTGTCTCCAAAAGTGCATGCAAATTGTCGAGTACCCATGTTTGCATGGATGTTTGTGTAAGATCAATTCTTAGGAGTAGATTTGTGGGTCAAAAGTATGTATATTTCAATGTGTATATTAAGTATGTATATTAATCCCATTTTTATTCCTGCCGGAAAAAAAAAAAAATAAAAATAAAAGAAACTCCAACCAGAAGCATGCCATACATCTGAGTGGGCCTGGGCCCCTGCTCTCCCCAGAAATCCGCAGTGTGGCTACACCAAGCACCAGGACCGGCTAGGTGAAATCTCACACTGCTTAACAGGTCGCTTTCCATGTGCCTTTGCAACCTCCGATGCCACAGGCCGCTGATGGCTGTGTCAGAGTTCTTTCCGTGGGACAGAGGGAAAGAATTGCCACCAGCAACCGCCGCACGTCCAGCTCCCCTGTCTGCAGAGCCAGGGAGCAGGTGAGACCTGCCATGGCTTGTCCCCACAGCAGTGCTATGAGGTTTCTCCCCCAGCAGCCCACTTTTCAGAGGAGCATCCTGAGACTCGGGAAGATGTGGTGACCTTTTCAAGCCTCACAGCTAGCAGTGGGCCGAGTCACGAGTGTGTGCTCACCTAGTTAAAAGCTCGTCCAGGAACCGTTGGGCTCTGGAGAAGGCCAGCGTGGAGACGTGGGGGACGATTTCCCCCGGGAAAGCTGGTACCGTGGCCATGGCCACCTTCTCCGAGGTGCCTTCCTGGAGGGCCTGCATCCTGCAGGACTCATGCAGGTTACCAGTTCGCTCAGCTGCACACTGGGTTGGAGAAGGAAGGACATCCATGTCAGCGGCATGACCGTGAATCCCACAAGGATGGAGGTTTGGAGCTCACTCGGGAGGTCCCAGCCCCACGGGGACGTGTGCAAGAGGAGGGACAGGAGTGCCCCGTCTGGACGAGGTTCTTGGTTTTCAAAGTGTCACCGAAGTTCCGTGCATGTTCATACAATTGCCGCCACCTCGGCGTCTTTTTTTGCCTCTTCTTCCCTTTAGCTGAGGATCAACAACCCTCCTTGTAGTAATGGTCTATATGCAGAGCCCGGGCCCTGCGAGTCCTCAAGAAACGTCCTCGTTACAGAGATGAGAACAGGGAGGCTTGGGAAATATCAGATGCCTGCTCAAGGGCATGCAGGTCAGAACTGGGTACTGTCCTGCATGACATTCCCTCTCAGGTACCAGAGACTTCCCTGGTACGGACATGGGTGGAGAGGGTGTGGGAACCATGTCCCTCCCCAGCGTGGGAACAGTGTACACGGTAGATATGGCCTATGAAAGCCTTTGACTTCAAAAGAGAAAGTTATGTTTTATCCTTTTACATTAAAGGGCATTTTAAGACCCTCATTATGGAGATGGCAGATTGCGCAAGGTGGCAAATGCCTGGACACTGCAGATGGGAGAAAGGCGATCACAGGGCAGGAGTCTGACCAGAGGACACCGGGAGGAGCTAATCCATGTGGTGGGTGAAAAGTGACAGGTGCCTCCGTGTCCCCATGAGGCAATAGCCAGGGAAGGAACACTGCGTTTGAGTTGGACACCTTGACGTCGGCCAGGTGAAAATTTCAATGAGTGAGCTTTCCCGGGCCAGGCTGGGAGCAAGGCCGCAGCCATCATCAGAAACTGCTGTTGGCAACGTCCGTGCCACCGCCCTTTGGGTTTGGAATGTGCCTGCAGCCGTTCAAATTTTACATGTGCTCGTCCTTCCACCAGCAGTTGGCGTCCATCTCCAGCTGGGGACATTACATGTGCTGTGGTCTGAATTGTGTACCCCTAATCCCATGACCTTGCAACCCCTAGAACTTTGTTATGTGTCTGCACTTGAGTTTTCGTCTTCAAGCAAGTCATTCAGGTGACGTGAATTCAGTGGTGTGGGTCTTCATCGAATCTGACCAGTGTCCTTAGAAGAGGAGGGGAGGACACGTGGCAGTGCAGAGGGGAGTCCATGTGACACACAGAGAGAAGACAGCCATCTCCACGCTGAGGAGCGACCCCCTCAGGCGATACCAGCCCCGCTGACAGCACCATCTCGCACTTCTAGCCTCCGGAATTGCGAGAAAATGAATGTCTGCTGTTACCACCACCCAGTGTGGTCCTGTGTTATGGCAGCCCAAGCAAGCAACCTAACGCAGTCCATTCCGACACACATCAGTGTTCCGGGCAGCACTGCTGACATGGCAGCTGAAGTGCATTAGGCCCATGTCCGACAGCACTGGAAGGCTGCGTCGCTGGGCAAATGACCTCCCCGACTGGACCAGGTCTGCAAGGACAGTGGAGCTGAGTGCTCCAGAGGATTCGTGGCAAGTGTAGTTGAAGCAACACAGACAGCGAAATGCCCAAGTGCTCATGGTCTACCGTGAAGTCAAACAACATTTCTCTCTCTGATATTTCTACAAATATGTGAGGAGCGTCTCTCTACCGTCCCATGTAGCTGGAGGGGGGCGTGGGGGTCCGCATGTCTTTGTCTTGGGGCTGTGGGACACTAGGGAGAGTCCTGGGAGGGTGCCCGGGGAGTCTCCAGATTTGAGTGTGGGTTCTGGGCACTGCCAGGTTGTGTTGGGGTTGTGGGTGTAGAGATCCTCAAGGCCAGCTCTCACCTCAGACAGGCACTGGTCTGTGTCGTCAGCCTGGTGCACCTGCACCCTGACCCCGTAGGTGGTGTAGTTGGGTCCATGGGCCAGCACCTCAATGATGTCCTCCTTGGAGCTCTGCAAAGACAGAGTGGGCACTGAGCCAGGAGGCATCAGGAACCTTCCACCCGATCTGTGGTCCTGTGTCATGGCAGACCTAGTCTACGAGGACACAGGGAGGATGTTCCTGGCAGCCCTGCTGAGCTAGCAAGAATCGATTTGTGTCAAGGTGTAGGCACAGTGAAAGCCTGAATCACTGATGAAAACTCTGTCCTTGTTGGGATGATATGGAGTTGGGTAAGGCCACAGCTCCTGACCTGGCCGCGCTGCAATGGTTTGTCGTCCTCTGGGAGGTGATAGGTTGCAGAGAAAAGTATTCAAGACCTTAATCCCTTCCTACACCCCTAACCCCCAACCCCGCTTCCCCCCATGTTTTTTTTTTTTTTTAAATACACAGCACTATCAAGTGGGATGATGTGTAAGGCTTGGAGAAGGTGTACAAGGACAGTCGGGCTGGGGCTGGTCCACAGGATACTTGGGGCAGGGAGTTCATCAGTTGAAAGGGGCATGAGGCAAAGACAGCAACAATTGCTTTCTCTCTGATCCCAAGAAGCACAGGAAGAAAGACTGCTTTTCTCCCCTACCAGGGACCTGGTCAGGAGGATTGAAGGTACAGATCATTTTGGGAGTGGGCCTGTGAGAACTTGGAGGCCCCAGGTTTGAGTCGGACTTCTGGTCCCACGCCAGTCACCTCAGGGTCCTCGGTGTGGGGCAGCGCTCACCTCACTTTGGCACCGGACGGGTTCCCTGTCCTGACGCACTTGTCGTTTGTACCCGTTGAGGGCATAAGTGAACCTGTCAGCCAGCTCCTCTACGCTGCCCTTGTTGGAGCTCTGCAAAGACAGAGCCCGCTACCGGGCCAGGAGGCATGAGGGGCCCGGGCATTACCAGTGGGGAAGATGCCCACCACCCATTCTGCTCCCCAGATCAGGCAGAGAGGGGCATCTGCAAAGACCTCCAGGCAGGGAGTGAAGTTGATGACCCCTTGAGCACCCCTGCGATTTAACAAGTGGTTAGCGGAGCTCCGACCCCAGCACTCAGCTTCCCTTCCTGTGAGCCATGACCTGTGCAGTGAACATGAAACACCCTCCAACACCATCCAGGCTTCTGACACTTACCATCCTGCTCCTGAGCCCAGGGTGAGCATCCCTCATCCCCTGCTTTCTTCCCCTCACCATCCCGGACACACAGACACACACACACACACACACACACACACACACACACACACCCGGGATGAAGGGTAAGAGGTGTGGGGCTCCCCAGGTGTGACCCACAGTTGGCGCCCAAGTGTGACCTGAAAGGGCCTGCCCTGGGTTACCTGTGTGTGCCTGGTGCCAGCAGGCGAGGGGTATCGGTGGTGGCGCTTGCTCCTGCTTCTGCAGAAAGAGAAACATCTCTCACCCTGGGCTTTCTTCTTGCCGGAGCATCGGAAGAACGGGAAGCAACAGAGAGACATCCTGGTCTCCTGACCTTCTCCACTCAAGTGAGCTGGAAAGGCAGTTGTCTCTAGAATGTGGGCACCTGGTTACCACGGTTCCCATTTCTGTTGGGGATCTGTCCGCAGGGAAGTGAGGTCACCCCTTGAGGGTTCCATGACCTGTGCCCCTTCCGCCAATCAGAGCCACCCAAAGGCCCCTCTGGGCTGCTGACCTCTCACCTTCCTGGTCCATGTTATCTCCATACCTGTATAGAAGCATCCAACACAGCCCTCCCCCCAAGCTCCCTGGGAAGAACGAGGCCCCCGGTTTGGGGAAGAAAGCCGAGTTCACACCTCCTTTTTCTTAGGGGTTCTGTGCCCTGGGGGAAGCCTCTGTGCCTCTCAGGGCCTCCCGCAGGCTCCCAAGCTGCCCAGTGGGGATGATGCTAGGCACCATTTCCCTAGGAAGTCATCAGGTGCAGATGGGACAAGGCCCCTAACAGCTGTGGGCTGGTGTCCCATGAATCTGGTACACAGACATAGAGGTGGAAGGTGACAAGAACGAGTGGGACACGGCATGGAACACTAGACCAAGGAGCCCTGGGCCCAGCCTGTGATCTCAGGGAAGTCACTGCTCATGTGGGCCTCATTTTCAAGTCTGTACCTTTAAGGGTTTGAAAGGACAGGAAATTCCGATATGGTCCCTCACTGGCCTAAAAGCTCACGGTGGTCTCTTGTTAAACTTAGCCTCGGACAAGTGCCTCATGTGGGTCCAAGCGTTAGGGGCCTTCACAGCGGCTTCGAGTGAGTCCAGCCTCCTGGTGGGAACATCCTTGTGTGTCCGCTGAGTGCTCAGTAACTGGCTTCTGAACAACATAGAGGACAGCCCAGCTGATGGGGTGTCAGGTCCTGTCACTTGTCTTGTACTCTCGCTCTTGAGGTCCCTTCCTTCCTCTCAGCCTCTCTCTCGCTTTCCCTGTGTGTGTGCGTCTCAGTCTGTGCCACTGACCTGTTGTTCTGTCTGGAAGCTGAGTGCACACCCTTTTCCTTACCACGTTAGAAAATCTTGGTTTTGGTAAGTGCTCCACTTTGTTCTGAGAGTGTCTTGGTCTGAGAAAAGATACGGCATATCGTGCTACTTTATTATACCTTCTAGACATAAGCTGTCAAGTCCCATGAGTGGGATCGATTTCAACCTTGACATTCCTGATAAACGATTCTAGTGTGAAGCCATCCATGTTAGCGCCGAGAGTACTAAGTAAGCCACATTGACTTCAGGGCCTCCTGACACCATGTGTTCTCTGTGACCTGTCAACCTCTAGTATCGCCGGGTCCCTAAGCATTCTCTACCGGCAGCCCGAAGGATCTTTTGAAAATGTCAATATGATCATGTCTCTTATGAAAACTAACAGTGGTCTCCTATGGCTTTCGAAATGAGTCCCAAATCCTTAGCATGTGCGTCCAGGCCCTCCATGATCCGACCTTAGCTTCTTTTGCAGCCTTGTCTCTCCCTCACCCCTTTTCTGTGGTCACACTTTGAGATCCTCATTGGCATCACACTCTGGCAGCCCAGCTTAGAGCTGTGCCATGCCCTGTGTCCCAATGCCTCCCTCTGGAGTCGGTGGAAGGCTGATGTTGTTTCCGGCATCTCCCATCTTTCCCCTGTCCTGCTCTCTGCTCCCCTAGTTGTTTTGCTTTTGTTTTCGTTCTTGTTGTTGTTGTTTTCTGCAATACCGTGAAATGCTACAACCTTGTCCACCCTCAGGAGTGTTAAGGATCTCATTCAGTGTGGCAGCTGAGAAGTATAAGCAGCAGAGTAGTGATGAAGCTAACAGTAGGGATTTGTCTTTCTCACAAAATAACAAGTCCACAGGTAGGTGGATCCAATATTGAAGTCACCTGCTCAATGATGTCAGGGTAAGCTCCCAGCATCAACGAGAGGAAAAGAAATCCACTCTTCGCTATTGTGCTTCATATCAGGGAGGAAAACAGTGTCTCAGAAATCAACTATGAGACTCTGGCGTGAACCCTTGGGCAGAACAGGCCGAATTGCAAGGGACATGGGGCAGTTTAGTGTCAAACTGCTCCTGAAGGAGGTGCCTCAGCCCAGGAGGAGGTGGTGAGGGGAAGGGCAGTGGCGACGTGTCGGATGGTGAGCTTGCTGTTGCTACTGTGATCACTGATGGCCCCGTACATTTCTTCTGTGTGGACCTGTGGAGGAAAGGTGTCCCGAGATTCAGGGATGACTGTTTCACAACGGTTTCCTAGTGTTTTGAAGTACCGTGTCTCATAGGGTCCATATTATCCACATAGAACTTGTTAAACATACATGTTTTTATTGATCTCAGAGAGAGGAAGGGAAAGGGAACAGAGAGAGCCGGGGGTGGGGGTGCGGGGGGCGGGGGCGGGGGGGGGTAGGGGGAGGTGTGAGGAGGCTGGGGAAGGGGAGAGAGAAACATCAATGATGAGAGAGCATCATCGGTCTCATAGCCCCTAGCGCTCACCCCAGGTACGGGCCCTGGCTGGGAATGAAACGGGGATCCCTTGGTTCTGGGGTCGACGCTCAAGCACTGAGCCACGCCAGCCCGGCAGCCACATATCACTTTCAAATGAAACTTTTATTAATTCAAATGTAGTAAAACTTAAAATTCACTGAGACATTTAGGTTTCTCTTGTTGGATACCTGAGGAGTGTTGGCTTGGCGTATCGACCAGCTGTTTTGCCTTGAAAGCAAATATGAAATGAAAGAAAGGAAATGTGTCCCCCCTCAGAGCAAGAGTGTTCACATGAGAACGATGAGCTTTGGATGATTGGGCCACAGCACTGAATGGATCCCTCTTGCACAGCGTGCCTCCTTTTGAAATACTCACCGGTGGCATTCCTTTGTCCTTTTCTGCTTAGAATTTTCTGACATGATGGTTTTCATTTTAATTATAGATTGTTCCAGTGGTGGTGTCAGTGAACTATGGCCCTTCCGGTAGAACCAGGGCTGTGTACCTTGTTTCCGTACCGTCCTGTTCCAGTGGAACCATTGCCTCCTCCTAAGCTGAGTTTGACTGGTGAGTTAAATTCTGGGCTCATGGAGGAAGGGGAATGATTCAGGAAGTGTTTAGTGGAGGGAGTTGTTTTGAGTTACTCCTGTTGCCACCAAAGCAATGCTCTTGCTATCCCTAGTGACTTGCCATATGGTTAAGAGCTAGCCTAGTGGTTGTTTCTGGCCAAATAGCAAATCCAGCTAAACAGCCAGGGAAGTAGAATGCCCCCCATTACGTAATTTTTCCTTTCATGAGACCATTTCAAGAGACAAATTGGCACTTGGGAAAGTTTAGAAAGCTGTGATTGAGTCTGGCCAGTGTTGCACAGTGGTGGAGCGTCCGCCCGTGAACCAGGCAGGAGTGCACAGTTGGTTTGATTCCGGGTCAGGGCACAGGCCCGGTTTGCAGCCTGGATCACCAATAGGGGTCGTGAAGGAGGCCACCGATCCATGCTTCTCTCTCATGGTTTACGTTTCTGTGTCGCCCTTTCTCCCTCCCTGCAATCAATCAAAGTGTATTTTTAAAATATATACTGAGTCTAGCCCCGGCTGATGTGGCTCGTTGGATGGGCCTCTCCCCTTGCACTGAAAGGTTTCCGGATCAGTTCCCAGGGAGGGCACGTGGCAGGGTTTTGCGGTCAGTTCCATGGCGGGGGTGGGCAGGAGGCGGCTGGTGCGCCTCTCATCTGTGTTCTCTGCCTCCCCCTTCCTCTCTCTACTGTCTGTCTATATATTGGAGGTATGATCCTTGTGTCAACCAGAAGCTATACATGAAGCAAAATGAGAAGAAACTGTCACTTCTGATAGTTTTCACTTGTGACAGTTCACTAGTGTGAACATTTGGGTGTATATATTTCCAGATTTTATTTCCGCATTTTATCAGTGTATAGGTAGTTATCAGAAAAACTTAAATGTTTCAAAACTTATTTTAAAACTGTATTATACAGTGAGCATCCTTCCATGTCAGCGTATATGTGTACGTGTGTGTGTGTGTGTGTGTGTGTGTGTGTGTGTATGGAATTACGTATATGTACATGAGGAGACATGGCCTACACGTGTTTTTAATCAACAAGTGTATTTATTCAAAAAGAGTATTTAACTTAATGGGAAATAGTCTACATAAATAGGTAGGTACTTTTAGAAATTATCCTTATTTACTATTATAAATGTACAGTTGGGATGTATTCCTCTGAATTATTTAAGATAATCGCCTAGAACTCTTCTGACAGCACGAGAGAAGGCTTCCAGCGCAGCCAGTAGCTGGCTCCATAATGGCTTCAGGTACTGCCTCGGGCCAGGCCAGGCCAGGGCAGGGCCTCTCGTTGGACCAGGCTCTGGCCCCTGAGCAGGCCCTTCCTCTGGCTCTGGAGAGCTCTGGAGCTCTGGGCGTGGACCTGGGGCAGGAGAAAGAGACAGATTGCCTCACACACCTGGCTTTCCTGTGACTTTGCGCAGGCAGGAAAGATGCCACCGCCTTTAAGGGAACTCCAGCCCGTGAGCCTGCCCTCCCCCGATGATCTGCCCAGGTGATCAGTCCCCCTCACCTTGTTGAGTTGCCTCGGTGGGCTCAAGATGCTGCAGCTCCAAGCATAGATTCTGGGCGTGGCCCACCAAGTGTGAGGCAGGGGAGTTGACGGGCACCAAGGCCTGCTCTACCTCGAACCGGGCGAAAGGAAGGGGCTGCCCCAAACCCTGGACCTGGTCCAGCCAGGTCCCCACCATCGCAGCCAAGGCCCTGGGGAGAGGCAGGTGGGCAGCAGAGTCTGAGTCCTGGTCTTTCCTTCCACTCTGCCCTCCCATGGCACACTTGCTTAGATCTGAGGCTCTGTGCAGGCCCCCCTTGCCCACCCAGGGGACAGCCCCATGCCACCCCCGGCCCCTGTGTGGCTGTCCGGGTTGTAGCAGGTGTGGGATCCAGCAGGTTCAACACGGAGTCTGTGTGAGACTCTTCTTCCCACGGGCAGCGCTCCTGAAGGTCCAGTGCACTGCCCACCCCCATCCTCCAGGCCCTGGGCATCTGGACTGAGGACTGAGACAGACTTGTGAGCAGCCTGCTCACCACAATCCTGTTCTGAGCCTGGCCACGGTGGTCAGGGAGGATGGATATGGAGAGGGGCAGGCAGAGCGGGGTGGGTCTGTGGCGGGGAGGGGACTGTGAGGGACAATTGAGCCCAGCGTCCCCTCTGGGTCTTCACGGCCCGGGACCCCACCCACTGTCGTCTTTGACTCCTGTCCTCCTGGAAGGGAAGACTCCAGAGCTCAGGCCTTTCTTGGGAATCAGATGATGCATAAGATCAGGGTTCTGCCAGGCTCTCTCTCCCCCCCAACCTCCGGCCCCCCTCCCACAGTCCCCACTGTGCTGACTCTGGGGCCCTCCTTCTAGACCCGGAGACCACTCACTGTATGACGTGGTCCTGTGGTGTGTCACCCCGGTCATTGTAAGCAGCTGTGCCTCCAGATGGAAAAATCACTCTGATGGCATCAGCCCTCATGCATGGTGGACACGACCTGCGAATGATGGACAGCGTGACTGCTGGACCCATTGCCCAGAACTGAGGCCCAGGGATTGTGTCTGCTTCATTCCTTGAGTCAGGCTAAGTGTCTCCAAAAGTGCATGCAAATTGTCGAGTACCCATGTTTGCATGGATGTTTGTGTAAGATCAATTCTTAGGAGTAGATTTGTGGGTCAAAAGTATGTATATTTCAATGTGTATATTAAGTATGTATATTAATCCCATTTTTATTCCTGCCGGAAAAAAAAAATATAAAAATAAAAGAAACTCCAACCAGAAGCATGCCATACATCTGAGTGGGCCTGGGCCCCTGCTCTCCCCAGAAATCCGCAGTGTGGCTACACCAAGCACCAGGACCGGCTAGGTGAAATCTCACACTGCTTAACAGGTCGCTTTCCATGTGCCTTTGCAACCTCCGATGCCACAGGCCGCTGATGGCTGTGTCAGAGTTCTTTCCGTGGGACAGAGGGAAAGAATTGCCACCAGCAACCGCCGCACGTCCAGCTCCCCTGTCTGCAGAGCCAGGGAGCAGGTGAGACCTGCCATGGCTTGTCCCCACAGCAGTGCTATGAGGTTTCCCGCCCAGCAGCCCACTTTTCAGAGGAGCATCCTGAGACTTGGGAAGATGTGGTGACCTTTTCAAGCCTCACAGCTAGCAGTGGGCCGAGTCACGAGTGTGTGCTCACCTAGTTAAAAGCTCGTCCAGGAACCGTTGGGCTCTGGAGAAGGCCAGCGTGGAGACGTGGGGGACGATTCCCCCCGGGAAAGCTGGTACCGTGGCCATGGCCACCTTCTCCGAGGTGCCTTCCTGGAGGGCCTGCATCCTGCAGGACTCATGCAGGTTACCAGTTCGCTCAGCTGCACACTGGGTGGGAGAAGGAAGGACATCCATGTCAGCAGCATGACCGTGAATCCCACAAGGATGGAGGTTTGGAGCTCACTCGGGAGGTCCCAGCCCCACGGGGACGTGTGCAAGAGGAGGGACAGGAGTGCCCCGTCTGGACGAGGTTCTTGGTTTTCAAAGTGTCACCGAAGTTCCGTGCATGTTCATACAATTGCCGCCACCTCGGCGTCTTTTTTTGCCTCTTCTTCCCTTTAGCTGAGGATCAACAACCCTCCTTGTAGTAATGGTCTATATGCAGAGCCCGGGCCCTGCGAGTCCTCAAGAAACGTCCTCGTTACAGAGATGAGAACAGGGAGGCTTGGGAAATATCAAATGTCTGCTCAAGGGCATGCAGGTCAGAACTGGGTACTGTCCTGCATGACATTCCCTCTCAGGTACCAGAGACTTCCCTGGTACGGACATGGGTGGAGAGGGTGTGGGAACCATGTCCCTCCCCAGCGTGGGAACAGTGTACACGGTAGATATGGCCTATGAAAGCCTTTGACTTCAAAAGAGAAAGTTATGTTTTATCCTTTTACATTAAAGGGCATTTTAAGACCCTCATTATGGAGATGGCAGATTGCGCAAGGTGGCAAATGCCTGGACACTGCAGATGGGAGAAAGGCGATCACGGGGCAGGAGTCTGACCAGAGGACACCGGGAGGAGCTAATCCATGTGGTGGGTGAAAAGTGACAGGTGCCTCCGTGTCCCCATGAGGCAATAGCCAGGGAAGGAACACTGCGTTTGAGTTGGACACCTTGACGTCGGCCAGGTGAAAATTTCAATGAGTGAGCTTTCCCGGGCCAGGCTGGGAGCAAGGCCGCAGCCATCATCAGAAACTGCTGTTGGCAACGTCCGTGCCACCGCCCTTTGGGTTTGGAATGTGCCTGCAGCCGTTCAAATTTTACATGTGCTCGTCCTTCCACCAGCAGTTGGCGTCCATCTCCAGCTGGGGACATTACATGTGCTGTGGTCTGAATTGTGTACCCCTAATCCCATGACCTTGCAACCCCTAGAACTTTGTTATGTGTCTGCACTTGAGTTTTCGTCTTCAAGCAAGTCATTCAGGTGACGTGAATTCAGTGGTGTGGGTCTTCATCGAATCTGACCAGTGTCCTTAGAAGAGGAGGGGAGGACACGTGGCAGTGCAGAGGGGAGTCCATGTGACACACAGAGAGAAGACAGCCATCTCCAAGCTGAGGAGCGACCCCCTCAGGCGATACCAGCCCCGCTGACAGCACCATCTCGCACTTCTAGCCTCCGGAATTGTGAGAAAATGAATGTCTGCTGTTACCACCACCCAGTGTGGTCCTGTGTTATGGCAGCCCAAGCAAGCAACCTAACGCAGTCCATTCCGACACACATCAGTGTTCCGGGCAGCACTGCTGACATGGCAGCTGAAGTGCATTAGGCCCATGTCCGACAGCACTGGAAGGCTGCGTCGCTGGGCAAATGACCTCCCCGATTGGACCAGGTCTGCAAGGACAGTGGAGCTGAGTGCTCCAGAGGATACTGGCAAGTGTAGTTGAAGCAACACAGACAGCGAAATGCCCAAGTGCTTATGGTCTACCGTGAAGTCAAACAACATTTCTCTCTCTGATATTTCTACAAATATGAGAGGAGCGTCTCTCTACCGTCCCATGTAGCTGGAGGGGGGCGTGGGGGTCCGCATGTCTTTGTCTTGGGGCTGTGGGACACTAGGGAGAGTCCTGGGAGGGTGCCCGGGGAGTCTCCAGATTTGAGTGTGGGTTCTGGGCACTGCCAGGTTGTGTTGGGGTTGTGGGTGTAGAGATCCTCAAGGCCAGCTCTCACCTCAGACAGGCACTGGTCTGTGTCGTCAGCCTGGTGCACCTGCACCCTGACCCCGTAGGTGGTGTAGTTGGGTCCATGGGCCAGCACCTCAATGATGTCCTCCTTGGAGCTCTGCAAAGACAGAGTGGGCACTGAGCCAGGAGGCATCAGGAACCTTCCACCCGATCTGTGGTCCTGTGTCATGGCAGACCTAGTCTACGAGGACACAGGGAGGATGTTCCTGGCAGCCCTGCTGAGCTAGCAAGAATCGATTTGTGTCAAGGTGTAGCCACAGTGAAAGCCTGAATCACTGATGAAAACTCTGTCCTTGTTGGGATGATATGGAGTTGGGTAAGGCCACAGCTCCTGACCTGGCCGCGCTGCAATGGTTTGTCGTCCTCTGGGAGGTGATAGGTTGCAGAGAAAAGTATTCAAGACCTTAATCCCTTCCTACACCCCTAACCCCCACCCCCGCTTCCCCCCATGTTTTTTTTTTTTTTTTTAATACACAGCACTATCAAGTGGGATGATGTGTAAGGCTTGGAGAAGGTGTACAAGGACAGTCGGGCTGGGGCTGGTCCACAGGATACTTGGGGCAGGGAGTTCATCAGTTGAAAGGGGCATGAGGCAAAGACAGCAACAATTGCTTTCTCTCTGATCCCAAGAAGCACAGGAAGAAAGACTGCTTTTCTCCCCTACCAGGGACCTGGTCAGGAGGATTGAAGGTACAGATCATTTTGGGAGTGGGCCTGTGAGAACTTGGAGGCCCCAGGTTTGAGTCGGACTTCTGGTCCCACCCCAGTCACCTCAGGGTCCTCGGTGTGGGGCAGCACTCACCTCACTTTGGCACCGGACGGGTTCCCTGTCCTGACGCACTTGTCGTTTGTACCCGTTGAGGGCATAAGTGAACCTGTCAGCCAGCTCCTCTACGCTGCCCTTGTTGGAGCTCTGCAAAGACAGAGCCCGCTACCGGGCCAGGAGGCATGAGGGGCCCGGGCATTACCAGTGGGGAAGATGCCCACCACCCATTCTGCTCCCCAGATCAGGCAGAGAGGGGCATCTGCAAAGACCTCCAGGCAGGGAGTGAAGTTGATGACCCCTTGAGCACCCCTGCGATTTAACAAGTGGTTAGCGGAGCTCCGACCCCAGCACTCAGCTTCCCTTCCTGTGAGCCATGACCTGTGCAGTGAACATGACACACCCTCCAACACCCTCCAGGCTTCTGACACTTACCATCCTGCTCCTGAGCCCAGGGTGAGCATCCCTCATCCCCCGCTTTCTTCCCCTCACCATCCCGGACACACAGACACACACACACACACACACACACACACACACACACACACACCCGGGATGAAGGGTAAGAGGTGTGGGGCTCCCCAGGTGTGACCCGCAGTTGGCGCCCAAGTGTGACCTGAAAGGGCCTGCCCTGGGTTACCTGTGTGTGCCTGGTGCCAGCGGGCGAGGGGTATCGGTGGTGGCGCTTGCTCCTGCTTCTGCAGAAAGAGAAACATCTCTCACCCTGGGCTTTCTTCTTGCCGGAGCGTCGGAAGAACGGGAAGCAACAGAGAGACATCCTGGTCTCCTGACCTTCTCCACTCAAGTGAGCTGGAAAGGCAGTTGTCTCTAGAATGTGGGCACCTGGTTTCCACGGTTCCCATTTCTGTTGGGGATCTGTCCGCAGGGAAGTGAGGTCACCCCTTGAGGGTTCCGTGACCTGTGCCCCTTCCGCCAATCAGAGCCCCCCAAAGGCCCCTCTGGGCTGCTGACCTCTCACCTTCCTGGTCCATGTTATCTCCATACCTGTATAGAAGCATCCAACACAGCCCTCCCCCCAAGCTCCCTGGGAAGAACGAGGCCCCCGGTTTGGGGAAGAAAGCCGAGTTCACACCTCCTTTTTCTTAGGGGTTCTGTGCCCTGGGGGAAGCCTCTGTGCCTCTCAGGGCCTCCCGCAGGCTCCCAAGCTGCCCAGTGGGGATGATGCTAGGCACCATTTCCCTAGGAAGTCATCAGGTGCAGATGGGACAAGGCCCCTAACAGCTGTGGGCTGGTGTCCCATGAATCTGGTACACAGACATAGAGGTGGAAGGTGACAAGAACGAGTGGGACACGGCATGGAACACTAGACCAAGGAGCCCTGGGCCCAGCCTGTGATCTCAGGGAAGTCACTGCTCATGTGGGCCTCATTTTCAAGTCTGTACCTTTAAGGGTTTGAAAGGACAGGAAATTCCGATATGGTCCCTCACTGGCCTAAAAGCTCACGGTGGTCTCTTGTTAAACTTAGCCTCGGACAAGTGCCTCATGTGGGCCCAAGCGTTAGGGGCCTTCACAGCGGCTTCGAGTGAGTCCAGCCTCCTGGTGGGAACATCCTTGTGTGTCCGCTGAGTGCTCAGTAACTGGCTTCTGAACAACATAGAGGACAGCCCAGCTGATGGGGTGTCAGGTCCTGTCAGTTGTCTTGTACTCTCGCTCTTGAGGTCCCTTCCTTCCTCTCAGCCTCTCTCTCGCTTTCCCTCTGTGTGTGCGTCTCAGTCTGTGCCACTGACCTGTTGTTCTGTCTTGAAGCTGAGTGCACACCCTTTTCCTTACCACGTTAGAAAATCTTGGTTTTGGTAAGTGCTCCACTTTGTTCTGAGAGTGTCTTGGTCTGAGAAAAGATACGGCATATCGTGCTACTTTATTATACCTTCTAGACATAAGCTGTCAAGTCCCATGAGTGGGATCGATTTCAACCTTGACATTCCTGATAAACGATTCTAGTGTGAAGCCATCCATGTTAGCGCCGAGAGTACTAAGTAAGCCACATTGACTTCAGGGCCTCCTGACACCATGTGTTCTCTGTGACCTGTCAACCTCTAGTATCGCCGGGTCCCTAAGCATTCTCTACCGGCAGCCGAAGGATCTTTTGAAAATTTCAATATGATCATGTCTCTTATGAAAACTAACAGTGGTCTCCTATGGCTTTCGAAATGAGTCCCAAATCCTTAGCATGTGCGTCCAGGCCCTCCATGATCCGACCTTAGCTTCTTTTGCAGCCTTGTCTCTCCCTCACCCCTTTTCTGTGGTCACACTTTGAGATCCTCATTGGCATCACACTCTGGCAGCCCAGCTTAGAGCTGTGCCATGCCCTGTGTCCCAATGCCTCCCTCTGGAGTCGGTGGAAGGCTGATGTTGTTTCCGGCATCTCCCATCTTTCCCCTGTCCTGCTCTCTGCTCCCCTAGTTGTTTTGCTTTTGTTTTCGTTCTTGTTGTTGTTGTTTTCTGCAATACCGTGAAATGCTACAACCTTGTCCACCCTCAGGAGCGTTAAGGATCTCATTCAGTGTGGCAGCTGAGAAGTATAAGCAGCAGAGTAGTGTAGTGATGAAGCTAACAGTAGGGATTTGTCTTTCTCACAAAATAACAAGTCCACAGGTAGGTGGATCCAATATTGAAGTCACCTGCTCAATGATGTCAGGGTAAGCTCCCAGCATCAACGAGAGGAAAAGAAATCCACTCTTCGCTATTGTGCTTCATATCAGGGAGGAAAACAGTGTCTCAGAAATCAACTATGAGACTCTGGCGTGAACCCTTGGGCAGAACAGGCCGAATTGCAAGGGACATGGGGCAGTTTAGTGTCAAACTGCTCCTGAAGGAGGTGCCTCAGCCCAGGAGGAGGTGGTGAGGGGAAGGGCAGTGGCGACGTGTCGGATGGTGAGCTTGCTGTTGCTACTGTGATCACTGATGGCCCCGTACATTTCTTCTGTGTGGACCTGTGGAGGAAAGGTGTCCCGAGATTCAGGGATGACTGTTTCACAACGGTTTCCTAGTGTTTTGAAGTACCGTGTCTCATAGGGTCCATATTATCCACATAGAACTTGTTAAACATACATGTTTTTATTGATCTCAGAGAGAGGAAGGGAAAGGGAACAGAGAGAGCCGGGGGTGGGGGTGCGGGGGGCGGGGGCGGGGGTGGGGTAGAGGGAGGTGTGAGGAGGCTGGGGAAGGGGAGAGAGAAACATCAATGATGAGAGAGCATCATCGGTCTCATAGCCCCTAGCGCTCACCCCAGGTACGGGCCCTGGCTGGGAATGAAACGGGGATCCCTTGGTTCTGGGGTCGACGCTCAAGCACTGAGCCACGCCAGCCCGGCAGCCACATATCACTTTCAAATGAAACTTTTATTAATTCAAATGTAGTAAAACTTAAAATTCACTGAGACATTTAGGTTTCTCTTGTTGGATACCTGAGGAGTGTTGGCTTGGCGTATCGACCAGCTGTTTTGCCTTGAAAGCAAATATGAAATGAAAGAAAGGAAATGTGTCCTCCCTCAGAGCAAGAGTGTTCACATGAGAACGATGAGCTTTGGATGATTGGGCCACAGCACTGAATGGATCCCTCTTGCACAGCGTGCCTCCTTTTGAAATACTCACCGGTGGCATTCCTTTGTCCTTTTCTGCTTAGAATTTTCTGACATGATGGTTTTCATTTTAATTATAGATTGTTCCAGTGGTGGTGTCAGTGAACTATGGCCCTTCCGGTAGAACCAGGGCTGTGTACCTTGTTTCCGTACCGTCCTGTTCCAGTGGAACCATTGCCTCCTCCTAAGCTGAGTTTGACTGGTGAGTTAAATTCTGGGCTCATGGAGGAAGGGGAATGATTCAGGAAGTGTTTAGTGGAGGGAGTTGTTTTGAGTTACTCCTGTTGCCACCAAAGCAATGCTCTTGCTACACCTAGTGACTTGCCATATGGTTAAGAGCTAGCCTAGTGGTTGTTTCTGGCCAAATAGCAAATCCAGCTAAACAGCCAGGGAAGTAGAATGCCCCCCATTACGTAATTTTTCCTTTCATGAGACCATTTCAAGAGACAAATTGGCACTTGGGAAAGTTTAGAAAGCTGTGATTGAGTCTGGCCAGTGTTGCACAGTGGTGGAGCGTCCGCCCGTGAACCAGGCAGGAGTGCACAGTTGGTTTGATTCCGGGTCAGGGCACAGGCCCGGTTTGCAGCCTGGATCACCAATAGGGGTCGTGAAGGAGGCCACCGATCCATGCTTCTCTCTCATGGTTTACGTTTCTGTGTCGCCCTTTCTCCCTCCCTGCAATCAATCAAAGTGTATTTTTAAAATATATACTGAGTCTAGCCCCGGCTGATGTGGCTCGTTGGATGGGCCTCTCCCCTTGCGCTGAAAGGTTTCCGGATCAGTTCCCAGGGAGGGCACGTGGCAGGGTTTTGCGGTCAGTTCCATGGCGGGGGTGGGCAGGAGGCGGCTGGTGCGCCTCTCATCTGTGTTCTCTGCCTCTCCCTTCCTCTCTCTACTGTCTGTCTATATATTGGAGGTATGATCCTTGTGTCAACCAGAACCTATACATGAAGCAAAATGAGAAGAAACTGTCACTTCTGATAGTTTTCACTTGTGACAGTTCACTAGTGTGAACATTTGGGTGTATATATTTCCAGATTTTATTTCCGCATTTTATCAGTGTATAGGTAGTTATCAGAAAAACTTAAATGTTTCAAAACTTATTTTAAAACTGTATTATACAGTGAGCATCCTTCCATGTCAGCGTATATGTGTACGTGTGTGTGTGTGTGTGTGTGTGTGTGTGTGTGTGTGTATGGAATTACGTATATGTACATGAGGAGACATGGCCTAACCGTTCTTTTAATCAACAAGTGTATTTATTCAAAAAGAGTATTTAACTTAATGGGAAATAGTCTACATAAATAGGTAGGTAATTTTAGAAATTATCCTTATTTACTATTATAAATGTACAGTTGGGATGTATTCCTCTGAATTATTTAAGATAATCGCCTAGAACTCTTCTGACAGCACGAGAGAAGGCTTCCAGCGCAGCCAGTAGCTGGCTCCATAATGGCTTCAGGTACTGCCTCGGGCCAGGCCAGGCCAGGGCAGGGCCTCTCGTTGGACCAGGCTCTGGCCCCTGAGCAGGCCCTTCCTCTGGCTCTGGAGAGCTCTGGAGCTCTGGGCGTGGACCTGGGGCAGGAGAAAGAGACAGATTGACTCACACACCTGGCTTTCCTGTGACTTTGCGCAGGCAGGAAAGATGCCACCGCCTTTAAGGGAACTCCAGCCCGTGAGCCTGCCCTCCCCCGATGATCTGCCCAGGTGATCAGTCCCCCTCACCTTGTTGAGTTGCCTCGGTGGGCTCAAGATGCTGCAGCTCCAAGCATAGATTCTGGGCGTGGCCCACCAAGTGCGAGGCAGGGGAGTTGACGGGCACCAAGGCCTGCTCTACCTCGAACCGGGCGAAAGGAAGGGGCTGCCCCAAACCCTGGACCTGGTCCAGCCAGGTCCCCACCATCGCAGCCAAGGCCCTGGGGAGAGGCAGGTGGGCAGCAGAGTCTGAGTCCTGGTCTTTCCTTCCACTCTGCCCTCCCATGGCACACTTGCTTAGATCTGAGGCTCTGTGCAGGCCCCCCTTGCCCACCCAGGGGACAGCCCCATGCCACCCCCGGCCCCTGTGTGGCTGTCCGGGTTGTAGCAGGTGTGGGATCCAGCAGGTTCAACACGGAGTCTGTGTGAGACTCTTCTTCCCACTGGCAGCGCTCCTGAAGGTCCAGTGCACTGCCCACCCCCATCCTCCAGGCCCTGGGCATCTGGACTGAGGACTGAGACAGACTTGTGAGCAGCCTGCTCACCACAATCCTGTTCTGAGCCTGGCCACGGTGGTCAGGGAGGATGGATATGGAGAGGGGCAGGCAGAGCGGGGTGGGTCTGTGGCGGGGAGGGGACTGTGAGGGACAACTGAGCCCAGCGTCCCCTCTGGGTCTTCACGGCCCGGGACCCCACCCACTGTCGTCTTTGACTCCTGTCCTCCTGGAAGGGAAGACTCCAGAGCTCAGGCCTTTCTTGGGAATCAGATGATGCATAAGATCAGGGTTCTGCCAGGCTCTCTCTCCCCCCCAACCCCCGGCCCCCCTCCCACAGTCCCCACTGTGCTGACTCTGGGGCCCTCCTTCTAGACCCGGAGACCACTCACTGTATGACGTGGTCCTGTGGTGTGTCACCCCGGTCATTGTAAGCAGCTGTGCCTCCAGATGGAAAAATCACTCTGATGGCATCAGCCCTCATGCATGGTGGACACGACCTGCGAATGATGGACAGCGTGACTGCTGGACCCATTGCCCAGAACTGAGGCCCAGGGATTGTGTCTGCTTCATTCCTTGAGTCAGGCTAAGTGTCTCCAAAAGTGCATGCAAATTGTCGAGTACCCATGTTTGCATGGATGTTTGTGTAAGATCAATTCTTAGGAGTAGATTTGTGGGTCAAAAGTATGTATATTTCAATGTGTATATTAAGTATGTATATTAATCCCATTTTTATTCCTGCCGGAAAAAAAAAATATAAAAATAAAAGAAACTCCAACCAGAAGCATGCCATACATCTGAGTGGGCCTGGGCCCCTGCTCTCCCCAGAAATCCGCAGTGTGGCTACACCAAGCACCAGGACCGGCTAGGTGAAATCTCACACTGCTTAACAGGTCGCTTTCCATGTGCCTTTGCAACCTCCGATGCCACAGGCCGCTGATGGCTGTGTCAGAGTTCTTTCCGTGGGACAGAGGGAAAGAATTGCCACCAGCAACCGCCGCACGTCCAGCTCCCCTGTCTGCAGAGCCAGGGAGCAGGTGAGACCTGCCATGGCTTGTCCCCACAGCAGTGCTATGAGGTTTCCCCCCCAGCAGCCCACTTTTCAGAGGAGCATCCTGAGACTCGGGAAGATGTGGTGACCTTTTCAAGCCTCAAAGCTAGCAGTGGGCCGAGTCACGAGTGTGTGCTCACCTAGTTAAAAGCTCGTCCAGGAACCGTTGGGCTCTGGAGAAGGCCAGCGTGGAGACGTGGGGGACGATTCCCCCCGGGAAAGCTGGTACCGTGGCCATGGCCACCTTCTCCGAGGTGCCTTCCTGGAGGGCCTGCATCCTGCAGGACTCATGCAGGTTACCAGTTCGCTCAGCTGCACACTGGGTGGGAGAAGGAAGGACATCCATGTCAGCAGCATGACCGTGAATCCCACAAGGATGGAGGTTTGGAGCTCACTCGGGAGGTCCCAGCCCCACGGGGACGTGTGCAAGAGGAGGGACAGGAGTGCCCCGTCTGGACGAGGTTCTTGGTTTTCAAAGTGTCACCGAAGTTCCGTGCATGTTCATACAATTGCCGCCACCTCGGCGTCTTTTTTTGCCTCTTCTTCCCTTTAGCTGAGGATCAACAACCCTCCTTGTAGTAATGGTCTATATGCAGAGCCCGGGCCCTGCGAGTCCTCAAGAAACGTCCTCGTTACAGAGATGAGAACAGGGAGGCTTGGGAAATATCAAATGTCTGCTCAAGGGCATGCAGGTCAGAACTGGGTACTGTCCTGCATGACATTCCCTCTCAGGTACCAGAGACTTCCCTGGTACGGACATGGGTGGAGAGGGTGTGGGAACCATGTCCCTCCCCAGCGTGGGAACAGTGTACACGGTAGATATGGCCTATGAAAGCCTTTGACTTCAAAAGAGAAAGTTATGTTTTTTTTTTGTTTTTTTTTTTTAATTAAATCTTTATTGTTCAGATTATTACATTTGTTCCTCTTTTTTCCCCCCATAACTCCCCTCCTCCCAGTTCCCGCCCCACCATCCGCCCTCACTCCCCACCCACTGTCCTCATCCATAGGTACACGATTTTTGTCCAGTCTCTTTCCGCATCTCCCGCACCCCTTTCCCCCGCAAGAATAGTCAGTCCATTCCCTTTCTATGTCCCTGATTCTATTATAATCACCAGTTCATTCTGTTCATCGGATTATTTATTCACTTGATTCTTAGATTCACTTGTTGATAGATGCATATTTGTTGTTCATAATTTGTATCTTTACCTTTTTCTTCCTCTTCCTCTTCTTAAAGGATACCTTTCAGCGTTTCATATAATCCTGGTTTGGTGGTGATGAACTCCTTTAGCTTTTCCTTATCTGTGAAGCTCTTTATCTGACCTTCAATTCTGAATGATAGCTTTGCTGGATAAAGTAATCTTGGTTGTAGGTTCTTGGTATTCATCACTTTGAATATTTCTTGCCACTCCCTTCTGGCCTGCAAAGTTTCTGTTGAGAAATCAGCTGACAGTCGTATGGGTATTCCCTTGTAGGTAACTGAGTTTCTTTCTCTTGCTGTTTTTAAGATTCTCTCTTTATCTTTTGCTCTTGGCATTTTAATTATGATGTGTCTTGGTGTGGTCCTCTTTGGATTCCTTTTGTTTGGGGTTCTCCGCGCTTCTTGGACCTGTAAGTCCATTTCTTTCACCAGGTGAGGGAAGTTTTCTGTCATTATTTCTTCAAATAGGTTTTCAATATCTTGCTCTCTCTCATCTTCTGGTACCCCTATAATTCTGATGTTGGTACGCCTGAAGCTGTCCCAGAGGCTCCTTACACTATCCTCGCATTTTTGGATTCTTTTTTCATTTTGCTTTTCCGGTTGGGTGTTTTTTGCTTCCTCGCATTTCAAATCATTGACTTGATTCTTGCGCTCCTCTGTTCTGCTGTCAGGAGTCTGTATAATATTCTTTATTTCAGTCAGTGTATGCTTAATTTCTAGTTGGTTCCCCAATATAACATCGAGGGTCTCATTAGTTTTCTTGTAGATCTCATTAAGTTTATCGGCGGCTTCTAAACAGTTCTTGAGAGACCTTAAAAGTGTGGTTCTGAACTCTAGATCTTCCATTGACAATTTTGTCCTGTTTCTTTGTCTCCGCATTTTGTTATGCTTCCTTGGTGCACCCCCTAGTGGTCTTTGTTCGTGGTCTTATAGTTAAATCTTGATTGTTGTAGCTAATTCCAGGGAGGGTTTGACCTCCAGGCCAAGTGGCTATGAGAATCAGCTGTGTCAGCAGTGAGAGAACTTCTGTCCTCTAGGGAGGTGCTAATCTGGCGTTTGCCTGAGGCTATCCGGCAAATGCCTCTGTGCAGGGCTTGGGCGGGGCGGGTCACACAGGATCAACAGGGTGGGCCGGAGAGAGCAGTTATGGCGGCTCTCAGTCCTGTCCCCAGGGGCTCTGCCTCTCTGAGTCCCAGCACCCGCTGCAAAGCTCGGAGAGAAAGCTGCACTCGCTCTGACCGAAGCCAGGCAGACCCGCTTCTCCTGTTTGCGTCTGGGTCCCTAAAGACTCGCCGGATCTGGAGCTCAGAGTCTGCGACTCCCTCCCGATTGAAAAAGGCAACCGCGCCCTCCGCCTCCAGCCCGCTCCACGCACTCCGCACCTCAGAATTTGACTTCAGCACTGCGCCTCCTCTGAGTGTCCGTATGCGTTTCTCTTTCCTCCTAGTTGTAGGACTTCCACTCAGCCAGCGTTCCAGTGGTTTTGGGTGATGTCTGTTCCGTCTTTTAGTTTCACTTTTGAAGTAGTTGTTCAAAGCAGCAAACTCCGGCTTTAACCTATGCCGCCATCTTGGTTCTCCGAGAAAGTTATGTTTTATCCTTTTACATTAAAGGGCATTTTAAGACCCTCATTATGGAGATGGCAGATTGCGCAAGGTGGCAAATGCCTGGACACTGCAGATGGGAGAAAGGCGATCACGGGGCAGGAGTCTGACCAGAGGACACCGGGAGGAGCTAATCCATGTGGTGGGTGAAAAGTGACAGGTGCCTCCGTGTCCCCATGAGGCAATAGCCAGGGAAGGAACACTGCGTTTGAGTTGGACACCTTGACGTCGGCCAGGTGAAAATTTCAATGAGTGAGCTTTCCCGGGCCAGGCTGGGAGCAAGGCCGCAGCCATCATCAGAAACTGCTGTTGGCAACGTCCGTGCCACCGCCCTTTGGGTTTGGAATGTGCCTGCAGCCGTTCAAATTTTACATGTGCTCGTCCTTCCACCAGCAGTTGGCGTCCATCTCCAGCTGGGGACATTACATGTGCTGTGGTCTGAATTGTGTACCCCTAATCCCATGACCTTGCAACCCCTAGAACTTTGTTATGTGTCTGCACTTGAGTTTTAGTCTTCAAGCAAGTCATTCAGGTGACGTGAATTCAGTGGTGTGGGTCTTCATCGAATCTGACCAGTGTCCTTAGAAGAGGAGGGGAGGACACGTGGCAGTGCAGAGGGGAGTCCATGTGACACACAGAGAGAAGACAGCCATCTCCACGCTGAGGAGCGACCCCCTCAGGCGATACCAGCCCCGCTGACAGCACCATCTCGCACTTCTAGCCTCCGGAATTGCGAGAAAATGAATGTCTGCTGTTACCACCACCCAGTGTGGTCCTGTGTTATGGCAGCCCAAGCAAGCAACCTAACGCAGTCCATTCCGACACACATCAGTGTTCCGGGCAGCACTGCTGACATGGCAGCTGAAGTGCATTAGGCCCATGTCCGACAGCACTGGAAGGCTGCGTCGCTGGGCAAATGACCTCCCCGACTGGACCAGGTCTGCAAGGACAGTGGAGCTGAGTGCTCCAGAGGATTCGTGGCAAGTGTAGTTGAAGCAACACAGACAGCGAAATGCCCAAGTGCTCATGGTCTACCGTGAAGTCAAACAACATTTCTCTCTCTGATATTTCTACAAATATGTGAGGAGCATCTCTCTACCGTCCCATGTAGCTGGAGGGGGGCGTGGGGGTCCGCATGTCTTTGTCTTGGGGCTGTGGGACACTAGGGAGAGTCCTGGGAGGGTGCCCGGGGAGTCTCCAGATTTGAGTGTGGGTTCTGGGCACTGCCAGGTTGTGTTGGGGTTGTGGGTGTAGAGATCCTCAAGGCCAGCTCTCACCTCAGACAGGCACTGGTCTGTGTCGTCAGCCTGGTGCACCTGCACCCTGACCCCGTAGGTGGTGTAGTTGGGTCCATGGGCCAGCACCTCAATGATGTCCTCCTTGGAGCTCTGCAAAGACAGAGTGGGCACTGAGCCAGGAGGCTTCAGGAACCTTCCACCCGATCTATGGTCCTGTGTCATGGCAGACCTAGTCTACGAGGACACAGGGAGGATGTTCCTGGCAGCCCTGCTGAGCTAGCAAGAATCGATTTGTGTCAAGGTGTAGGCACAGTGAAAGCCTGAATCACTGATGAAAACTCTGTCCTTGTTGGGATGATATGGAGTTGGGTAAGGCCACAGCTCCTGACCTGGCCGCGCTGCAATGGTTTGTCGTCCTCTGGGAGGTGATAGGTTGCAGAGAAAAGTATTCAAGACCTTAATCCCTTCCTACCCCCCTAAGCCCCACCCCCGCTTCCCCCCATGTTTTTTTTTTTTTAAATACACAGCACTATCAAGTGGGATGATGTGTAAGGCTTGGAGAAGGTGTACAAGGACAGTCGGGCTGGGGCTGGTCCACAGGATACTTGGGGCAGGGAGTTCATCAGTTGAAAGGGGCATGAGGCAAAGACAGCAACAATTGCTTTCTCTCTGATCCCAAGAAGCACAGGAAGAAAGACTGCTTTTCTCCCCTACCAGGGACCTGGTCAGGAGGATTGAAGGTACAGATCATTTTGGGAGTGGGCCTGTGAGAACTTGGAGGCCCCAGGTTTGAGTCGGACTTCTGGTCCCACCCCAGTCACCTCAGGGTCCTCGGTGTGGGGCAGCGCTCACCTCACTTTGGCACCGGACGGTTTCCCTGTCCTGACGCACTTGTCGTTTGTACCCGTTGAGGGCATAAGTGAACCTGTCAGCCAGCTGCTCTACGCTGCCCTTGTTGGAGCTCTGCAAAGAAAGAGCCCGCTACCGGGCCAGGAGGCATGAGGGGCCCGGGCATTACCAGTGGGGAAGATGCCCACCACCCATTCTGCTCCCCAGATCAGGCAGAGAGGGGCATCTGCAAAGACCTCCAGGCAGGAAGTGAAGTTGATGACCCCTTGAGCACCCCTGCGATTTAACAAGTGGTTAGCGGAGCTCCGACCCCAGCACTCAGCTTCCCTTCCTGTGAGCCATGACCTGTGCAGTGAACATGACACACCCTCCAACACCCTCCAGGCTTCTGACACTTACCATCCTGCTCTTGAGCCCAGGGTGAGCATCCCTCATCCCCCGCTTTCTTCCCCTCACCATCCCGGACACACACACAAACACACACACACACACACACACACCCGGAATGAAGGGTAAGAGGTGTGGGGCTCCCCAGGTGTGACCCGCAGTTGGCGACCAAGTGTGACCTGAAAGGGCCTGCCCTGGGTTACCTGTGTGTGCCTGGTGCCAGCGGGCGAGGGGTATCGGTGGTGGCGCTTGCTCCTGCTTCTGCAGAAAGAGAAACATCTCTCACCCTGGGCTTTCTTCTTGCCGGAGCGTCGGAAGAACGGGAAGCAACAGAGAGACATCCTGGTCTCCTGACCTTCTCCACTCAAGTGAGCTGGAAAGGCAGTTGTCTCTAGAATGTGGGCACCTGGTTTCCACGGTTCCCATTTCTGTTGGGGATCTGTCCGCAGGGAAGTGAGGTCACCCCTTGAGGGTTCCATGACCTGTGCCCCTTCCGCCAATCAGAGCCCCCCAAAGGCCCCTCTGGGCTGCTGACCTCTCACCTTCCTGGTCCATGTTATCTCCATACCTGTATAGAAGCATCCAACACAGCCCCCCCCCCCCCCAAGCTCCCTGGGAAGAACGAGGCCCCCGGTTTGGGGAAGAAAGCCGAGTTCACACCTCCTTTTTCTTAGGGGTTCTGTGCCCTGGGGGAAGCCTCTGTGCCTCTCAGGGCCTCCCGCAGGCTCCCAAGCTGCCCAGTGGGGATGATGCTCGGCACCATTTCCCTAGGAAGTCATCAGGTGCAGATGGGACAAGGCCCCTAACAGCTGTGGGCTGGTGTCCCATGAATCTGGTACACAGACATAGAGGTGGAAGGTGACAAGAACGAGTGGGACACGGCATGGAACACTAGACCAAGGAGCCCTGGGCCCAGCCTGTGATCTCAGGGAAGTCACTGCTCATGTGGGCCTCATTTTCAAGTCTGTACCTTTAAGGGTTTGAAAGGACAGGAAATTCCGATATGGTCCCTCACTGGCCTAAAAGCTCACGGTGGTCTCTTGTTAAACTTAGCCTCGGACAAGTGCCTCATGTGGGCCCAAGCGTTAGGGGCCTTCACAGCGGCTTCGAGTGAGTCCAGCCTCCTGGTGGGAACATCCTTGTGTGTCCGCTGAGTGCTCAGTAACTGGCTTCTGAACAACATAGAGGACAGCCCAGCTGATGGGGTGTCAGGTCCTGTCAGTTGTCTTGTACTCTCGCTCTTGAGGTCCCTTCCTTCCTCTCAGCCTCTCTCTCGCTTTCCCTGTGTGTGTGCGTCTCAGTCTGTGCCACTGACCTGTTGCTCTGTCTTGAAGCTGAGTGCTCACCCTTTTCCTTACCACGTTAGAAAATCTTGGTTTTGGTAAGTGCTCCACTTTGTTCTGAGAGTGTCTTGGTCTGAGAAAAGATACGGCATATCGTGCTACTTTATTATACCTTCTAGACATAAGCTGTCAAGTCCCATGAGTGGGATCGATTTCAACCTTGACATTCCTGATAAACGATTCTAGTGTGAAGCCATCCATGTTAGCGCCGAGAGTACTAAGTAAGCCACATTGACTTCAGGGCCTCCTGACACCATGTGTTCTCTGTGACCTGTCAACCTCTAGTATCGCCGGGTCCCTAAGCATTCTCTACCGGCAGCCCGAAGGATCTTTTGAAAATGTCAATATGATCATGTCTCTTATGAAAACTAACAGTGGTCTCCTATGGCTTTCGAAATGAGTCCCAAATCCTTAGCATGTGCGTCCAGGCCCTCCATGATCCGACCTTAGCTTCTTTTGCAGCCTTGTCTCTCCCTCACCCCTTTTCTGTGGTCACACTTTGAGATCCTCATTGGCATCACACTCTGGCAGCCCAGCTTAGAGCTGTGCCATGCCCTGTGTCCCAATGCCTCCCTCTGGAGTCGGTGGAAGGCTGATGTTGTTTCCGGCATCTCCCATCTTTCCCCTGTCCTGCTCTCTGCTCCCTGCTCCCCTAGTTGTTTTGCTTTTGTTTTCGTTCTTGTTGTTGTTGTTTTCTGCAATACCGTGAAATGCTACAACCTTGTCCACCCTCAGGAGCGTTAAGGATCTCATTCAGTGTGGCAGCAGAGAAGTATAAGCAGCAGAGTAGTGATGAAGCTAACAGTAGGGATTTGTCTTTCTCACAAAATAACAAGTCCACAGGTAGGTGGATCCAATATTGAAGTCACCTGCTCAATGATGTCAGGGTAAGCTCCCAGCATCAACGAGAGGAAAAGAAATCCACTCTTCGCTATTGTGCTTCATATCAGGGAGGAAAACAGTGTCTCAGAAATCAACTATGAGACTCTGGCGTGAACCCTTGGGCAGAACAGGCCGAATTGCAAGGGACATGGGGCAGTTTAGTGTCAAACTGCTCCTGAAGGAGGTGCCTCAGCCCAGGAGGAGGTGGTGAGGGGAAGGGCAGTGGCGACGTGTCGGATGGTGAGCTTGCTGTTGCTACTGTGATCACTGATGGCCCCGTACATTTCTTCTGTGTGGACCTGTGGAGGAAAGGTGTCCCGAGATTCAGGGATGACTGTTTCACAACGGTTTCCTAGTGTTTTGAAGTACCGTGTCTCATAGGGTCCATATTATCCACATAGAACTTGTTAAACATACATGTTTTTATTGATCTCAGAGAGAGGAAGGGAAAGGGAACAGAGAGAGCCGGGGGTGGGGGTGCGGGGGGGAGGGGGGCGGGTGGGGTAGGGGGAGGTGTGAGGAGGCTGGGGAAGGGGAGAGAGAAACATCAATGATGAGAGAGCATCATCGGTCTCATAGCCCCTAGCGCTCAACCCAGGTACGGGCCCTGGCTGGGAATGAAACGGGGATCCCTTGGTTCTGGGGTCGACGCTCAAGCACTGAGCCACGCCAGCCCGGCAGCCACATATCACTTTCAAATGAAACTTTTATTAATTCAAATGTAGTAAAACTTAAAATTCACTGAGACATTTAGGTTTCTCTTGTTGGATACCTGAGGAGTGTTGGCTTGGCGTATCGACCAGCTGTTTTGCCTTGAAAGCAAATATGAAATGAAAGAAAGGAAATGTGTCCCCCCTCAGAGCAAGAGTGTTCACATGAGAACGATGAGCTTTGGATGATTGGGCCACAGCACTGAATGGATCCCTCTTGCACAGCGTGCCTCCTTTTGAAATACTCACCGGTGGCATTCCTTTGTCCTTTTCTGCTTAGAATTTTCTGACATGATGGTTTTCATTTTAATTATAGATTGTTCCAGTGGTGGTGTCAGTGAACTATGGCCCTTCCGGTAGAACCAGGGCTGTGTACCTTGTTTCCGTACCGTCCTGTTCCAGTGGAACCATTGCCTCCTCCTAAGCTGAGTTTGACTGGTGAGTTAAATTCTGGGCTCATGGAGGAAGGGGAATGATTCAGGAAGTGTTTAGTGGAGGCAGTTGTTTTGAGTTACTCCTGTTGCCACCAAAGCAATGCTCTTGCTATCCCTAGTGACTTGCCATATGGTTAAGAGCTAGCCTAGTGGTTGTTTCTGGCCAAATAGCAAATCCAGCTAAACAGCCAGGGAAGTAGAATGCCCCCCATTACGTAATTTTTCCTTTCATGAGACCATTTCAAGAGACAAATTGGCACTTGGGAAAGTTTAGAAAGCTGTGATTGAGTCTGGCCAGTGTTGCACAGTGGTGGAGCGTCCGCCCGTGAACCAGGCAGGAGTGCACAGTTGGTTTGATTCCGGGTCAGGGCACAGGCCCGGTTGCAGCCTGGATCACCAATAGGGGTCGTGAAGGAGGCCACCGATCCATGCTTCTCTCTCATGGTTTACGTTTCTGTGTCGCCCTTTCTCCCTCCCTGCAATCAATCAAAGTGTATTTTTAAAATATATACTGAGTCTAGCCCCGGCTGATGTGGCTCGTTGGATGGGCCTCTCCCCTTGCGCTGAAAGGTTTCCGGATCAGTTCCCAGGGAGGGCACGTGGCAGGGTTTTGCGGTCAGTTCCATGGCGGGGGTGGGCAGGAGGCGGCTGGTGCGCCTCTCATCTGTGTTCTCTGCCTCTCCCTTCCTCTCTCTACTGTCTGTCTATATATTGGAGGTATGATCCTTGTGTCAACCAGAAGCTATACATGAAGCAAAATGAGAAGAAACTGTCACTTCTGATAGTTTTCACTTGTGACAGTTCACTAGTGTGAACATTTGGGTGTATATATTTCCAGATTTTATTTCCCCATTTTATCAGTGTATAGGTAGTTATCAGAAAAACTTAAATGTTTCAAAACTTATTTTAAAACTGTATTATACAGTGAGCATCCTTCCATGTCAGCGTATATGTGTACGTGTGTGTGTGTGTGTGTGTGTGTGTGTGTGTGTATGGAATTACGTGTATGTACATGAGGAGACATGGCCTACACGTGTTTTTAATCAACAAGTGTATTTATTCAAAAAGAGTATTTAACTTAATGGGAAATAGTCTACATAAATAGGTAGGTACTTTTAGAAATTATCCTTATTTACTATTATAAATGTACAGTTGGGATGTATTCCTCTGAATTATTTAAGATAATCGCCTAGAACTCTTCTGACAGCACGAGAGAAGGCTTCCAGCGCAGCCAGTAGCTGGCTCCATAATGGCTTCAGGTACTGCCTCGGGCCAGGCCAGGCCAGGGCAGGGCCTCTCGTTGGACCAGGCTCTGGCCCCTGAGCAGGCCCTTCCTCTGGCTCTGGAGAGCTCTGGAGCTCTGGGCGTGGACCTGGGGCAGGAGAAAGAGACAGATTGACTCACACACCTGGCTTTCCTGTGACTTTGCGCAGGCAGGAAAGATGCCACCGCCTTTAAGGGAACTCCAGCCCGTGAGCCTGCCCTCCCCCGATGATCTGCCCAGGTGATCAGTCCCCCTCACCTTGTTGAGTTGCCTCGGTGGGCTCAAGATGCTGCAGCTCCAAGCATAGATTCTGGGCGTGGCCCACCAAGTATGAGGCAGGGGAGTTGACGGGCACCAAGGCCTGCTCTACCTCGAACCGGGCGAAAGGAAGGGGCTGCCCCAAACCCTGGACCTGGTCCAGCCAGGTCCCCACCATCGCAGCCAAGGCCCTGGGGAGAGGCAGGTGGGCAGCAGAGTCTGAGTCCTGGTCTTTCCTTCCACTCTGCCCTCCCATGGCACACTTGCTTAGATCTGAGGCTCTGTGCAGGCCCCCCTTGCCCACCCAGGGGACAGCCCCATGCCACCCCCGGCCCCTGTGTGGCTGTCCGGGTTGTAGCAGGTGTGGGATCCAGCAGGTTCAACACGGAGTCTGTGTGAGACTCTTCTTCCCACGGGCAGCGCTCCTGAAGGTCCAGTGCACTGCCCACCCCCATCCTCCAGGCCCTGGGCATCGGGGCTGAGGACTGAGACAGACTTGTGAGCAGCCTGCTCACCACAATCCTGTTCTGAGCCTGGCCACGGTGGTCAGGGAGGATGGATATGGAGAGGGGCAGGCAGAGCGGGGTGGGTCTGTGGCCGGGAGGGGACTGTGAGGGACAACTGAGCCCAGCGTCCCCTCTGGGTCTTCAAGGCCCGGGACCCCACCCACTGTCGTCTTTGACTCCTGTCCTCCTGGAAGGGAAGACTCCAGAGCTCAGGCCTTTCTTGGGAATCAGATGATGCATAAGATCAGGGTTCTGCCAGGCTCTCTCTCCCCCCGCCCCCCCGCCTCCCTCCCACAGTCCCCACTGTGCTGACTCTGGGGGCCCTCCTTCTGGACCCGGAGACCACTCACTGTATGACGTGGTCCTGTGGTGTGTCACCCCGGTCATTGTAAGCAGCTGTGCCTCCAGATGGAAAAATCACTCTGATGGCATCAGCCCTCATGCATGGTGGACACGACCTGCGAATGATGGACAGCGTGACTGCTGGACCCATTGCCCAGAACTGAGGCCCAGGGATTGTGTCTGCTTCATTCCTTGAGTCAGGCTAAGTGTCTCCAAAAGTGCATGCAAATTGTCGAGTACCCATGTTTGCATGGATGTTTGTGTAAGACCAATTCTTAGGAGTAGATTTGTGGGTCAAAAGTATGTATATTTCAATGTGTATATTAAGTATGTATATTAATCCCATTTTTATTCCTGCCGGAAAAAAAAAAAATAAAAATAAAAGAAACTCCAACCAGAAGCATGCCATACATCTGAGTGGGCCTGGGCCCCTGCTCTCCCCAGAAATCCGCAGTGTGGCTACACCAAGCACCAGGACCGGCTAGGTGAAATCTCACACTGCTTAACAGGTCGCTTTCCATGTGCCTTTGCAACCTCCGATGCCACAGGCCGCTGATGGCTGTGTCAGAGTTCTTTCCGTGGGACAGAGGGAAAGAATTGCCACCAGCAACCGCCGCACGTCCAGCTCCCCTGTCTGCAGAGCCAGGGAGCAGGTGAGACCTGCCATGGCTTGTCCCCACAGCAGTGCTATGAGGTTTCTCCCCCAGCAGCCCACTTTTCAGAGGAGCATCCTGAGACTCGGGAAGATGTGGTGACCTTTTCAAGCCTCACAGCTAGCAGTGGGCCGAGTCACGAGTGTGTGCTCACCTAGTTAAAAGCTCGTCCAGGAACCGTTGGGCTCTGGAGAAGGCCAGCGTGGAGACGTGGGGGACGATTTCCCCCGGGAAAGCTGGTACCGTGGCCATGGCCACCTTCTCCGAGGTGCCTTCCTGGAGGGCCTGCATCCTGCAGGACTCATGCAGGTTACCAGTTCGCTCAGCTGCACACTGGGTGGGAGAAGGAAGGACATCCATGTCAGCGGCATGACCGTGAATCCCACAAGGATGGAGGTTTGGAGCTCACTCGGGAGGTCCCAGCCCCACGGGGACGTGTGCAAGAGGAGGGACAGGAGTGCCCCGTCTGGACGAGGTTCTTGGTTTTCAAAGTGTCACCGAAGTTCCGTGCATGTTCATACAATTGCCGCCACCTCGGCGTCTTTTTTTGCCTCTTCTTCCCTTTAGCTGAGGATCAACAACCCTCCTTGTAGTAATGGTCTATATGCAGAGCCCGGGCCCTGCGAGTCCTCAAGAAACGTCCTCGTTACAGAGATGAGAACAGGGAGGCTTGGGAAATATCAGATGCCTGCTCAAGGGCATGCAGGTCAGAACTGGGTACTGTCCTGCATGACATTCCCTCTCAGGTACCAGAGACTTCCCTGGTACGGACATGGGTGGAGAGGGTGTGGGAACCATGTCCCTCCCCAGCGTGGGAACAGTGTACACGGTAGATATGGCCTATGAAAGCCTTTGACTTCAAAAGAGAAAGTTATGTTTTATCCTTTTACATTAAAGGGCATTTTAAGACCCTCATTATGGAGATGGCAGATTGCGCAAGGTGGCAAATGCCTGGACACTGCAGATGGGAGAAAGGCGATCACGGGGCAGGAGTCTGACCAGAGGACACCGGGAGGAGCTAATCCATGTGGTGGGTGAAAAGTGACAGGTGCCTCCGTGTCCCCATGAGGCAATAGCCAGGGAAGGAACACTGCGTTTGAGTTGGACACCTTGACGTCGGCCAGGTGAAAATTTCAATGAGTGAGCTTTCCCGGGCCAGGCTGGGAGCAAGGCCGCAGCCATCATCAGAAACTGCTGTTGGCAACGTCCG
The DNA here is from genome assembly GCF_964212035.1 of Myotis nattereri. Taxonomy (NCBI): domain Eukaryota; kingdom Metazoa; phylum Chordata; class Mammalia; order Chiroptera; family Vespertilionidae; genus Myotis; species Myotis nattereri. Next base: position 27,686,409 of record NC_138085.1, read on the forward strand.
TGCCACCGCCCTTTGGGTTTGGAATGTGCCTGCAGCCGTTCAAATTTTACATGTGCTCGTCCTTCCACCAGCAGTTGGCGTCCATCTCCAGCTGGGGACATTACATGTGCTGTGGTCTGAATTGTGTACCCCTAATCCCATGACCTTGCAACCCCTAGAACTTTGTTATGTGTCTGCACTTGAGTTTTAGTCTTCAAGCAAGTCATTCAGGTGACGTGAATTCAGTGGTGTGGGTCTTCATCGAATCTGACCAGTGTCCTTAGAAGAGGAGGGGAGGACACGTGGCAGTGCAGAGGGGAGTCCATGTGACACACAGAGAGAAGACAGCCATCTCCACGCTGAGGAGCGACCCCCTCAGGCGATACCAGCCCCGCTGACAGCACCATCTCGCACTTCTAGCCTCCGGAATTGTGAGAAAATGAATGTCTGCTGTTACCACCACCCAGTGTGGTCCTGTGTTATGGCAGCCCAAGCAAGCAACCTAACGCAGTCCATTCCGACACACATCAGTGTTCCGGGCAGCACTGCTGACATGGCAGCTGAAGTGCATTAGGCCCATGTCCGACAGCACTGGAAGGCTGCGTCGCTGGGCAAATGACCTCCCCGATTGGACCAGGTCTGCAAGGACAGTGGAGCTGAGTGCTCCAGAGGATTCGTGGCAAGTGTAGTTGAAGCAACACAGACAGCGAAATGCCCAAGTGCTCATGGTCTACCGTGAAGTCAAACAACATTTCTCTCTCTGATATTTCTACAAATATGTGAGGAGCGTCTCTCTACCGTCCCATGTAGCTGGAGGGGGGCGTGGGGGTCCGCATGTCTTTGTCTTGGGGCTGTGGGACACTAGGGAGAGTCCTGGGAGGGTGCCCGGGGAGTCTCCAGATTTGAGTGTGGGTTCTGGGCACTGCCAGGTTGTGTTGGGGTTGTGGGTGTAGAGATCCTCAAGGCCAGCTCTCACCTCAGACAGGCACTGGTCTGTGTCGTCAGCCTGGTGCACCTGCACCCTGACCCCGTAGGTGGTGTAGTTGGGTCCATGGGCCAGCACCTCAATGATGTCCTCCTTGGAGCTCTGCAAAGACAGAGTGGGCACTGAGCCAGGAGGCATCAGGAACCTTCCACCCGATCTGTGGTCCTGTGTCATGGCAGACCTAGTCTACGAGGACACAGGGAGGATGTTCCTGGCAGCCCTGCTGAGCTAGCAAGAATCGATTTGTGTCAAGGTGTAGCCACAGTGAAAGCCTGAATCACTGATGAAAACTCTGTCCTTGTTGGGATGATATGGAGTTGGGTAAGGCCACAGCTCCTGACCTGGCCGCGCTGCAATGGTTTGTCGTCCTCTGGGAGGTGATAGGTTGCAGAGAAAAGTATTCAAGACCTTAATCCCTTCCTACACCCCTAACCCCCAACCCCGCTTCCCCCCATGTTTTTTTTTTTTTTTAAATACACAGCACTATCAAGTGGGATGATGTGTAAGGCTTGGAGAAGGTGTACAAGGACAGTCGGGCTGGGGCTGGTCCACAGGATACTTGGGGCAGGGAGTTCATCAGTTGAAAGGGGCATGAGGCAAAGACAGCAACAATTGCTTTCTCTCTGATCCCAAGAAGCACAGGAAGAAAGACTGCTTTTCTCCCCTACCAGGGACCTGGTCAGGAGGATTGAAGGTACAGATCATTTTGGGAGTGGGCCTGTGAGAACTTGGAGGCCCCAGGTTTGAGTCGGACTTCTGGTCCCACACCAGTCACCTCAGGGTCCTCGGTGTGGGGCAGCGCTCACCTCACTTTGGCACCGGACGGTTTCCCTGTCCTGACGCACTTGTCGTTTGTACCCGTTGAGGGCATAAGTGAACCTGTAGGCAGCTCCTCTACACTGCCCTTGTTGGAGCTCTGCAAAGACAGAGCCCGCTACCGGGCCAGGAGGCATGAGGGGCCCGGGCATTACCAGTGGGGAAGATGCCCACCACCCATTCTGCTCCCCAGATCAGGCAGAGAGGGGCATCTGCAAAGACCTCCAGGCAGGGAGTGAAGTTGATCGACCGCTTGAGCACCCCTGCGATTTAACAAGTGGTTAGCAGAGCTCCGACCCCAGCACTCAGCTTCCCTTCCTGTGAGCCATGACCTGTGCAGTGAACATGACACACCCTCCAACACCCTCCAGGCTTCTGACACTTACCATCCTGCTCCTGAGCCCAGGGTGAGCATCCCTCATCCCCCGCTTTCTTCCCCTCACCATCCCGGACACACAGACACACACACACACACACACACACACACACACCCGGGATGAAGGGTAAGAGGTGCGGGGCTCCCCAGGTGTGACCCGCAGTTGGCGCCCAAGTGTGACCTGAAAGGGCCTGCCCTGGGTTACCTGTGTGTGCCTGGTGCCAGCGGGCGAGGGGTATCGGTGGTGGCGCTTGCTCCTGCTTCTGCAGAAAGAGAAACATCTCTCACCCTGGGCTTTCTTCTTGCCGGAGCGTCGGAAGAACGGGAAGCAACAGAGAGACATCCTGGTCTCCTGACCTTCTCCAGTCAAGTGAGCTGGAAAGGCAGTTGTCTCTAGAATGTGGGCACCTGGTTACCACGGTTCCCATTTCTGTTGGGGATCTGTCCGCAGGGAAGTGAGGTCACCCCTTGAGGGTTCCATGACCTGTGCCCCTTCCGCCAATCAGAGCCACCCAAAGGCCCCTCTGGGCTGCTGACCTCTCACCTTCCTGGTCCATGTTATCTCCATACCTGTATAGAAGCATCCAACACAGCCCTCCCCCCAAGCTCCCTGGGAAGAACGAGGCCCCCGGTTTGGGGAAGAAAGCCGAGTTCACACCTCCTTTTTCTTAGGGGTTCTGTGCCCTGGGGGAAGCCTCTGTGCCTCTCAGGGCCTCCCGCAGGCTCCCAAGCTGCCCAGTGGGGATGATGCTAGGCACCATTTCCCTAGGAAGTCATCAGGTGCAGATGGGACAAGGCCCCTAACAGCTGTGGGCTGGTGTCCCATGAATCTGGTACACAGACATAGAGGTGGAAGGTGACAAGAACGAGTGGACACGGCATGGAACACTAGACCAAGGAGCCCTGGGCCCAGCCTGTGATCTCAGGGAAGTCACTGCTCATGTGGGCCTCATTTTCAAGTCTGTACCTTTAAGGGTTTGAAAGGACAGGAAATTCCGATATGGTCCCTCACTGGCCTAAAAGCTCACGGTGGTCTCTTGTTAAACTTAGCCTCGGACAAGTGCCTCATGTGGGTCCAAGCGTTAGGGGCCTTCATAGCGGCTTCGAGTGAGTCCAGCCTCCTGGTGGGAACATCCTTGTGTGTCCGCTGAGTGCTCAGTAACTGGCTTCTGAACAACATAGAGGACAGCCCAGCTGATGGGGTGTCAGGTCCTGTCACTTGTCTTGTACTCTCGCTCTTGAGGTCCCTTCCTTCCTCTCAGCCTCTCTCTCGCTTTCCCTGTGTGTGTGCGTCTCAGTCTGTGCCACTGACCTGTTGTTCTGTCTTGAAGCTGAGTGCACACCCTTTTCCTTACCACGTTAGAAAATCTTGGTTTTGGTAATTGCTCCACTTTGTTCTGAGAGTGTCTTGGTCTGAGAAAAGATACGGCATATTGTGCAACTTTATTATAACTTCTAGACACAAGCTGTCAAGTCCCATGAGTGGGATCGATACAACGATTCTAGTGTGAAGCCATCCAGGTTAGCACCAAGAGTACTAAGCCACATTGACTTCAGGGCCTCCTGACACCATGTGTTCTGGGTAAACTGTCAACCTCTAGTATTGCCGGGTCCCTAGGCATTCCCTACCGGCAGCCCGAAGGATCTTTTGAAAATGTAAATATGATCATGTCTCTTATGAAAACTAACAGTGGTCTCCTATGGCTTTAGAAATGAGTCCCAAATCCTTAGCGTGTGCGTCCAGGCCCTCCATGATCTGTCCTTAGCTCCTTTTGCAGCCTTGTCTCTCCCTCACCCCTTTTCTGTGATCACACTTTGAGATCCTCATTGGCATCACACTCTGGCAGCCCAGCTTAGAGCTGTGCCATGCCCTGTGTCCCAATGTCTCCCTCTGGAGTCGGTGGAAGACTGGTGTTGTTTCCCGCATCTCCCATCTTTCCCCTGTCCTGCTCTCTGCTCACATAGTTCTTTTGTTTTTGTTTTCGTTCTTGTTGTTGTTTTCTGCAATACCATGAAATGCTACAACCTTGTCCACCCTCAGGAGTGTTAAGGATCTCTTTCAATGTGGCAGCTGAGAATTATAAGCAGCAGAATCGTGATGAGGCTAACAGTAGGGATTTGTCTTTCTCACAAAATAACAAGTCCACAGGTAGGTGGATCCAATATTGAAGTCACCTGCTCAATGATGTCAGGGTAAGCTCCCAGCATCAACGAGAGGAAAAAAATCCACTCTTCGCTATTGTGCTTTATATCAGGGAGGAAAACAGTGTCTCAGAAGTCAACTATGAGATCTTGCATGATCCCTTGGGCAGAACAGACCGAATTGCAAGGGACATGGGGCAGTTTAGTGTCAAACTGCTCCTGAAGGAGGTGCCTCAGCCCAGGAGGTAGTGGTGAGTGGAAGGGCAGTGGCGACGTGTTGGATAGTGAGCTTGCTGTTTCTACTGTGATCACTGATGGCCCCGTACATTTCTTCCGTGTGGACTTGTGGAGGAAAGGTGTCCCGAGATTCAGGGATGACTGTTTCACAACGGTTTCCTAGTGTTTTGAAGTACCCTGTCTCATAGGGTCCATATTATCCACATAGAACTTGTTAAACATATATGTTTTTATTGATCTCAGAGAGAGGAAGGAAAGGCAAGAGAGAGAGCCCGGGATAGGGGTGCGGGGGTGCGGGGGGTGGGGTTCTGGGGCTGGGGAAGGGGAGAGAGAAACATCAATGATGAGATAGCATCATCGGTCTCATAGCCCCTAGCGCTCAACCCAGGTACGGGCCCTGACTGGGAATGAAACAGGGACCCCTTGGTTCTGGGGTCGACGCTCAAGCACTGAACCATGCCAGCCCGGCAGCCACATATCACTTTAAAATGAAACTTTTATTAATTCATATGTAGTTAAACTTAAAATTCACTGAGACATTTAGGTTTCTCTTGTTGGATACCTGAGGAGTGTTGGCTTGGTGTATTGACCAGCTGTTTTGCCTTGAAAGCAAATATGAAATGAAAGAAAGGAAATGTGTCTCCTCTCAGAGCAAGAGTATTCACATGAGAACGATGAGCTTTGGATGATTGGGCCACAGCACTGAATGGATCCCTCTTGCACAGCGTGCCTCCTTTTGAAATACTCACCGGTGGCATTCCTTTGTCCTTTTCTGCTTAGAATTTTCTGACATGATGGTTTTCATTTTAATTATAGATTGTTCCAGTGGTGGTGTCAGTGAACTATGGCCCTTCCGGTAGAACCAGGGCTGTGTACCTTGTTTCCGTACCGTCCTGTTCCAGTGGAACCATTGCCTCCTCCTAAGCTGAGTTTGACTGGTGAGTTAAATTCTGGGCTCATGGAGGAAGGGAAATGATCCAGGATGTCTTTAGTGGAGGGAGTTGTTTTGAGTTACTCCTGTTGCCACCAAAGCAGTGCTCTTGCTATCCCTAGTGATTTGACATATGGTTAAGAGCTAGTCTAGTGGTTGTTTCTGGCCAAATAGCAAATCCAGCTAAACAGCCAGGGAAGTAGAATGCCCCTCATTACGTAATTTTTCCTTTCATGAGACCATTTCAAGAGACATATTGGGATAGGTGAAAAAAATGTCGGAGGTTTAGACGGACGTGTCTGTGCCTTGTCCTGGAGCATAATTGGGCTAGCAGCTGAAACGGGTAACATACAGCCTGAATAAGCAGAGGAGATTCAGCTGAGAGATAGTCTGCAGCCAGGAAAGGCAGAGAACTCCTTGAAAAAGGGAACTGTTAGAGATTGAGGCTGAAACCTCTCCCGGTGCTCCGCTTAGCCACTGAGTCCGCGCCATCTTGAATGGCTGTCACCGGCATCCAGAGATCGGGTACTAACCCGGAAGCAATGGCTCTCAAGCAGCACAACTACGTGAACTCAGAGGACCCCTGTTTCTCCCCACAGAAAGGTTAGACTTCCCCCAAAGGTGCGGTTTGCTGTTTAGGTTGGAGAGTGGAACGCGTGTGGTGGGGTAATGTGCGCCCCACAAAGTCCGCGGCCATTGGGGCCAGCGTGTCCCACGAGTGTGGAAGGGCTCCCCCAGGGCTGCTGGCAGAAGGGAACGCTATAAATAAGCCCATAGTTGGCCTGAATGCAAACGGGTAGCCTCAGATTTTGCCAGTCTGCCAGCTACTTGGTACCTGGGGCCAGAGCGTGTGCAGAGACTCTGCGCAGATCTGGAAGGTGGAGCCCTGCCGGTCTGCACAGCTTCCCAGGCTCTTGTTTTTACACTTCCTCTTAAATCTGTGCATTTGATTGTTGAACCCAGTGCATGGGATTACCCAGTTGGGGTCACTCGCAGAGCCTGTAGGGGAAGGTTGTGTTTGGTGAGCCTGGGAATCAGAGTGGGGAGTGACGACTGGGGAACCTGCTGTGGGCGGAGGACTTTCCCAAGCCAGTTTCAGGTACAATAGAGAACTCCTGGTCAGAGAGGACTTAAAGCCTCAGAGGTCACCCCAACACACTGCCACCCAGAGGCAGAGCCACGAACTGACTCTTCTGTAAACACAGATAAAGACTGTCTGGGAAACCAATATGGCCTGCCTTAAAATCAGGACTGTGGCATACAACACGGAGGAACAGTGTATCAAAGGGAAATTCAACATTCTCCTGAATACCTGGCGTGCCAAAAAGAAGAGTAGAAGATCTGAAGCACCTTCACTACTGCAAATTTTTAATTATTTTTTTTTATTCTTTTTTCACCTTTTAACTAAGAAACCATTATTTTTTCTTTTTTCGTCACCTGATTTTACCCTTTTAATTACATTTTTATTTTTAACCAGTATTATTACTGCTACCATCTTACCATTTTTTAAAGTGTCATTTTATTTTCTCTTTATTTTATTTTGAGACTAGTGTTCTCCATTCTATTTTCATCGTTCCTTTAGCATCACTTTTCTCTACCTCAATTTTGCCTCTGTGCTAAAACTCTCTTCCCCACTTTTCCCCTTTTGCTGTCCTGTTTCTCTTACCCTATTCCTGCTTTAGATTTTCGTTATTCTTTTTACCCCATCAAAATTTCACCCTACTTATATATCCTATTTCCAATCACCTGCTCTAAATCCTTATACACCTCTCCCTTATCTTTCTTCACTATCCAAATTTTTTTCTTCTTTTCTCTCTCTATTGTTTTGTTGTTGTTTGCTTCATTGTTAAGTATATTGGGGTTTTTTTTAAGGATTGTTTGTGAGGTTGTTCTGCTTTTTCTTTTTCTGTTTCCCACCCCTACCCCCCGGTTATTTTTGTGCTTTTGTTTTTTTTTGCCTCACTTGATATTATTGGTTGTTTGTAGTTTGTATTCATCTCCAGGGATCCGTTGCTAGAATTTGTTGGGATTAGTGGCGGTTCTATCAGAGTTTTCTCATATAAATAGTGTCTTCCCCTCTTCTACTTCGTTCTCTTTTCTCTCTTAATTTTTTTTCTCTGTTTTCTCTTCTCTCTTTTTCTCTTCTTTTTTCCTTATCCCCCACTCTCTTAGCTCGGGTGGCCACCTTTATTTGGGGTTATAAATACCGTAAATACATTTGTGTTCAGTGCCTGGTTCGTTGTGCCTTGTTGTGTTGTATTTTGTGCCTTTAAATCAACGCAGCAGATCCAAGCAACAGCGGCCTCCTGATCACCACATGCTCTGTCTGAGGAAAAGTTGCTGTGTGTGAAGCCTACCTCCACCAGCCAGAAGAGCCACCACAGCTGTGAACAGCACCCACCAGAGGACCTGCTACCAACGGAGAAGCAGCTACCACAAATGCCCAAGGAGCAACCACAGCCCAAGGAGCCACTGCCACCCAGGGAGCAGCCACTGAACGATTCAATATTTATATATGTTGGTGAGATCAAACATGGGTAGACAAAGAAACCCCCAAAGGAAAGAAAAGGAGGACTCGCCAGAAAAGCAGCTAAGTGATGCAGAGGCATGCAACATGACAGAAAAATAATTCAGAATAAGGGTCCTAGAGTGCATAAACCAAATGGAGGCAAAAATCAACATCTTATACAAGAAGCAAGAAGAAACAGATGAAAAAGTCAACAACTTAAGTAAGACCCAAGAAGAAATGAAGAGCGATATAGCTGCAATAAAAAACACCATTGAAAGTATCAACAGTAGACTAGGAGAAGCAGAGGAACGAATTAGTGAATTAGAAGACAAGGAAGCAAAACACACCCAAACTGTACTTCAATTGGAGAAAAAATTTAAAAGACAGGAGGAGAGCCTAAGGGAGATATGGGACAACATGAAATGAAACAACATACGAATAATAGGGGTGCCAGAACAATAGAAAGAGTAACAAGGATTAGAAAACCTATTCGAAGAAATAGTATCAGAAAACTTCCCTGAGGTGGGGAAGAAAAAAGTCACACAAGCACAGAGAGTCCCAAACAAGGTGAACCTGAAAAGACCCACACCAAGACACATCATAATTACCATGGCAAATGTTCAGGAGAAAGAGAGAATCTTACAGGCTGCAAGAGAGAGATGGAAAGTTACATACAAGGGATCTCCCATTAGATTATCAAATGATTTCTCAACAGAAACACATCAGGCCAGAAAAGAATGAATGGAAATTTACAAAGTGATGCAAAGCAAAGGACTGAACCCAAGAATACTCTATCCAGCCAGGCTATCATTCAAAATTGAAGGGGAAATAAGAACCTTCACAGACCAAAAAAAGACTAAGGGAGTTTATCACCACCAAGCCAGCAATGCAAGAAATGCTCAAGGGACTGGTGTAAAAAGAAGAAATAAAAAGCTCAGAAAGAAAACAGCCACACAAAAAAGGAAATGGCTACGAACAAGTACCTTTCAATAATAACTTTAAATGTAAATGGACTAAATGCTCCAACCAAAAGACATCAAGTGGCTGAATGGATAAAAAATCATGACCCATACATTTGCTGTCTACAAGAGACCCACCTCATTAGAAGGGACTCACACAGACTGAAAGTGAAGGGATGGAAAAATATCTTTCAGGCAAATGGGAAGGAAAAGAAAGCTGGAGTAGCAATACTTATATCAGACAAAATAGACCTCGAAGGTCATAACAAGAGAAAAGGAAGGCGACTTCATAATATTAAAGGGTTCAATACAACAATAAGATATAACCCTGGTAAACATATATGCACCCAATGCAGGAGCACACAAATACATAAAAAAAAACTCCTGGAAGATATCAAAGGAGAGATCAACAACAATACAATCATAGTACGGGACTTTAATACACCATTGACATCACTGGATAAATCCTCTAGACAAACAATCAGCAAAGAAACAGCAAACCTAAATGACTGACTAGATCAGAAGGACTTAATTGATATCTTCAGAACACTTCACCCCAAAGCCACGGAATATACGTTCTTCTCAAGTGCTCATGGGACATTTTCAAAAATAGACCACATATTGGGTCACAAACAAAGTCTCCACAAATTCAAGAAGATTGCAATCATACCAAGCATCTTCTCAGACCACGATGGCATAATATTAGAAATAAACTACAATAAAAACAACCCAATATACTCAAACACTTGGAAGCTGAATAGCATGTTATTAAATATTGATTGGGTTAACAATGAGATCAAAGAAGAAATTAAAAACATCCTGAAAACTAATGACAATGAAAACACAACAATCCAAAACCTATGGGACACAATGAAAGCAGTCCTGAGAGGGAAGTTTATAGCTCTACAGGCCTATCTCAAAAAACAAGAAAAAATGGTAGTAAATCATCTAACACTACAATTCAAAGAATTAGAAAGAGATCAACAAGAAAAACCCAGAGTGAGCAGAAGGAAGGAGATAATAAAGATTACAGCAGAAATAAATGACATAGAGACAAAAAAAAATACATAAAATCAATGAAACCAAGAGCTGGTTCTTGGAAAGAATAAACAAGATTGATGAACCTCTAGCAAGGCTCACCAAGAATCAAAGAGAGAGGACCCAAATAATCAAAATCAGAAATGATAGAGGCAAAATAACAACAGACCCCAAAGAAATACAAATGATTGTTAAAAAATACTATGGACAGCTCTACTCCAACAAACTAGACAACCTGGAGGAAATGGACATATTCCTACAAAAAGACAACATTCCAAAACTCAATCAGGAAGAATCTAAAAATCTCAATAGGCCAATAACTATGGAAGAAATTGAAACAGTTATCAAAAAGCTTCCAGCAAACAAAAGCCCAGGACCGGATGGCTTCACAGGGGAGTTTTACCAAACATTCAAGGAAGAACTAAAACCTATCCTCCTCAGACTACTACAAAAAATTCAAGAGGAAGGAACACTTCCAAGCTCATTCTATGAAGCCAGCATCACCCTAATACCAAAACCAGGTAAAGACAACACAATGAAAGAGAATTACAGGCCAATATCCCTCATGAACATAGATGCCAAAATCCTCAACAAGATCTTAGCAAATCGGATCCAGCAGTACATCAGAAAGATCATACACCATGACCAAGTAGGATTTATCCCAGGGATGCAAAGATTGTACAATATCCACAAATCAATAAATGTGATACATCACATAAACAAATTGAAAGAAAAAAAAACACATAGTCATATCAATTGCTGCAGAAAAAGCATTTGACAAAATCCAACACCCATTTTTGATAAAAACTCTCAGCAAGGTGGGAATAGAAGGATCATGCCTTAACTTAATAGCAGCCATATATGACAGGCCCACAGCCAACATCATACTCAATGGACAAAAACTAACACCATTTCCCCTAAGGACAGGAACAAGTCAAGGATGCCCACTCTCACCACTCCTGTTCAACATAGTACTGGAAGTGTTAGCCATTGCAATTAGGCAAAAAGAAGAAATAAAAGGCATCCAAATTGGAAAAGAGGAAGAAAAACTGTCCTTATTTGCAGACGACATCATATTATACATACAAAACCCTAGAGACTCCATCAAAAAGCTACTAGACTTAATACATGAATTTGGCAATGTAGTAGGATACAAAATAACCCCAAGAAATCTGAGGCATTTCTATACACCAATAGTGAACTTTCAGAAAGAGAGATTATAAAAACAACCCCGTTTACCATCGCACCAAAAAAATTAAGATCCCTAGGAATAAACTTAACTAAAGAGGTAAAAGACCTCTACTCAGAAAACTACAGGACATTGAAAAAAGATATAGAGGAAGACATAAACAGATGGAAGAACATACCGTGTTCATGGGTTGGTAGAATCAACATCATAAAAATGTCCATACTACCCAAAAGAAATCTATAGATTCAATGCAATCCCCATTAAATTACCAACGGTATATTTCACAAATCTAGAACGAACGTTCCAAAAATTCATCTGGAATAAAAGAAGACCCCGAATAGCTGCAGCAATCCTGAGAAAGAAGAACAAAGTAGGTGGGATCTCAATTCCAGATATCTAACTGTATTACAAAGCCACTGTTCTTAAAACAGCTTGGTACTGGCACAAGAACAGACATATAGGTCAATGGAATAGAATAGAGACCCCAGAAATCGACCCAAACCACTATGCCCAATTAATATTCAACAAAGGAGGCAAGAGCATACAGTGGAGTCAAGACAGTCTCTTCAATAAATGGTGTTGGGAAAATTGGACAGATACATGCAAAAAGATGAAACTATACCACCAACTCACACCATACACAAAAATAAACTCAAAGTGGATAAAAGACTTAAACGTAAGGAAACCATAAAAATACCAGAGGAGTCCACAGGCAGCAAAATTGCAAACATATGCGGAAGGAATTTCTTCTCTGATATGGCTCCTAGGGCAATGGAAACTAAAGGGAAAATAAACAAAAGGGACTACATCAAAATAAAAAGCTTTTGTACAACTGAAGAAACCATCAACAAAACAACAAGAAAGCCCACTGCGTGGGAAAACATATTTGCCAACGTCATATCTGATAAGGGCCTAATCTCCAAAATTTATAGGAAACTCATACAACTTAACAAAAGGAAGGTAAACAATTCAATCAAAAAATGGGCAAAGGATCTAAATAGACACCTCTCAAAAGAGGACATTCAGAAAGCCAAGAGATAGATGAAAACATGCTCAAAGTCAGTAATCATCCGAGAGATGCAAATCAAAACAACAATGAGGTACCATTTCACACCTGTCAGACTGGCTATCATCAACAAATCAACAAATGACAAGTGTTGGAGAGGATGTGGAGAAAAAGGAACCCTTCTGCACTGCTGGTGGGAATGCAGACTGATGCAGCCACTGTGGAGAACAGTATGGAGCTACCTCAAAAAATTAAAAATGGAACTCCCATTTGACCCCATGATCCCACTTCTAGGAATATATCCCAAGAAAACAGAAACACCAATCAGAAAGGATATATGCACCCCTATATTCATAGCAGCACAATACACCATAGCTAAGACCTGGAAACAGCCTAAGTGCCAGTCAGTAGATGAATGGATTAGAAAACTGTGGTACATCTACACGATGGAATACTATGCTACTATAAAAAAGAAGGAATTCTTACCATTTGCAGCAGCATGGATGGAACTGGAGAGCATTATGCTAAGTGAAATAAGCCAGTCCATGAAGGAAAAATACCACATGATCTCACTCATTCATGGATAATAAAGACCATTATAAACTTATGAACAAAAATAGATACAGAGGCAGAGCAGCCTCGAACAGACTGTCAAACTACAGCGGGAAGGCCAGGGAGGGTTGGGGGGCAGGAGGGGAGGATAAGAGATCAACCGAAGGACTTATATGCATGCATATAAGCGTAATCAATGGACATAAGACACTGGGGGGTACGGGATGCCAGGGGATTGTCAAGGGCGGGGAAATAAGGAGAATATGTAATACTCTTTGTAATACTTTAAGCAATAAAACAATTTAAAAAATTAATAAATAATAAAAAAGAAACTCCAACCAGAAGCATGCCATACATCTGAGTGGGCCTGGGCCCCTGCTCTTCCCAGAAATCCCTAGTGTGGCTACACCAAGAACCAGGACCGCCTAGGTGAAATCTCACACTGCTTAACAGGTCGCTTTCCATGTGCTTTTCCAACCTCCGATGCCACAGGCCGCTGATGGCTGTGTCACAGTACTTTCCGTGGGGCAGAGGGAAAGAATTGCCACCAACAACCGCTGCACGTCCAGCTCCCCTGTCTGCAGAGCCAGGGAGCAGGTGAGACCTGCCATGGCTTGTCCCCACAGCAGTGCTATGAGGTTTCCCGTCACCACTCCATTTTTCAGAGAAGCATCCTGAGACTCAGGAAAATGTGGTGACGTTTTCAAGCCTCACAGCTAGCAATGGGCAGAGTCACTAGTTAACAGCTTGTCCAGGAACCGTTGGGCTCTGGAGAAGGCCAGCGTGGAGACGTGGGGGACGATTCCCCCCGGGAAAGCTGATACCATGGCCATGGCCACCTTCTCCGAGGTGCCTTCCTGGAGGGCCTGCATCCTGCAGGACTCGTGCAGGTTACCAGTTCGCTCAGCTGCACACTGGGTGGGAGAAGGAAGGACATCCATGTCAGCAGCATGACCGTGAATCCCACAAGGATGGAGGTTTGGAGCTCAGTCGGGAGGTCCCAGCCCCACGGGGACGTGTGTAAGAGGAGGGACAGGAGTGCCCCGTCTGGACGAGGTTCTTGGTTTTCAAAGTGCCACTGAAGTTCCGTGCATGTTCATACAATTGCCGCCACCTCGGCGTCTTTTTTTCCCTCCCCTTCCCTTTACCTGAGGAACAACAACCCTCCTTGTAGTAATGGTCTATATGCAGAGCCCGGGCCCTGCGAGTCCTCAAGAAACGTCCTCGTTACAGAGATGAGAACAGGGAGGCTTGGGAAATATCAAATGTCTGCTCAAGGGCATGCAGGTCAGAACTGGGTACTGTCCTGCATGACATTCCCTCTCAGGTACCAGAGACTTCCCTGGTACGGACATGGGTGGAGAGGGTGTGGGAACCATGTCCCTCCCCAGCGTGGGAACAGTGTACACGGTAGATATGGCCTATGGAAGCCTTTGACTTCAAAAGAGAAAGTTATGTTTTATTCTTTTACATTAAAGGGCATTTGAAGATCCTCATTATGGAGATGGCAGATTGCGCAAGGTGGCAAATGCCTGGACACTGCAGATGGGAGAAAGGCGATCACGGGGCAGGAATCTGACCAGAGGACTCGAGGAGGAGCTAATCCATGTGGTGGGTGAAAAGTGACAGGTGCCTCCTTGTCCCCATGAGGCAATTGCCAGGGAAGGAACACTGTGTTTGATTTGGACACCTTGACGTCGGCCAGGTGAAAATTTCAATGAGTGAGATTTCCCGGGCCAGGCTGGGAGCAAGGCAGCAGCCATCATCAGAAACTGCTGTTGGCAATGTCCGTGCCACAGCCCTTTGGGTTTGGAATCTGCCTGCAGCCGTTAAAATTTTTCATGTGCTCGTCCTTCCACCAGCAGTGGGCGTCCATCTCCAGCTGGGGATATTACATGTACTGTGGCCTGAATTGTGTACCCCTAATCCCATGACTTTGCAACCCCTAGAACTTTATTATGTGTCTGCATTTGAGTTTTAGTCTTCAAGCAAGTCATTCACGTGATGTGAATTCAGTGGTGTGGGTCTTCTTCGAATCTGACCAGTGTCCTTAGAAGAGGAGGGGAGGACACGTGGCAGTGCAGAGGGGAGTCCATGTGACACACAGAGAGAAGACAGCCATCTCCAAGCTGAGGAGCGACCCCCTCAGGCGATACCAGCCCCGCTGACAGCACCATCTCGCACTTCTAGCCTCCGGAATTGTGAGAAAATGAATGTCTGCTGTTACCACCACCCAGTGTGGTCCTGTGTTATGGCAGCCCAAGCAAGCAACCTAACGCAGTCCATTCCGACACACATCAGTGTTCCGGGCAGCACTGCTGACATGGCAGCTGAAGTGCATTAGGCCCATGTCCGACAGCACTGGAAGGCTGCGTCGCTGGGCAAATGACCTCCCCGACTGGACCAGGTCTGCAAGGACAGTGGAGCTGAGTGCTCCATAGGATACCTGGCAAGGGTAGTTTAAGCAACACAGACAGCGCAATGCCCAAGTGCTTATGGTCCACTGCAGTGGTCAGCAAACTCTTTAGACAACAGAGCCAAATATCAACAGTACGATGATTGAAATTTCTTTTGATAGCCAAATTTTTTAAACTTAAACTATATAAGTAGGTACATTGTTATTCACTTAATTAGGGTACTCCTAAGGCCTAGAAAGAGCCACTCTCAAGGGGCCATAGAACTGCATATGGCAGGAGAGCCACAGTTTGCCGACCACAGGTCTACTGTGAAGTTAAACAACAGTTCTCTCTCTGATATTTCTACAAATATGTGAGGAGTGTCTCTCTTTTTTTTTCTTTATTGAATAAGATATTACAAATGTGTCCTTATCCCCCCAATCCTGCCCTTGCCCTCCCTGCCTTTGTCCACATCCATCACTTATGCTTATATGCATGCATACAAGTCCTTTGCTTGATCTTTCCCCCGAACCCACACCCTCCCCTGCCTTCCCTCTGAGTTTTGAGCATCTGATTGCTGCTTCTCTGTCTCTACATCTGTTTTTGTTGATCGATTTATGTTGTTCATTATAATCCACAAATGAGTGAGACCATGTGGTAGTTATCTTTCTCTGACTGACTTGTTGCACTTAGCATAATGCTCTCCAGCTCCATCCATGCTGTTGCAAATGGTAGGAGTTTCTTCCTTTTTACAGCTGTATAGTATTCCATTGTGTAGATGTGCCAAAGTTTTTTAATCCATTCATCTGCTGATGGGCACTTAGGCTGACTCCAAATCTTAGCTATTGTAAATTGTGCTGCTATGAACATAGGGGTGCATATATCCTTTCTGATTGGTGTTTCTGGTTTCTTGGGATATATTCCTAGAAGTGGGATCACGGGGTCAAATGGAAGTTCCATTTTTAGTTTTTTGAGGAAACTCCATACTGTTCTCCACAGTGGCTGCACCAGTTTGCATTCCCACCAGCAGTGAACAAAGGTTCCTTTTTCTCAGCATCCTCGCCAGCATTTGTCATTTGTTGATTTGTTGATGATAGCCATTCTGACATGTGTGAGATGGTACCTCATTGTTCTTTTGATTTGTATCTCTCAGATGATTAGTGACTTTGAGCATGTTTTCTCTATGTCTCTTGGCTTTCTGAATGTCCTCTCTCAACAAGTGTCTGTTTAGGTCCGTTGCCCATTTTTTGATTGGGTTGTTTATCTTCCTTTTGTTGAGTTGTATGAGTTTCCTATAAATGTTGGAGATTAAACCTTTATCGGAGATATCATTGGCAAATATGTTCTCCCATGCAGTCGGTTTTCTTGTTGTTTTGTTGATGGTTTCTTTTGCTGTGCAGAAGCTTTTTATTTTGATATAGTCCCATTTGCTTATTTTCCCTTTAGCTTCCATTGCCCTTAGGACAGCCGTGGGCAAACTACGGCCCACGGGCCGGATCCGGCCCGTTTGAAATGAGTAAAACTAAAAAAAAAAAAAAAAGACTGTACCCTTTTATGTAATGATGTTTACTTTGAAATTATATTAGTTCACACAAACACTCCATCCATGCTTTTGTTCCGGCCCTCCGGTCCAGTTTAAGAACCCATTGTGGCCCTCGAGTCAAAAAGTTTGCCCACCCCTGCCCTAGGAGCTGTGTCAGTGAAGAAATTCCTTCGGCATATATCTGAGATTTTGCTACCTGTGGATTCCTCTAATAATCTTATGGTTTGCCGTCTTACGTTTAAGTCCTTTATCCATTTTGAGTTTATTTTTATGTATGGTGTAAGTTGGTGGTCTAGTTTCATTTTTTTGCATGTGTCTGACCAAATTCCCCAGCACCATTTATTGAAGAGACTATCTTGACTCCATTGTATGTTCTTGCCTCCTTTGTCAAATATTAATTGAGCAAAATGGTTTGGGTCGATTTCTGGGCTCTCTGTTCTATTCCATTGGTCTATATGTCTGTTCTTGTGCCAGTACCAAACAGTTTTGAGGACAATGGCTTTGTAATACTGCTTGATATCTGGAATTGAGATCCCACCTACTTTGTTCTTCTTTCTCAGGATCACAGAAGCTATTTGGGGTGTTGTTTTTTTTTTTTTATTCCAGATGAATTTTTGGAGAGTTCTTTCTAGGTCTGTGAAATATGCTGTTGGTATTTTAATGGGAAGTGCATTGAATTTATAGATTGCTTTGGGTAGTATGGACATTTTAATGATGTTGATTCTACCAATGCATGAACATGGTATGTTCTTCCATCTGTTTATGTCTTCCTCTATCTCTTTTTTCAAAGTCCTGTAGTTTTCTGGGTAGAGGTCTTTTAGCTCCTTGGTTAAGTTTATTCCCAGGTATCTTAATTTTTTTGGTGAAATGGTAAATGGGATTGTTTTTTTAATTTCTCTTTCTGTAAGTTCACTATTGGCGTATAAAAGTGCCATAGATTTTTTGGCATTAATTTTGTATCCTGCTACATTGCCAAATTCATTTATTAGGTCTAATAATTTTTTGATGGAGTCTTTAGGGTTAAAGTACAGTATCATGTCGTCTGCGAATAATGACAATTTTACTTCATCTTTTCCAATTTGGATGCCTTTTTATTTCTTCTTCTTCTTGTCTGATCGCTTTGGCTAGCACTTCCAGTACTATGTCGAACAGGAGTGGTGAAATTGGGCATCCCTGTCTTGTTCCTGTTCTTAAGGGAAATGGCTTTAGTTTTTGCCCGTTGAGTATGATGTTTGCTGTAAGTGTGTCATATATGGCTTTCGTTACGTTGAGGTACGATCCCTCTATTCCCTCTTTGCTGAGCATTTTTATTAGAAAAGGGTGTTGGACTTTGTCAAATGCCTTTTCTGCATCAATCGATACGATTATGTGATTTTTGTCTCTCAACTTATGTGATGTATCACATTTATTGATTTGCAGATATTGTACCAGCCTCGCATTCCTGAATAAATCCCACTTGGTCATGGTGTATGATCTTTCTAAAGTAATGCTGGATCTGGTTTGCTAGAATTTTGTTGAGGATTTTAGCATCTATATTCATCAGGGATATTGGCCTGTAATTCTCTTTCTTTGTGGTGTCTTTATCTGGTTTTTGGATTAGGGTGATGCTGGCTTCATAGAAAGAGCTTGGAAGTGTGCCTTCCTCTTGAATTTTTTGGAATAGTCTGAGAAGGATTGGGTTTAATTCTTCTTTGAATGTTCAGTAAAACTCCCCTATGAAGCCATCTGGTCCAGGGCTTTTATTTGCTTGAAGCTTTTTGATTACTGTTTCAATTTCATCAGTAGTTATTGGCCTATTCAGGTTTTTTGATTCTTCCTGATTGAGTTTTGGAAGCTTGTATATTTCTAGGAATGTGTCCATTTTGTTGAGGTTGTCCAGTTTGTTGGAGTAGAGTTGCTCGTAGTATTTTTTGACAATCCTTTGTATATCAGTAGGGTCAGTTGTTACTTCACCTCTTTCATTTCTGATTTTGTTTTTTTGGGTCCTCTCTTTGTTTCTTGGTGAGCCTGGCGAGAGGTTTATCAATCTTGTTAACCCTTTCAAAGAACCAGCTCTTGGTTTCATTGATCTTTTGTATTGTTTTTTTGGTCTCTATGTTGTTTATTTCTGCTCTGATCTTTATTATTTCCTTCCTTCTGGATACTGTGGGCTTTTCTTGTTGCTCTCTTTCTAACTCTTTGAGTTGTAGGGTTAGATCATTTATTGCCAGTTTTTCTTGTTTTTTGAGGTAGGCCTGTGGAGCTATGAACTTCCCTCTCAGGACTGCTTTCATTGTGTCCCATAGATTTTTGGATCGTTGTGTTTTCATTGTCATTTGTTTCCAGGATGCTTTTTATTTCTTCTTTGATCTCTCTGGTAACCCAGTCATTGCTTAATAGCATGTTATTTAGCCTCCAAGTGTTTAATTTTTTTTCAATGTTTTTATTGTAGTTGACTTCTAGTTTTATGCCATTGTGATCTGAGAAGATGCTTCTTATGATTTCTATTCTCTTGAATTTGAAGAGACTTTGCCTGTGTCCTAATATATGGTCTATCTTTGAAAATGTCCCATATGCACTGGAGAAGAATGTATATTCTGTAGCTTTGGGGTGATATTCTGAAGGTGTCGATAAAGTCCATCTGATCTAGTGAGTCATTTAGGATTGCTGTTTCTTTGCTGGTTTTTTGTTTAGAGAATTTATCCAGTGGTGTCAGTGGGGTATTAAAGTCCCCTACTATGACTATATTGCTATCGATCTCTCCCTTGATATCTTCCAGAAGTTGTTTTATGTATTTGGGTACTCTTGTATTAGGTACATATATGTTTACCAGAGTTACATCTTCTTGTTGAATTGCTCCCTTTAGTATTATGTAGTGGCCTTCCTTATCTCTTGTTATGGCCTTTACTTTGAGGTCTGTTTTATCAGATATAAGTATCGCAACCCCAGCTTTTTTCTCATTTCCATTTGCCTGAAGAAATTTTTTCCGTCCCTTCACTCTCAGTCTGTGTGAATCCTTTGTTCTGAGGTGGGTCTCTTGCAGACAGCATGTATATGGGTCATGTTTTCTTATCCATTCAGCCACTCGATGTCTTTTGATTGGAGCATTTAATCCATTTACATTTAATGTTATTATTGAAAAGTACTGGTTTGTGGTCATTTTTATTCTTAATGTTTGTGTTTCTTCTTGTCTTTCTGTTTCTTCTTTTTACAGCAGTCCCTTTAGTGTTTCTTGCATTGCTGGTTTGTTGGTAATAAACTCTCTTAGCCCTTTTTTGTCTGTGAAGCTCCTGATTCCACCTTCAATTTTGAATGATAGCCTTGCTGGGTATAGTATTCTTGGATTCATTCCCTTGCTTTGCATCACTTTGTATATTTCATTCTATTCCCTTCTTGCCTGGTGTGTTTCTGTTGCGAAGTCAGCTGATATTCTAATAGGAGATCCTGTGTAGATAACTTTCTGTCTCTCTCTGGCAGCCTTCAAGATTCTTACTTTGTCGTTGGTGTTTGCCAATTTAATTATGATGTGTCTTTTTTTTAAATATATTTTATTGATTTTTTACAGAGAGGAAGAGAGAGAGATAGAGAGTTAGAAACATTGATGAGAGAGAAACATCAATCAGCTGCCTCCTGCACATCCCCCACTGGGGAAGTGCCCACAACCCAGGTACATGCCCTTGACTGGAACCAAACCCGGGACCTTTCAGTCCGCAGGCCGACGCTCTATCCACTGAGCCAAACCGGTTTCAGCTATGATGTGTCTTGGTGTTGGTCTTTGGGGGTTCATCTTGTTTGGCACTCTGTGTGCTTCTTGGACTTGTGTAGTTTTTTTCTTGCCAGTATCAGGGAAGTTTTCTGTCATTATTTCTTCAAACAGGTTTTCTATTCCTTGCTTCTCCTCCGCTCCTTCTGGTACCCCTATTAAGCGAATGTTGTTTCATTTTGCGTTGTCCCAAAGCTCCCTTAGGCTCTCCTCTTGCTTTTTAAGTTTTTTTTTCTGGTTGCTCCTATGTTTGTGTGTTTTTTCCTACCTTGTCTTCTAATTCACTGATGTGGTCCTTAGCCTCTTCTAGTCTGCTGTTTAAGCCTTCCATTGTGTTCTTATTGCAGCTATGTTGTTCTTCATTTCCTCTTGGTTCCTTTTCATGTTGGTGACATTCTCATTCAGCTCCTTATAATTCTCATTGAGTTGTGTGTATTTGTCATCCAGCCATTTGAGCATCCTTATAACCATTACTCTGAATTCTTTCTCTGATGTTAGTAGCTTCAATTTCATTTAACTCCCTTTCTGGTGATTTCTCTTTTTCTTTCCTTTGTGGATTGCTTTTTTGTCTTGCCATGTTTTGCTGTAATGTTTTAATTGTAGCTCCGATTGCTTTGCTACCCAGTTTCTTTAGGGTATGGTGCTACTGGTGTGACCTCTCAGGTCTCCTGGGTATGGTAGTCTAGTGTAGCTCCCTTCTTGAGCTATTTGAGTTCTCTTGATGTAGACCTGCGAGCTGGAAAGGTACAACTGAGGTGTCTAGAAGTCAGCAGCCATGGAGGGGGTGTTCCAATTTTTGCTGTCTTATGCCCTTGGTTGAAATCACGCGTGCCCCTCAGGGACTCACAGTGGCACCCAGGAACCGTCTATTTGGATGGTGGGGCTCAGGAAGCTTGCGTTCTGGCAAAGCATGACTGTGGTGTCAGAGTTCTGTAGTTGTGGGGTGGGTAGACTCAGCTTTTGCTACTGCCTCCGTGGTTGGATACACGCGATCCCAGCGGCAGCTCACAGAGGCACCTATGGTGTGTTTGCCTGCAGGGTGTACTGACACACTCTGAAGGGCCCTGGCACTGAAGCCACTGGATTACAGTGTCTGTGGGAAGGTATCCCAGAAAAGGGAATTCAGCGTTTCTACAGCCCAGCAGTGCACCCCTGTTTGTTTAAGTGTGTGACCAGCAGGGCTCGCAGCGGGGCCCCAGGGCTGCCTGTGGAGCGGTGGTCTTGGGAAACCTGCATGCTGGAAAAGCATGTGACTGTAGTGTCCAGAGTTCTGCAGCTGTGGGGTGGGGAAACTAAGTTTTGCTGATGCACCTGTGGTGGATAGGCTCCCGTTCCCAGTGACAGCACACAGGAGCACCTGCAGTGAGTTTGCTAGCGCAGGCACACTGAAGCACTCTGAAGGGCCCTGGCACACTTAATCAAGGCGTCTTTGGGCCGGTATTCAGGATGGGTGAATTCAGAATTTCTACTGCCCAGGGGAGTGCGTCCCTATTAGTCCAAGATCCGACCCAGCAGAGGCTCACTGCGGCTTCCCAAAGTGCCCTGTGGATAGATGGGCTCAGGGAGTGAGCAACTGTGGCAGTGCAGTTCACCGGGCCTGCGCTGAGCTCTGACGCACTCTGAGGGGACCTGGTGCTGAGGGGCCCTGGCACTAAAGTTGCGCAGCTGGGTGTGTGTGGGCAGTTATTCAGGCAGGGGGAATTCAGAATTTCTACTGGGTTGCAGTGCGCCTGTGTCTGTACAAAATCACACCCATCTGAGGCTAACAGTGATTTCTAACAGTGAGTCTATGGAGTGGTGTGCCTCAGAGACCTGCGTGCTGGAGACATGCGAATGTTATGTGGGAGGTCTGCCACTGGGGAGGGGGAGTTGCACTTACTGCTGCGGGCGCAGCATGGAGGGTGCTCCTTTGGAGGTGGAGATCCCAGGGTCTGCAAGTCTGCAGGAGTGGCTGCAGGATTTTGGATGGAGTGGCTGCCAGGTCACGGGCAGTGTCCAAGGCCTGTCTGGGTCATGGTGCTGATGAGTTCCTAGAAGAGGCCGCTTTCCCCTTTAAGATGACGTGGGCTCCGTGCCTGAGTCCCACAGTCCAGGGAGTGCCAGCAGTGGTATTAGTCTCTCCCTGTCCCAGAGAGCCTGGTCTGCCAGCCTCTGCTGCTCCTGCCGGATTTAACTGTCCCTCACTCACTCACTCACACACCACACACGTCCACACCCTCTCCTTTCATCCCCTACTCACTTCCTATACCTCACCTCCATCTTGCCAGCTGCCATCTTTCTGATCTCATGAGGAGTATCTCTCTACCATCCCATGTTGCTGGCGGGAGGCGTGGGGGTCCGCATGTCTTTGTCTTGGGGCTGTGGGACACTAGGGAGAGGCCTGGGAGGGTGCCCGGGGAGTCCCCAGATTTGAGTGTGGGGTCTGGCCACTGCCAGGTTGTGTTGGGGTTGTGGGTGTAGAGACCCTCAAGGCCAGCTCTCACCTCAGACAGGCACTGGTCTGTGTCATCAGCCTGGTGCACCTGCACCCTGACCCCGTAGGTGGTGTAGTCCGGTCCATGGGCCAGCACCTCAATGATGTCCTCCTTGGAGCTCTGCAAAGACAGAGTGGGTACTGAGCCAGGAGGCATCAGGAACCTGCCACCCGATCTGTGGTCCTGTGTCATGGCAGACCTAGTCTATGAGGACACAGGGAGGATGTTCCTGGCAGCCCTGCTGAGCTAGCAAGAATCGATTTGTGTCAAGGTGTAGGCACAGTGAAAGCCTGAATCACTGATGAAAACTCTGTCCTTGTTGGGATGATATGGAGTTGGGTAAGGCCACAGCTCCTGACCTGGCCGCGCTGCAATGGTTTGTCGTCCTCTGGGAGGTGATAGGTTGCAGAGAAAAGTATTGAAGGCTTTAATCCCTCCCTATCCCCCTGTCCCCCTAAACCCCTTTTTTTAAATACATAGCACTATCAAATGGGATGATGTGTAAGGCTTGGAGAAGGTCTACAAGAAGAGTTGAGCTGGGGCTGGTCCACAAGATACTTGGGGCAGGGAGTTCATCAATTGGAAGGAGCATGAGGCAAAGACAGCAACAAATGCTTTCTCTCTGATCCCAAGAAGCACACGAAGAAAGACTGCTTTTCTCCCCTACCAGGGAGCTGGTCGGGAGGATTGAAGGTGCAGATCATTTTGGGAGTGGGCCTGTGAGAACTGTGAGGCCCCAGATTTGAGTCTGACTTCTGGTCCCACCCCAGTCACCTCAGGGTCCTCAGTGTGGGCCAGCTCTCACCTCAGTTTGGCACTGGATGGTTTTCCTGTCGTGACGCACTTGTCCTTTGTACCCGTTGAGGGCATAAGTGAACCTGTCAGCCAGCTCCTCTACGCTGCCCTTGTTGGAGCTCTGCAAAGACAGAGCCCACTACCGGGCCAGGAGGCATGAGGGGCCCGGGCATTACCAGTGGGGAAGATGCCCACCACCCATTCTGCTCCCCAGATCAGGCAGAGAGGGGCATCTGCAAAGACCTCCATGCAGGGAGTGAAGTTGATGACCTCCTAGAGTACCCGCCCCCCATTAACAAGTGGGTAGGGGAGCTCTGACCCCAGTACTCAGCTTCCCTTCCTGTGAGCCATGAACAGGATGAGCATCCCTTATCCCCCCTTTCTTCCCCTCACCATCCCAGACACACACACACACACACACACACACACACACACACACACGAGGTGTGGAGCTCCTTAGGTGTGACACCATTTGGCGCCCAAGTGTGACCTGGAAGGGCCTGGCCTGGGCTGCCCTTGGTTACCTTTGGGTTCCTCATGCCAGAGGGCGAGGGGTATCGGTGGTGGTGCTTGTGCCTGTTTCTACAGCAAGAGAAAAATCTTTCACCCTGGGCTTTCTTCTGCCCAGAACGTCGGAAGAACGGAAAGCAACAGAGAGACATCCTGGCCTCCGACCTTCTCCACTCAAGTGAACTGGAAAGGCAATTGTCTCTAGAATGTGGGTACCTGGTTACCGCGGTTCCAATCTCTGTTGGGGATCTGTCCGCAGGGAAGTGAGGTCACCCCTTGAGGGTTCCATGACCTGTGCCCCTTCCGCCAATCAGAGCCACCCAAAGGCCCCTCTGGGCTGCTGACCTCTCACCTTCCTGGTCCATGTTATCTCCATACCTGTATAGAAGCATCCAACACAGCCCTCCCCCCAAGCTCCCTGGGAAGAAAGAGGCCCCCGGTTTGGGGAAGAAAGCCGAGTTCACACCTCCTTTTTCTTAGGGGTTCTGTGCCCTGGGGGAAGCCTCTGTGCCTCTCAGGGCCTCGCGCAGGCTCCCAAGCTGCCCAGTGGGGATGATGCTAGGCACCATTTCCCTAGGAAGTCATCAGGTGCAGATGGGACAAGGCCCCTAACAGCTGTGGGCTGGTGTCCCATGAATCTGGTACACAGACATAGAGGTGGAAGGTGACAAGAACGAGTGGGACACGGCATGGAACACTAGACCAAGGAGCCCTGGGCCCAGCCTGTGATCTCAGGGAAGTCACTGCTCATGTGGGCCTCATTTTCAAGTCTGTACCTTTAAGGGTTTGAAAGGACAGGAAATTCCGATATGGTCCCTCACTGGCCTAAAAGCTCACGGTGGTCTCTTGTTAAACTTAGCCTCGGACAAGTGCCTCATGTGGGTCCAAGCGTTAGGGGCCTTCACAGTGGCTTCGAGTGAGTCCAGCCTTCCTGGTGGGAACATCCTTGTGTGTCCGCTGAGTGCTCAGTGACTGGCTTCTGAACATCATAGAGGACAGCCCAGCTGATGGGGTGTCAGGTCCTGTCACTTGTCTCGTACTCTCATTCTTGAGGTCCCTTCCTTCCTCTCTGTTTCACTGTCTCTACATCTGTGTCTCTGTCTTTCTGTCTGTCATCTCTCTGCATGGGGAGAACAAGTACCCATGTGTTGACCTGCCCTATGTAGAGTCCTTATAGGAGAGAAACAGGGCAGTGCCCAAGCCACCAGACAGGAACTCGGGCTCTCAGTCTAAGCTGCATCCTGGCAAAAACTAGGCAATTTTCCTTGGGAGCTAATCTGTCCCCAGTCGAGCCTCAGTTCAAACACATCACCCGCTTCACAGACACCTTGATGAAGAGGCACCCAACCAAACCATGTGTAGATGCCTGCTCCACAGAATTTGAGTGGTACTAATATTTGTACTTTATGCATACAGGTTTTGAGAGAAGTGGTTTTCTGCCTCAGTTTCCCCATTAGGCACTCAGCAATAGTAAAAAACCTACACTCTCTGAGATTATGGAGAGTGTGAAAAGTTAATGTTTGTAAAATGGAGGGAACACTTGGCATATCACAAGGGGCTGTCTACATGTTCTAAATCCATTTAAACACCTCCTTCCAGTGTCTAAGCACCTGAGGGTGGGGACTAGCACCTGGCCAATGGTAGGAAGCTCTCCATAACAGGATGAATAGCAGAATGAGTGCCACTATGGAAGTCCTTGCCCATGTCCCATCCTGCCCTGGCCTCACATCGCCCTTGTGAAGAGCTGGGTCAGACAAGAGACCTGTGGGTGTCTGTTCGTGGTTTGAGGCCAGAACTTGTCAGGGTCCAGGGAACTTCTGGAGAAAGATGGAACCTCCTGCGTGGGGGTCGGGGTGGGGGTGGGGGTGGTCGTCAGGTTCAGCCAAGCCTTCTCCAGGGAAAGGCAGGAGCACTGAGCTGCTGAGCTGAGGACAGAACCTGCAGCCCGTGGTGACCCCTGGTGCCTGGTTTCGAACATTGGGGATCCAAACACAGCCTGACTGGGGCTATTATGGATATGCTGGTAGAAGATGGTGTCTGCATTCCTGCAGTAAGTTGAAGTGCATGGCCTTGAGGTAGTATTGTCCAAGTTTTCTCTTGGAGTAGAATTTCTCTTGCTGAGCAATAGTCTATTCATCTGTTTTTCCAGGAGAAGTTCTGTGCTGACTTCTGCTAGCCTCTCCTTAGTCCTGTGAAAATCAGTTAGTTTATTTTCCAATAACTTTCTGCCTTCCAGTTGTTCTTGGTAAAGTCGCACATATTTTTCCAATTCTCTTTTTCTAACTTCTCGAGAAGTTGGCACTTTGGAGATTTCTGATTCCAGCTGTTTATTTCTGAGTTCCAAAAGACTGGTCAACTCTTTTTCTAAGGCATCCTTCTCCTTCTCTACTTGCTGCAACCTCTGTAGCAGAAATCTGTTTAAGTCAATATATATTTTTGAATCTTTCTTTTCGTGCTGAGAAACCATGGGTTCAGCTGGATGGGGCTACTCTTCATCTTCTCCTGGTATTCTTTTCCATAAGGATCTTGCTCTTACATGCCGACTCATTTCACACAGTTCAGTCTTATGGGATAACGGATGTGATAAAGGAAAACAGCCGCCTCTCCTCCCTTCTCCCCGCAGAACGCTGGCCAACCACATCTTCTTTATCCAGTTGTCTGTTGATGGACACTTAGGTTGCTTCCATATCTGTGCTATGGTAAGTAATGTTGCAATAAATACATGGATACATATATCTTTTTGTTGTTGTTGTTAGTTTTTACATCCCTGTTGTCTTGAAGAAATCCTCCAGGAGACGAGAGGTCTGGGAAGCCTATTTCCCCTTCTTCGGTTGTGCCTGTGCTTGAGACTGGGCCTTAGGTTGCTGAGTTAACTGTGGTTTTAAGGCAAGGCCTAATGTCGACTTCCGGCTCAGGTATAGCAGCGGATACATATGATGACAGGCTCAGCCTACTCATGACTCTCTTCATCTCTTCAGTGTTGTTCTCAACCTTGTGGACCCTTTCTTTTAGAGTCTTAAGTTGATCTTCAACTTTGTGAAGAGAGCTGTCAACACAGAGCTGGTACTCTGCCAATGTGTCTTGTATATTCTGAAGCTTATTTATTATGGGTTCATTGTTAGTCTTTAAGACAGCAACAAGTGTTTCAATCGTGCTTGAACGGGTGCTAGCTCCGAAGGGTTGTTCCCGGAATTGGCGAATTGAGGAAGCCGGGCTTCTCGTGGCAGGCAACAACACGTCCTTGCTGACACCTGGGAGTTCTTCCTCCCAGAGTCCCAAGAGCTGTTCCAATTCTTCTCGAGTGAACGTAATTTGGGAACTTTGAGATGTCGCGTCTGGCTCAAGACTGCTGCCTGCGACCGGTCGGCTCGCTCCCGCCTTGGTCTTCCGAGTCCTCTTGGACATGTTCTGTGGTCTGTTTGTGGATGCTTGTGTTCAGTGGTGTGTCCACATATATCTTTTTTAATTAGTGTTTTGGGTTTCTTCAGATACCCAGAAGTGAAATTGCTGAGTCATATGCTAGGTCTAGTTTTAATTTTTTTAGGAACTTCCATGCTTTTTTCTATAGTGGCTGCACCAATTTGCAGTCCTACTAACAGTGCACAAGGGCTCCCTTTTCTCCACATTCTCACCAACACTTGTTCCTTGTCTTTTTGATCACAGCCGTTCTGACAGTGGGAAGTGACGTTTTGTGGTTCTGATTTACATTTCCCTGGGTATTAGTGGAGTTAAGCACCTTTTACACTTAAATTTTAAGTGCTACTGAATAAGCCACACTATATATAAAATTAAAACCACTGCCATTCCACCCTGGCAGTGGCGTTGCTCATGATTAGCTTCGGCCCACACACTGAAGGATTGTGGGTTTGATTCCTGGGCAAAGGCACTTGCCTGGGTTGTAGGTTCAATCCCTGGCCCGGGTCGGGATGCATGGTGGAAGCAACCATTTGTGTCTCTCTCATCAATGTTCTCTTTCTCTCTCCCCTGTCCTCCCTGTCTTCCAGTCTCTCTAAAAATCAATGGGAAAAAAAAGATTCTCTGGTGAGGATTAACAAAACAGAAAAAACAAAAAATTCAAAAAACAGAAACCACTGCCATTTCCATTCCTCAAGGATTAAAATTCTATCACACACAAAAATATGAATTATTTTACTTGTAAATACAGGCTTTAAAAATAAAACTTCCCTTTTAACTGATACATTAGAAAGCTTTACCCTTTTTATAATTTATCTTTATTGTTGAAAGTATTACAGATGTCCCCTTTTGTCCCCCATTGACCCCATCCACCAGGCTCCCCAGGCCTTCACCGCACTGTTATCTGTGTCCAGGGGTTAAGCATATATGCATGTAAGTTCTTTGGTTAATCTCACTCCACCTCCACCCCCTTCTCTCAAATATGTCAGTCTGTTTGTTGCATACTTCAATGTCTCTGGGTCTGTTTTGTTCATCAGTTTATTTTGTTCATTAGGTTCCACATATAAATGAGTTAATGTGATATTTGTCTTTCTGACTGTCTTATTTCACTTAGCATAATACCCTCCAGGTCTCTCCATGCTGTCTCAAAGGGTAAGATATCTTTTTTTTCTCACAGCTGCAAAGTATTCTGTGGTATAAATGTACCACAGGTTTTTTTATGTTTATTTATATATTTTTTAATTTTGTTTTATTGCTTAAAGTATTACAAAGAGTATTACATATGTCTCCTTTTTACCCCCTTAGACGTTCCCCTGACCTCCCCTACCCCCAGTGGCTTGTGTCCATTGGTTATGCTTATATGCATGCATACAAGTCCTTCAGTTTATCTCTTACCGCCCCCCCCCACACCCCAACCCTCCCCAGCCTTCCCGCTGTAGTTTGACAGTCTGTTCGATGCTGCTCTGCCTCTATATCTATTTTTGTTCATCCGTTTATAATGGTCTTTATTATCCATAAATGAGTGAGATCATGTGGTATTTTTCTTTCATTGACTGGCTTATTTCACTTAGCATAATGCTCTCCAGTTCCATCCATGCTGTTGCAAAACCACAGGTTTTTCTTTCTTTTTTTTTTTTAATTATATTTTATTGATTTTTTACAGAGAGGAAGGGAGAGAGATAGAGAGTTAGAAACATCGATGAGAGAGAAACATCGATCAGCTGCCTCCTGCACATCTCCTACTGGGGATGTGCCCGCAACCCAGGTACGTGCCCTTGACCGGAATCGAACCTGGGACCTTTCAGTCCGCAGGCCGACGCTCTATCCACTGAGCCAAACCGGTTCGGCAAAACCACAGGTTTTTCTATCCACTCATCTACTGATGGGCACTTCGGCTGTTTCCAGATCCTAGCTATTGTAAATAGCGCTATGAACATAGGGGTGCATATGTTCTTATTGATGTTTTAGGCTTCTTAGGTTCTATTTCTAGAAGTGGGATCGCTGGGTCAAATGGCAGTTCCATTTTTAATTTTTGTAGGAAACTCCACACTGTTTTCCATAGTGATTGTACTAGTCTGCATTCCGATTAACAGTGTATAAGGGTTCCTTTTTCTCCACATTCTCGCCAGCACTTGTTTGTTGATTTATTGATGATAGCCATTCTGACAGGTGTGAGATAGTACCTCATTGTCCTTTTAATTTTTATCTCTCTGATGATTAGTGACGTTGAGCATTTTTTCATATGTCTCTTGACCATTTATATATCCTCTCTGGAGAAGTGTCTGTTCAGGTCTTCTGCCCATTTTTTAAGTGAGAAAGCTTTATCTTTAACTGACATACTTTGTGAA
Organism: Myotis nattereri; assembly: GCF_964212035.1. Classification (NCBI taxonomy): domain Eukaryota; kingdom Metazoa; phylum Chordata; class Mammalia; order Chiroptera; family Vespertilionidae; genus Myotis; species Myotis nattereri. The sequence goes on from NC_138085.1 coordinate 27,716,350, forward strand.
TATAAAATATTCCACATCTCTAATATTTCAAGATCTGGAGGCGAAGAATTGGACCTGATAAAGCCAGTAACCTGAAACAATAAGAAAACTAAAGTCACCAATAAAAACTAAAACGGTTCCACTTACCTATAAATGGTTTATGCCCTTGCATCATAGTAAAGGTCCCTTTAAGGAAACAAAAAGCAGATGGACTGGACTCATCTGAACCAATGATTTGAAATTTAAAACTTTGTGGTGAGTTATGTGTGTATAGTGAACACCCTGAGCAACCAGTAAAACGCTGTTCACAGATCCATGGCACTGCACATGCTTCAGAGGGTCTGTGAGAGTATGTTCCAGTAACACACCAAAGCCGGAGAAAGAAACAGAAGAGAGAAAAAGAGAGGAAATAAAGAGAAAACCCCCAGCAAACGAGCGATTTCCAACTCCTCTCCAGTATCTGCCTGCTTTCAGATGCTTTTCAACAGGTCACAGTGTGGCTTTCAGACAGTTGCTTTTTGTACATCGCCCAGAATTTACAGTTGTCACCACTGGGCAAGTTGTTCTGAGAGGAGCTTACTTGGCCAGCATTAGAAGCAAGCAGTGTCTTGTTAATCAGTTTTACAAAAATGCTTTTTATTTGGAATGAGGCTTAGATGTAATAAAGAAGCACTCAAGTCAATAGCAAAAGTGTTTGTTCTATAGCTTCCCAATTTGGAAAGGTGATGTACATTGGTTTCATAAATTCTATTATTTTATGTGAAATAACTTGTTATTCAGAATAAAATTCCAGTCTTTGTTTTTTGTTCTCATATATGAAAACGGACAGGAATAGTGAAGAGTGTCAAACAAGATCCATGGGAAAGAGGCAATTCATCTTTTCTTGGCCGCTGATGACACCTGCTGGCTCATGTATGGCAGTGGCTGGTGTTGTGCAGAGTGTGGAAGTGAGGGAGGATCCCTGTAACACAAGTTCATTCATTTCCTCCCAGTTCAGATGGAGGGTCAGCACTTTTCTCGTGTCATGAGTTAGAAGTCTACTCAGGGCAAGTAAAGCAAAACCCACCAACCCCTTCAGAGCTGATCTGCTTTCAGTGTCCCCACCAAACTGTACATCAGCACCATGGACAGAGCCCACTCTGGTGTCCACAGGATCCTCCAGGGCAAGTGAGTCTGGGAGTGCACTGGGTCCTGCCTGACTCAGAGACCCAGGCAGACCAGGAAACACAGCTGCTGCTCTCGGTCCACACCCTCCACACCCGCTGCCTGAGGCCCCTCCACTCTTCTCTGCAGTCAGGCACCCGGGACAGGGCTGGAGCCCCTTCCTAAGGTGCCTGGAAAGGGGGAGGCACTGGAGAAAGCCACCACGCCAGCAAGGCCTCCCTTTGCCCACCCTCACCCTGACAGCACCCTTTCATCCAAAACACAGGGGCCTGCAGGGAGTGAATCTCTGGGTCCCGTGATGGAAGGTTTGCAGCAATAGTTCCAGGCCTCCTGCCCTCTCCCACCCCATCTGCAAAGAAACGGCCGCTTTTCCCATAGAGAGGGAAATCTGTTTTCCCACCTCTCGGATCTGAGCTGGCCTTGTGACCTGCTCTGGTCAACAGGATGCAGTGGAAGCAAAGTACCAGTCCCAGGACTGGGTCTGTTTAACCACATTGTCTGGTTTCTGTGTCTGGTGTCCTGGCTTCTGGGGCCTGTGGACTCAGGCCAGCCAGTTGCTGGAGCCCTGGGACAACGGAACACCCTCCCTGCCCCCAGCACACCTTTTACATGCAAACCAGCCCATCCCCCTGCCTTTTCTACTCTTACTCTCCTGAGACACCAGTGCCCCACACCCACCCACCCCAGTCCATCCGCCTACCCAGTCCATCTGCCCCAACAGCCAGTCTGGGTCAGGCACAGACAACTAAGGCACCCCACACTGTGACCTGCTGAAATCACTCCAGCTGGCCAATTGTCACCTCCTTAGCCCGTTACCTGTCTCACCCACTCCTTCCCTCAAACTTTTCCTGAAGTTTCCCTCCACCTCTCTGCTTGTGGCCCCCCTGCAGCCTGGTGTGCCCCCTCCTCCTAGGAACTGTGAGTAACAAACTGCCTTTTTATAAATATATTTTTATTTATTTTCAGAGATGAAAGTAGAGGGAGAGAGAGTAAAAACATCAATGATGAGAATCATTGATTGGCTGGCTCCTGCACGCCCCCTACTGGGGATGGAGCCCGCAGCCTGGCATGTGCCCTTGACCGGAATTGAACCAGAGACCCTTCAGTCTGCAGGTTGACGCTTTATCCACTGAGCCAAACCAGCTAGGGCACAAACTGCCTTTTCAATGACAGGCGTCTCCTAATCTGTGGGCCTCACCACACCTGGATGGACCTAACACCCAGGCCGTGCTAGGACAGGGTCTCAGGAGGTCTGGCACATCCTGCTCGGTCTTGCCCTGCACCACTGCCTGCTGACAGCCGGCTGGTTTGGTGGAGTGTTTGGGTCCAGCCCCAGCAGGTCCAGGGGTTCCCAAAGGTGTGGACGGAGTCGGCGAATATGGAATGACATGGAGGCAGCGTTCAGTTGATCAGCATAGCCAAGTTCTCCAGCCAGGTTTGGTAGCCAGGTTCTAGCCAGGTTCTCCATCCAGGTTCTCTCTTTATTGTCCTGTTACATCTGTATTTATACCAGTTGATTTTAATCCTATCTATTCTATTCCAAAGGTTAGGGGGTTTGAATTAATCTAGTTCCGTTGAGTTTAATCCTGTCTAGGTTAATCTCTGTGTTCCATTATAAGGGCTATTCCAAGGTCACTGCTCTACTGATAAGCTACAAGGAAGTGACTGAAGCAGATTATCCTACCCAGTAAAGGTTATGTCCTCCCAGCCTCGCTGCTTGCCTTCCCTGGGACTGCCCTGTGTCGGTGGGTCTCCAGGGATACAGGCTTTGGTGCTTTCCCTGGTGGGCAGACTCCTGGGGATGTGGGCCCAACAAGTTCCAAATTTATTGCCAACAGTCTTAGTCCAAGTTCTTCATAAGTAGTACATGGTATTTTTGTAACACTAGGGGGGTTTCACTGATTATTCTCTTCTTTAGTCCTGTTAATCCCTAACTCCAGGGAAAAATTCCTCACCTGGGGAAACAACCTTTCTCGGAGAGGTGACCTTGGTTAAAACACATAGTGCTAAGAAGGGGAGCAAACATATTAAGAACAGTATGCCATATATGCCAGGCCCCTTGAAACATATGCTGTGCAGATGTTTCTTCCTTGCAGCGACTGTGTCTAGCAGCAAGGATGGACTAGCTTCTGGCAGTGGAGGACAAGAGGTCTGGTAGAGCAGAGCCCACATGGCAGCCTAGACCCACCAGCCCAGCCAACCTAGCGCTGTGCAGAGACCACAAGGAGCCCAGTCCTGGTCCCAGTCCAGGATCAGCTGTCGCTGTTGGGCCCAGAAAAAACTGTCTGGGGCTCCTGGTAGTTCTGGCATCTTCCCAGGCTCCAGAAGGCATGAGGATCCCTGGAAGGTCTGAATAAGAACTGAGGTTGCCTAGAATTCTGGTTCCTTGGACCTCTACATTTCATTACACTCTTCACTAGGGATCATTTAAAACAAATACGAAAGTGGACTAGAATGACAAGCAGCCTTCCAGCTCTAATGATCAACTGCCAGAAGGGCCAGTCTCCAACTCCTCCTCGTCCAAGCTCCTTAGCGAGGCAGCTTGGTCACTGGATGTCTCTGCAAGGTGTCACCGTGGCTAGACTGAGTGCTTCCCCGAAGTTCCGTAGCTCCATGTGGGCTGATGGCTGGTCACGTGTCACAGCCAGAGCAGCCTCAGTGTGGAGAGAGCCATTCTGCTTCTGCACCCATGCAGGATGCCACCCCCACCCTGTGGTGTCCGTCTCAGACATGGCCTATTCTGTGGACACGCTCCCACTTGTACCTGGGCCCACTGAGCACTGGCATCACCACCAATTGCATTTGTGAGAAGCTACTATCTGGATTTTGTTCAAGCAAAACGTGCATTAAATGAAGATGTAGTAGGAATCATCTTCCGAGTCCTAGAAGGCGGGCCCGTTGGTGGGGACTCCCCTGGGGAGGGAGTCACTTTTTGGTTTAGTGTCTCAGTGGTGAGGGGGCAGGGAGCAGTTTCAGGAGCTTCCACTTGGTCTGTCCCTTCACAAAAGCCCTTACTTGGGTCCGGGGAGAAATGTGGCAGTTCCGTCAGTGAAGTATGCCTAATGTGACTAGGGCAGCCGTGGGCAAACTACGGCCCGCGGGCCGGATTCGGCCCATTTGAAATGAATAAAACTTAAAAAAAGACCGTACCCTTTTATGTAATGATGTTTACTTTGAAATTATATTAGTTCACACAAACACTCCATCCATGCTTTTGTTCCGGCCCTCCGGTCCAGTTTAAGAACCCATTGTGGCCCTCGAGTCAAAAAGTTTGCCCACCCCTGGACTAGGGACACAAGATCAGTCCAGGGTCCCACTGGACCCACTGTGAACTGAAGTCCAGCCCAAAATATGCCCGTCTAGTGACCATGGGTCTTTGGCTCCTTAGACCTTAGGGGCAGCCACCAGCCAGGATCTACAGTGTAGCTTCCGGTGGAATGAGCACAGGCTCTAAAAGAGACCAGGATCCGATTCTTGTGCTCATTTTTTCCAGGATTTTTCTTGGGAGAGGGAATGGGTTTGGGGGAGGGGGAGGCAAGAGCCTTACACTCCCTGCGCCTGTTTGCTTGTCTGATTGTTGGCAGGATGCGGTCTGACTACCCATGTCAAGTGTTTCCAACGTTGCCTGGAATAGCCTAATGACACCAACACCATCCACTTCTTTGGAAAGAAAATACATACCTCGGCTCTTCCCATTCCTTCATCAGTATTTTAATAACTTACTTTCCGTAGTGTTTTCTTATTTTTCTAATTTACTTTCAAATCTTTTACATCATTTAATTATTTTTTAATCCTCACTCTAGTAAATGTTTATTGATTTTAGAGAGAGAGGAAGGGAGGCAGAGAAAGCGAGAGAGAGAGAAACATCATTGATTGCCTCCCATACGTGCCCTAACTCAGAATTGAACCCTTAACCTAGGTATGTGCCTTAACTGGGAATCAAACCCTCGACCTTTTGGTGTATAGGACGACACCCCAACCGACTGAGTTACCTGGCTAGAGCCACCATTTCGTTATTTATAATATTTATTGTAAGTGGGTTAAGCTGATATAAATTTCCCCTTGAGAGTTCAGGTGGCTTGACCCTTATATTCAAATTATGAACCATACAATTTAACTAGTAACTGTGTTCCCTACACTAGCATTTAATTTAGCAAGTTGCTCTTTTTAAATGTCAGTGAGGGTGTTGGTATGTGTGTGGAATTCTGAACCGTGGTGAATGGCTCAGCTAGTTGGTCAGGGACCTAGAAGGAATAAGATGGGGAGATTAGAGACAGTGGTTCGGAGGAAGACACTTCAGGAGGAATCTATGCACTGGGCACAAGCTGTGGGCATGAAGATTGTGTTTCCTGTCAGTGCCCACCAGGACATCCACATCCAAAGACTCACTCAGAGCCGGGAGACAGGAGGGCTTAGCTGGGGCCTCGCCTGGCCGCGGTGTGGTCCAACTCCAGGGCTTGCTTGGTTGCTACACCGAGCAGCAGCATGGGCTCCCTCTCCTCAAGGCTGACCTGGCTCAACATTTATCTACCACCACCCGATGCCATCTCTGGGAGGATATCCGCCAGTCGCTTGGCAGCAACATGGTTCCATCAGCCCTCTTCTATGCTGGAGGGGACCATGGCTTGTTACCGACACCTGCCCCACAGGCGGCTGTGCCTCTGCCAGCACCACTGTGCAAAGGCTCACTGAATGCCTCATGTTCCAGCGTGGGCTTCTGGGTAGTGTCACCTCAGAACATGGGATTCGTGGGTGTGAATGAGGCACAGCAAGACCAAATAATGGCACCCACTACTTCTTCCGTGTTCCATCCCATCTGAAAGAGTCCAGCCAAGCAGGAGTTTAGAATGGCCCACTAGACCTGCAGCCCTGGTAGGGTCTTGGGATCAACCTTCAGGGTTCGGACAGACCTCGTCTTCCACCCAGCGTGGGGATCTGTGCGCTGGGCCAACAACCAGGGTGCCCGGTCCTGCAGCTGGGGGAGGGGAGCATGCCTCCCCCCCTCACTCACAGTGAGCCAGGCGCCAGCTCTGGGAGTCCCATTCTGGCCACGTGAGGCTCTACTGGATCCAAAGGCCCGGCCTAGGAAGAAGGAACGCGGCACTAGGGGACGAAGTAAGGTTTCCGTTTCTGTGGATTTATTTGTCCTTTTTACAACCTCTCAAGTGGGATACTTTTCTCTAACATGACCATTTAAGGCTCCAATTACCTATAAAGACTGCGATAGGGTGTATGGTCATTATTTTTCATTTCTGCACACTAAGTGATTTCTACTATGGTTTCTTCTTTGGCACATGAATTATTTAGAAGTTAGTTCATGAATCTCCAAATATAGCATTTTTCTGATTTTCTCTTGGTGAATACTTTCCAATTTAATTGTGGTGCGGTCAGAGAGTGATAGCAGTCCTTTGGTGAAATATGCCTTGTAGGGCCAAAACCGGTTTGGCTCAGTGGATAGAGCGTCGGCCTGCGGATTGAAAGGTCCCAGGTTCGATTCCGGTCAAGGGCATGTACCTGGATTGCGGGCACATCCCCGGTGAGAGATGTGCAGGAGGCAGCTGATCGATGTTTCTCTCTCATCGACGTTTCTCTCTCATCGATGTTTCTGACTCTCTGTCTCTCTCCCTTCCTCTCTGTAAAAAATCAATAAAATATATTTTTGCCGAAACCGGTTTGGCTCAGTGGATAGAGCGTCGGCCTGCGGACTGAGAGGTCCCAGGTTCGATTCCCGTCAGGGGCATGTGCCTGGGTTGCGGGCATATCCCCAGTGGGAGATGTGCAGGAGGCAGCTGATCGATGATTCTCTCTCATCGATGTTACTAACTCTCTGTCTCTCTCCCTTCCTCTCTGTAGAGGATCAATAAAATATATATTAAAAAAAAAAAAGAAATATGCCCTGTAGAATCTTTTTCCATAAAAGTTCTATGTGAGAGTCAAAACAATAGCTGTTGTTCTATTTCTCCCTCAAAGTTAAGCTCGTTGGCTGGAGAGCTTAGTCTGTATGATAACGTCATGATCTAAATATGACAGAAAGTGAGGTGGAGAATATCCCACGGATGGCAGCATCGTGCATTTCCCCTTGTAATCCTGTCCATTTTAAAAATATGTTTTTTATTGATTTTAGAGAGGAAGGAAGAGGGGGAGAGAGAGAGAGAGAAAAAACAACATTGATGTGAGATCAGTTGATTCCTGCATTCTCCCTACCAGTGATTGAACCCACAACCTGGGCACCTGCCGTGACCGGGAATTGAACTGGTGACCTTTCGGTGCATGGGATGATGCTCAACCTACTGAGCCACACTGGCCAGGGTGTTCTGTCCAATTTTTTTATAATGTATTTTTATAAGGTATTTTGATGCTGTTTAGGTGCATACATATTTGTACTTGTTCTATGTCCCTGGTGAATTAAATCTTATATCACAATGTGGTGATTCTCTATTGCTAGTGATACTTTTTGCCTTAAATACTATTTTGTCTGATAATAGCAAGGCTATATTCACTTTCTTTTTGTTAGTTTGTCTAAATATATCCTTGTGCATTTCTTTACTTTAAATCTTTTGGAAATCAAATATTTAGACATTTCTTGTCAACAATATCAAAGTTCTATTTTTTTGTAATCCATTCTGAAAACCTTTATCTTTCTGAAGTGAGAATTTTCAGTCATTTGTATTGTATCTATATTATTACAATTTATATGATAACCAGCGATCTGTTGGATTTTTTTGGCTACCTTGTTTTGTGCTTTATATTTGCCTTCTCTTCCATTAGTATTCCTCTCCGTCTTCTTTTGGATTGATTAAATATGTTTTCTAATTCATATTTTTTCTTTGTACAAGTGTGGGATTTATATTTCTAACCTAGTAATTTTTACCCTAGATATGTTGACATTCATGATGAATTTATTACAATCTAAAATGAAGTAACAGCCCTACCCAGATTGCTCAGTGGATAGAGCATTGGCCTGCAGACTGAAGGGTCCTGGATTCGATTCCAGTCAAGGGCACATGCCCGGGTTGCGGGCTAGATCCCCAGTAGGAGGCGTGCAGGAGGCAGCCGATCAATGATTCTCATCATTGATGTTTCTATCTCTCCCACTCCCTTCCTCTCTGAAATCAATAAAAATATATTTAAAAATAAAAATAAAATGAAGTAACAGCTCCATGGTCCCACAAAACGTACATAGACGTTTGACTACATTGACCTTACATCCCTCCCCCATGTGTTGTTCATCTCATCATTTTCAGCCCAGCGGACATCATAAAGTGTCTCACACCATCCTGTTCTTCATGTTTTTCCGCCTCTCTGATCTTCCTTCCGGATCATTTTCCTTCTGTCTGAAGTGCATCCTTTATAATTTACTGAAGCTCTCTTGGGGGAAAACACGGTATTTTGTTAACCTGAAAATGTCTCTATTTTGCCCCATTCTTGAAGCATATTTTCGTTGAGTGTAGAATTCCAAGTTGGCAATCTGAGCAGAAAAGAGTGAACATACAGGCCCGAAACTGCTGTCCTTGGGAAGGCCTGCCTGCAAGGTTGGCCCTCGGTGGCGCCTGGACCCTTGATTTCGGGAGGGCGCCCACCGTGCCCTGGCTGATGAATGGCTCGCGGCCCCTCCCTGTTGGTACAATGTAGTTTATGCTGGCCATCTGCTTTCCTGCTGGGAGTCTGGAATTTGGGCATTTGCTAGACAAAGGATGCGTGCTACGTGACCAGTCCCAGTGACGTCTTACCCGTGGAGCCTCTAATGAGCTTCCCTGGTGGCCGCCTCTCACGTGTGTCCCAGTTCACTGACCTGGGAGAGCCTGGCGCCCCCCCACACACCCCCCCCCCGCGTGTTCCCCCCACCTCTCGCTTGGTTGATTTTGCACTGTATCTTTTTACTGTAATAAACCATAGTGGAGAGTCGTCTGATGAATTGCTGGGCCTGGGCGGTCCTGGGGACCCCTGATACAGTCTTTATCTCAGAACACTGGGTATGTTCCATTCATCATCTTCTGGGGAGAAGTCAGCTGTGGGTCTGGGTGGTACCCTGACATTCTCAGCTCTGGCAGTGACTGGCATAGGGTAGGAAGGCAGATACCGCTCTCAGTGTTGGAGAGAGGGAATAGACCGAAGAAGAGGTGGTCACATAACCAGGGACTGTCCAGAGTCCAGGTCACCAGAATTCATGCCCCAGGGATGCCGGAAGCATTTCTCGGGCCTGAAATCAAGCAAGAAGCCGTCTCCAGGGGGAAGGGTCAGAGTATTCTTTTAAAGGAAGGTGGGCAGCTCTGGGGCATTTACCTGTGTCTGCTGGACTCACATTAAAGCTTAATGGGAGGGTGTGGGGGGGGGGTGAGGGGTGGTGGTGTAGTGGTGTCCGGTTAAATGGGGCCACAGGCTGGGAGTCTTAGAAGCCCAGGGTCAAGCATTCCTGGGAAGCTGCTGATGGGGGATGGGGATGGGGGATGGGAGCAGGGTAGTTAAGGGCCCAACAATGGGCAGACAGGAAGAGGCTGGAGGTCTGCTCCCCCTTGTATCTCCTGCTCCCCCCCCCCCACCTCCGTCCCCGACCCCAGCTTACTTTTAGGTGAGGAGAAGGAGCAGACTTCCTGTTTGGAATGGTTGGGATCTGCAGGTGGGATCAGGCCCTGATCCCAGGGGAGAAAATTGGGTCTTGGCTGAAAGGCACACAGAAGTAACCCTTTCATTATTTTCAAGGTCTCTGGCCCAGTCCCCCCTGGGGTGGGGGTGAGGGGTGAATACCAGAAGTGAACACAAATCTCCTAACCAAGGGAGCCTAGGGCATCTGCAAAAAGCTCCTGCAAACATGTCAGCTGGTGTACTCCTGCTTGGACACTGCAAGATATTTTCACCTAACCCAGACGTGCTCCCAGGGCCCGAATTCTAAGCCCCATCCCTTCCTGATCCTAACCAGAGGAATGCAGAGGAGCCCTTTTGCCAGATCGCTGACCGCACTGCGCACCTGATATCCGGCACGCCTACCCTACGGAAGCTGGAAGATGACCAAGTGCGTCTTCAGGCTGTGATTTTTTTTGTTGTTGTTTGTTTTTTTTTGTTAATCCTCACCTGAGGATATTTTTCCATTGATTTTTAGGGAGAGAGGAAGAGAGAGGGAAAGACAGAGAAACATCAATGTGAGAGAAACACATCAACTGGTTGCCTCCTGCATAAGCCCTGACCAGGACCAGGGCCCAGGCCGGAGAGAAGCCTGCAACCGAGGTAGATGCCCTTGACTGGAATCGAACCCGGGACCTTCGGTCCGCAGGCCAATACTCTATCCGCTGAACCAAACCGGCTCAGGCAGGCTGTGGTTTCAATGGGGGATGGAAGGGACCTCTTATAATGTTATAAGGAAACCCCTCTAATGTGTGAAATAATTATTGTGTGAAATGTTTGCTGTATGGAGACCCCAATACTCTGTAACTTCTAAAATGTTATAAACAAGGTGAACGCCCCACTATCTTGATGTGAACGCCCTAAGCCCCCAAAGTGCCAACGCCCTGCTCCTAGCGTAAGGCACACCATCTGGCCCACACCGATAAGACACAAAGTGTTTACTACCGGCACCGGCCCTTCTTCAGTTGACGTCTCCTGCCTGATCAGAGGGGGACTCCACGAACCCCTGCCTGACTGCTGTGCTGTGAAAGCCTGAACCAACTGCGGCCACCGGGCTGTCGCCGTCTTCGTCGTCCGTCTTTCGGTGTGCATCGCCAGGTGGCCTTTGCCAGAGCCTAGGACCCACTAGGAATAGGTAAATAAACCTTGTGTGATTGCAGACTAATTCTGTCTTGTGTGTTCATGTGTTCCGGTTCGGCTCAACTGTCTAGACATTGAAGTACCAGGGGATAGGCTGTTATTGCTGGCCCCTGGTCACCTGCATATGTCCCACTAAATCTAGGCAGATAATTAATTGGGACAGGACCCCCACCTGGAGCTATTCTTTGGTTGATTTGCAGTCATCCACTGTCTTCTGCTGGAATACAGTAGTCCCCCCTTAACCCTGGAGGACATATTCCAAGACCCCCAGTGAACACCTGAAACCACAGATAGTGCTCCTATGGCATACAGTGGGTTAGCACCTGCTGCAAACCCTACACATACCTACCTATGATGACGGTTAATTACAAATAAGAACTGTAAGAGATTAACAGCAATAACTGATGATAAAATAGAACAATTGTAACAATAAACTATAATAAAAGTTATGCGAATGTGGTTTTTCTCTTTCAAAATATCTTATTGTGCTGCACGCACAGCATGGAGACGCCAGACAAAGGGCCGACTCATGCCCTGGGCAGGATGGAGAGGGGCACAGCTGAATGGGGGAGATGACATCACGTTACTCAGATTATTATGCATGTTAAAACTTACAGAGTGTTTATTTCTGGAATTTTTCACTTAATGTGTTTGGACCCCGTTGCGGGTAACTGAAACTGCGGAGAGTGGACCCCAGGTAAGGTGGGCCCACTGGGCATCTGTGCAGAGCAGATGTGATTTCAAAGGGGGGCGGGGGAGGCGCCACCACCCCTGCGTGCTCGTCTCTTTATGGGGGCATTAGGCAGTGCCAAACCCTGCCAGGTGTGGTATCCTCTTTGATAGGCTGTTTTGGTGTGTGAAGCAGTTTCAGAGGCTTCCATTGGACCTTTCCACTGCAATAGTTCTTCCTTACAGGCCGACTATGTGGAATAACCATGTCCTCCCCACTTGCGTATTTGTGGGTGGGGAAGTGCCCGCCAGGCGGACCCATGGCCGACATGCACCCACTCTGCCTGGGCCTGGCCCGGGACTCCGTCTATTACACGGCCTCTGGAATGATGATGCTTGAAATCTGTGGTTTTCAGTGTTAACTCACAGCCAATCGTCCTTACCATGTCTGGCTGTGCCCCTGTCTTCACGTCCAGTTCCCTACGCACATGGCGCCCAGGTGCCCTTGGAGAAGGACGGAGGGGCGGTCAGCACTGCGTTTGCCACGATGAGGTGGGACCTTCCTCCTGCAGCCTGGCCTCCTTTCGGTCAAAGGCCTGAAACTAGGCACCGAACCTCATTTACTGGGACGGCTGCCTTGAGTCTCTCCTGTCCACCCAGATCCCCTTTGGTTACAGAGGGAAGCTCTGTCTTGTCCCAGGGGCACGGTGTCTGTCACCACCTCGCAGTCCTCGCTGGAAACAGACTCCTCGGGCTGCCAGGTGTGACCGCCGCCCTTGCCATGTGTTCCAGGCAGCCACGCACCCGTCCCTGGCAGTGAGTGCTGTCGCCTGGCTTCTGTCACTTCAGGACGCTGCCACCCCCTCAGGGTCGGGAGCACAGTTCTGTAGCGGCGTCTCCCACCAGCAGCCCTGGCCCAGAGAGGAGCCGCCACTGAGCTCCTCGCTGGTGCTGGCGGCCCCTTCACAGCACATGCCTTGGTCCGCAGGTGGACAGGTGTTCTCCAGGGCCTCCTGAGGACAAGCACCTGGTGGCTGTTCCGTCTTCAGGAGTCTCCTCTAGCATGCCCTCCTCTCCGAGCTCGGAACCTTTTTCCTGGCTCTGCTTCTTTCCGTGGAGCCATGGCTTCCTCTAGGCTTGCACAAGCCAGCCCAGCAGAGCAGCAGCGCCAGGCCCAGCTCCTTGCCAGGTGTTACACCTGGACCCCATGACGGTGCTCCCAAACCAACCAACTCTCTTTTACCAACTTAGACGGCTTATTGTTTATGTGGAGAGAGACATGACTAGTTTGAGGTGCCAGTCCCTGCGGTCCTTGCTCTATGGGGGGGGGGGGGGAGGGGGCGGATAGAACGCAGGGTTCTAGGTGGCCCCCTGACCCCACCCTGCTGCAATGCACTGCATAGTCCCTCCCCTTGAGTGTAGGCGCCACCCCTAAACTGCAGAGTGCTGTGGGCAGAATAGCAGATCCACACCCAGCATATGTGCTCACTTCCCCTCATCCCCAGCACCGCTGCCTTTCACACTGACCAAACAGGTGATAGTGCAGAGGCTGCAAGTCTCCAGGCCTGCCTCCTGCACATCTGTATGGAACGAATGTCTGCCATGTGCCCCGGGCATAGAATGGATTTTAGGTTATTATCGTGGCTGCAGGAGGCCCCTTGAAAGACTCCAATCGGCCAGTCTAACCAAAATAGACCTCATTCCTCCGTCCAGGAAGTAAGGCTGCAACACAGGCCAGCGGAGTGTCTGTGATGGGCTCAGGCTGGGACGTGTCTCCCTCCTGCCCCCCTGAGCCTCTGCCCCGTGGATCACAGAGCACCAGGGACGAGGCCCAGATAAGCACCAACATCCACAGCACAGGCCGCTCCTCTTCTGCTGGGAGCTTAACAGGCCAGATGCTTGAGGCCCTGTGCCGGTTTGCTCATCTGTAAATCAAACCAGTTAACGGCCACACGTCCAAGCGGAAACCATCCCCACATGCCATGATATTTTGAATTTAATTTAAAAAATCAATTTGCAATGAATATTATAAAAATAAACATAGTACTCACAATTCGGGTGTTCTTGAATATTTTCAGCTGAAAATTCTCAGGAAGAATGATTTTAAAGTTGGTCAGGGCTGCCTCTTAGGGAAAACATCTTTTCTTCATAAATGCGCGTGGCGTGTGGGGAAGGTCCGCCGCTTGCGTCTACAGACGCCTATGGCATACAGTGGGCTAAAGCCAAAAGCATTCTTCTGATTGTTTGGCGTTAGCACTGATGCGGTAAGTGCATATGCCAAGCGCTGTACCACTGCCTAGACCGCATCCTAACAACCATCAATAGCATTCGCTTCTTCTGAAAAGTGTAAAGAGGGACAGAAGTATATGTTACTATTTATCAGCATATTAATAACTCATTTTATGCATTTTTAATTAATCCTTACTTATTTCCAAATTTTGTCATTTTTTAAAAAATATATTTCATTGATTTTTTTACAGAGAGGAAGGGAGAGGGACAGAGAGTCAGAAACATCGACGAGAGAGAAACATCCATCAGCTGCCTCCTGCACACCCCCCAGTGGGGATGCACCCGCAACAAGGTACATGCCCTCAACCGGAATCGAACCTGGGACCCCTGAGTCCGCAGGCTGACGCTCTATCCACTGAGCCAAACCAGTCAGGGCGTGTCATTTTTTAATAACAGAATGTAGGGGAGGAATTTAGGACCAGGTCAGCCATCAGGTTAAATGAACATTCTTTTTCTTTTAATAATATATTTTTATTGATTTCAGAGAGTAAGGGAGAGAGAGAGAGAGAGAGAGATAGAAACATCAATGAGAGAGAATCCCCTACTGGGGATCGAGCCCGCAACCCAGGCATGTGCCCTTGACTGGAATCGAACCCAGGACCCTTCAGTCTGCAGGACAACGCTCTATCCACTGAGCCAAACCAGCTAGGGCTAAATGAATATTCTTACAGGACAGGTGGAATAGTCAAGGCCCAAAGGACCAAATGACTTGCTTCTCGTTTTCAAATAATTGAGCTACACGATTTATCGCTCACTTCTTAACATTTCATCTGTATCCCTTGTCTAGAATTTAATTTGGAAAAGGTTTTCAAAAATTTGTAAGACTAGAAAATGTGTCGGGACCATAGCGACAGGCATGTGGATTCAGGGAGCGTTTCTGCGGAGCCAGGCTGAGGTTTGTTAGACCGAGGGCTTCAGGGCTCCAGGGCTCCGACCCTGCAGTTTCATCCCACAGACCTGGGTGGAGCCCGAGGACCTGCGTTTCTGCCAAGCTCCCAGGTGATGCTGCCCTGACGCTGCCAGTCCACAGGGCGCCCCGAGAACCACTGACGGGTTCTGGCAACACGGAGTTAAAGCCAGAAAATAGCCATCAATTTCGACCCCGGGCAAATGAGGAGGCGCAGACCCACCCCAACACCTGGTTGGGAGCTCCCCAGGGCTGGTCACAGCCCCCACCTGGTGGCAGGGCGCCAGCTCCCCGAGCGAGCGCCGGGAGCCCCGTGTTCATAAACTGCCCACAGTTTATGAACTATCCACAGGAAAAGGCAGCGGGCTTCTTGGGGGAAGAGGAAATGGGGGAGGAGCAGAGTGGGCATAACTTTTTACTGGCTGTTCAGCCCTTGGAATTTGCCCTACCAATTGTTAAGAACAAGACAATAGGCCCAAAATAGTCAGCGATGCTAAACCCCACATCCCCAACCAAGACTTTAGTTTCCGCTTTCCCGGAAATGGAATCTCAGGCCAGTCAACCAGGAATCTCCTGACTTCCCTGGAGGACAAGTGACCTTCTCTGCCCATTAGGACTTGTTTCCCTCCCTTCTGGCGATGGAAGGCTTTCATTTTGCCCAGCTCCTCCGAGTTCCTCTCTGTCTGCTTAATGGGAGGCTTCTGACTTGAACCGACTTTTGCTCACACTTGTCAAATGTTTAATATGCCTCAGTTTAATTTTTAACACTATATATTTTATGTAGCGAACCAAGAAAAGTTAAATCCCTATTTTTAATGAAGAAAAACAAGTTGTAAGGGAAATAGGCACAGAAGGAAAAAATGTAAGGAATGAAGCTTGTTCACGCACACGTGGCCGGTTAGGTCCTGGGACGGAGACCTGAGGGGGGCCTGAGGAAAAGCTGCTGTTTACTGAGCATCCTGCTGAGCTGAGCGGGGGGGGGGGGGGGGGGGCCATATGGGGGGGCCCATCGGAGCCAGGCCGGCCCCAGGCTGCCCCAGTGTCTCCCTCCTGGAAACCAGGTGTCTGCCCTTCCTACTGGCCCATCTTATTTACAAGTGCCAAGTAATGACAGGCACTTCTTATGGGGGTGGTCAGGGAGACAGACCTATGGCTGCTTCCAGAAGGAGAGGATATCCAATGAACTAAAGGCCAGATGAGAATCCAGGTGCCCAAAAGAGACAGGAGAGAGAGAGGGGGAGAGAGAGAGAGAGAGAGAGAGAGAGAGAGAGAGAGAGAGAGAGAGACTGAATTAGTTCTGACATGATTTGAAAGCATGTCTGTGGGGAGCGGGGGACTGGAGCAATGGGAGGAATCTGCAGCGATGGCTGGGAGAGGCGGCCTGGAGTGTGGGCAGCCTGTGGAAGGACCTGTCCGTAGAGGAATTTCCAGAAGAGGGAAGGGAACTGTCACCGCTCTCCGGAACAAAGCCCGAAGCAGTTTCTACTGCAGGAAAGAGCTGACCTCCTTACGTATCTAATAAATACTTACAGAGCGCATGGCGTGTCAGGCCCTAAGAAAAACCGTTTTGGTTAAAATAGAAGACTTACCTGACACTGTCTTACTAGAGACCTTTAGAAGGCACTGGTACCACCAGGAGAGGCCACGCCTCCCGGGAAAGGGGCAGGAGAGCAAAGGCCCCATCTCCGCCTTCCAGCCACATGAACCAAACATCCGCTGCAAATGGATGGAGTTGCCAGGAAGGGGCGCCCTTCCCCGCTGGATTTTCCGGTTGCCTCCGGCCCGCAGCAGCTGCTGAGCTTGCCCGGCAGAGGGCAGCCGGGGCCCGAGAACTTTCCTCGCCGCCTGCTTAGGAAACAGGGCAGATGGGTACCTAGCCCCTGGCTGTCCACTGGCGGTTGGGCACGATGCCAGCTCACTGGCAGCAGCTGCCCTAGCGAAACAGGGCGCTCTGGGAGGCTGTGAAAAGCTACTGTGGATTCTCCTTGAGCTGGGTCCTGCCTGGCAGATGCTGGGCCTGGCACCCTGCCACGCTCACCTTTGAGAGGATCCTGGAACAAAGGGGCGTTGGCTTCTCACCCAGTGCAGGCTGCTGGCCCCGTTTCTCCTAACTGTTCAGCATCTGCTTCTTGGAGGATAGACTCCTGGAGCCCCAGAGCAGGAAGGGACCTGGGAGCTGCTAGTCCAGGGGTCGCCATTTCAAAAAACTCTCAAGTCACCAGGGACCCTAAATCGTGAAGCCCACTTAGGGTGAGGAGGGGGGTATGGAGGGCAGGGGGCTGCAGTGGACGGGAGAGACAAGCCTGTGCAAAAGCTCCTAAATGCAACTGCTTCTCTGACTGTGCAAAATGCCCCACGGCCGTGGCCTGGGCTGGGACGCTGCCTCCCGGCCTCCCCTTCACGTTAAACAGCGAGCTGCCAACTGTGGGGGCACGGGGCTCCCAGGTCTGCCAGCCCCGGCGGCTGCGCTTCCTTCCTCGGCCCCGGATCCTGTTTGGAGACAGCGGCGTCCGGGCCCAGGACACTCCCGTTCCGAGCGGTGAGTCAGCCTCCGAGCTGGCTGCGGGCAGCGCGACTCCAGACAGGCCCTCCGTCCACTGTTTCCAGCGAATTCCCGCTGCTGCGGCGCCGCTTCCTCTGCCCACCTCCCTGTGGCCGGGAACCTTTACTTACTTGGGGTTTTTCCTCCTTAGAAGGAGGTCCTACTGGGAAGCACCCAGGAGCCCTTCAGCCGCGACCCCTCCCATCTCACCGAGCAATGACGGAGGCGGGCAGCCTGGCCCTGTGCCCTCGGTAGGAGGGTCAGTGCCACAGGGGGGCGCAAAGTGAGGTCTCGGCCTCCCGAGGAGCGGGAGCTGGGCTGTGGCCCCATTACCAGCCAGGGCGACGCCCTGGGGACCAGGAGCGAGTGCTTTTGGTGGAGCCAGCCACGTGAAGACATGAGCTCACCCTCATGTGACTAACCCCACTGTCCCAGAGCCCTCCTCCTAGCGCCCCCCCAAGCAGCGCGTGCAAAGGGGCCTGAAACTGCAGGCGAGAATATCATCTGAGAGAGGGAGACCAGGGCATTTACCCCTTAATTGAAGGAAAAGGGAACAGTGGGTGAAAAGGGGCCACGCACTCACCCTGACAAGCTCAGGGGAGGCCTGCACGGCGGCCTTGCAGACTCAGAGACCTAAAGCAACCACAGAGGATGGTCTGAAATGAAAACTTTCTAACTAAAAGCCATTCGTGAGGCCCTGGCCGGGTAGCTCAGCTGGTTCGAACGTGTCCGGATACACCGACATTGTGGGTTTGATCTCTGGTCAGGGCACCTACAAGAAGCAACCAATGAATGCATAGGTAAGCGAACAACAAATCCATGTTTCTCTCTCTCTCTCTCTCTCTCTCTCTTTCTCTCTCAAAATAAATAACAGTTTAAAAGTAAATACTTAAAAAAAGCAGTTTGTGTCCTAGGCCGGTGTTTTTTTCTAACAAAGGTCAATATTTTTTGACTGAGCCTGCCTGTTGTCTTTTTTTGCATTTACGATAACATACCTGATAACATACCTGTGGAATATCAAAGTAATTTCCTTTTATTCGGACTCCTGAAAGCATAGCCGCCTGCACGGGAGCAGAGACCACAAACCCCTCATTGTGGTCATTATCATGTTAATTGAGCTGTTAACCCCCCGGTACCCACCATCTAAAGGGAGCCTTTGTCTATTCATTTCATGCAATCCCAGAGCTTTCCCCTGCTTTGCTCTCTCCTGCCCCCCTGACCTATCACCAATGGGTTTCCTGTAACTCCTCACGCCTCCTCTTTGAGTGTAATGTATACAATAAGGTAGAAAACTGCCATTCTCTGGAGCATTTTCTCAATCCATTGAGAAATTGCTTCCTCGCAATTGCCATCGGTTTGGCTCAAATAAACTCATAAAAATTCTTACAGGTTTGACATTTCTCACTTTGACAAGAGAAAGAAAGAAAAAAGCACACACACAGACAAATGAGGTCAGCCACCTTCAGGGCACCTTGGGGGGGACAGAGGGAATGAAAGAATATTTGCTGAAATATCTTTTTGTTCCGACTTGATTTTTGGAGGTAGTTTGAAGTTTACGTTTCAAAAATAAATAAAACTCACAAGGATGGGTAAAACCCTAAAATTGAATATACACAGAAATAAGCAAATGAAAAAGGATGCACTTTGACACCTATCTTACTAATTGATAGTAAAAACAACTGGCCCCGTGCTGCGCGTGAAACATTTTCTTACGGTTTCACTTAACATCGGCGACATCTCCAAGCGGTAGGCACTATTTCTATCCTAGTTTCCTGGGAGGACAGCGTGCCTCCGTGAGATTAAGGAATGTGAAGGGACTTGAGCTCAGATTTTGTATCCGGTCTGTACTGGGTCTCAGTACTGAGATCGATGGCAGGCACAGAAGTGTGATTTAGGTCCCGGCGTTCCAGGAATCTACAGCCTCAGAGGTAAACAATATCGGGAAGCGGATGCTGAGGGAAAGAATAAGTCCCTTATCAGTAAAGATTTAAAGGCCACTGAGATCTTGGGAATTCCGAGCAGTCCTGTGGGTTGGCTTCCTGGAGGAGATGAGATCTGAACCAAACCTCAGGCGGGACTGAGGCAGGTGTGGGAAAGGGCGAAGGAATTCCACGCAGGAGACTCCGCCGGAAGCAGAGGTGTGGAGCGGGGCTGGTGTGCGGGAGCCAGGGAGACCGGCCTTCGTGGACGGACCACCCCGAGGGCACCCGGGGAACTCTCTCGGGGACTCAAGGTGGGGGTGACCCTACTGGAGAGGGTCCACAGGTGGCTGGGTGCGCTTGGTGGATCCCCAGCCCCTAACGCTGGCCCTTAGCAACTGCACATTGAGACGATGTTTGCCCGTCCCTTCTCAATGGGCGCAAAGAGTGCGAGGAGAGGCAGGCACTGGACTCTGGGTCTACAGAAGGGGGCAGGAAAGGAAAGGGCTCCTTTCCTTGCTCTGCTTTGCTCTTCCCTCTCCACTTTCTCAGCAGAGACTACGCAGCAGGAAGAGGCCACTCCCTGTTGGCTGAGCTGAGAACGCCCCGCAGCTTCTCTCTAAATCCCCGGAGAGCTGCCCCCAGGGGTGTGAGAAGTGGGTGGGGGAAGCGCCTTCTGTTCCGGTCCGCTCCCGCCAGCCGGCTGGGTGCTCAGCAGGGCCTGTGAGAGGAAACAGAGGCGAGAGCTGGGAGGGAGCAGGGAGACCGGCCTGGCTGGACAACCAGGCGGAAGCTTGAAGAAAATCAAATAGGAAGATTTTGACAAACCTGGAAAAGTCCTTGAACAAATGAAACACTGGCCCTCAAGTGCTGCCCTCCATATCATCCCCCCACTTTTTTTTTTTTTTTTTTTTTTTTTTAGGATTCACTGTGTGGTTTCTTTAATGGGCCAATGTTAATATTCTTTTTAATTTAAAATCTTTATTATTGACAATTTTGCAAATGTTCCCCCACTCCTCAACTTCGCCCACTTTTTCCCAGCTCCTGACCCCTTCCTTTGGCCGCCCCCACACTACTGTCCGTGTCCACGGGCTGTGCATGTATGTTCTCTAGCTACTCACCTCACCTTCCTTTATCCAGGGCCCCTACGGCCCTCCCCTCTGACAGCTGTCAGGCTGGTCCATGGATCCATGCCTCTATTCTATTTTGTTTGTCACTTTATTTTGTTCGTTAGAGTCTACATCTTGGTGAGATCACATGGTATCCGTCTTTCTCTGACTGGCTTATTGCACTTAGCATAGGGTAAGAGTTCTTCTTTTTACAGCCGCGTGGTAGTCCCTGGTGTAAATGTACGACGGCATTCTTATCCACTCATCTACTCATGGGCACTTGGGCGGTTTCCAGATCTTGGCTATTGTAAAGTATGCTGCTGTGCACATAGGGGTGCCACATTCTTTCTGATGGTGTTTCGGGTTTCTTAGTATATGTATCCAGTAGATATATGAAAAAATGTTCAAGGTCACTAATCTACAGAGAGATGCAAGTTAAAACGACAATGAGGTATGACCTCACACCTGCCAGAATGGCTACCATCCATAAATCAACAAACAATGAGTGCTGTGAGGATGTGGAGGAAGGGAGCCCTCCTGCACTGCTGGTGGGAATGCAGACTGATGCAGCCACTGTGGAGAACAGTAGGGAGTTTCTCTAAAGTTAAAAATGAAACTGCCTTTTGACCCAGGGGTCCCTCATCGTCCCCATTTAAACAACAGCAATCATCCCAGAGGATAAAGCCATCATCTGGCCCCATGGCATCTTTTCGTCTGTTTGTTACCCGTGTCCCTGCGGGCTGCCCCCCCCCCCCACACACACACACCCACATTCCCCACTCCCTCCCCCACCAGCTCTGTGTTCACACCCAGTGGGATGCCGTTTCCTCTTTCCCTTCCCAGCCAAACTGAAGGAACCCATGGGCCACCTCCTCTGGCAGCACTGGGACCCCTTTGCCAAGGTGGCTGCCACATCCTGTCCCCGTGTCACAGTTTTTCACCCCCAATTCAGAGCTCCTGAAGTGCAGAACCAGGCCGGCTCTTCTCTACCCCCAAACAAGAGATACAGTTTTTGATGATATTTGTAATGTTGGGTGAATGGGTGTCTGCCCCTTGAAGCAACGTTTCTATAACTTTTTAAACCACAACCCTCGGTAAGAAGTATTTTTTACTTATGACCCAGTTGAGTCTCTCTCTCTCTCTCTCTCTCTCTCTCTCTCTCTCTCTCACAAACACAACAGAAACAAAAGTGTCAAGAAATAACACTCATGGTGGATGCATCCAATTTCCTCTTTTCATGTGTTTTTTAAGTGCTTTTTGGGCTTGGAAGGTGGAAAGGCAGGTCCTTGAGCACAAAGAGGAGCTCTCATTGCAAATGTGGGGGGAGTTCCCCTCAGAGCCGGTCAGATTGGGTTGAAGCTGTAAAGGAGGAAAGGCTCCGCCCTGATGTGCAGCGAGCCTGGCCCTTCAGCGCAGGTGACAAGGGCCTGGGCCTGCCCTCAGTAGTTTTCCTGTCCAGGCCTTTTTAAAAAATGTATTTTTATTGATTTCAGAGAGGAAGGGAGAGGGGAGAGATAGAAACATCAATGATGACAGAGAATCATTGACTGGCTGCCCCTTGCACACCCCACACTGGGGTTAGAGCCCACAACCTGGGCATGTGCCCTGACTGGGAATCAAACTGTGACCTCCTGGTTCATAGGTCGATGCTCAACCACTGAGCCATGCCGGCCGGGCCTGTTTGGGCCTCTGTAACTTTCCTTCACACAGTCATCCTGCCTCTCAGAGCATTCCTCAGCTGCTTGCTGCCTGCTCCTGTTCGGTGCCAACCTTTCTGATGCTCACCTGGGCTGTAATGCGGTTCCTCTTAATGGGCGGCTGCTTCCAAGAGCTCCGGGGGGAGGGGGTGGCCAGCAGGCGTTTGCTGTGTGACTATGAGACAGACAGCTGCACGGGTGGAGCCTGTCTGCCCCATCCTTCTCCAGGCAGAGAGGCAGGTCAGGGGCGCTGCGTGGAGCCGCCCCGGCAAGGTGACAGGGTCAACAGTAGGTTTACAAAACCCAGTCATCTCTTTGTATAGAAACCGCACAATTAAAACATTAAGACAGTGAAACTGGGATTCAGAGTAAACCTGGGCAGATGTGGCGCTTAGGGCTGGAGTTGCTGGGGAACCAATGAGAATGGCAGGTGACAACCAACCCAGGGCAGGGCACCCTGAGCCCAAATGTGACCTTTGCCGCTCCCTGCGGATCACCAACCTGTGCCTCGGAGCACCTTCCCTCTCGCTGGGCCTCGCCTGACCGCCCTGACGTGTGGGAGGGTGGTCACCCCGCACCCCACCGCCACTCCAGCAGGTCAGTATTCCGGGAGAACACTGTCACTGCCAGCGACGACAGGCCGGGAAACATGGATCGCATCACACTGGGGACGTAAGTGGTGCTCCTCTTTGTCCCATGATGGTGGCAGCCACACATCGGATTCGATAACGGGCCTGCCACCTCAGAGGGGACCCAGGTGAGAACATCCCAGAGGGTGCCAGCTGGTCTCAGCCTGCGTCTGGGCGCCGCTCACCCGGGGTCTTGTCCTGTCAACCTTATCGCGCGCCTTCCAGGAGGACAGCACTGTGCTGTCAGCCAAAGGGGAGGAATTTGATTTGTAGTGAATGTGAGCAGCTCCATAGGTTAGAACTAAATGAAAGACTAACAGCTCTTCCTCTGAACTGTTTTCCTAGCTCTGCTCTCTGTCGCACACACTTGCATTGGTTGTCACACAGAAGCCAGCATGGCCCTGCTCCCGGGAGCTGACCTCCTCCACTTAAGGAAAGCCAGAAGGCCTGGCCAGCGCAGTGCAGAGGGCCGGCGCTGAGCCTGAGCCCTGGCCTCATCGGTGGCATAGGCTGACGGCACTGCTCCCAGGCTGCGAGGACTGAGGGGACACGGGCATTCCTGAGGCCGTGGTAACTGTCTGAGGTGGCCTCCGTGCCCAGAGGGGAGGTGGAGGTGACGAGCCCGATGGAGCTGAGTACATTTTTCCCATTGGGAATCAGTGGAAAATGAAGCTGGAGGGCAGAGGAGGCCCCACCCTGGATTCGCCTTGTAGGCAAGGGGGCGGGGGGCGGGGGGCGGGGGGGAGACTTCATGAAATCGACGGCTTTAGCAGGTGAATGTGGCCCCTGTGAGGTAGGTTGCAAGGGGGTTGAGGCTGGAGGCTGGGGAGTAGCTGAGGGTCAGGGGCAGGGGTCTGTGCTGGACATAGAAGGCGGGACAGCACGGGGAGAGCTTTAGGAGGACTCCCATCGGGGTCCTCACTGCATCCTTCTCTGTCTGCTCTCTCCTCCATGTCCTCTGTCCCTCCCTCTCTGGGGCAGCCCGTGTCCTTCCATCCCCGGGTCAGTGTGTCCAGCGGCTCAGCAAATGCTTCAGGTGAAGGGTGCGCAGCAGGCGTCCAGGTGACCTGCTTGGGCTGCGTTGTTGGAGTCCTCGGCGGGAGGGCTTTGAGAGAGTCACGAGCCCATGTTTTCGTTAGAATGTGAGTGAGAAACGCTGCTGGTTAGACCTCACAGGATGCTACAGCCCGTGGGGGCGCCTGATACCGGGCGCGGCACAGACAGGCTGGGCGAGAAGAGGAAGTGACACCGCTGGGCCCGGGGCTGGCGCTCCCTCTACTCCAGGCCAAGGAAATCGGGTCACCCTGCCCAACCCCCCCCCACCCCCCCCCCCCCGCAGCCTGCCAGACCCCGGGGAACCCCTGCTGCCTCAGAGGGATCAACCCTAAAGAAGGGCCATGGAGCAGCCGTGGGTGGCCTCTGGGTGAGGGAGGACCCCAGCCTGTTCACCCTGCAACTCTGGGGCAGACGCCGTGCTGTGGAGGGGAGTTTAGATGAGTGGTCTTCTCCCACGTGGAAGGGCGTGTGCAGGGAAGTGCTGGGAGGAGGGTGAGGAGGAGCCAGGGAGGGCTCCTGATGGGAAGGTCTGCAGAGCTGGCTGCCCTCCACACACAGGGGCACCTCCGAGGGTGTGCTGGGAGTGAGGACGAAGGAATACCCAGGAGAGGGGGCACGGGTGGGAGCTGACAAGAGGCACCCCTTTGGGAGAAATTTTGAAGGCTGTAAAAACGCATGCAGCCCTGGCCGGCATGGCTCAGTGCATAGAGCGTCAGCCCATGGACGGAAGGGTCCGGGTTCGATTCCGGTCAAGGGCACGGACCTCAGTTGCAGGCTCCCTCCCTGGCCCTGGTTGATGTGTCTCTCTCGCATTGATGTTTCTCTCTCTATTTCTCTCCCCCTCCCTTCCTCTCTCTCTCAAAATCGATGGGAATATATCCCGTGGTGAGGATTAACAAAAAACAAGCATGCAGAGCAACTCCTGCAGTGTGTGAGCCGAAGGGCTCAAAAGAAGGCCTCTCTCCCTGGCCAGGTAGCTCAGCTGGTTAGAGCGTTGTCCCAATACGGCAAGTTCGATCCCCGGTCAGGGCACATACAAGAAGCAACCAATGAATGCATAAATAAGTGGAACAATAAATCGATGTCTCTGTATCTCTCTCTCTCTCTCTCTCCTCTCTCTCTCTCAAGTCAATTTTTAAAAAAGGGGGGCTGTGAGGTTTCAGAGCCTCTTAGAGACACAGAGAGTCATGGGGAGGCTGCTTGGGAGGCATGTGAGAAGCTGAGACTCTGCTTTAAATGTGTTACATTTGCTGGAATTTATGACTGTGGGCCAGGAAGTGGACGTGGGGATCTAGGGCAGCAGCTGGTGAGGTGAGACTCAGAGGGAGATGTGGAGAGAGGCCCTGGGTGGGAGGCGGAGCCAGGGAAGGAGACAGTGCAGCTGCATGGCCGCCGACAGGACGGCCTTAAGGAAGAGGTCTGCCAGCATCTTCCACTCAGGCCGTGGGCAGAACAGGGCGGAGCAAAGGCTGGGGGCGGAGCTGGAGGGGAGGAGTGGGGGTTTCTGCAGGTGGGGACGGGGGTGCACGTCAGGGTCAGGGGAGCGGGTGGAGAGGAATAGGTACAGACCCTGATCTCCAGGAGTGTGGGGCAGGCAGACGTGAACGTGGGAACCGAGGGAAGCCGTGGGTGTGGAAGGCAGAAGGGAACAGCTGTGAGAGAAGCACCGCCCTGCCGAGGAGACAGGAGAGAAGAGACAGGGCCAGAGGAGGTGGAGGGGAGATGGAGATGCTGGTCTTGGGTTTCTCAGCAGCACCCCCGCCATCCCCCACCCCTCTGTCTGTGTCCGGCCCTGGGCCCACCACTGCCTGTGTCCTTTCTTGCAGTGAGGCAGCGGAGGGAGTCAGGCTGCTGGCCAGGCTGGCTCTTTCTGGGACCCTGAGCACCAGCAATTCTGCCTTTTCCCCTTCGCCATGGACTCCTCTCTCCTTTCCCTGTCGCAGGGCCCCTCAGAGCTGGGAGCTAGGAATGGGCCAGGGGGTTGTGAACATTAGTGACTCCCTCTGATGGCAAGTGGGGACAGGCCTGTTAGGTGTCAGGCACAAGCAGACAGAAGGGAAGTGAACGTGGGTAACCCCGAGGAAGGGGGGTGACGACCGGTTAATCACAGCATTCTTGGCAGCAAGCGCTGAGACGCCCAGTAACTGTGGACTTAAAGTTGTGAGTGAGTCTGTATCTTCAGGGTCTGGTTACCCACGCAGGCCCCATAGCAACCACTGTGCCAACAGGCCTGTGTGGGGAGGAACTTCAATGGCCAGGATGTGACTGTGAGGGTGACCTCACCGAGAACACGAACAGGCACCGGGGGCGGGAGGGGTGCCGGCGGCCGGGCTGGAACTGCTGGAGTGTGAAAGCGGGAAGAGGCTGGATGGACTAAGGCGGTGGTTCTCAACCTTCCTACTGCCGCGACCCTTTAATACGGTTCCTCATGTTGTGGTGACCCCCAACCATAAAAGTATTTTCGTTGCTACTTCATAACTGTAATTTTGCTCCTGTTATGAATCGTAATGTAAATATCTGATATGCAGGATGTATTTTCATTGTTACAAATTGAACATAATTAAAGCATAGTGATTAGTCACAAAAACAATATATAATTATAGATGTGTTTTCCGATGGTCTTCAGCGACCCCTGTGAAAGGGTCGTTTGACTCCAAAGGGGTCGCGACCCACAGGTTGAGAACCCCTGGACTAAGGAGAGGACTTCATGAAAGTGGGAGGGACAATGTGAAGGGAGAGACTGGTCAGTGCAGGAAAGAGAAGAACGAAGGGGAGGAGGAGGAAAACATTCCCCTCTGAGCATGAAGAGCGAGGCTGGTGCTGATAGAGGAGCTGTGAGTGGGCAGTAGGCTCTGAGCACATGTGACCTGAGGATCTGAGCACCCCGGCCTGAAACTCGTCTACGCGGGTTGGGTGTGTAGCTGGTAGGGTTTGGCAATGCCACGCAAGTGGAAACATTCACGGAGCCCGTGAACCAGCTCGTGAGCCTCACGCTAGGACACCCACTTTATCATGGGCTGCGGTGCAGATGTGAAGAGACGAGAATCAGGAGCTCTGTGCCCAGCGACAAGCAAAGGCTTCGGAGACAAGGCCAAGTGAAAGGAGCACGTTGCGTGCCTGTGCACAGCATGATGTCATTCGACGGGAAAAAGAAAAACGGCATCTAGTACAGAAAAGTATAAATACCTTATTGGTTTATGTGCATCACAGGAATTTTAAAAATTATTTTATTTATTGATTTTTAGAGAGAAGAGGAACACACACACACACACACACACACACACACACAGAAAGAGAGACAGCAATTGGTTGTTCCACTTTCCTATGTGTTAATTGGTTGACTCTTGTATGTGCCCTGACTGGGAACTGAACCCACAACCTTGGGGTATTGGGATGACGCTCTAACCAACTGAGCGGCGCAGCCAGGGGAAAAAAATTTTTAAAAGCCACTTTACTGTGTGATTTTGTATGTGTGATTGCCATACAAAAATCTGCACATGTTTAATGTACAAGTTGATGAACTCACAAGAACAGTTAATAGCTGTTTGGGGCTTAGATTAGAAAGTTGGGGTTCTAAGGAGGGGCACTTTTAACTTATACTCTCCTGTATGGTGGCATTTTTAGCACAAGCACAAACCAGTGAGCTTGGTAGTTCCAGTAACCACACTGTGTGAACTAAATAGGCAGAACACACGTCTGATAATATACACAGACAATGGGACCGAATATTTGCTATGAGATCACCCTAGAGCATGAGTTACTCTCTCTTTCCTTCCTTCCTCTCTCCCTTATCTGGCCTGAAAGCTCCTCTGGCCTGAGTCACTCCCATAGTTTAAGTCTGGAGGCAACACAGGGCAGTGGGAAGCACGCTGGGCTTGGGGCCATTCACTCGCTGAGCGCCTGCCGGGCCCACTGTGCCAGGCCCAGGCGACTCCTGCTCACTGGGTGGCCGAGGGCTCTTGGCGCTCACTTCCCTGTACGATGGGCAATAACTCTGGCTCTGCCTACATCACCCAGCTGTGAAGGGAAGTGGACAATGCTTTGAAGGTACCTGGAATCAGGAGGGGAAGAGCCCTACACACAACTTAAGGTTTTTATAAATCATCGTCAGAGGCATTATCCAGGGTCACAGTTTAAAAGTCCAATTCCTGCCCTGACCGGTTTGGCTCAGTGGATAGAGCATTGGCCTGTGGACCGAAGGGTCCCAGGTTCGATTCCAGTCAAGGGCATGTACCTTGGTTGCAGGCACATCCCCAGTTTGGGATGTGCAGGAGGCAGCTGATCGATGTTTCTAACTCATTGATGTTTCTAACTTTCTATTCCTCTCCCTTCCTCTCTGTAAAAAAAAACCAGTAAAATATATTTAAAAAAATAAAAGTAAAACCCCAATTCCCTGCAGATGGTGGGTGTGGAATAGTGAAGGGGACAGCCATAAAATGAATATATTTTGGGGTAACAGTGAGTTGCCCCCAGGAATAAAGTCACTTTTGGAAAATTGTGGGAAGGATCTGCCCATAGTGGATGAGACCACCAGTTACAGAAGCCCTTCATCCTAAAAGATGGTAAGTGTAGTTATAGAAAACCTGGGGACACCCAAACCAAATTTGCACCCCAATGTATTGACTGCTTGCTGAAGGCCAGGTCCAGTACTAAGCACGTTACTTACTTAATCCTGTGACACCCTGTTACCTCCACTAGACTGAGGAGAAATGTGAGGCACAGAGAGGTTCTGTATCTGCCCACGGTCAGAGCAGCAGTGGAGCAGGATTCTAACCCAGAGCCACATGCTGAGCCTCTCAGCTAAAATGGAAGGAGTGCTTGCTCAGGGAAATGGGACTTCATGGAGAAGAGTGGTGGTTTTCAACACTGGACTGAACAATAATGTGGTAAGGTAGTTCCTAAACTTACTAGGTAACAAGAATCTTTATTCTTGTACAGTCATGTCATTGGGTCAACAACTTACTGCATATACAATGGTATTCTCATAAGATGACATGGGATCTGAAAAATTCCTGCCCTGGCCAGTTTGGCTCAGTGGATAGAGCGTTGGCCTACTGACCAAAGGGTCCTGGGTTCGATTCCGGTCAAGGGCATGTACCTCGGTTGCAGGCTTCTCCCCAGCCTGGGCCCTGGTCAGGGCGTGTGCAGGGGGCAACCAATTGATGTGTTCCTCTCACATTTCCTTGGGTGAGGATTAAAACAAACCAAACCAAATTCCCATTGCCTAGTGATACCAGCCATTGTAACGTCATTGCTCATGGGGGTGTGGGGAAGCTGGTGTGGACAATACAGCACTGACAGTCGTATAAAAGTGCAGCACATACAATGATGTGCAGTGAGTGCATAATACTTGGTAATGATAATAAACAACTATCTAATGGTTAGTGTACTAACCATGCTATAATTTTATCATTATTTTAACATGTACATTTCCATGTTGCTCAGTGGTTATATCATGCACAGAAGGGTCATGGTTTCAATTCCTGATCAAGGGCCCATACCTGGATTGCAGGTTTGATCCCCAACCCAGGTAGAGTGCATGCTGGAGGCAACCAATTGATCTCTCTCTCTCTCTCTCTCTCTCTCTCTCTCTCTCTCTCTCTTTCTCTCTCTCTCTCCCCCCCACACACTCCTTTTCACTCTCTCTTAAAATCATTGGAAAAAATATCCTCGGTGAGGATTTAAAAAAAAAAAAGTGCTGTAAAACAGGATGCCGTGTTGTAGCGGCACACAGGAGCACATGGCTGAAGAGGCAAGAGAAAGGGAAACTGTAGAACTCCCAAGGAAATGCACAGTAAAGGGTTTCGCGGAAGCTTTTGCAGACCTCCACAAGGTCCTTAGAAAGCATGAAAACATGGACCCCAAACTGGCAGGTTTGTGTTCATAGAGAGGAATGTGCATGGAGCAGTATCTGCTTACAGCAAAGCTAGGATGAGAAGGAGGAACAAAGCAAGCAAGCACCTCCCCAAGAAGAGCCTCAGGCATGCCCCTCAGGAGGGTTCCGGAAGGAGGCCTGTTATCAGAGGAGGCCACAGCTCCCAGCCTGCGACTGCCCCTCAAGACCTCCCAGTGGGACTGATGGGAGGTGCCAGACAGTAGCACTGGTGATCCTGACCCTGCGGCCCTAGGCTCATGGGTGTGTCTGTGTCTTAGTTTTTAACAAAAAAGTTTAAAAAGTAAAAAAAAGTAGAAAAAAGCTTATAAGAATATAAACAAAAAATATGTTCGTACAGCTGTATAATGTTTGCGCTTTAAACTGTGTTATTAGCCCTGGCCGGTTTGGCTCAGTGGATAGAACATCGGCCTGCGGACTCAAGGGTCCCAGGTTCGATTCTGGTTAAGGGCATGTGCCTTGGTTGCGGGCGCATGCCCAGTGGGAGTGTGCAGAAGGCAGCTAGCTGATCGATGTTTCTCTCTCATCGATGTTTCTGACTCTCTATCCCTCTCCCTTCCTCTCTGTAAAGGATCAATAAAATATATTAAAAAAAATAAACTGTGTTATTACAAGAGTCGAAAAGTTAAAAAATGTAAAAGTTTATAAAGTTAAACAGTTACAGTATGCTGAGGTTAACTTATTCAAGAAAGAAAACTAATTTTGATGAGCTTAGTTTAGCCCAAGTGTTCTGCGTTCTTAGTCTATGGTAGTGTCCAGCAACGTCCCAGCCTTCACATTCACTCACCACTCCTTCACCGACTCACCCAGCAACTTCAGTCCTGAAGCTCCATTTATGGAGAGTGCCCTGTACAGGTGTCCCAATTTTTATCTGTTTTATTGTATTTTATGGTACCTTTTCTACTTTTTTCTGTTGTTGCTAATCCTCACCCAAGGATATCTTTTCCATCGATTTTTAGAGAGAGTGAAAAGGAGGAAGGGACAGGAAGAGAGAGAGAGAGATAGAAATATGAGAGAGACACATCGATTGGTTGCCTCCTATATGTGCCTCGACTGGGGCTGAGGATGGAACCTACCACCAGATATATGCCCTCGACTACGAATCAAACCTGAGACCCTTCGGTGAGTGGGCCGGTGCTCTAACCACTGAGAACGTTGGCCAGGGCTTTTCTGTTTTTAGAGACACAAATACCATTGTGTTACAGTTGCCTGCAGTATTCAGTACAGTCACAGGCTCCAGGTTTGTAGCCCGGGAGCGATCGGCTACACCGTACAGCCCAGGTGAGTAGCAGGTGAGACCACCCAGGCCTGTGTAAGTGCACTGTATGATGTTCACACAATGACGAAATCACCCAGCGACACATTTCTCAGAACATGCTCGTCCTTTAGCATGACTGCAATTGCTCCTCAGTCTGTAATGTGCATGTGAATCACAGGGGGGCCTGGTCTAAATGCAGATTCTGCTTCAGTAGGTCTGGATGGG
Organism: Myotis nattereri; assembly: GCF_964212035.1. Lineage (NCBI taxonomy): Eukaryota > Metazoa > Chordata > Mammalia > Chiroptera > Vespertilionidae > Myotis > Myotis nattereri. Next base: position 27,747,445 of record NC_138085.1, read on the forward strand.
GCCTAGGATTCTGCAAGCTCCTTGCTGCTGGCCGGCGGACCACCTTTGAGCAGCAAGGCCTAGGCAGGGATTTTCCCATGGAAAATGAGGATGTTAGCTTCTGCTCAGAACTGGACTCACCCATGAGGCAGTTCCCAACAGCTCAAGTCCCTCTTTGAGCCCTCAAACACTTGCATTTCTGGGCCTGCAAAGCTGAGGTGCAGGCCCAGACTCAGGTAACTCCCCCAAGACAGACAGTTTTTCTCCAGTTTTGTCCACCAAACCCTGACGGGCTGTCCTCAGAGAGCTGTCTCCAGCTGAGGGTGCAGATGAGTGAGGGGCTCTGAGCGGGCTAGGGGGTCCTGAGGACAGCAGTGTGGGTGGACTGTGGGACGCGTGTCCTGGCACAATCCCTTGTGCTCTGGAAATGTTTGCTGGGAGAGTGAAGGATACGTAAGGGTGAGCTGTGTGGCTGGATTCAGGAGTGGGTGGTTTGGTGGGAGAGGAAGGTTTACTTTGCCTCCTGAGTGGTGATGTTTATGGCTGGTCCTCAGTGTGAACTTCCAGGTGGAAGGAGTTGTGTTTTGCGAGGGCACGGGCTGGTCAATCTTGTTGATGGATTAAATCCACAGCAGACTATTTGTTGAATGAATGAATGAGTGAATGAGGAGAAGAACTAGGGAAAGTGATGGAGTGCCTGAAGTTGCTGCCCTCTACCTCCTCCTGGGCCGGCTGTGGGAATGACTCACGTCCTGCTACCCACTCACTTTCTCAGCCTAAAACCACATGTCCTGGGTGTGGCGGCAGTGAGCTGACCCTCCCTGCTTCTACCATAGGATCTTCATTACACGCAGTTGCTGAATTTCCAGCAGTTGCCCTTCCCTCCTTTCCTGGTATGAGCTGAGAGCCCGGGCTGGAGAAAACAGGGTCTCGGTTTAGGTCTCCAGAGAAGTCGTTCTGAAGACTTGTTCAGGACACGGGGCTGTCCTGAAGCTGGCTCCAGGGGACCAGACGCGTCGGGGCTGTTTCAAGCTCTAAGAGCTGTGCTTCTGCCCCCCTGTCTGGGTCCTGTGACACCTCACACCCGAATGTGTGAATTCAAACCCCAAAGGGAAGGGACCAGGCGATGAGCAGTCAGGGAGGAGGCACATAAAGTCCGGGGCGGGTGGGCCAACCCCCCACGCCTTGTGTTGGTGGAGGAACAGACCAGTTTGCCTGGCACAGCCAAAACCCAGCTCTTTTTTTGCTGTGGGACGCTAGCCTGAAACCACTCCAACCAGTGAGTCTCCGCATTACAGCTTGGCTGTCTGGGTGCTTGGACGCGCCTCCCCCTCCACGCTCTGTCTGTCTGGACATTTCAGTGGACCTTTCGGGGCAGAGCCATGGATACTGGGTGCCCAGTCCTGTTTCAGGGGGAGGGAGGAAACGTTTGAAGACGGAAGCTGGTCACACCCAGGGCAGGTGGGAAAGGGTGGTGGTGATGATGACGTGTGGTCCTTGAGACAGCCTTTTGAACCGACTGCCTGTAGGATTTGGCCATAGGTGGGTACAAGACAGAATTCCTTTTTTGAGAAGTCTCAAAAGAACAGATTCCAGTAACTCTAAGACATGGTCAGGCCACTGCGTCAACATTACTTCCGAAGAGAGCATGTGCCCTGGCTTCCTCCCTCTTCTTCCTGGGAAACTGAGGGCGATCTTGGAGTCAGGCCTCCTAGGAACAGCCTTTTCTATTCCAACAGGGTTTGGGGAGGTTTAAAATATAGGCTGTACAAGCAACAGAGTACATTAACAAAAATGAGGAGGAAAGAAGAGGAAGTAAATGTGTTAACTTAAGTGCAAGAGTTAACACCCAAGGGCATCGCATTTGCCTCTGTTCTTACTGACACCCAGGTTTGAAAAAGCACTTAGAAACCTGAACGTTGTTAGGTTCCTCGCTGGTGTAAAGGTTGCTTCATTGTCTGTGCCTCAGTTCCTTCGCCTATAAAGCAAGGTCAAAGTACGTCATCAGAGGTATACCGAGAATGTCACGTGAGGTAATACACACAGAGCACCCGAAACAATGCCCGGCACAGTGGGCATTCGATTGCGTCATAGATATCGTTATTACTACCTCACTCCTCCGGGGCTGCAGTCAAGTGGACGGCAGGGATGGGTAGAGAGGAGGCAGTTCTCTGCTCAAAGGCTCCTCCCTTCTCCTCCCTGGTTATTCCTCCCGATCTCCTCCCGGCTCCCACAAGTCCCGATGGACAGCCTCTGACTTGCTTTGATCCTGGTCTGGCTCCACAGCATCCCCAGTCCCAATCTGGAGCAAAGTCTACTGTTATACATCTCTCCTGGAACTTGCTTTACATGCAGTCCTCCAGAACATGACTAACACACTTCCTTAATCTTTGACTATAAATATAAACTACGTGACAACCAAAGCATTTGAAACATTTGGCTAAAGCCTATCTTCTGTAATGATAAAAGCGTAATATGCTAGTTAGACCGGATGTCCTTCCAGACGAAGCTGACCCGGGGCTGAGAGGGAAGCCAGGGTCCTGGGTGCCAGAGGGAAGCCAGTGCCGGCAGCCGGAGGAAGGAAGGCCTACTCTTGCCAGAATTTCATGCATCAGGCCTCTAGTACCTATATGTTAACTAAGAATTAAATTTTTTAATTCTAGCAGCCAAACATACTAGGGGCACTAAAATCACAAGGGGCTTTGCTATAGTCACATGACCAGTGAGTCGCAGAGCCGGTGGTCTGGTTTTACAGTCTATGTGTTTAATCACTAGACCAAATGGCCTCACGAAGGTGTTGGAAAGTGTGTGCCAACACCTTGATTCTAACAGAGAAACATACTCTTAGGATCTCTGCCCTTTTTCCCTCATTCAGTCACAAGGTCAGAAACCAGCATCTCTGTGTGTCCTCATGCCTCCTCTTCTTTTCCACTTTCAAGGCACTGTAACTTCTCTCCACAGGCAGAGCCCCTTTCCTCCTTTAGGGGGCGATGAAGGCGTCCGGACCAAGGCAAGTCCAGGTCTCTAATGGCATTTTCCCCCAAGTGAGGCCGTCAGGACCCACCTCCAACCTCGCTTCCCCTTTTAGCCCACTTGGCAGAGGCATTAGGAAGATCATTCTAGAGTCTGAAGACGTGGACAAAATTAGCTTGTAATGCAAGGGGATTCCCTTCGAAACTTCCACTCCCTCACACCCACCCAAGGGGCTTATGTGAATGTTTCCCCACGTCCCACGTGGTTCAGGGTTCAGGATCTGGAAGAGGGGCCGCACGCAAATGAAAGAGACAAGAAATAATAATTTGTAAATACTGGGGTCAGGTGGGCAAGCCCAACTCAAGGGGAAGGACTTCCACTGGTGCCCAGGCCTCGCCAACCTCTTATTCAACTTCGGATACACATCTAGCTCTTAGGCAGGTAATTGCGGTGACAGACTATCTTAAAGTCAGTACATATTAGAAGGATTTACTCTGAGACTATTTGGTCAGGAAATAGCTTGAGCCCCCATTGTCTAGACTAGACAATCGGTGCATAACTCTGGTCCTTGTCATGGGTTCAAGGTTCACCAGCATTCCGGGACCCTTGTTTGCACTTCTCTGCTAGTGAAGACAATGGGCGGCTTCCTGCAGGCTTGGCCTGTGCTCTCACCTGGGTGGATTACTCACCCGCATGGACATTCGAATGGCTGGCTGCCCCATGGCCTCACACAGAGGCTGTCCAGCAAGTTTGCCAACTTAAGGAGTTAATACCGCAGACGGGCAAAAGTACACCCACGGACAGATGAAATAAACATACTGGGAAGAGTTCTAGGCAATTTCCTTATAAATAACTGCTTAGAAAATTGTTTTAAATGGCAGAACTCTAAGGACCATTAACAGATGAGTCATTTTATTCAACTTAAAAAAATATGTTATTGTTTTTATTTCAGAGAGGATGGGAGAGATAGGAACATCAGTGATGAGAGAACCATTGATTGGTTGCCTCCTGCACGCCCCCTACTGGGGATCGAGCGGGCAACCCAGGCATGTGCCCTTGACCAGAATCAAACCCAGGACCCTTCAGTCCGCAGGCTGATGCTCTATCCACTGAGCCAAACCAGCTAGGGCTCAACTTTTTCATAACCTTGAAATGAAGTAAGGGTGGAGGGAGGGGTGGATCCCAGAATTACATCTGAATTGCCCTTCAGGGTCAGTGATCCCAGACATGCACTTCCTTTTTCAGCCATGACCTTGGGCTCTGGAACTTTGTAAATTACTCACCACAGCTCCACCACAGGTAGGTCAGGGGATGCTCAGGTGGAATTTAAGCCTCCATAGATGGCTCAGACATAGCAACAACTTACAGATTTATGTCTTTGTTTCTGTTCTTCAGTTCAGTGCATGGCTGCTAGATATGGCAAAGGCTCTAGAAGGGGCAGGGCTCTAGAACATTCTAAGCCTGGTTGGTCTTTCTGGTTGGAATTTTTTTAAACTATATTTTTATTGATTTCAGAGATGAAGGGAGAGGGAGAGAAAGATAGAAACATCAATGATGAGAGAGAATCATTGATTGGCTGCCTCCTAGACATCCCCCACTGGGGATTGAGCCCACAACAGGGGCATGTGCCCCTGACTGGAATCGAACCTGGGACCCTTCAGTCCGCAGGTCCACGCTCTATCCACTGTGCCAACCAGTGAGGGCTCTGGTTGGAATTTTTTAATCTACCACCCTGACAAGAGACCACTACCTTACTCTCCCATGGCATGATTGGTTGTCTGATTCTCAAGCTGTATGACGAAATGCCACCAAATGTGCATAACAGCAAATGTTATTAACGTGAAAAACCACTCTATAGACCACGTAGGGATCAGAAGTCAATTTATCTTCCCGGATGGGATGCAAAGAGAACATGGCTTTCCATCCTTTGTACATCCAAAAACATGTCTATTCAGGGAAAGAGAAAACGGTAATTAGCATTTACTGAACGCCGAGTTCTAGTCGCTCTCAGACACAGTCACACGGAATTCCAGCCACAAGGCAGGTACTGATCCTAAAAATTCACGATCGGGAGGGCGCAGTCGGATATTCTGGGACTGGCTCGTGGGGACGCAGCGCAGCGAGCGGAGCAGGGACCGCACTCCGCATTGGCGTCCTCCTCCTCGCCCCGCCCCCGCGCCTGGCGGAAAACACTGGCGTCCGCGGGGGTCGGTGACCCGGAGCGTCCCGGCGCCCCCGGACGCTCTTGGGGACCGCCTGATTCTCGGGATGGTCCACGGGGCCTCCATCCGGTGCGCGCCGGCGGGAGCGAGGCCCACGCGCCTCCCTTCTCCGGGGCGGGGCGGCGCCTGTCTGGCCAAGGGCATCACAGGGGCGGCAACGTGGGGGAACTGGGTTCGCAGCATCACCGGTCAGGCGTGGCCTCCCGACGCGGTTACAGATGCTCTCCAAGTGCGGATGGGGGCGCGGCCCGCGGCATAAACCGGGGCTCGCGGGAGGAACCAGGAACGACCGTGATCGCGGCCTCAGAACCCCACAGACGACCCCACTGTCACCAGGCGGCAAGGCCAGGCCAGGCGAGGCGGAAACCCCCCGCCCAGCCCCGGAGTGATCGGCTGCCTGTGGGGGCGTGGCCTCCGGAGCGCGACGGGCCAATGAGCGCTGGCGTCGGGCTTTTCCCGCTGGGCCAGCCCGCCTGGCCGGAGTGCGTCACCGGGGGCGGAGCTCCGAGGTGGATCGCGCGCGCGCGCGCGCGACGGGTCACGTGGGCCCCGCGAGCGGACTATAAAGTGCGGCAGGCGGCGGGTGCCATCCGAATGATGGCCGCCGGCGAGCCTGGCTACTTTCTCATCCTCCGTTTCTGAGGCGCTGCGCTGCGCTGCTTCCCGGAGGTTCCCGCCCCGCCCGTTGTGTGCTCGCCGCCTGGACCTCCCCGTCTGCGTCCGCTCTCGTCTCCGTGGTGAGTGGGGCGCCGCGGGGAAGGGCGCTTTCTTTCTGGGCAGGCGGGATTCCTGCCTCGTGCGCCCCTCTCCCCCCCGCCCCCGCCCGCGGCCTTTTTGGCGGTCCCGGCGCGTGGGAGCGGCCTGTCTCGGTGTCCACGGAGGGCGGGTGGGCGGGCGCGGGGAGGGGCCCGCCACGTGCTGGCCGCGCGCCCGGCCCGGGGCTGTGGGCAGGGGGCTGGTGGGCGTGCGCCATCGTGGTCCTCTGTCCTCCGCAGGATGAGCCCTTGTCCCCGCGCGTCCTCGCCATGGCCTTCCGCGCCGCGCCGCTAGCCCCCCGGAGCCCGAGGTGTCCCGCACCGCAGATGCCCGCGCGCAGCGTATAGCAGCGGCCGGCCCGGTGTCTGCCGCAGTTTACAGTATTTAATTTTATATAATATATATTATTTATTAGAGCGTCTGTGATACCTCATACTCATTCTGTTTACACGCCTGAAAGCCGCGCAGCAGTAGTTCTTGTTAGTTTAAGGCCGCTGCTCCGGGGATGGCGTCCACCGCGGCCACGCTGGTGGCCAGCGCCGCGGCGGCCACGCTGATGGCCAGCACCGCGGCCACGGCCCCCGGCGGCCCGCTGGAGAAGTACCTGTGGATGCTGGTCCTGGGCTTCATCATCGCCTTCGTGCTGGCCTTCTCCGTGGGCGCCAATGACGTGGCGAATTCGTTCGGCACGGCGGTGGGCTCGGGGGTGGTGACCCTGAAGCAGGCCTGCATCCTCGCCAGCATCTTCGAGACCGTGGGCTCCGTCCTGCTGGGCGCCAAGGTGAGCGAGACCATCCGGAAGGGCCTGATCGACGTGACCATGTACAACACCACCCAGCACCTGCTGATGGCCGGCTCGGTCAGCGCCATGTTCGGTGAGTTCCTTGCGGGGCGCCCCTCACATGACTGCCTGCAGCCTGCGCCGCCTCCGTGATGGGGTTTTGTCATTGACTGAGTCAAACTTGACTGTGTTGCAGGTTCGGCCGTGTGGCAGCTAGCGGCTTCGTTTTTGAGGCTCCCCATTTCTGGAACCCATTGTATCGTGGGCGCCACCATTGGTTTCTCCCTGGTGGCTCAAGGGCAGGAAGGTGTCAAGTGGTCCGAACTGGTAAAAATTGGTATGTTTCATTCAGAGTGGCTTCTCAGTTCTTGTCCTCGCCCGTGGCATTGCCTCTGGGGAGTGTTGTGTTGAAGGGGCAGAGGGACAGGGTCAAATTGTGGAAACAGAATAGCACTAAAATGTAAAGTGCGTTTTGGTTCCTGACTTTTGTTAGTTGTTGATATTTGTTCTTCGTGTGTTCTATTCCAGTGATGTCTTGGTTTGTTTCTCCGCTGCTTTCTGGGATCATGTCCGGAATTTTATTCTTCCTTGTTCGGACATTCATCCTCCGTAAGGTAATTTTTCTCTCCCCCCCTTTTATGACCTTTAGGGGGTCTGGTATTCAAACCAGTAGCGTTCTTGCAGTGTAATTGGTGTGTAGGTACATGGCCTTGGGAAGTTGAAAAATTCTTTGTTCTGTACACCTTTTGTATGTTGCTAAGTTCTCTGCAAGAAGCAAGCTTTCACCAAGAGGGTGTTGGGGGGGGGGGGGGATTGAACGAACGCTTTGGCGTGCCAAGGAGAGACGGAGTGGAAAATCAGGGAAACGTATTTAAGGTGGTTTTGCCCAGCTTTGTGCAGATTACTACTTTAAACGACCATCATGCCGACTGTTTTGAATTGTAGGCTTGGGGTTCAACAATTCACAATGTCCCCTGTGGCTTTTTCTTAGTTCCACGTAAATGGAGTAGTTTGGGTCTACGTAGTTAATTCAGTAGAGCTGATTACCCTTATAACCTGTTTATAAGCTTCTAGGTGGAAACCCTACTTCTCACTGTGACTTAGACTCTAATTCCTTAGAACTGTTTTGTTTTTCTGGGCCAGAAAAAAAAAAAATCCAGAGAGCCATTTCATTTCCTGTCCACTTGAAAATGCCTTTTCGGGGACCGATAGCATTTCTTTCATCAAGAAGTCTGATGTGGGCTCCAAGGTGGACAACAAGGGGTGTTGTCATTGGACTGAGTTACAGTGAGAATAAATGCGTTTTTCTAAGAAAACAAAGTTGTCCTTTTTCTGAGGTAAATGGCTCTTAACTGTCCATTGTAAGCTCTTAAAAATGCTTCTAAGCTGTAGAAATCTGAGTGAAGGGAGATAAGTAGCTTTGCCCCCAGGGGAAAGAATATGTTCAGACCCACTCGTTTGGTCTAGTTGTAGGCTCCTCTAGGGAAGGAATTGTACCTCTTCTCTATAGAAACTGACTGGCATTAGTATGGAAGAATAAAGCCGTTCAGTGCTTTGCAAACTTGAAGCATTTGTAGCCTGGAATAATTTGAGAGTAAACAATTCATCGATACTGTCTCAGAGCTTGGTATTGTTTATACTGCAAGCTGGTATGACTACATCTACCTTCCCACTTCCCATAGCTGTCTCGTAGGACAATGTGATGCTCAAATCGGAGGCTTGCTAGTAGTCAGACCAGATGTTTTAGTAGTAGTAGTAAGTCACATCAGTGAACCAGGAGAATTGATAGAAAATCCCTTATTAGGGAGTCCTGCTTATATAAAGGTTTACACTGGGTCTCTGTTGATTAATGAGAAGCAGATGCATCTGATACTGGAGGGGTTATATGGGTCTTGGGACAAAACAAACTTGTCTTCTTTACGGGGAATGGTAGTGCTCTGAGGTACAAAGAGAGATTTTTGAGATGCCAGACCTCTTGTTTGAGGAATGCATGCTAGGTACTTTTATCCCCAGTTATTGAGAGCTTCAGTTAGATATATTAACTTCATTTTTAAAAAAAAGTGTTTTTATTGATTTTAGAGAGAGGGAGAAAGGGAGAAACATTGATCTGCTGTTCCTGCACGCCCCCTACTGGGGATTAAACCCATAACTTGGACGTGTTCCCTGACTGAGAATTGAACCCGTGACCTTTGGACCTTGATGCTCAACCAACTGAGCCACCCTGACCAGGGCTATATTAAGTTGTGTGCCAGGCCAGCACAGCCAAGGGTTCGGTGAGCCTGAGGGGGGCGGTGAAGGATGTAGAAAAGACAAAGAGAATAAGCTGGGTCTAAGACTCTAGGTGGATCTCCCGTGCCTGGCTAAGGCCACAGAGAGAGACCCAGGCAGCAAGCTGAGTCTTTATTTTATAGTCAGAGGTAAACAAGGTAGTGGTCACCATAGTTACAGCGTTCTTGTGAGTTTCACTTGTTTTGGCAGCACTTGCTGCACCTCCCACAGCCCATTAGCTACCCAGATAGGATCTAGGGAGCTCATAAGGTCAAGCTTAATTATGCTAAAGAGGGCTGTGCCCTCTAAGCTGGGACTTGTTTGTGGCTTTGCCAACAAGTCAGTCTGAGGCTTAACCCTACAGCTGCTCCCTACAAAGTTGTATGGGTATTAGGGTGGACATGATCAAGAATAATTGAAATAGTGTTTAAACCAAAATTGACTTTGAGGGTCTTCCTCACTTTCCTCCTTCCCCCACCCCTCCACCCGGGGGCATGCACTTCTGCACATATTCTGTGTCCATTCTATCAATAACCCGAGTTTTCATGCAATGAGTGACTATTTCTGGCTAGTTAGGTTTTAACTCTCAAGAAATCATCATTAGATGAGTAACTTTTGGGGGTCCTGGCTGTTAAAATTTTCCAATTTAAGTTTTTTTTTGTTTTGTTTTAAATATATTTTATTGATTTTTTACAGAGAGGAAGGGAGAGGGATAGAGAGTTAGAAACATCGATCAGCTGCCTCCTGCACACCCCCTACTGGGGATGTGCCCGCAACCAAGGTACATGCCCTTGACCGGAATCGAACCTGGGACCTTTGAGTTCGCAGGCCGATGCTCTATCCACTGAGCCAAACCAGTTAGGGCCCAATTTAAGTTTTTGTTTTGGAAGTTGACATTGAAATTACTTCTTAAAAAGTTTCCATTCTCTGAATGTCTGTTCCACGGGCATTGAGTAGTCTACTAGGGAAAAGCAGAATAGAGATGAGGTAATTCTGTTAACGCTATTGCCTGGGCAAGAGCCCTAGCCGGTTTGGCTCAGTGGCTAGAGCGTTGGCCTGTGGGCCAAACGGTCCCGGGTTCAATTGCCGTCAGGGGCTTGTACCTTGGTTGCAGGCGTCTCCCTGGCCTGTGCCCTGGTCAGGGCTCATTTGGAAGGTAACCAGTCGACGTGTTTCTCTCACATCAATGTTTCTGTCTTTCCCTGTCTCTCCCACTCTCCATAAAAAACAATGGAAAAATATCCTTCTGAAGATTAACAACAACAACAAAAAAGGACTGGCAATAAACAGGAATAAGGGAAGGGGAGGTTTTCCTGTGGAGTATTTAAATTCTAAATACTTTCAGCATTTTCCTTCCCTTCTATTGGGAATCACACTGGACATCTTTTCAAACTCAGAGAAACCTTTTTCTTTAGACAAAAGCTTACTGGAACATTCACTATGTAAAACAGGAACTGTTCTGGTTGAAGATAGGGAGTTATGGAGACCCCTCTCCCATCCCACATAAATGAATAAGACATGTTATTTCCAGATAAAGTTTTAAGGGATGTTCGATGGGTCATTTGGTAATATTTCATAAAATTGTTAGCCCTGGTTACTTTTTAGCCAGTGGGAAGAGGAGTGACTGCGAAGTCTGGAGTGAAAGGGAGCGGTAGATTGCTCAGGTTTTTCCTTTTACCCAGACTCTTAGGAACTTTTTTATTTTTTTAAACCATGAGCCTGTGATTTCATAATAAACTGGTAGTAGTGTCATTCATTCCCTATCCCAGGTAATTCATTACTGATTACTTTGGAATATGTAATTGAGCTATACAGAAAAGTAAACACAGCCCTACCTGGTTTGGCTCAGTGGATAGAACATAGGCCTGCGGACTGAAGGGTACCCGATTTGATTCCAGTCAAGGGCACGTGCCTGGGTTGTGGGCTCGATCCGCATAGGGGGCATGAGGGAGGCAGCTGATGGGTAATTCTCATCATTGATGTTTGTCTCTTCCTCTCCCATCCTCTCTGAAATCAATAAAAGTACATTTAAAAAAAAAGAAAAACAAATACATGGCTACTTCTTTTTGACCAACCAAGTACAGTTTGATTTGATATCAAAATACCAAGTATTATTTGAAAATCTGTTAAAAGAGAAGTCCCTACCTAAGTCTAGAACCCTAATGGGTTTTGATTGGGGGTAGGGTGGGTCTTAAGTTCCTTGAAGAGTTTTCTTCAAACCATAGATCTTTTTTTAAAAAATATATTTTATTGATTTTTTACAGAGAGGAAGGGAGAGGGATAGAGAGTTAGAAACATTGATGAGAGAGAAACATCAATTCAGCTGCCTCCTGCACACTCCCTACTGGGGATGTGCCCGCAACCAAGGTACATGCCCTTGACCGGAATTGAACCTGGGACCCTTCAATCCACAGGCCGATGCTCTATCCACTGAGCCAACCGGTTAGGGCCCATGGGTAGTTCTTAGTAGAAGAAAAATGTATACACCCCTCAAGTTCATAACCTATTGACTGCCCTTGGGGTGTGACCCACATTGTTGAGTCGCTCGGGAAAGCTTAACAGTCCCTAGGTTCTCTATGTTACTCTTGGTTTTTATTTTGGCCATTTACCTGTAGATAGGGGGGCTAAAACTCAGTGCTTTTCAGTAAGGGCCCATCTCTACTGACTTGGAGTGGCACCTTATTTTCTCTTGTTTCGTTGATCTTAAGCTAGTGCCTCCCTCTTCCCACTGGTTATTCTGGAAGCTTTAGGATAACTTTTGGGTCTTTATCTCTTTCTCTTCCTCCCCAAGATTTTCCATTGGATTGTGATCAAGATAGCAGTAAACCTATAGGTCAACATTTTTACAGGTTAGCCTTCCCATGTATTCAGATCCATGCTCTCATTCCTAAGTGTTCGACTTCCGTCTTTTCCTGTAAAATTAATACACATTTGTTGTAAGTGGAACTCTTCTTGTCTCCAGTCACACTGGCCTTTTTGCTGTTCTTAAACATTTCAAGTTTCGTCTCAGGGCCTTTGCACTGGCTGACATCGCTGTCTAGAATATTCTGCCCCAGGCCCCCACTCCCACCCCCATCTCACCAGGTAGCCAGGTAGCCGGCTCCTTCTCTACCCCTAAGTGTGTACATGGTTGTTGACTTAAATATTCGTGTCTTTGCTCCACTGATTCTTCCTTCCACCACCCCCCTCCCTGAATGAAAATGTACTCCTTCCATCATTTTCTCCTTACCCTTCTTTATTTTTCCTCAGCATTTGTCAGTACATTACATTGTTCTGTGTTAGAATGTAAATTTCAGTTCTGTGAGGGCAGGGGCATTGTCATTCACTTCTGTATTTCAGTGCCAAGAACAGTGCTCGGCACAGTCGGTTGAATGAGGGGTAATCTGGTGCACACTTGGTTTTTATCTTAGCACTTGGGTAAATAAATCATTAATAATGGTGTATTCATCAGGTGTCTAGATTAAGGTGGTTGTTATAGGTATATTCTACTACATAGCGTATTTGCAAGAAATTTTTACAGGTAAGAAATGTTCTAACATATCAAGGCCTGTTTCTTGACATCTCTTAACAAATGTCTAGTACGCCTTCAGGTGTGTGTTCAGATTTACGTCTGGAACCCTGAGTGTTAACTGATTTTTGGGGACATTACTGGTATAGGTAGTCTTGTTAAAAACTGATAAAACAAAAACTCAAAACAAAGAACACATAAACTTACTTCAGGAAGCTGTAAATTGGCCTTGATGAGCAGAGTTCCAGGAGCAGATGTAGGAAAAAGCCCAACTGGGCTCGGGAACTACTGTGGAGAAACAGCTGTTGGCATCGGAATTCCTGAACCTGTCCTTTTACAAGGTTGTATAGACATGGGCTCATTGTCACAGCTTTTAGGTATTGATCTTAACGTTATTTTACAGGCAGATCCAGTTCCTAATGGTTTGCGAGCTTTGCCAGTTTTCTATGCTTGCACGGTTGGGATAAACCTGTTTTCCATCATGTATACTGGAGCACCTTGTAAGTACATATCAAAATATTTAGATGTGAATTTAAAGTTGTTTACAAAACTTGCATTAAATGCCCAATTTACCCCTTTTTGCTTTACAGGGCTGAAATCTCCTAGAAGGTGGCTGGCCTGCACCCATTTCAGAAGGCTGCAGGCTAGTGTATGCTGAGTTAACCTAGATAGTTTTTCAACCAAAGAGACCTGCTCAGATTCTAAATCACTACAGACCTTTACTCTTTAGTCTTCACAGGACCCAAGATAATATGGTCTCTCTCCCTTTCTCCTATCTATGCCTAAATACTGGCATTGGTACTGGCCTCAACTGCTGGCTGCTGAAGAGTTCTTAGTTCTATTTGGTCTTCAATAATCAGCCATTTAGCACTGATTTGCTTGATATTTTCATTTTCTCTCCCAAATGGAGCCACTTTTATTTCTGCACTGATTTGCTTGATATTTTCATTTTCTCTCCCAAATGGAGCCACTTTTATTTCTAAGTACTAAATTTACTCCCCTAAACCTGCTTGGATGAGAAGAGTTGGGATGTTTAACACCTGGCCTTAAGTGCATGTGGAAGAAGAATTCATGCAGCTAAGAGGAAAAGTAATTTGTGAGAATGTAAAAATTGAAATACTCATGTTGGGGCTAAGGCAATTTATGGATTAAATTATGATGCATGTTTAATTTAGCAACTGAAAAAGATTGACAACTTGTAACTTGTCAGCAGGGCTATACCTACCTTGATCAGCTTGGTTGTGCTGTCTAGGTTTATTTGGCATGAGTGTCTTTGACCATTAATTCAGTGCTCCTGTCCTTTGACTGGAAGAAATACATGTATGTTGTTGCCCGGGACACATGTGCATATAGTGGGGGAGAGGGGAAAGGGAACTGGAAAGTATCTGGAAGCTACGTGACCTATGAGAATATTGATCTTCTTTAAAGCTTACTAGACACCTTGCCAAATGCTGCAGGCAAAGGAAAGCTTGGATGCAGCATTTCCATTGGTTTAAATTTGGTTCTTCATGCTAACCTAAGAAGTCTCCAAGAGACTCTAAGCCAACCGTGGGCAAACTACGGCCCGTGGGCCGGATTCGGCCCGTTTGAAATGAATAAAACTAAAAAAAAAAAAAAAAAAAAAAAAAGACCGTGCCCTTTTATGTAATGATGTTTACTTTGAATTTATATTAGTTCACACAAACACTCCATCCATGCTTTTGTTCCGGCCCTCCGGTCCAGTTTAAGAACCCATTGTGGCCCTCGAGTCAAAAAGTTTGCCCACCCACGCCTGCTCTAAGCACTGGTGTTTATGTAGCAGCAGCAGAGCTCATAGTTCAGTGAAATTAGAAACTTAATATTTTCAGTTGTTTTGAAAAGGGAACTTGGATATTTTTGCTCTGCCTTTTGTGGATCATTTACAAGAAAAACCAGTCTTATTTCCCTTTTTAAACTTGGAATGTGGGCAAATTTAAATTGTGATGGATATTGATTGCATTTTATGTATATTATAGTTTGTGTGGCTTTTCATGAGGAAGCTTGATAGCAGGAATTGAAATGAAAAGATTTGTAGTCATTATAAAACTTGCATTTTGAAGGGTTCTCAATTTACATACGACTTTAAAATAGTAATCATTTTTGAGGGGCCAGTAGAATTGTCATTTTATAAGTAATTTAATTCAAAATAAGTAAAAGAACGCAGAACAACCATAAGTAACTAAGCTCTTGGATAAACTAGAAATCAAAACATCTTTTAGGCTTAAATAGATTCTATGGTGTTTTGCTTCTGTCATAAATAATATACTAGAGGCTTGGAGCCTATTGACATTTCAGTGGTAAGCAGATGGAGACTGATATTACTGATCCCTGAGCCTTATGAAAAGGTAGACAAGTTTCTAAGATACAGCTTATGAGTGCAGCTACCACTAAATTATTTTTGTTTTGTGAAAGACTCCTTTGAACTGTTCTTATCTTTTGATAAGTAATATCCTTGTTTTCTGTATCTTAGTCTAAGAGATAATAATCTTGTTGTAAAGGATTTTGCTGGAGGATAGTACAGTGGCTGTGATAACCCCACAGAGAATTCTATCAGTATAACAGATGTGACTCTGGCACCTTCCTGTGTAATGTGCACAGCCACCATCTGGAGACGGGAGTGGGGTGGTTCCATTAACTTCCATAACTAGTAGATTCTCAGTATAGTAATCCCCATTATCTAAGGCAAAGAAAGGGAAAAGGCTAGTTTGTGAAGGCACTTGGGAGGCAGCAGTCTAGTAGGTATTGAAAGTGGGCCAGACTGGTGTGGGTGTCAGGTGACAACTAGATTTTCCTCCCAAGTCTGTATAGCCACGAGCGCAGTTGATCCTGTGGACCTAAAGCTGGCAGCTGCTGAAGGGCGATGGGCTGGCGTGGGGAACCTGAGTCCCCCTAGGAGGGTTTACACACTGTGGCAAGGGCTTTAGCCCTGGGGTTTTCAAGATGCACCATTTTATCTCCTAGTGCTGGGCTTTGACAAACTTCCTCTGTGGGGCACCATCCTCATCTCGGTGGGATGTGCAGTTCTCTGTGCCCTTATCGTCTGGTTCTTTGTATGTCCCAGGATGAAGAGGAAAATTGAACGTAAGTATCACATTGTAGCAGAAAATTTAACTTGAAATGTGCTATTTCTTTTTGTTTGGCCACCTATAAAATTCCAGTATTTGGATATATTGGCAATGTCAGAAATTTTAAATGAATATTTGAGGCTATGGGTTTATCAACCAAAGTATATTCTTACTGACTTAAAATTATCTGAGACTGGTCAGAGGGAATGTTGGACCTATGCTGTGGATACAAGCTGGGCATTTATTAGTGAACTGTACCTTAATCAGTTTCCAGTAAGAGCAAATGGACAGTGTAGACTACATTAAGTGAGAATACTTAAGGGTACATTAATGAAAAAAAATGATTTCATAGAGGAAATATTTACCCTAATTCTGTGTGGAACTTCGTATTTAGACATTGAAAGCTATGGCTGTCGTATATATCCGACCTCACAGTTCTCAGAATTGTAGCACAAATCCTGGAGGTGAACTTCTGCAAGTGTCCTTTAGCTTCATTTAGGCCATTGCTGCACACAGTTGTGCTGTAGTTAAACACTGAGTACATTCTGGTTAGTCTTAAATCTTGTATTCCTTTCCTTACTGGTGGAGTTCTCTTAGTACAGTCTTTCTCTGCCCTTTTCACTTGCAAATGCTCAGTGGGCGATGTGGTTTGCTGTTTGGAAGGGAGGCAGCACCGGCTGCAGTGGCCTTGGGAGCAGTGCTGCGTCATGCAGCTGCACCGAGCGCCTGCGCACAGTGGGAGCGAGGCTCAGTCCTGACTGACCTCGTTTCCCCTCAGTCTGGGAGAAGATGATACAAGTCTCCCTGATGTTTTATGCTCTGCTCTAGCTTGACTGTGATGCCTGAATGAGCATGTAGACTCTGGGCATTGGCTTGCTAGGCAGAAAATGTCCCTGCCTAGTTGTGGAATTTATCAAAGGCACATCTCTTTTACAGAAGTGGAAATTAGAGTTGTCATCTTCCATTGCCTGCACTGAGCTGTGTTGCTTCGCTTGAATTCATGGAGGGGTTTTTGGGGGAATTCCTTTTTTAAAAACATGAACTAGGTGCAGTCCACATTTCGATCTGTTGCCAGCCTTGGCTTGAGTTCCTTTCACTGCAGAACAGGTTGTCAGGGAACGAAGCATGGCCTCTGTGTAAAGGAAGGACACCACAGAGCCCACGGAGCCTTTGCTGCGTGGTCCTTCACTGAAAAGCTTTGCAGCCCCGATGCTAAGTGTCCTGCATTGTTGGTTTCCTCCCAGGAAAAACGAGACGTGGCAAATACAACAGGCAGGAAGATGATTCTGGATTTGTACTGAAGTTTACATATGTTGAGATGGACTGTTTTGAAATGGGGAAAGGGGAGATGTGGAACAACTGGGTTTGGTCAAAACCAAACAAAAATTTCTTCTTTTCTAGGAGAAATAAAGTCTAGTCCTTCGGTAAGCCCCTTAATGGAAAAAAAGAATAGCTTGAAAGAAGACCACGAAGAAGCAAAGTTGTCTCTGGGTGCCATAGAAACCCGGAGTCCCGTCTCCGAGGCGGGGCCTGGCCCCGCGCCCCTGCGGGCGGTGGTGGAGGAGAGGACTGTCTCCTTCAAGCTGGGAGACTTGGAGGAAGCGCCGGAGCGCGAGCGGCTTCCCAGTGTGGACCTGAAAGAGGAAACCAGCCTGGACGGCCCCATGAACGGTGAGTGGAATTTCTTCGGCGGGGGAACAGTTTCACTTTCCTGCCGGTGCAGAGGCTCACTGGTGCCTCGTGATGCTCTTGATGTTGATGTTTCCTTTTGGTCTTGGCCAGGTGCAGTGCAGCTGCCTAACGGGAACCTAGTTCAGTTCAACCAGGCCGTCAGTAACCAGATCAACTCCAGTGGCCACTACCAGTATCACACGGTGCACAAAGACTCCGGCTTGTACAAAGAGCTGCTGCACAAGCTGCATCTTGCCAAGGTGGGCGACTGCATGGGAGACTCCGGCGACAAACCCTTGAGGCGCAACAATAGCTACACTTCCTATACCATGGCAATCTGTGGCATGCCTCTGGATTCATTCCGTGCCAAAGAAGGTGAGCAGAAAGGTGAGGAGATGGAGAAGCTGACGTGGCCGAACGCAGACAGCAAGAAGCGAATCCGAATGGACAGTTACACCAGCTACTGCAATGCTGTGTCTGACATTCACTCGGCCTCCGAGATGGACATGAGCATCAAGGCAGAGATGGGCCTGGGTGACCGAAAAGGAAGTAGTAGCTCTCTAGAAGAGTGGAATGACCAGGATAAACCAGAAGTCTCTCTCCTCTTCCAGTTCCTGCAGATCCTCACAGCCTGCTTTGGCTCATTTGCCCATGGCGGCAATGATGTCAGGTTGGTGACTTTGAATCTTAGCGCTCATTCTGTTTTTAGACTGTTTACTTTTTTATAAGGCTATGCTTGTGGCTGCGGTGGTGATGCCATCTGTGAGACTGAATATCTAGGTAGGATGAGGTAATAGCAGTTAATTGACTTAATAAAACAAGCAGCAAAATTTTCTCTGGAGAGCTTTCTGTGGGTGGTAAACATATTGTTCAGAGAAGCCTTTTTGTCTATGGAGATGGGACTCAGTTCTTTGATAATAAATTTTGGGCTGTAAGGTAGAAAACAACATCTTTGCCTTGTGGGATGAGTTTGCAGGCTGTTGGCATTAGTTCTGTGGTTCATAAACTGTTGCAGCCCAGAGTTGCTTTAGGCTCCCTATGAGAAGACAGCCCCCACATGCATGGTGCCCCTCAGAGCAGCTCTCGTCTTGTGTATGTGGGTTCCATTCATTTTCTGTGAAACAGACCTATTTGCTAAGTGAGCTTCAGGCTTCATTCAAGACAACTATTAAGTTACGCAGTTTTCAGTTCTGTCTGAAAAGTTAATCTTTGCCCTCACTTTTCTTTTCAGCAACGCCATTGGCCCTCTGGTTGCCCTGTATCTGGTTTATAAAACGGGAGATGTATCTTCAAAAGTAGCAACTCCAATATGGCTTCTGCTGTACGGCGGTGTTGGCATCTGCATCGGTCTGTGGGTGTGGGGAAGGAGAGTCATTCAGACCATGGGCAAAGATCTGACGCCGATCACACCCTCCAGGTAAGCTGGGAAGGGGGTCTTGTTCCTGAGGTACACACAGCTGTGGTGCTGCCACATGAATCACTCTTTAGTTAAAGTGACCCAGTTTGTCTAAGTTCTTGATGATCTCACTGTTGCTGTGAACTTTTTAGGTTTAACTCCAGTGGTCTCACAATAATAACTTTTTCTGAGGAAGATAGGTCTGCTAAGAGTGAATTGCTGTATATACTCAGCCTTTGTTTTTTTATGATGGTCTGTTGCTTTTTTTTTTTTTTAAATCTTATTGATTTCAGAGAGGGAGGGAGGTGGGGAGAGAGAGAAACATCAGTGATGAGAGAATCACTGATGGGCTGCCTCCTGCACACCCCACACTGGAGATCGAGCCTACAATCTAGGCATGTGCCCTGACCAGGAATTGAACCGTGACTTCCTGGTTCATTGGTCAATGCTCAACCACTGAGCCACGCCTGCTGGTTGCCTTTGTTTTATTTGGGACCCAAGAAGGATGTCTAACAAAAGTCTTCAAAATAAAAGTGAATGTTGTTCGTGGGCTTCCACAAAACCTTACAACCTCATGCGTTAGAGAAGAGGGAGAAGAGAATTCCCATGGCCTGATTGAAAGGAGATTTTAAGAATTCTAGCCAGCTAAAGAGGTCCATGAGTGGGGCACAGCAAGTTGGCATTAATTTTGAGGTAGTGGTAGCTTATAAAAAAAACACCAAGTTTCATTCTTAACAAGTCATCTTTTTTTGTCCACAGTGGCTTCAGTATTGAACTGGCATCTGCCCTTACTGTGGTAATTGCATCCAACATTGGCCTTCCCATCAGTACAACGCATTGTAAAGTAAGTGTTATGTCACGTGCTATGTCATTTGAATGGTTCTGGTAATATGTAGGCTTTTAAAAAATACATATTTTTTATTGATTTCAGAGTGGAAGAGAGAGGGAGAGAGATAAAGAAACATCAATGATGAAAGAGAATCATTGATTGGCTGCCTTCTGCATGCCCTACACTGGGGATTGATCCTACAACCCGGGCATGTGCCCTGACCGGGAATCGACTCTTGACTTTCTGGTTCATAGGTTGACATTCAACCACCGAGCCACACCGGGTGGGCTAGGCTTTTTTTTTTTTTCTTTTCTTTTTATATATACTTTGGTTTAGAAACTTTTATGCAGTGGATCTTGAGGAGTTGTAAGTTCAGGACATGTGTCAAGAATATAAAGCCTTATCATAATATACCCCAGTTAACAAATTGAATGGTTGGGTTTTTATATTGCCTTCATTCTCCCACAGGTAATCTCCTTAATGCGTTATAAGTAAACCAGCTTTCCTGGGCTTGGTCTAGTTCAGCAGTTACCTACTTGAGGTCATGTGCCCCTTCACCAGAGCACCATTGGAATTAGTAACCAGTTCTCTTGCCTGTTTCTCTCCTAGGTGGGCTCTGTTGTGTCCGTTGGCTGGCTCCGATCCAAAAAGGCTGTTGACTGGCGACTTTTTCGCAACATTTTCATGGCCTGGTTTGTCACGGTCCCCATTTCCGGTGTAATCAGCGCTGCTATCATGGCGTTCTTCCAATATGTCATCCTGCCCTGACCGGTTTGGCTCAGTGGATAGAGCGTTGGCCTGTGGACTGAAGGGTCCCAGGTTCGATTCTGGTCAAGGGCACCAAAAATAAAAAAATAAAAGAAATATGTCATCCTCTGAGTGGAAGCTATTTGGGATGAGAATCGTGCCAGTGTTTGGACCGCCACAGCATTCCTGCTCCTCTGAACGATTACAGTGAGACAGGAGACCCAGGACAATCTACAGTTTGGGAGCTGTGGGAGGAAGTATTACTTGTGCTACATTTGCTTTTGTGCTAAATATGACTTGTCTCAAAATTAGCTATTTAAATAGCCAGGTTTCCACTGGTTCCTATTGGCTGTGACTTCCTGTACATATTTATCTACTTTTTGTACCCAGCTTCAATTCCATTATGTTTTAATGTTGTGTCTGAAGATAACTTGTGATTTTTTTTTTTTCTTAAACACCATTCAGAGCCATTTGACATATAGTGTGCTCTGGTTGGTGGTGTCACCAGCTTCTGCCTGAACACGCACAGGGATGTAACAACAAAAACATATCTGAAGCTTCCCTTGTAGCTCTTAGTCAAATAGTCATTTGCACTCTGCCCTCCTGTTGGCAGTGTCAGGTGGTTCTGTTGGCATTTGTGGCGTTTGTGGGGACGAGGTTGTTGGGCACAGTAAGAATTTAAATTAGTAACTTCCTGCAAGCAGTTGACTGACTGACTTATTGCTATGAAAAAATAGGAAGAAAAGCCTCTGGCAGTTGTGATTTCTTTAAGATTTCTGGCAATGTGGGATGGATGAATGGAGTGTGAACTTTGGGCAAGTTGGATGGGACAGCCTTCCATGTTCATCTGTCTACCTCTTAACTGAATAAAAAGGCCTACAGTTTTTAGATAATTGGTTGTCATGGTTTTTGTTCATATGTGAAGCATCGGGGCTCCTGATTAGTTGTCTTTATCCATTAACAAGTGACACCAATATCCGACTTCGGTTTTCTCCACTCCTCCCTGTTACGGTTCCTGTGATCTCACGACACATGACATTCTCTATGGGGACTGTTGGGAGTGTGGCATATTTCTCTTTAAAAACATTAAGTTTTTTTCAACTACAGTTAACATTCAATATTGTATTAATTTTAGGTGGATGCATTTTTCCTCATACTAGCATAACCTAGGCGTTTCACATTGGCACACACAGATCTCTTCACTGTTTTTAACATCCACAAAGTTCCCTGTTTGAACAGAGTATTTTGTGTTGTTAATTCTCACTCAGCATTTTTCCATTGATTTTTAGAGAGAGGGAAAGACAGAAACCTTGATGTGAGAGAAACACATCGATTGGTTGCCTCCTACACACCCTGACCAGGGCCCGGGCCGGGGAGGAGCCTGCAACCAAGGTACGTGCCCTTGACCAGAATCGAACCTGGGACTCTATGGTCTGCAGGCCAATGCTCTCTCCGCTGAGCCAAAACAGCTAGGACTGAATGGACTGTTGTATGATTGTTTTCCAGCTTTGCTGTTACAACGAATGCTCAGATGTGTGTGTGTGGCAGGCTCAGCTTCATTGAACAATCCTCGGTGTTGCTTTCTTTCGTCCTGACCATGATCTACTTTCCTTGGTCAGAATAGTAAATGGAAAGTGTAGCTTTGCAAACTAGGTTGATGGTTTCTGCCCCGAGAGCAAGTTTTAGGAAGATGCTTTTTGGCAACAGACTGTGCCTGGGAGATTAGACTTGTGCCTGAGGGATTAGACCACTGGTTGGGTACACGCTCCACAGCATCGTCAGTAAATGTTCATCAGGCTCTGCACTAGGCTCTTGATGCACATTTAGCCCTTGAGACTTGCGGTAGGTCTCACCCTTATTTTACAGCTGATGAAAGGGGCCTGGAAAACATCTGTGTTTCACAATACGTGCTAGCAGAGAGACAGTCTTTGGGGCTGGCTGGAGGTGGCCTTGTGTGGCTTTATTTGAGGAAGGTGGCTGGGGCTGTACTAACAGGAACCTGGTGCTATGCCCTGAACTGAGGTCCTGGAGGAGACCCTCTGAGTTTTAATACTGGCTTCCTCTCCTGGAGCCATATGACCTCACAGAGCCGGGCCGTCTGCTCTGGCGTGAAATGGAGATTAGTAAGCCTCCGACATTTTCCCTGTGACTCAGGAAAGGAGGGGGGCAGGTAGGGGGTGAGTATTTTTTTTTTTTAAGTTGTTTTATTGCTTAAAGTATTACAAAGGGTATTACATATGTGTCCATTTTATCCCCCCGCCCTAGACAGTCCCCTAGCCTCCCCTAAGGGGGTGAGTATTTTTAAATCAAGGTTGTGTGCATATGAAGGAGTCAGGTGGTTCAATAAGGCTTGTAACAACAATGGATCTTCCATCCCTGTTTTTTCCTTTCCTAAGGCACCCGCTTTTAACCCTGGTTCCTGTGTGTCTCGGTGTTAGCCTTCCCTTCTGCATACACAGACCCTAACCTCCCACCATCACTTTGGTAAGATCAGTATTCTGAGCATTTGAAAGGTAGTGCTGAGCTGCTGAGTCATACAGTGACGCTACCGTGATCACTTCCTGACATTTTGTTGTCCTGTTCTTGTCACTAATTGATCTCAAAACTCCCAGTTGTCTGATTTTGTCTCGGGGACCATCAAAAGCGACAGGCATGGTCTCTCTCCATCGTGGAAGGAAGCCTTACTCACAGCTTCTCATCTCATCTGGACAAGTTGTATATCTGTCCTGAAATCTTCCTCATCCTTCTGGGCATTTCTTTTACCTCCTTTGTTAAATTTCCCATTTCCCGTAGCCCGTTTTTCATTTTTTTTTTCTTTTGGCTTACTCCCTTGCTTTTGTGGAGAATGTCCTCTAGCAGCTTCCTGAGAAAGAGCTGGGGAGGAGTTTGTTGAGACCTTGTGTGTCTGCACGTGTGTTTATTCTGTCTTCACATTTAATTGGTCATTTGAGTGTAGAGTCTAGGTTCGAAATAATCCCCCTTCAGGAATTGAGGGCACTGCGTTGGTGGAAGTCTGAACCCTTTCTGATGACTTGGTGCGTGTGCCCCGCCTTCCTTGCCGGAAGCTTGTTGGGGTATTTACTCCTTAGTGTGGCTAACTTGACAGTGCAGAGGTGGTTTATTCTTCAGTGGACTGAGCACTCACTCCTGTGAAGCCCAGAAATTCACATCCTGCAGTTCTAGGAACTTCCTGAATTACTGTGATATCCTCCACACCTTTTTCTTTTTTCTCCTAAGCTATTGAACGAGCCCTTTAATTTCCCATTTTTTTGCTCAATACATTCTTACTTCTCTGACCTTGTCCTTTATGTCCTATTTCATGGATGCGATCAGTACCTTTTTCTTAAATATTAGTGGTAATTTTAATTTGTTAACATGGTTCCCATTTTTGGCTCTGGCTTTTGCTCTGGTCTGTGTCCTGCCACGGCTTTCCTTGGCTGCCGGGTGCTTTTTGATCTCATATTTAAGAGCAGAAAGAAGTGCTGGTGGGAAGCTCAGTGCGCGGGCGGTGCTGGTGGGACTGTGGCGCCTTCGTCTCAGGCAGTGCTTTTCCACTAGTTGTGATTTTTGTGGCAATATGTCAAAATATTGGCAATATTGAGACTTCTGGTTGTCACAGTTGGGGGATGCTACTGGCCCGAGAAATCTTGCTATGAACACCCTACAGTGTACAGGGGCCCCACACAAAGACGTAACCCGGACTAAAATGTCGAAAGTGTTGAGGGAGAGAAACCCTGGGTGAGGTGATCCCAGAGAAGAGCCAGGTCTCAGTGTGACTCAAATCTGTGGGGCTGGCGGGGAAGAGGTCACTGTTCAACTGCGAAAGTAGGTTTACAGCTGTGAGTATGCAAAAACAGTTTATTCTTACATTATTACTTGTATTATTTTCCATACCAGCAACTGTAAACCTACTTTTGCCCCACCCTGTGTTTCTCTGTTTCCAGCACCGGTAGTTCCGCTTCTACATGCACGGATTCTATACCACCAGTTTGGGTAAATAACCCAGTCTCCCAGCAACGTGGTTCAAATTTCAGGTGCTGTGGCATAGGCACTAACTCGAATGCTAGCTCTCCAGCCCAGAAAGCACACCTGCAGAGCCGAGGCGCATCGGCACCAGTGACCTGCCCAGGTCCCCCCTCATCTGTGGGTGGCTGCTTGCTGCGCATCTGTTACTCTGCTCACTCGATGACGGAGCTCTTGGCGTCGCCTCCTGTTCTCCCAGCGGTGGGGAGGGCTGCAGAGATAGGGCTTTTAGTGCCCCTGGTGGGTTAGCTCCTCATTCTCTTCGGGACTAGGACAAAAGTATCAAAACGTGCTTTTTTACTGTCAAACACAGCTCTCATCAATTCGGCCAGTGGACAAAGAGGTTATTTCCACTTCTCATGGACTTTTGGACAGGCTATTGCTGCTACGACTGGAGATTTTACAATTTCTTTAGCTGAGGTTTGGAAGAAATCGAAAGCATCGTAGCAAAAAGTGACAGTAATGCACAGTGTGGCAGAATTCAAACTGAACATAAACTGGCTTGTATTTGACCATGGAAAGGCTGGCGCTGCTGCTGTGAGGAAGTTGGTGAAGGTGACCTTGTCAACATGAGGGAGGAAAGGGTGCAGATGTCTCGGAGGAAGTGACTGATGGGACTTCACACGCAGGGACTTCTCAGAGATGGTTCACAGCAGTGAGAAAAGGTCTGATGTGGGAAGCCCATCCCCAAACACTTCCATCCCAATATTTCTAATGATTTAAGTCAGCGGGCTAAGTAAATAGTAGCTTAGCTATTTTTTGATTTCCATATACATTTATAACTGTCATCTAATGTTTTGAGAAAAAAATTTTAAAGCTCATGGGACGACCATCTTACCTAATAACAGTTGGTTATTAGACCACCTTGCATGGTCACATTTGTGGACCCACAGCTACTGTGCAGAGCGAGGGCGGCCTTTGTGTTACGTGCCCTCAACTCTGCCCACTGTTTCCCAGCCCATGGGCCCTCCATGGTGCCCTTTGTAAAATAAACGTCCAGTCTGATGCCACGCGGAAGACCATGCCTGGCCGCAGTGTGGGGCACAGGCGTGGTGATTGCAACTGTACATGAAAATAGAAGAGTACAACGAGCCGCGGGCACCAGGCGCCCTCCATCCAGCTCCAACCACAGTCAGCATTCTGCTCTCGCGTCTGCTTCTCCCTCTCAGAAACATTTTTACCGGAGCATTTTAAACCTAATATCATCGGACCTGTATATTACTTGAAGCTAGATCTAAAGGTAATGTTTTGTTTTTAAATGTCACCACAGGAGCCCTGACTGCTTCCTAGACTTCGAGTGACAGCGTTTCAGGGGCCACCTTAGCCTCGGCCGTCTCAGGCTGGTCCCTTGTCCCCATGTGCTATCCCGCTGCCACAGTTCAGTGGTTTTGTCTCCTAGCCCGATGACTGTGATACCCTTGTAATTAACTAGTTACTAATAATAGAAAAGGAACAAAGGGAAGACCAGACATAGACATGGTCCCTGCAAACCACAGGGAGGGAAACACAGGGAATTTAGGGGCATCCCCAGGAAAGTTGAGATGACAAAGGGAATATGACTTGCTTGTCAGTCACACCTGGGAACAGAGGTCATTGGCCAGAGTGGGTGTGAGATATATAATCCCCTAAACAAATTCACTCTCTTGGTTCCTCTTGGCATGCTTGGCTCATGGCTCGTGGCTCATGCTCGGCTACCTGGCACAGACCCCACACACAATGGACTAAATGGACTGCAGCTAGCCTTTGCTGTCCTGGACCCAGCGCAACATGGAATGGAAACTCTGAACACTGACTTTGCTTCTAGCTTTACTGAAACCCAGATTATACTTCTACAACTGGAAATAAAGCTTTCTACCATACCTCATCCTCCCGTGCAAGTCTCAGAAAATTCCTTTTCTCGGGATATCATTAGAGGTCCACCTCCAGCAACATCCAGTGGGAAAGGGGGCCCCCACTTGGTCTGGTAACAACTGTGTCTCTACAATAGCCCCTTACGGCCATTTCGGTGGTGTTTCAGGGGGAGTTTAAGGTCAATGTTTCAACCTGTTTTTACCTAGGAATTCTTGACTAGTTGATATTTTAGTCATTTATTTGTTTTAATCATCTGAGGATTTTTTTCTTTTTTAAAAAAAAAAATATTGATTTTTTACAGGGAGGAAGGGAGAGGGATAGAGAGTTAGAAACATCGATGAGAGAGAAACATCGATCAGCTGCCTCCTGCACATCTCCCACTGGGGATGTGCCCGCAGCCAAGGTACATGCCCTTGACCGGAATCGAACCTGGGACCCTTGAGTCCGCAGGCCAACACTCTATCCACTGAGCCAAACGGGTTAGGGCCTGAGGATTTTTTTCAATTCATTTTTTAGGGACAGTGGAAGGAAGAGGAAGAGACAGAAACACTGATGTGAGAGACACATCGATTGGTTGCCTTCCGCATGCCCCCAAGCAGGGCTGGGAGCCTGCAACTGAGGTATGTGCCCTTGACTGGAATCAAACCCGGGACCCTTCAGTCCTCAGGCTGACGCTCTATCCACTGACTAAGCTAGAGCTTAGTCTTTTTTTTTAAGTGAAAAATTTATTGGAATGTTTAAATTGAAAATTTTTGAACAATTAAGCATAGAAGGTAGAGAATGAGAGAACCTTGCATGCTTTTCCGTTTCCCTGTTCTATTACCCAAAGGTAACTGTCAGTGGCTTGCATGTCT
The DNA here is from genome assembly GCF_964212035.1 of Myotis nattereri. Lineage (NCBI taxonomy): Eukaryota > Metazoa > Chordata > Mammalia > Chiroptera > Vespertilionidae > Myotis > Myotis nattereri. The sequence continues at coordinate 27,774,386 of NC_138085.1, forward strand.
TCTAAGGCATTTTGCCTGTACATATGTGCACATACGTGTGCATGTGGGCACAAACACACCACACACAGAGTCATTCTGAGAGAGGAAGCTGCTGCTTCCTTGGTAAAGCCCTTTTAGTGTCTAAAAGTTCAGTGGTGTCAGAATGAGCAGGTCAGTGTTGAGTCACCTGGTTAACCCCCTGCAGTGGCTTATATAATCCTGCATTGTGTACTTGCAAGTTACCATCGTCTTTGCAAGCTGGGCTAAGCTTTGGGCTAAGCTGGGGCTTTCAACAGTTCATTTCCTTATTGGCAAGGAAATAAAGGATTTGTTCTCACCCTACCTTACTCTTGACTTCCGGCAACTTAAAGCTGCTTAGAGTCCGAAGGTGACATGCTCACTAAAAGCTGGGCTGTGGTGTTTCCTATAAAATCCACTGGCCTGGGGACACCCGGTCTATTAACCCCTCTCTACTGTGTTTGTGCAGTACATATGACTCACAAATATCTTTTTTTTAAATGTGTTTTTTATTGATTTTAGAGAGAGAGGAAAGGAGAGGGAGAGAGGGATAGAAACATTAAAGATAAGAGACTCATTGATGGGCTGCCTCCTGCATGCCCTCTACTGGGGATCGAGCCCCAAACCCAGGCATGTGCCCTGACCAGGAATTGAACTGTGACCTCCTGGTTCATGGGTCAATGTTCAACCACTGAGCCACACCAGCCGGGCCGATTTGCAAATATCTTTGCCAATGATTTTCTCTTGTCTCACACCTGATCTTGCTCATCGCTCTAAATTTCAGTAAGGCTACCGCACTCCTGTCCCGAAGTGTGAGAGTCATTTCTCTTTAGCCCTGTTCCTCTGCCTCTACTTGAGAGGCCTAAATCCTAATTCTTTAACGATCCTCTTTTCAGCTGGGGCCCTGAGATGTCTGGAAAGCTTGGAAGGGTCAGCCAGCTGGAGATCTTGGAGGTGCTCCTCCCAAACTGTTACCTTTGTGGCAGATGGAGACATCAGACCCTTAATCGCTGTTTCAAATAACTACGAAAATGAAACACTAGAGCTGCTGATTGGTCCTCTGCCTTTCTAGCCTTCCATTCTATTTAGACAGGATGCGGGTTTCCTCGCCTCATCTGAACAGGCTGGGGTGCAGGGCAGAGGAGCCAGACGGTGGTGTTCTGGGGACGGGGATGGCTGCATTCCCAGCACGGCCTCCCCTCCCAGGGTAGCACTGCTGAAGACCCAGATAGAGGCGCCTACCTCCCATTCATTCTATTTCTAGAAGCCAGCAAATGCTCTCTAATTGCAGGCTTGGGCGAACGCCTCAGCAGTGTTTCTCACTGTGCTAATTGGTAAAATATAATTTTCAACTCACTGTGTCCTGCTTTGCAAAATAATAGTTGGCAGCTGAGTTGCCAATTTGGTTCCTAAAGTGAAACTGCTTTTTAGTTTAGCATTAGGGATAATGGGCCTTTGGAAATCCCCGGGAGACCTGTGCTGTGTACGAGGACCATTAGAGTTCACGTTTCCGCCTATGAGAACCAGGCGCCTATTGATCTGATGTCTTTTCCTGGGCTCTTTTATTAAATTAAATTTCAATGGTGAATTTTGGGGGGCCGGCTTCTGGGAACATTAGTCAATACTGCCCATTAGTCGGGTCCTATGATGGGCCTGTGTGCTCCTTATTGAATTGGAAGGGAGGTCATTTTCTTTGGGCTGAGACGTTAGCTTCTGGCAGGCTCTCCGTCAGCCTCAAGGTGGTTGGCCTCGCCAGCTTTCTGGAAATACTGTCAGCTTGTGAGTGTGAAGTTGGTGTGACACTTGGCTTTTCTTAGAGTGGCTGTTGTGTCCACGGAGAATCGCTATCTGGCACAGAGAAAGGCTTTAAATTGAAAGTTTAATCTCTCTAAGCTTCAGTTCCCTTGTCCAAAGATTGGTGATAATAATTGTACTGATGTTACCAGATTTTTATGAGGATTCAGTAAAATAATGCATGTAAAGTGTGCAGTGCCCGATACTTCATAAATCGTGTTTATTAACTAATCTAATCATGCAAGTAAATGTAGGTAACTTTTCTTGATATGGTTCAACTTGACACTGATACCTTCTTTGACTGGGGTATGACAGGTAATTTTCCTTAATGATACCTTCATTTCTTAAATCTGAAATGAAGAACTTAATTGAATGGATTGCCTTTGAAGGCAAGTCTATAAGACACTGTATAAATTAGGATTAGGTTAAACCTAATGGCAGAAAATACCAAGAACAGAGAAGACAGTTTATTTCTCCCCCAAGTGTAAGAAGCCCGGTGCTGTTACAGTGGTGCCCTGGTCTCCCGGGTAGGGAGGCGGGCTCCACCTTCACCATGTGGTGACTGCCTCGAGACCCCAGGCCCCAAACTGCCAGCTGCGGTCATTGGTAATGTAACCGATAAGTCTGCTCACTCAAAGTCCTGATGCCTCGTGAGGTAAAGTACACATCAGAGGGTGGGATATGAGCCCCACTCTTGGTACCAACCTCTGCATCGGAATCCAATCAGAAGATGGGACTCATAGGTGTTTAACAGAATTTAGTTAAAGATGGAAAGTGTTAACTGGGTAACTGAAATGGCCCAAAGCAAACGCTAAGGTGTCATGGAGGTAGCAACTATGGAGGCTGGGGGAACAGACAAGACGTTGGAGCTATTAAAACTTTAGGAGCTTGGCCCTGGCCGGCTTGGCCCAGTGGATAGAGCATTGTTGGTCCTCAGAGTGAAGGGTCCCAGGTTCGATTCTGGTCAAGGACATGTACGTTGCTTGCAGGCTCAATCTCAGGCCCTGGTTGGGGCATGTGCAGGAGGCAACCAATCGATGTGTCTCTCTCACATCAATGTTTCTCTCTCTGTCTCTCCCCCGCCCTTCCACTCTCTCTAAAAACCAATGGAAAAATATCCTCGTCTGAGGATTAACAACAACAACAATAACAACAACTTTAGGAGCTTGGAGAGGAGCCCTGTGAGGCTGATAGATCTCTGGGGAAGCGGCACCGGGTGGCTGGTGCTGACGTCTCAGCGTGGAAGGGTCGGTGGGCCTAGGGCCCATACCTGAGGAGGGCATGGTGGCGGCTGGTGACTTTGAGAGGCTGACTGTGAGGGCTGCCAATCTGTAAACAGAATCAACTGCTGCAGAGGAAGGAACTGCTGCATCAGAGTGAAGCAATGTGAGGTGGCTGCACAGGGACAGGAAGTGAACAAGCAGGAAGTTGGTCTCCGCAGGTTCCTCTCAGCTCCCCTGTTGCAAACCACAGCAGGGGAGCAGCTGCAGACCAAGGTGCTCCGAGGGTCCTGGCCCAGCGTCACCCCAAAATGCAGAGGCTTAACAACTGGCACAGGGGTGTCTGCCAGATCTCTCCACTTTAAAAGTATCTTTGGCATTGAAAAAAAAAGTGCCTCATCTCGGGGTGAAACTTTCAGATTGTGTGACTTCCCAACAGTCTTTTGTTCAGTGGCCTTGGTGTCCACGGATGAATCTGGTAGCTGTAAAATGGTGATTTTCTCTTTTTCTCGATCCTGATCCTTGTCCTTTATTAGTTGGCATTCCTTAGTGAAGGAGAGCCTTCCCGCCTGTCCCCTGTTCCCTGCCCTGAGAAATGTGGTTTTCGGTTGGGTGGCCATATGCCCAGATGGAGTTGTCCACTGGGAACAGGGGGAGAAGATACTGGCCCTCCATCCCAGTTCCAAACAAGCCATCCTATCCCTGCAGTTGCATCCCTGATTGCTTGAGCTGTACAAGCTCCAGAAGGGATGGGAAGGAATTAGTGTTTTGTACAGGAAAACATGAGGGAACACAACAGGACTTCACTGGGGGCTTCTGTCTCAGGGAGGCCCACATAGGCTGGGGTCGTCAGCCTTGTCTGGGCATCGGCCTCGCCTGCAGAGCTGGGGCCTGGGCAGAGCATTGTGGTATCACTGGTCTGGGAGAGACCCGGGCATCAGGAGTTTAGGAAGCTCTCCTGAGGATTCCAGCAGGCGTGGAGGCTTGAGAACCCTAAACCAGGAGCCAGCCTGCCCACACGGGGTGAAAGTGTGCTCTTCCTTACGCTCCATCAGGTGGGATGAAGGAACCAATGAGATTTACTGGCATGTCTTGCTGTCCAATCAGCATTTTCAAAACTCTGCCCACTGTTAGTGTTTGACCACCTGGTACATTTGATCTCTCCCTTTCAAAAAAGAGTTGACTGTTCTCATAATGCTGGCCCAGATTCAGGCACCCAGGCTAAGAGTGCGTCTCATGACTTCAGTCACAAACTCATCTGAGCTTCTGTAAAACGGGAGCATGCTTTTCCGCCTTAAGATGGAGTGAATCCAAAGGTGAATAAATGCTCAGGGGTGGGCTGTGGGAGTGGAAGTGGCAGCAGTTGCTACTCTATGCTGAGCCTCTGGCACCCCCATGCACACCCAGCACTGGGCTGCACACTTAGCATAACGCGGGCCTTCATAAAAATTTGATGTGAACTATTTCAGGCATAGAAAAGGCTATCTATATATAGAAAAGGCTAAGTGACCTACTGTCCATCCGTCCGACCGTCTGAGCAGCCGGTACGAATGACACGCACTGGCAACTTAGAAATAAACGTTGACTCACCTGCGCGACACATATAAAGCTCTCACTGGCCCTAATCACACACAACGCCAGAATGTATCTGAAGACCAACTATTGGTGCAACGTACCTCTGAAGCTGAAAGAAAGCATCATCATCAACAGAATATGTCTGAAGACCAACTACTTAATTTCCTTTCAATGTGCAAGAATCCATGCACCGGGCCACTAGTATAGGAATAAAATAATGACCATTCATGTACCCACCACGTAGTGTAAGATTTCAGGGCCTGGATTTGCTCTCCCCTGGTTCCATTCAGGCAGAATGGAACTACTGACTGAATTTAGTGCTCATTATTTTTTAATTTTATGATAGATGTATGTGTCCCTAAGTGATACATACCGTTGGTTTGCAGGTTCTCGGGCTCTATGTAAATGACCTCACACTGTATGCATTCTCACACAAATTACTATTTGTTGTTTAGCATTGTAGTTGTGTGATTCCTCCACGTTTTTATGTGGCTCATTCATGACCACACACATGTTTATCTGATTTCCGGTCAACACAGGTGGTTTCAAATTTTTGAAAATTAAAAACAGTGCTACCATTTGCCTTCTCATATGGGTTTCCTTGGGCACCTGTGCAGGAGTTTCTCTGGGTCTAAATCAAGGACTAGAATTGCTGCATTGTACTATATGTTTACCTTTAATCTTATGAGATCTTGCCAAATTGCTCTCCAAAATTGAACCTTTTTGTACTCTCATCGCCAGTGTATCAGAGTTCCAATTCTATGCCTTTGTCAACACTTGGTATTTCTCAAACAAAAATATTTTGCCAAATACATTATTTCTTTTTTGGGGGGGATGGGGTAATGCTCACCCAAGGAAATTTTTTCCACTGATTTTTAGGGAGTGGGAGGGGAGGAGGGGGAAGGGAGAGGGAGAGAGAAAGGGAGAGAGAGAGAGAGAGAGTGAGAGAGAGAGGAACATAGATGAGAGACACATCAATTGGTTGCCTCCCAAACACACTCCACCCGGGACTGGGGTTTGAACCTGCACCCTGGGTATGTGCCCTGGTGGGGAATTGAGCCTGCAGCCTTTTTGGTGTATGAGATGATGCTTCAATCAACTGAGCCACGGGGCTGGGGCTTCAGCTGCTGACCTTTGAGATAGTTTGTTAATGATGGAACCAGAGATGCAGTGAAGGCAGACACTGGGGACAGGTGTTCTTTATCCTTCGTGGATATCGCGAAATATGTGCATTGAAACATTTCCCCACTTAAATGCCGCTGTTGCCTGTTTGTGGGGTTTTAGTGCCAGGGTCTTGGGAAGCTCTCCCATATCAATGACCCAAGGTGGAGTGTTGGACTCAACACAGCCTGATTTGAGCATAATTATAAGCATTTAGATAATGCCGGCATTTTCCGAATGCCTAGCACACAACTCCATCATCCCCAGTGAACACAGTGGTCGCTGGCCGCCTGGTCTACCCCGACTGGAGAGAACACTTGATGGGCTGAGCCTTGGTCTGCCTGCTCCCCACTCCCCATGTGAGAGAGGGAGCCCCCAGCTCCCTCTCTGTGTAGAACTTGCCATCAAACCCCAGAGTTCTTGGGAAGAGCCGCTGATCTGTGTGAGCACAAAACCGCTGCGATAGGCCAATGAAAACCGTGTTTTGGAAAGAGAGAGGCTGTGCGGGGTGTCGCTTCTGCAGAGCTGCTGGGCTGACACCAGGCTGGTGCCTCCTTGCTTGGTTCCTCCTGAGCCGCCCTCCTGGCGCCGAGGAACTGCCACACTTGTTGGGGGGGGTGGGTGGGAATGGGGGGACAGCAGCTCTGGCGGGCCACCTGTGTCACTGAGTACTTCTTTTTGTGACAGTCGCAAGTGGTTTCCTAGATTAAGCACTGTTACATGGCCCCTGTCCCTGAGCGCTCTGTGCCCCTTTATTGAGGGGCTGGCGGAGCAGGCAGCGAGGACCTGACTCAGTGTGGTGTGGGGCTCTAGTTCCTGACATGGGTCCCCATTTTCTGGGCCTGCATGTCTGTAGCTTTACCCCGGGTCTGGCAGGGTTTGAGCCCTGAGCTTGGGAAGAAATAACAAATGATGTTATGAATCTCTCTAAGAGATAAGGGACCAAGTTTCTCCAATGACATAAGTATTCCTCTCCAGATTTCAGGGCCCAGGCTCCAGGCTGTTTCCTTTCCGTTCCCACAGGAAGCCCCGTGCCGTGGCCATGTGATAGCTCAGTAGCCCCAGGTTTCTGGTGGGGACTTCAGTCCTTCCAACTCCAGCAGCCAAGACAAGCCAGTCCTACCCCACTCCAGGATGACATGTGAGCAAGTGTGGTCTCACCAGGGTGACCCTCAGGACTTCTGCTGGGGATTCTGGGGCAAGGAATGTTCTGCCACGTGATGACCACACCCCCAAAGGGAAGCGTGCAGCCCCAGGTATCCTCTGGGCGTCCCAGCCTTTACTACGGGGAAGGCAGTGCCGCGCCAAGGGAAGAAACAGGTCCTCCGAACGTCAGCGAGCTGCGGGGGCAGGCCTCCCCGTGCACTTCTGTTACCTGGGCCCATGCATTTCTTTCACTGTTAAGCCAGTCTGAGCCAGGTTTTGTTTCTTGCAACTGAAACCATCCTAATGGTACCCTTGGGGTGCCGATCACTACTTTGATTTGAGCCGTGGTCCCTGATGTGTAGAGACAACTTGGAATTACCACCTGAGAACCCCAGGGCCCTGGGCTGTGGGCTCCGGGGGAGACTGCCCTGACCTCTTTGTCCTAAGAGTCCTGGCAGAGGTGGGCCCTCCTTCCCAGAGGTGAGGGGACCTAAGTTCCCTGTCCTGAGGGACTTACCGTCACTCATGTCCACGCAAATATGGTTCCATCACTGGGCTTCAAGGGCTAGTTCCCTATGCGGAGTCTGGATACCTTGTAAATATTCATGATGCCCTTTCCCCTACTTAGTCATTCCAGCAGTTCAAGCCATGGCCTCGACCTGGCCCATTCGGCTCAGTGGGTAGAGGGTCTGGGTTTCGATTCTGATCAAGGGCATGTTCTTCGGTTGCAGGCACGTGCCCTGGTCAGGGCAGGTGAGGATTAACAACTACAAAAAGCACCACCAAACCCCCCACACCCCCCAAAACAGCCTCTTGCTCCTATGCCTGTTTTCTGTAGCACCTTTCCTTTGGTTCTCACCATATGACCCTGGGGACGTGGCTTCCAGCCCCAATCAGGCGCCTTTTCCCTATCAGCCCTGGGCAGCCAGGAGCCTGCCTGGGCTCCTTGACATGAAGGTGGGGCCTCCCTCTCCCCTGAGTCTGCTTGGGCCTCTCTCGCTCCTTTCCCTCTTAATTGATCATTAAGGTTACGTATCCTCTGTGAATGATTAAAAAAAGAGACTGGGCGAGCAAGAGCATAAACTGATTAAAAGTTAATACTCAGTTTAATGTTAACACTCAGTTAAATTACATCAGTGAGAATAGTTTGGTGGTATTTTCCATATAGTCCAAGAATAGACATCAAATCATTGGGACTGAACAGACTCAAGTATATGTGATATATAAGAATGTACTGGGTGCTGCCCTGGCCGGTGAGGCTCAGTTGGTTGACGTCTTCCCATGCACTGAAAGGTTGCTGTTTTGATTCTTAGTCAGGGCACAGACCCAGATTTTGGGTCAATCCCTGGTGCAGGGGGGTGCAGGAGGCAGCCCCTTGATGTTTCTCTCTCACATCAACGTTTCTGTCCCTCTATCCCTGTCCCTTCCCCTCTCTCTAAATATCAATAAAAATAAAATGTTAAATAAATAAATAACAGAATTTACTGTGCGGTACCTCCTGTGAGATGTGGCTGGATGAGCTTCGACTCTCAGCTGCCTGCAGCTCCCAGGACTTTCCAGCTGCTGCTGTTGAGCTGACAGCTCTTTAAAGATTTGAGCCCAAACTTGGCTAATTTTTTTTAAATTAAATATGTTTTTATTGATTTCAGAAGGAAGGGGGAGGGAGAAAGAGATAGAAACATCAATGATGAAAGAGAATCGTTTGATTGGCTGCCTCCTGCACGCCCCCTACTGGGGATGGAGCCTGCAACCTGGGCATGTGCCTTGACCAGGAATTGAACTGTGACTTCCTGGTTCATAGGCTGATGCTCAACCACTGAGCCACACTGGCTGGGCTTGGCTAATTTTTCGTATCCATTTGCAGTTGGCAGTGTGAATGCTGTCCCTCGCTGGGCCTTTGCCCCCAGGTCAACCCCAGGCTGGGTCCCGGGAGAGGGTGGCACTGGGCTTGGTGCTCCTGCCCAGGGCGCATTAGCTGGGCTCTGCCGACCTCAGGCCCTTGTGTAGAGCGGGGACCAGAGCTCCTTTTTCACTAGGCTGCTGAGGAGAGCTGGGCGGAGTCTGAAGGGGAGGAAGAATCTGTTAGAAACACAGTTTCATCAGAGTTAAAGCTAATTTTAAGAAGACATTTGGAAGTGGCTGCTGGGACAGAGGTCCCTAAACTCCTGGAGACAGGACTGTGTGCTGGGTGACCATGAGGGGACGACACTTAACTTGCCCAGGTCCAGTGTCTTTATCCCGCTGTGGGTGGCGATTCCCAGGACCCTTTACAGCTGAAAACTCCAGGACCGTCAGTGTGGCGGTGCCAGCTCCCCCGACGTTGGATGACTGTCACCCGCAGCTCTCTCCGTGCCCCCTTGCTCCTACCAGCACAGTGGAAAGGCAAGCCCAGCCCAATGCAATCGTAATGTTTCTCGTAGCCACATTTTAAAAAGCGAAAAGACACAGGTGAAATTAGTTTTCATAATGCATTTGCTTTAATCCAAATATTGAAAATATGATTTCAACACATAACCAGCATGCCAGTTATGGATAGATTTTATATTTGTTTTTGCTATTAAGTCTTTGATACCTGGTGTCGGCTCTGTGGGGCTCAGAGCAGAGAGGAGCTGGAGGGCTGGAGGGGAAGGCCAAGTTATCGCTCAGCCACAGGAGGGCCTGGGCTGTGGGCCTTGGGTGGGTGGGTCTCCCAGATAAGCTGCCCAGACAACAGATTCCTGGAGCCCTTCTTGAGGACCCAGCTGCCCATCTCCCATGACCTATGGTGTTCACCTGCACAGGGTATTTCGGGTTCCATGAGGTTTGGCCCCCCAGAGAGGCTTCAAGTGCCCCATAGAAAGGAGTCACCCACAAATACAGTGACGCTATTGTTATTATTATACCATGACAGTATGTGTGCACTTCGATACGATGGTTCATATATCATATGAAGACAGCCTCTGCCCAGGCAGTGCAGTGTCCCCAGCATCCCTGGTGGCAGGATGGATGCAAGTTATTCCCCTGTTGAAGGCCACCCCCCACCCCCACCCCCGGTTCTCAAGCCCAGTGCTGCCTGCAGGGGGACTGCTGCCCAGCTGGGGTCTGCAGGCTGTGTTTCCCAGGGTGTGGCCAACCAAGAGATTACTTACTCAAGTGTGATCATGAATTTAGGTGATTTTTCTACCAAAAACTGTATTACAATGAAGGCAATTACCTACCAACCATGAGCTCCTAGCTCTATAGCCAATGTTTCAGCAGGAGACAGGAAAGGGCTGGGTCACACAGGAAGAGACAGCCTGGGTGAGTGAGGGTGAATGAGGTGAAAGACCATGTCAGCCCGGCCCTGCCCCTCTCCATGGAGGCCTGCCAGGGGTCCCTGTGGACATCAGAAAGATGCAGAATAACTGACCAGCTCCATGCACCCACGTCAAACGTTCCTTGTGGATGAACTAGAGCTTCAGCATGCCTTTCTGAGTTGATGAAGAATTTCACAGCATGACCTTGGTGAAGAGCCAGGAGAATACGTTTCCCGCCTGTACGGTGGCTGTGAAGATCAAGCTACCAGTTTAAATGAAGGCACCGTGAGAACCTGAAGGCCACAGAGACATGGAGGTTGCTATTCTGAGTAACCATTACTATTGATTTTTTCTTAATCTCACTGCAGCTGGTATTCATCTTGGGGCTTCTGAGAATCTTCTCACCAAAAACCCCTGCAGCCTTCAACGCCCTGGATAAGAACATGAATTTGCCCTCGACCCACGGCCCAACTTCTCATTCCGACATCTCATTCAGTCCAGTGGCCAGGAACTGGCTGGAGCTGGAACTCGCTCAACCTCTCCCTCCCCGCCACTCCTTTTTCACGACCAGATAAGAAAGGCGTTCCTCACACTGTCCTGCTTTCTGAAGTCAGGTGTTACGGACAGTCCTGTGATCAGGGATGGGTGGGGACTCCTCCCCTCAGGGAAGAGGGAGCAACTGAGTTGAGGGCAGGCGCCAGGGCCCCCTGGCCTCTGTCCCCACCCACAGAGCTGGAGGCGAGGCCTCTAACTGCACAGGGCGGAGGCCTCACAGGGAGATGGCACGTGGAGCTGGCCGCAGCCTTCATGGTTATTACTTTGCTGATGTTGCTTGTCTATTTCCCTGTGAGGATGATTCAAGATTTTAAATCTTGAAACTAAACTGGAGACTCCTGCCCGCCCCACACCTCGTGCTGTCCTGGGGAGAGGCCAAAGTCCTGGGCCAGGAGCTGGCCCTGCTGAGTGATGAGCTAACGTCCCCTCCTCTGCTGCAGGGGCCAGGGAGGGGCCAGCTAGCCACTCACCTTTGCCTGGCATCCCTGGGTGCCTGGGCTGAAGATGAGGGGAGACCAAGGGAGGCTCTGTGGCTTCTGCCTAGTCATGTCCTGAATCCAAATGGGCAACAATAGAACTGCCCCCTTCATGATTCATTCATAAACCATCAAGCGTAAGCACAGTGTAAATGCACCCACCATTCAGGTTCTCTCCCAAATCCCCTCCTCCACTTTTTAAAGATTCACTTTATTAAGATACTAGAGGCCCGAGGCATGAAATTCGTGCAAGAGTAGGCCTTCCTTCCCTTGCTGCTGGCACCAGCTTCCCTCAGGCACCTCGGACCCAGGTTTCCCTCTGGCCCTGGCTTTGTCTGGAAGGACATCCGGAATGATGTCCGGTCTAATTAGCATATTACCCTTTTATTATTATAGATATTTTGCATATAATAAAATGCACTCATTTAAAGTATACGGTGTGATGAGTTTTGACAAATGTGTACAGCAGTGTAAACGCCAGCAAAATCAATTGTCAAACATTCCCATCATATCCAAAAATTCACTTTCTGCCCCTTCTGCTTCTGTCGCCGTAGTTCTGCCTTTTCTAGAACTTCATGTAGATTTGATCCAGTGGTGTGTGCTCTTTTGTGCCTGGCTTCTTCAGTCAGCATATTGTCTGTGACATTCTTGTACATTGCCATGGGTACCAGTAGTGTTTCTCTTTTCTCTGCTGAGTAATATTCCATTGTATGGGAATATCACACTTTTTAAAATTTTCACTTAGAGTTTACATTCAATATTATTCTGTATTAGTTTCAGCTGTACAGCATAGTGGTTAGACACCCATATACTTCACACAGTGTTACCCTGACACCATAGATATTACAATATTATCGACTATATTCCTTAGGCTGTACCTTACATCCTTGTGACTATTTTATAACTACCAATTTGTGCTTCTTAATCCCTTCACTTTTTCCACCTGGTCCCCCAGTCCTAATCCCACCTGGCAACTAGCGGTTTGTTCTCTGTATCTAGGAGTTTGTTTCTGTTTTGATTGTTTGTTCATTTATTTTGTTCTTTAGATTCCACATATAAGTGAAATCATGTGGTATTTGTCTTTCTCTATCTGACTTATTTCACTTAGTGTAATACCCTCTAGGTTCATCTATGCCAATGATGGTGAACCCTTTGAGCTCGACATGTCAGCATTTTGAAAAACCCTAACTTAACTCTGGTGCCGTGTCACATATAGAAATTTTTTGATATTTGCAACCGTAGTAAAACAAAGACTTATATTTTTGATATTTATTTTATATATTTAAATGCCATTTAACAAAGAAAAATCAACCAAAAAAATGAGTTCGCATGTCGCCTCTGACACGCGTGTCATAGGTTCGCCATCACTGATCTATGCAGTCTCAAGTGGCAAGATTTCATTCTTTTTAATGGCTGAGTAATATTCCACTGTCTATAGTACCACATTTTATTTATCCATTCGCTTATCAGTGGACACTGGTGCCACAATTTCTTATGTGCTCTCTTCTTTTTGACTTTGCAAGAGATGGTCTTTTCAGTCCCCTCTCAATGGGGGGACCCTCTAGGCCACAGAAGGTCTCTGGGTGTATTGAGTTTTACCACCTACCTCTTCCTGCTAAACTAGGCCCTTTCTCCCACCCCGGTCCCGCCTTTGCCTTTGGACTTCTGCAAAGCAGACCTACTCTTCTGCTGGTGGTTTAAGATTGTGTTAAAAATAATCACTTATTGCACAAATAGCATAAAATAACATCAAGAGATGCCAACTAAAATTTAAAAAGAGGCGGGGGGGGGGGGCAGTGATCCATGTGCAGCCCAGCCTTTAAGATTCAGAACCCACTTCAGCAGACGGCCCGTTCCACACCACCTGCTCTTGGAAACGCCGTGCCTGTGCCAGAGGCATATTTCACTGTCAATGTCCCTCATGTAGGCACTCTGCTATATTTGTAGATGAATCACAGTTTAAAATAATTATTTTAAACTTTTGAAACATTTAAAGATAATACACGAATATGGTAAAAAATATATTTGAATGGCACAGAAACATGCAAAATAGAAGGACACATCTCCCTGCCACTCTCACTGCTCAGGCAGCCCCTGCCAGCAGGTTGGTGAGACTCGCCCCCAGCAATTCACCGTCCGATGTGCATGTTGCTGAAACCCGATAGAACCGGGCCCCCACGTCCTCGCCTTGGCTCGGTGATAAGTCCAAAGGAGACACACAGCTGGCTGCACTTTTGACAGCAGTCCAGGTCTTTGCTTGGTCTGCAGGGAAGGTGTGTGACAGCGATAAGGAGACAGGCACTCGGGGTGCACAGGTGTCTCCGTCAGGCTCCTCTGCTTCCCGCGTGACAATATTGGTGCTCGCTCGGTCTCGGCACAGCTCACAGTGAGCGGCTCTGCAGGAGACACAACCCCCCTCCCTGTCCCCCCCCTCCCCCCCCCCCCACCAGCTTCAGGTCGTCACTTTCTGCTGCAAACACTGGGTGAGTCCCTCCCCTGGTGGAGCCACAGGTCCATGCCCTCCCTGCCAGGTGACCTGGGGGGCAGCTTCGGATCTCCGCTCCCATTGGGAAGGGGACTCTGCCCTCTGAGAGGGGGTTCCCTTAACAGAAACAGAGGCTCATGAGCTGGACAGCCGGAAGGAAGGCAATCGCCCTCTATGGTCCCCCTGCAAAACTCCTTTAAAAGCTCATCTCTTGTCCCAGCCGCCAGTAGCCCCACCCTCTCTTTTTTCCAGACTTTGTCTCCTTGATTCTCGACCTTGCTCCTCTCCTCTCCGACTTCCCTTCTCCTTGGAAGAAATGCCACGCGTTTACACTGTAATAATTTGTCCCTGCCATAGACACACGTGAGAAATACGTGTGCGATTTCTACACCCAGTGGAGGTGCCCCTGCAGCGCTTGGCACCTTGCTCCCACCAGTGCAGATGGGGTCATTCTGTTCAGTACAAGCAGAACTGGAACTGCCTTATGCCTTCGATGGGGAGTGAATGAGCCGTGATTTATTTACATTGTTCTCAGCCTGTAGGAATCCACTGACTGCTCGTTCATTAAAAAATAAAAGGTCCCTGCCCTCCAGTAATTTGTAATCTAACAGTATTTTCAATGAGAAAAAACAGAGACTTTCTTATTGATGTTAAAATGTGAGATTTTAAAAAATTTTAACACATTTTTAGTTATAAAAGTAATACACACCATGAGGAGACATCGGAACCCCAGTGCACTGCTGGCGGGAGCGTAAAACGCAGCTGCTGTGGAAGATGGATGGCGGTTTCTCAAAAAATCAAACATAGAACTACCGTGCGATCCAGCGTCTAGGCCAGTGACGGCGAGCCTTGTGAGCTCGGCGTGGCAGCATTTTGAAAAACCCCAACTTAACTCTGTGCCGTGTCACATATAGAAATCTTTTGATCTTTGCAACCATAGTAAAACAAAGACTTATATTTTTGATATTTATTTTATATATTTAAATGCTATTTAACAAAGAAAAATCAACCAAAAAAAAATGAGTTCGCGTGTCACCTCTGAAATGCGTGTCATAGGTTCGCCATCACTGGTCTAGGGAGACAGGACATCTGAAGGCAGAGACTTGGATAGTTGCAAACTCATGTTCACAGCCGCATTATTCACAGCAGCTCAAACGTGGAAACATCGAGGGTCCCTCAGCAGGTGAGCTGGGTAAATGAGATGTGGCAAAGCCCTACATGGAACATGATGCAGCTTTAAAAGGAATGAAATGCCAACACGTGCTACAACACGGATGGACCCTGAAAAAAATGAAAGGTGAGACAAATCAGTCACAGAAGGACAAATATTGTACGTTTCCACTTGCACGAGGTGTAGAATGGACACATTTATAAAGACAGAAGGTAGAAGAGACGTCACCGGAGCTGGGAGAGAGGAAACGAGGAGCTGGTGGTTTGTGGGGACAGAGTTTCCGTTTGGGGCAATGCTATGTTCTGGAGTTGGATGGTCAGCATGGCTGCACAACAATACTTTGTGCCACTGAACTGTACACGTAAAAATCGTTAAAGAGGCGAACTTTATGTAGTGCATGTTTTATCATAATAAACACAGAGCAACACATGCACGTGGGGAGCACAGTCTATTCAAGAAGGCGATCGTTTCCCTCCGGGTCCTCCCACCTCCTCCCCTCGCCACCGTCCCTGCCTCGCTCTTCATGGCAGATGCCCGTGGATCCCAGACATTTCCTACGGCCATGCTTGTCCTTATTATATTTTCTTTCCACACAGGTAGAATTGTGCTGTTTATTATTCGACATAATTGCTTTTCCACTTGCTAACATCACAGCCATCTTTCCAGTCCCACACAGACACACCCACCTCACTCTGCCCAGGTGGGGCTGCATGGAGGGGACCCCGGGACTTAGCCTGTTTTCTGATGATGCGTATCTGGGTCGCTTCCATATTTTTGCTCTATAAACTATACATTGCGCCACATTAATGACCTTTCACACACAGCTGTGGGAATGTGTCTACTGGGTAAATTCCCAGGAAAGGAATTTCTGGCTCAAAGGGCATGTGTGTTCACAGTGTTGATAGATGCTGTAAAATTGCCCTGCAGAAAAGTTGCACCAATTTACATTCCTCCCAAGGGGCACATTGGCCCTTCCTCCCTCCTTCCTCCTTTCCTTCCTCCTTCCTCTCTTCCTTCTACTTAACAAACAGACAAGCAAAAACTTTTACTTTTTCCACAGTAACCTAACAGGAATAAAAATACAATGTACATCACAATTTCTCATAGTTTGGGGGTCGGCTGGTTCTCCGGCAGCCAGTGCCGTAGGCACACTCTTCATGTTACTTGGTCGCACCACCTTCTTAGTCCAGCACTTTGGGTGTTTCTATGACTCACCTTATCTTGAAAAGTTTGAGTCTGATGCACGCCTCTTATCATGTCAAAACAAAGTTAAAAGCACATCTGTCATTCGAAGGAATGACTCTTGTGCTCAGGGTATAATTTTATTTTTGGTTGCGATCACGCTTTACATGATAATTTCCTTGTAGTATTTAATTTTGGACAAGTAATACATTTTCACAGCTCACAATTAAAAAATATGAGCCCGTGGACTGTGCGAATCTCTCTTTTCCTTATTTCCCATCACTAGCTCCTACCGCCCTCCCTCTCCTCAGAAACGCTGATTTTAGTTTCTTATAGATTCTTCCAGAGTTTCTTTATGGAAATACAAGGAAGTACAGATATAGATTCCTGTTCTCCTCTTTTTTACACAGAACGTCGTGCACTATCTGTCCACCACCTTGATGAGTGTTCCTCATTAGTAGGTGGAGAATGTCCTCGTTCTTTTCTGTAGTTGGGTACGTGCGAGATGTCACATTGTGGAGGGACCTTATTTATTTCGCCAGCCCTTCATTGATGAGTATTGATGAGTTCTATCCACTTTACTATTACAAACAGTGTTGCAATGAGCATACTTGTGCACAGAGTCATTTGGGGTGTGTACAAGTCAATCTGAAGTGTAAAAGTGGAACTGAAGGATTTGTCTGAATTCTGGCAGATGCTGCCAAATTGCCTTCCTAAAGGGGTTGTGCCAATTTACACTATTTCAAAGGTCGTGTGAAAATTCCTCTTTGCCTACAGTCTTACTAGCAGTGTGTATTACTGACCCGTTGGATTTTTGCCAACCTGATAGGTGAAAATTGGTATCTGTAGTTTTAATTTGCATTTCTCATATGAGTGAGTTTGATGACATTCTTATACATTTAAGAGCCATTGTATTATTTTCTTTGAATTATTTCTTTTTTTCCCTCTTACTGGGTTATTGACATTCTTCTAGAGACACTTTCTCTATTGGGGAGATCTGATCTTTGCCTGTGATGCGTTGCAAGCCTCCTTCCAGGCAATCTGTCATGTCTTTGGCTTTGCGTGTGGTGCACTTTATCATTGGTTTTTAATTGTCATTGCTTTTATTTTTATATTTTTAACTGAAAGAATTGATCATTTTATTTTCATCTACACTAATAAAAGGGAAACATGCAAATTGGTGTCATTCTGCTATGCCCACCAGCCAATTAGGACGAGTATGCAAATTAACCCAACAAAGATGGTGGTTAATTTGCATATGCAGGTGTGGAGCGAAGATTGAAGACAGTGTAGAAGGAAGCCAAGCGCTCTGCAGTGAAGGAGAGAAGGGAGGGAGCTGAAGCAGCGGAGATGGGAGGGATCGAGGCAGCGGAGGAGGGAGTGAAGCCTGCCTCGGTGGACTTCACCCCCTTTTCTGCTTTGCTCCGGCCGCAGGAAGCCAGATTCTTGCAGGAATAGGCCCAAGGAAGCCCTATTCTTGCAGGAATCTTCCTGCAACGGGCCTCTAGTATTTCATAATTGTGAATCCTAAGGGGGAAAAAAGGACACCTACCTACTAAGAAGGGCTCCTAGTGGCTGACCAGGCTAAAATTAAAACAACAGCAACAAAGAAATGAAAACCAGCCTACAGACACTTCTGCACACGAGCCTCTCACACACAAGCTATTCTCTCTTTGATAGAAAGAGGCAGTGAGTCTTTCCTGTCAGGCTGTCACAGCACCACACTCTCCTGGGAAGGAGGACAAGCAACGTAAACTGATAGAAAGAGGCTCCCCCTGGCTGGGTGGCTCAGTTGGTAAGAGCATCATCCCCAAACGCCAAGGTTGTGGGTTTGATACCTGTCAGGGTACATTCAAGAAGCAACCAATGAATGCATAAATAAGTGGAAACAACAAAATGATGTTTCCTTCTCTCTCTTTTAATCTCTCTCTCTCACTCCCACCTTCTCTTCCTCCCTCTGTCTCAAAAAAAAAAAAAAAAAAGAGGAAAGAAAAAAAGAAAAGAAAGAGGCTTCCTCTCTCCTTATCTGTCTGGTCCAGTCATTCCTGGGCCAGTGGGCACCATCGTGGGATGGGTGGGAGGTCTGAACATGGGGGACCCAGGCATCATTGGCATGGGTGTGGCCTCATTCCAGGAGCGGGTCCCCTGGCATCATCCCAGGAGGAGGAGGGCCCATCATTGGCATCATGGGGGTCCCTACCTGTGGGTGCTGGCATCATACCAGGGCGAGGAGGACCTGGGAGACGGGGAGGTGGGGCCATTGCCCTTCAGGCGGAGGAGCGGAGAATGCAGTAGGAGGTGTCTTTACTTGTTGAAATGCTGCCATTGTTTTGTCAATCAGATTTGGAGCCTGCTCTTCCATCCATCTTTTTCTTTTCTTTCTTTCTTTCTTTCTTTCTTTCTTTCTTTCTTTCTTTCTTTCTTTCTTTCTTTTTTTTTTTTTTTGGTGTGTGGGTTTTGAGAGTACATTTATTAAAGCTGGGGACAGTGAAACAAGGAAGGGCCTGGGGTAGAAGAAGCAACAGCAAGCTAGGCGGGGCTGCTTTCTCTAGAAATGTCATGGGAAAAAATGAGACAAGGTGGGGCTGCTATCAGCTCCCTGGACAGTCAGAGAAAAGGGGGCCTTGGAGACAGGCTGAGGGGGCCGGGGGGAGGGTGAACCCAGGAGGAGCTGCCCGGCCCACTGCTCCCTGGCTGCAGGTCTATGGGTCCCCTGGGAGTTAGGAGATGCTGCCTGTGGGGAAGGAGAGGGGGAGGGAAAGGCGCAGGCGAGCTCCTGGGAGGCGGAGAGCAAGCACACGTGGTCTTGAGGGTTTAAAGGCTGGGAGTTTTGGGAAGGTTTGAGGGAAGGATCTCGATAGAATATTCCTGAGCTTTCCCAGGTGTGCCCTTTCAGGGTAGTGGTCTCCACTGCTTGGTCATCACCAGGGCAGAGGGTCACTAGGCATTGCAGCTGGTCCTGGAGTTGCCCTCCTGGTTTTGCTGCTTTTCTGGGCCTGGAACAGAAATACAATTGAGGCCTAGATGTTATCTCTAGGGAGGAAGGATCAGGAGGTCTAAACTGCACGGCCAGCAATATGCCAGGGGAGGACAGGCCACTTGGGGAGAGGGGGGAGGTCCTGGGCCAGTTTTGCCTGTTGCCAGGCACTGAGCTCTCTGTTCAATGACCTCCTGAATGTAGCTGTAAAATGCTGGGCCGGTTTGCTTAGCTGTCTTAGTCACCCCATCCCGCTTGCCAAGGAATGTTCCTAGGTTTTATTCTCCTGCTTCATTCCTCCCTGAGATTTTCATCCCTGAAATCTTTTAGGGGTGATGAGGGAAGGGGGGCTCTGTCTGCAGTAACTGCTTCCTGCTGACAAGGGCCATGGTTCCTGCCTGCATAGGGTACGAAGTCTCTTCTGCCTGATCTACGGGACACAAGGGGCTGGGATCCTTGGAGACACGTTCAGGGCTGAGCAGGAACAGAGAGGCTATCAGCCGATTCTTCTAAAGGGGGGATGGGCCAGAATCCCCGAAGCATCCTCATCCTGACATGGAATTGCTGTCTCCAGAAGCGAAGTTGGTAATTGCCCCATATTTCATCGACTCAATTACTTAGTCCTGAGAATAGCCTCGTTTCAGGAGGTGGCAATGCAGGTGGGCTCTGCAAGTGAGACCTGGAAAGAGTGGGTGAACCCTGTGAATAAGAAAGGCCCCAGGCCACTTCCCCAAGGGCCCTCATCAGCTTCCAAGTCAATCTCCATTCCTCAGAGCTTTCTGGTGACATCCAGAGTCTAGGCACGTCTCTCCACACCATGACATCCCAGTCCAAGTCTTGGTTGATAAAACCACCATCAGAAGCTGGCTTCCTGTGCCTGAGGAGGGTGATCAGGGGCTCTGAGTCTCAGCGCCAGATGTTACCGGCGATGCTGCTGGGGAAACAGCACCAGTTGTCACTGGTGACGTCACAATTATGGACGTAGGAGAAGAGAGCCAGCCGGGCTGCATAGGCTAAGAAAACAAGGTCCCATCTGGGTCACCAGGGAATGTTACTGGAAGAGCAACCGGCCTGGAGTGGGTCTACCTCGGGCCAGCCTGGAGTGCATGGGTTCTTGATTTCACGCAGGAAAGATTTCACAACACAAGTCCAGGTGACATTGAGGGTAAGTTTATTAAAGCTGGGGACAGTGACACAAGGGAGGGCCTGGGACAGAAGAAGCAGCAGGAGAGAGATGAAGAAGGGCTGCTCTGGTTCTCTAGAAACAGAGTAGTGGTTCTCAACCTTCCTAATGCTGCGACCCTTTAATACAGTTCCTCCTGTTGTGGTGACCCCCAACCATAAAATTATTTTCATTGCTACTTCATAACTGTAATTTTGCTACCGTTATGAATCGTCATGTAAATATCTGATATGCAGGATGTATTTTTATTGTTACAAATTGAACATAATTAAAGCATAGTGATTAATCACAAAAACAATATGTAATTATATATGTGTTTTCCGATGGTCTTAGGCGACCCCTGTGAAAGGGTCGTTCGACCCCCAAAGGGGTCACGACCCACAGGTTGAGAACCTCTGCATTAGAGGAAAGAAGTGAGCCAAGGTGGGGCTGCTGTCAGCTCCCTGGAGAGTCAGAGAAAAGCAGGTCTTAGGGGCAGGGGCAGGGGGTGAGCCTTGCTCCGCTGGTTGCAAGTGGGGACCCTTAGAGTTTGGGAGATGCCCGCCTGTGAGGGCAGAAGAGGGGAAGGGAGAGTGTAGGCATGCTCTGGGAGGGAGAGCACGCCTCCATCCGTTCCTGATACTCTCACATCCTTGTGTTTCCTGCCACTGCAGCGTGTCTTTCTCACAGCTGGAGAGGCACGGGCAGTAGCCCCAATAAACTTGGGCAGGCCTTTGGCCACATCGTTCCACCTAATCATTATTGCTTTCAAGTTTTTTAAAAAATTTGAAATAATTTCAGACTTTCCCTCGCGCCCTTCTCTCAGCTTCCCCTCCGGTTAACACCTTTCATAACAATGGAATTCCTGAAACCAGAAGCGAATACCGGCTGCGTGCTGTTAGCAAACCTGTGGATTATGTGCACATTGCCCTGGTTTCTCAGCGAATCCTCTCTTTCTGTCCCAGGACCACACGGGGGATCCCGCTTTGCGTTTAGTGTGCCTTGTCTTCCTCATCATCTTCCACTGGTGACAGTCTTTTCTTGTCCCCGTGACCCTGACAACTTTTAACAGTCACAGTCAGGTATGTTATGGAATGCCCCTCAATGTGAGCATGTCTGTGTTACCATTTTGGAGAGGATAACACAGAAATGATTTGCTTTCTCAGCCCATCATCTGGGGCACCTGTTGGTAACACTGGCCATTTGGTTAATATGGTGTTTGCCTGATGTCTGCAGGTAAAGTTACTATTTTCCCTCCTTTTAATTGACAAGTGTTTAAGGAGATGCTTTAAGGCTGTGCAAGTACCCTGCTTTTCCTTAAAATTTCACCTGCTTGCAGCCAAGACTAGCTGCATAATTTGTGGGGCTCATAGCAAAACGGAAATGCAGGGCCCCTTTTCCAAAAATTGAGAATGAGAAGGTAGTGAAGCGGAGTGTTAAGCTAAGCACTGGACTTCAATTAAATCCTATTTCCCTCATTACTCCTACATTTATTAATTGTAACTCTTCCGTAAGGAAGAGCTGTCCCTTTCCCCCCATGTATTTATGAAGTCATCTGTTCAATAGGAATTCGTGGATATTTACTTTGCTCTTTGGATTGTAAGCCAATACTGTTGTTTGTTTTGCTGCTCACACGGTTTCAGCTGTGACCACCCTCACCCCCACCACTCTCTCAGGTACATTCTAGACTCAGCAGCTTTGCTTGTGTAGCCCAGGGATCACCGCGCTCCAGGCTTGTGCAGACACAGGCTTGGCCAGCGCTCCAGGCTCCGTGGCATCTAGAAATCCGAAGAACTCCCCAGGACCCCCGCCCCCCACCCCTTTCCTGGTGACGGTGCCCTTGTGGTGTCTTTGACTTTAGCTCCTGTCCCCACGGGTGCGTCCCTGTGCCATTCATCCAGACGGTGAAGCTAGTCCTTCAGGTTTCTATAAAGGAACCTGCTCACACAAGCCTGGGGGGCGGCGGGGGGACAGGGAACTTTTCTGAAGACCAGGAGCAAACGTGGGGATGTGAGGATGCAGAGCAGGGGCCCGGAAGCTGGGGGCACAGAGGCAGCCCACTGTCTGAGGGCCCTGTGTCGGGGCACCACCAGCGCCCTTGGCTCGCGTGGTGCTTTCATGGTGTCGCCTCCGTTCCTCCCTGGCTCCCCACCTCCCCCTCAGGAGCGGACTCCTGGCTCACGCAAGAGAATCCAGCCCTGTCTTCGGATCCCACCTCACTCAAAGGCGCTTATTTGGGAGGCTGCGAAGCATGGCTAGAGGATGAACTTTTCTTTTCTTTTTTTTATTCTTTGTAACTGTTGCTATTTGTTCTTCTGGGTTTTCCCGTGCTTTCCGGAAAGTCTGCTTTCTAAGGCTCTCTGTGTGGGAATCAGGGCACGTCCCATGTGGGAGCAGTGGAGGAGTAGGCGGAGACACTGTGACCTGAGTGAGAAAGGGTTGCGAAAGGGTCTTTCTTAAAAATTT